>NC_142502.1:41590000-42282500 GCF_057876585.1 Rhinolophus sinicus
AATTTCTTTTTCATACTGTATGTTCGTTGTAGGTTAGATGTCATATTCAGGTACCTGGACTGAGTGAAGTTCCTTCTCTATGCTTACACAATTGCCAAAGTAGGGAAAAAAAGAGGGTAGTATATTATACACATTGGTTCTTAAAGCTTCTGAATAAAGTAACACACATCATCTTGATTTGCATGTTTTTAGCCAAAATAAATCACATACCACCACCTGATTTCAAGGTGGACAATAAGAAAATATAATTGTAATTGTACACGTGCCTGAAAGAGGAACAATGTAAAGATTTGGTGAAAAGCACATCGATATTTTCCTCATCCTTCTTCCACAACCACCTTCACTTACACTCCGAGACACTCTGAGAGGGACGACCCAATGGTATCTTCCAGTAATGTCATCAGCTGAAAGTTCAGGAACTCTGGATTATGCCCTCCTACAGAAGGAATGTTTGTGTCCCCCCAAAATTTATATTTTGATACCCAAACCCCAAAAATGATGTTATTAGGAGGTGGGGCCATTGAGAAATGATTAGATCATGAAAGTGGAGCCCTAGTGAATGGGATTAGTGCCCATATGAAGGGACAAAGAGACTGGAGTTCTTCCCTTTTGCCAGGAGGGGACACAGCAAAAGGTGGTCATTTATGAACCAGGAAGCAGGTTCTCACGAGACACTGAATCTGCTAGCATCTTGATCTTGAATTTCCCAGATTCCAGAACTATGAGAAATAAAATCTGGTTTTTATAAGCCACTCAATTTATGGCATTCTGTATAGCAGCCTAAACTGGTTAAAACATGCACTGTAATTATTACAGCAGCTCTGGATGTTGTAGGAGTTGCCACTTTAAACCTTACAAGTCTCTTTCATTGATTGCAAACTGGCCTTTTTTTGTACCTTTTGAATTTTATGCCAGATGTATTATTCATTCTGAAATAAATTAACAAAAAGTATTCTGAAGAGAGTTTGAATTGCTAACTATTTCTCTCTAAAATAATAGTTTAGTGATTCTAATGCCCTCTTTGTTGAGCAAATTACAACTAGCTTAATGCATATAAGTTAGCAATATGGATCTGATATTATTTACAACAATATTTTGTTTAATTGTCCCACGTATTTTAAACTTATATCTACACAAGACATCTAGCAATGATAATATCCATACAGAAATTACAGTCACTTAATCCTATTAAACTAAGGCACTTACATGCAAATTCATTGTTTTTCCAAATACTTAATATACAAAAGCTCTGTAATTTAAACAAAACCATTCTTTTTTTTTTTAAATCAAGTATATCAATACACAAGGTTGGACAATTAAGTTTGCCAAAAAGTGCTACATATCTCATTACCGAATATCACTTTGGTCACCTTTGAAGTACTCCTAAAACATTTTTTTATTATTTTGATCTCAGCTCACTCTCACAATATTTTGCCAAATGTAGTCAGCGATAAACAAAGCACAATACAACATTTAGTTTACCAATGTCTTCTCCTGGGGCTGAAAGTTTATTAAATCTATGATCTGTTTCCAAAATTACCACAAACAACAATATTTTTTGTACTTATTTTTATACAATATTTTATATGTCTATTAAGAAGAATAATTAATTTTGCTTATAAAACTTTTTGTAAGGAACAATTAGAATATAAACTTTTCAAACACACCATCTATTTCATTTCTATAAGATACAAAATTAGGAGAAATTAATCTAATTGCTAATGTAAATACCTGGTTGTTATATAAATCTGCTGATCACACCCAGGCTTAGAAATAAACATGTAGTGGCTAGGACTAATATGCAATGTCACCGTTTGTCTCAAAATATGTGATTTCCAGAGCAATTTACAAAAAACAAAAATTAAATTACAAGAAAATAATAAATAAAAAAGTGAATAATTATGTTTAGAAAGAACACACATAAGTTAAATAAACTCTAAAAAGCAAAGGTAGGAGTAATTATGTTGACATTGAAGTTAATATAGAAAAACAACCAGGTAGAGGAGAGAAAAAAGATACGAGGTCTGACAATTAAGTTTGCAAACTTGTTGCATGATGTTGCTAACCTTTTTTGGTATCACAGGGGTTATTCATTATGAATTGGTACCAACTGTTAATTATTATGAATTTGTTAACCAAGTTTATTATTTGGAAGTGCTGAAAGGCTGCGTGAAAAAGTTAGACGACTTGAACTTTTCACCAATGATTTCCCTTTATCATACTGATTTTGCCTTTTTTGTTTGTTTTAAATTTATACCGTTTCCTCGAAATTGGCTAGGTATATTTCCCCTCCCTTTTCTGTCAGGAGGACTCTGCCCAAAACTGGAAAATTTTAATAACTGCCTGCTGAAAACTATTTAGGCTGAATATTTTCTTTCTCAGAAATTTTAAAATATATTTAAAATAGATTACATTTTAAACTTTTAAAATAGATTAATTTTTTTTATTAGTCAATAGATATTTCAGGCTTTCTGAACATTTTTCATAATATATAATTGTTTTTATTCTACCTATAGATACCTACCAATTTCGATCTTAATTTAATTTTTTTGTTTTATTTTCTCTTTGATCAATCTCAATAAAAGTTTGCCTATTTTATTAGTCATTTTGAAGAACTTAATTTTGGCTTTTAATATGCCATTTTATAGTCATACATGCAGTTCTAAATTCCAAGTATTTAAAAAAATTCATTGTGGATTATTTTTGTTTTTTAAATAGTTGAGTTATTTGGAACTCAATTTCCCATTGTATGTTTTTGTCATTTGTATTTATTATTCTGATCTTTGCATATGATGTCATTTCTTTTCAACGTGTTAAAGTTATTTTATTTCTATTTTTAAATATGATTAAGAAGGAAGGACTAGAACAGTATTTAACACATAGTATGAAATCATTAAATACATCTTAAATAAATAAACAAACATCAATCTGTTGTCTTTTCAATTCATCTGTATTTAACGTTTTTTGGCCTACTTCATCTATAAAAAATTGAAAGCGATATATTAAAAACTCCCACATAGCGTTGCATTTGTAAATGTCTCTCCATATACCTGTAGATTTACAAAATGTGATCTGACAGTTTAGGTGATTATAAGTGTAAGTGCATTTTATCTGCTTGGTAAATTACACCTTTTATTATTAGACAGTAACACTATCGACCCATGGTGTTGCTTTTATCTTAAATTCCATTATTACTCAATATTCATGTAACTACTCTAGCTTTATTTTGGTTAATTTTTGATTGGTATATTTTCCCGTCTTTTCCTTTTTAACCCTTTATACCCTTATATTTCATGAATGACTTGAAAAAGACTATATCTGGATTAAAAGTACAGTTTGACAATCTCTTCCTTTTAACTAGGAAGCTTAGTTTATTCACACTTGTTATGATTATTAATGCATTAGTCTTTTCACTATCTTACTTCGTACTTTTAGTGTACCTCACTTTTTCCATACTTCTTTTTATTTTCTTCCCTGATGTTGTTTTTTATGTTTTGAATTTACATGTTTGTTTGCTATTCTCATTTGTCCTGCAAATGTGTAACTTTTTGGTTTAGAAGTTACACATTTATAGCTATTCAATTAGTGTTTACCCTTGAAATTTTAATGTACATATTTAATGTAGCAAACTATGAATCAACCTTAGCCAATTACTCACACCGACAAATACCATAGGACTTTAGAATACTTTGTCTTAGATCCACCGTTACCACCTTGCATTATTGCAGTTTACTATCATGATTCTGTCCTTATTTTAAACCTCATTAAAAATGATTCTTATTCACAAATGTTTTCTTTTTTGTTTTTCTCACTATTACTTACTGGATCTCAGATTTTCCATCTGGGGACATTTTCCTTCATTTGCTGTACCACAGAGTATATGTTAATCCTTTTAATGGACATTGGGGTAAACTATTAATTTTATTTATCTGTAAAGTCTTTATTCAATATTTCCTCTTGAAATATAATTTTTGGGATACACTTTTAGTTAACACTTAGTTTTCTTTACAACATTGGTAATATTAATTATGTATCTTATGTCTCCCTTTGTTGCTGCTGAGAAGTGAGCTGTTGGTCTAATGGTACTTGACTTGCAGTTAACTGTCTCTTCTTTTTTGATAGATTTCAACATATTCTCCATTATATATCTAGGCATGGATCTCTTTTCATTGGTTGTCTTGAAGTCCATTGGGCTTTTTGTCTTTTACCAGTCCTATAAAGTACTTTCTCAAAATTGCTTCTTCTCTATATACTAGCTCCTCCTTCTGATATTCTGATTTTGCATGATTAGCTCTTCTCACATGCATTTCATGGCTTGTAATCTCATTTTCATATTTTTCATCACACTCTATCTAGTCTGCATTCTGAGTAAATTCTTCATATACCTTCTAGTTTATCAAAGCTTTTAAAGTGTCTTTATAATCTGCTCTTTAATATGCCTATTTAATTGTTAATTATCATATTTTATATCTAGAAGTTCTATTTAAGTTTAAAAAAATCTCTTGGTCAACACACATTTAATATTTTCTTAAGCCTTAAGAATAACATGTATTTTGTATATTTTGCTTATAAGACATATTGCTTATTAAATAATTTTACTGTATTTAGTCTGAGAAGGTCTCATTTTGGCTTCTGGTTTTTCTTATGACTCTTAACTTTGCCATTTTTCCTTTTGTGGGGTGTGTGTGTGTGTGTGTGTGTGTGTGTGTGTGTGTACTTATTTCCTTGGAAACTTGTAGAACATATTTGAGACTTGTGTTTAAAGTCCATAACTACAGAGGGAATTTGCATTTTCTTTTCCCACACATATGGGCATTAGCAATGTCAGACTGCTTTATACTATGTGGTTTTTTTTTTAATCCCATAGGGGCTAGCTTTGTGGTTAGAAATTTTTAATAGATGCTGTTTTTTTTTTCCTACACACTTAGTAACATGGCTAAAACAGGTTAGTCTGCAACTCTCTCTCATAAGGCATTTTTTTTCCCCCCAAATTCACCTAGAGATTTTAGAAGTCTGGGGTTTCTGGCTTTATTTCATGAGTCCCTGATCTGCTTTTATCTTGTTAAAACCCTAGGCTTCACCACCTGTTCTTTAGATTTGAATGTTGAGGTAAAACTCCGGCTCTATGCTCTAAGCTCGACGTAAACACAGATTATCAGATCAAATTCTAACTCCAGTGTTTGCTGACCCTTATGGATCTGAGTCTCCATAATTCTGGTTTTGAATTGTGTTATTTATTACCATCTTGTTGCCACACTTTAAATAATATATTTTACAAATATTGTACATCATTTTCGGTGTTATGAATCAAGAATCAGGAAGAATTTCTCTGAACATCAAATCTAACATATTATAACAGATAAAAGTTCTCTGTTGAGATTTTTACTTTAGCAGTTACATTTTTAATTTCTAAATATTCCATTTTGCTCTTTTTCATAAACATTTGCTCTTGTTTCTTAATTCTGTACACTTGTTTTGTAGTTATATTCTATCCTCTATTACTCAGAAATAGAAAACATATTTATTTTAAAGGTTCTTCTTTATTGCTCTATTATTATCTAGAGTTCCTTCAGACTGCTGGGATTGGTGAGGGGAGGAAAAAAACAAGTGATTGGATAGTAGAAATGTGCTTTGTTTTGCAAATGCCTTCAGGGTTCACTGACCTTGAAATATTGAAACAATTTTGGATCGTTAGAAGATAAAATATCTGCATAATATAATCTTGAAATATTCTTAATTATATCTAAAGGGAAATGAATCCTAAGAGACTCCTAATATAAACCAATGTGGATGGAAAAGAGGTCACATGTTAAACCTGACCAGCTCGGGAGACTGAAAGCAACCACACAGAATGGGGGTGAACATAAAAAATGCCTAACTAAGGCTGGCGGGAAGTCACATCCTTGGCCTGTAGCTTCCTTGACAAAGGTCAATCTTTACCTTAAGTGAGGCTATCTGTTCTTTTTTGCATCTAAGATAATGGAGGGGGCACAACCCACCACACCTGAACAGGAAACTACAAAATCCCTCATTGTTATCTTGTTCCCCAAATACCATCTCTATGTGTTGTGAAATTCTATTAACTATCCTGTACCCACCAATGTAAAAAAACAAGTGTGTGTCTCTCCATTTTACTTTTTATCCAATCCCAGAGATTTCCCCGCTTTGCTTTCTCCCACCACCTTAATCTACAACCAATGGATTTCATGTAACCCTCCTCCTTTGATTCTAATGTATAAAATAAGTTGCAAAACAGTCATTTTCTGGAGCATTTTCTCAATCTGTTGAGATTTTGCTCTCCAGCAAGTGTTGTCAGTTTGGCTCAAATAATCTTTTATAAGCTTTTTCTTGGACTGGATGTTTTTTTGTTGAACACCAACATATCTCATAATAGTTACATTAAAGAGAAATGAAAATTGAGTTAAACTATCACTTGCTCTTCTTACTTTGTCTACACTGCATCCATATACTCCATACATCCTACACTCCATCCTTGTCTGTTTTCTTTATTAGGAGGCTGTGTGAACTACTACTGGGAGACCTATATGAAACACCATCCCAGAGCAGTACAATACCCTATCTTTGATTTGGTGAGTTCTCAGTAGGGGAGTACTGGAGAGAAAAAAGTGGGTTGTGCAAGTAGAGAGAAAAGGTGACCTAGCAGCTGGTGTTAAGGAAAGAATTATCATATTAGTTGTGTCTCCATACTGCTAGAGTACTCAAACCATCAACAATTAAAATAACGTGGTCAAGGCTCTAACTTCTCCCCTTTGGTGGCCTCTTTCCTTATCAAGGTATTCTTTGCCAATTATTTTTTGATCATTTTATTGGTGCAAAGATGATTTTGATAGGTAGTGTGTGCATATATGTGCACATGTACATGATCTTTCACCCCTCTTAACCCTGTACCTACCTCATATACACTTTATTAAATACAATGGTTAAGAAAATGGTGTCTTGACTACCTGGTAGCCAGTTGTCCTTTAACATATTTGTTGTTGAGAAAAGAATTTAGGGTTCCCAATGTATTGGTCTGCCAGTTTTGTTGTGGTTTATATCTTAGCATGTTCTGTTTCTTTCAAACCTGTAGCTATGGAAACATTTATCATTTTTCTTGCTTTTCATGCAATAGTTGGACATAATACTTCCTTTTAGTCACTGACATTTAGTGGTATTAGATGGTGGAAATGAACTCTAATTCTGAATGAAGGCTTAGACAAGTATTATAGTTCATGAAAATACCTGGAACTGCTAATTGTCATGATAAATGGCCAACTGTGAGTTAGTGGAAGAAGTACAATGGATTGTCACTAGCTGCCTTTTGAATTACAATTGCCTTTTATAATGTTGACAGTGACCTGACTAAATGCCAAAATGGAGAGAATCAGAATGAAGGGGCTGTTATGCCTACATCTTGCTTTATCTGATTGACATAAAATGCATAAAATATGACAAGATAACTTTATTTTGAAGTTAGCCTAATTTCAAATCATTCTGTTTCTTTTCTTTCTTTGGAAAAAACATGCATGAGGATCAATAGCCCATAAAAAGATTATAAATAGGAAAGATTTTTTTTGTTGTTTATTTGTTTTTGTAGTCTATACCCCAGTTCACTACTGATGAATAACACATAGAGTACCTCAGGGTAGATTTACATTTGATAATGATTGCAGTGGAAAATGTTATTCTCAGGGTATAGATGAGGAAACTGAGGTTAAGAGGGATTTAAATAATATACCTGAGAACAGTAAAATAACATTTCCAGATAGATTGTAAATATACAATATATGTTAATTTCTTTTCCATCTGATCAGCTTATCAGTTTGGAGGTTCTATTTAGTCTATTATGTATTTTCCAGAAAGACTAAATTATGTGGGTGCTCTTTTGGGAGACTGTTCCCGCAGAATACATAACCAGATTCTCCTTATGGCTTCCTCGTATTCTCTAATTCCAATTTTTTGGATGTACACTCAGAGTTGCTGTCTCATAACCAAATCTATTTGGGTACAAGCACGAAAACAAAACAAATGTCCACTTTTTAAAATTCAGTAAAGTGCATGTATATGAGTCAGAGGAGACCCTTTCAAAACCTTACTTAAAATTGCTTTTAGTTATTTTCAAAACTTGCTGAACATGTGAAATGCTGTCATCCAGACCCCAGACCCCAGACTGCTGGAGGAGAGGCAGGAAAATGTCTAGTGAGCTCAGAGCCTGAGTCAGACAACTCAAGCTTACATCCAACTCTGATGTAATTTAGCTCTTTAAAGCTTTGATTTCTGCATCTATAAAGGGGTTGGTAAATTATAGGAACGCTGTGTGTGATTTAAATGGAATAATACCTATAAACGCCATAGAACTATGCCAGACACATAAAACTCTCTAAACAAACATTAGCTATTGATATTCTTTACATTTTTAAAAATCAGAGCACCAGGATATGAGAGAACCATCGTTCTACCTTACATATAATTCTAATTAGGATTTTCAATTACAGAGTTTCTGCAATAAGACATGGCTGCTGCCAGCAGACATGCCAGCCCATAAGGCAGAGAGAGAATTACTACTACTACTACACACTACACACACACACACACACACACACACACACACTCATGCAAAAGCATATACACCCACAGAAAGAAACAAGAAAAATGCTAAGTAAGTTGACTATCAGTATTGTCAGCAGTTTTATTAGTAAAATACTCAAGATGAAGATGACAGTAAATGAGTTTATACATATTGAGTTATAATACAGATTGGCAGGCAGAACAAGAGCCTCCCTCCATAGGGTGGAACCATGTGGTTTAGGGGGAGATAGTTCTTTATTCCTCAGAAGACCTTGAGTGGATTACTCCGTCCCTCTCTACATAACACCATTATACATGTGATGATTGTTAAATCAATAAGCAGAAGTATATCTACATACTTACATTCAGAATTACCTGTTAAATGTGGTAGAATACTCATTAATAGCTATTGGAAATATATCTGAAAGTTTACTTTTTAAATGTTTGTTTTAAGTATTTATTAATAAAACCAAAATATCTAAACTAGCATGCATTGAAAGGGCTAGTGGGCCAAAGATTTGTTGGCACTATGGGAGAAAAACACCTATATTTATATGGGAAACTCTCTAATAGGCATTTATCTTTTGCTTTAGAACTGACTATAATTAGATCAAACATCAGGCATTCATAGTTTTTAAAATCTCCAAACACCATCTCTCTTTTTGTTATTTCTTTCTTTATCCTCTAATTAAATTCTTGCATATAATTAATTAAGATTGAATACCTAATTACAGTTTCACAGGTACAGGTCTATAAAGAACTTGTCACTGAGCATGTCAGAAGCAAGCATAGTTTGAGGTCTTTAAATGTACTTGCGTATGTACATGATGTACCTGTGAATAGAAGAACTCAGGATAGCAGTTGTTTCAACTTCTACACCTTTATAATCTTGAGTCATGCTTTTCACTTTAATACACTTGACTCTGATGAGACACTGCATATCATTTCTTTGAAGGTGAAATCTCAGGATAAGAAAAAAAAGATATTTTAAGTTACATGAAAGTGCAAATATTTTCTGTGTGAGACAATATTACAAATTCACTTGTCAGTTTTGCACCAAATGATCCCGACAATGCTTCTTTGTAAGTTGACCACAATTGTCAAAATCCCAATTATTTCTAACATTCTCCAACTTTAATGGGCATGGGAATTAGAACAAGAGAGTGTTCACAGTAAAGATGTTTGTAGCTTCACCTTCAAATTTTTGTTCAGTAGGTTTTCTGTGGAGTGAGGAAATCAGTAGTTTTACCAGTTGTCTCAAGTGATTTTGATGTTCAGGGCTTATTGTCTTAGAACTACCTCCTGAGAAGCCCAGGTTAGCCCTTTCAGAAGCTATGTGTTGCCTGGGATTTCCAAAGCCACTTACATTAATCTTGAGAAGAAAGAATTTAAGCACCCAAAATACGCTCTCATGTCATCAAGTTAGTTTGGGCAAAGCCTCCATTCCTCCTGAAGAAAAGATGGACAGAAATACATCACAAACTAAGAAAGGCAAAAACCAAAATTAAAGCTTTAAAAAGTTTTTTATTCATATTAAGAACACATACATAGGAAATCTACAAGGAATTGGTTTTGGAAGAAAGTTATACAAGCTACACTCTTCAGTAAAATTACTATGCTAGTTTTAACTTTACTCATTCTCAGAAGCTAATTTTAAAGGTTACATCACGCTTTCAGAACCATTGAGTTATACTAAGGAGAAGCAATTGTTTTAGAACTTTATTGATCTTGGACTTCTTAGAGTTATACATTATTTTTTTTCAAAATCTAAAGTCATCTTCAGCAATGTCTGTTTTGTTTTCTCTAAAATTAAGACCACTGAAGATACAAATGTTGGAGATGACAGACACTAGGCTATAACCTAAAATAGGTAAAATAATTTATTTTAGCCATACAAGCTTTTTGCAGTCTTTGAATGTTAAGAAGTTTTGGTGTTCAATTCAACGAAACAAAAATATTAGTGGACTTCACCTTGATGGGGTTATAACTCTTGCAGCTCACTGGCAAGTGTACTGAAGTTTTAGTGGTTGGATAGGAGGGAGAAAGGCAGAAGATGTGGAGATAGACTGGGGATCTGGGAGAAACTAACTTGGCTGAAGATGGCAACCTCTTGGAGAGCACCAGATAATTTAACACTCACTGGGGTAATATTTTGCAATATTAGCTGATTATTTCTCATCTTCAATATTTCTTACTGCTCTGTGAGTCTTCACATATCAGGCATTAGTAGGGCATTGAGGTTACTGTCTCAAGGAAAGGATGATGCAGCAAAACAAAATATTTAATTGTGGCTGGTATAGCATTAGAGTTGTAAGAATAATCAGAGCTAGCCTTTTCTGTGTTTTTTTTTTTTTGCTTTTTTAAAAATTTTTTAACCCAGTCCTTCAGCTTTCAGAATACATGTGTATTCAAAGAAATATTAGTATGATTTTCAGAATGGATACATCTCATGCATTCTAACATGGAGAGAATAGAGTAGAAAGTTTTCTTCTGTAGACTGGCTTAAAGACACATAGCACAGAGAATGAGCAGGCCTGACATGTCCTTACAGGTGGGATGAAGAGAACACATGTATGTGCACTCATGACTAGAGACCAAATAATGTGAAGTACCTCTCACTTGATGCCAGTGAGTACAAGTAATCACCAGACCTAAGACCAGATGCATTTACCACTAACACGTGGTTTACCTTTGGCACTTACTAAGCACTTAAGAACAAATACATAACTCAAGGGAGGGCAGAGGTGTGTGAGTCTAATATGATTGAGGTTTAGTTCTTGTCAAAAAGTATACTAGAAGCTGAAAAAAATTCAAGTGTAAAAAAAAAAATGAAAGAAATTATATTTTGTGCATTCTTGGCTTTCTGGTCTGACATTTCCATCTGTTCCATAAAAGGAGGAGCAATTCTTCTCTAGCATGGTATTATGAAATGTCTGGTATTAACCACATTCACACAACAGAGGGGGTGTTACTCAGTGGTAGCGTTTCTATTCTTACCTGGAAGGACTTTAAGAGTCATCTTAAAAGAGGAAGGTGAAGCTTTTAGGGGCAAAGTGATGTAAGAACTGAGAATTGGGACCACCAGCATGAATATAACATAGCTATTAGGATTAACAATTAGGCCACTCTGTAAACCAATAATAATTACACTTTTGTTTCAGTTAATTTCTGCAAATCAATTTATTTAAGATAATCATGTAGTTATCAGTACAACAGCTCAGTTATCAAACAACAATTCACTTAAAACTGTTCCCAATTCCAATCAGTTTTCCATCTTGAAAGACTCGCATTAAATCACTTTATCCCCAACTCCAAAACTGTGTGCATACTCTCTGCTGATGTCCCTCTTCTGAGATGTTGCCAAGACTCTGCTAAGATGGTGTCACTAATTGCAGTATGTTCTGATAAACTTAGCTTTGCTTTATTAACAGGTTTTCTGGGGACATTTTAGGGAGCTCAAGAGAACAATGCTTTCATTTGTTCATTCAATAAGCCTTTATTAAACATTTATTATGCACCAGGTGCCATGCTAAATATTGAGGATTCAGAAATAAAAACATAAGGTAAAAAAAAAAAAAGGTCTCAGTTTATGAATTCAAAGAATCAGTGTCTGTAAGGAGAAAACCAACAAGTGAACAGACAATTTAATACCTAAAGAGTGACTAGATATGAGTGAGGGAGAGCAGAGTTTGCAAACCTAAAATTTTGGGGGTATTGATTATTTTTTGAGGGTATTGATTATTTTAAACTAGTTGTTTTTAAGAAGCTGAAGGGGTTCCAAATGAGTCTCCCCAGAATGTACCACCCTGGCGTGCAGATTATTTTAAGCTGAAGACAACTAAAACCGAACAAACTCAGTAAGAGCTTTTACCTCCCTCTTACCTGCCAAAAGGAATTTAGATTGAAAAACCTGATCGAGGAAGGGAACTATCACCATACCATAATATCATGAACTAAGTGTGGCACACAGAGAGGAACCAAGCAAAGTTTGTTTGTTACTCTCCCCTCTGTGTTCCATTGTTTCCGGGTGGCCTAGCAAGAATTTGTTTACTAAATGTTTGCTCTTTCTCATCTACCTGTGAATTGCCTATTTTCCCTTTGGAGTCTGAGACCCCTACCTCCCTCTCCTTAGTCCAGAAGGGCATATAAGATTCAACTGCTCTGGTTCCATATTCTTATGGAACCACAATATCTATATACAAAATTACACTTGGTTATTTTTTCCCTGTTAATTGTCTCATGTCAAATTTAATTATTAGACCAGCTGAAAGAACTAAGAGGGAATTCCCCCACTCCTACATGAGTAAATTACAGAGTGCTTTGAATGACACAAAACAAGGGTTTCTAACTCAAGTTGGTTTCAGAGAATCAAAACGACCTCATTTAGATTTAGGTAACCAGGCTAAAAGGAAGGCAAGGAGAAAAAGCCAAAAGCGCAAAAATGGAGGACATGGCACATTTGGGGACTTCTAATTAGATCAATTGGGCTTAAGAATTAGAGGAAATTGAGAAGTCACAAGTATGCAGAAGAAATAAGTTGGGAAGGGGAGATTTCTGGAAAACAACACAAAACAAACAAACAAACAAAAAAACCAAAAAACCGACTACCACCTAAAAAGTGGAAATTTAATTTACAGAGAAGGGAGAAAGTGAACAAATTCAAGCTAGAGAGATCTGCCCATATGTAGCATTATAGGAAAGTAACTCTCTGGAAGAATGGTTGGGATGCAGGTGAGAATGAAGTCAGGCGAACTATTTAAGAGGCTGCTCAGTTCTACTTTCTCTAGCTGAGAAACAATGAGGGTCTTCACTGAGCTTGTGTGGCAGGGATGTAGGGAAGGGGAAAGGAGTGGGAAATTTTAAGGACAGAAAACCAACAAGAAAAGTGGCTAAATGTGAAGACTTTACAAGTATGTGAGGGCAGATGGAGGGACAATAAACATATGGGGTCTGATTTCACTTTTCAACATTTAAACTTTTTATGAAAATATACAACAAAAAGCCCAAGCCAAGTGTTACCAGGAAAATGACGTTAATAACTTCAGTCTTGTCTTCTTGAAGGAACGACTTCAGTCAAGAGACAGAAATTTGTGCAGCATGAACAGCAGCAGTTTATTAGTAAAATAAATTACACTCAGAGACGTGGAGTGGGCTGACCTAAGGGAGGGAAAACACCTCACCTTACATTGTGAGAAAGCTTTGATTTCTATGGGTAAAATTGCCTCCCCCTCTCTGTTTTCTTATCTCTCTTTCTCCCCCTAGGGTTCCTAGTCCTCTGCCATTTAACAATTCATTTCCTAGATTTAGGGGCATGAGTCAACATATCCCTTTGATTTAGGGGCATGGATAAGCACATCCTCTTGGTCTTGGGAGATGAGTAAACACGTCCCTTAGGGGTGTGTGGAAACCTGGAATCCTGGTGCTAGGAAGATATTGACAATACTGACAAACAGGATGTGTCCCCCCACCTTCTCTGATTTCTACCCTGTTACTTCTTACAGGTATATGTTAGCCTGGAGTCCTGCTGTGCGGTTGCCAGGGGTCTTGACCCAAGTAGCTGCAGCAAGTGGCTTTCTAATTGGGGCTAAATTTCTCATTCTCCTGCTCATTTCTATCTATCCACCTACTCTATCACAAGGAAGTAGGACAATGTCATGTTGTGATGGCTGAAAGGGCATGCGGCATTGATTGTGTGTCCCTATTAAGGGAAAGGACTACACTCTGCAGTGTCCCAATAGTGCCCAGAAAATCCCTGCAAGTGGGAGTGGAGTGCAGGAGCTTTTCTCTTGAGTGCAGGTTGTCAATTGGATTATTGCTTTCTAGTCCAATATTTATTTCTCTAAATCAAACTGCTGTTTGTTTAACTGAGGCATTACATATATATGTATATACATATATCCAACGTAATTTATTCACAAAAATTTGGAGATATATACAAGTGCGTTACAAAAGGAAACTCCATTTCTTGTTTTTAGCTCTGTAGAGGAAGAGGGAAATGAATACTCAGAACAAATTATTGTTTTTAAAGATACAAAATAAAATGAGCTCCATACCACTAAAAGAACTAGTGTCTCTGTAAAACTAAACATTTGAAAAGGGTTTTTTTTTTTTTTTAGCTGCACTTTTGTAGTTTGATTGTCATATTTACAATTTCCTTTCTCCTGTGAAATTCTGAACATATGTTCTGTTATGTTCCATGCCTCCCAGATGAACAAGAGGTGTGGCCTGTACTAAATGCAAATGGAGATTTGTTCTCAAGTTTTTATATAAATGAAAATAAGAAAAAAAATATTCTTAGCCTATGAATCTCTGAAAGTTGTTTAGCAGTTCTTAAAGAAATAATATCAAAGAGTCTATGGCCTAGACACTTGCAAACTGCATTATTTAAATATAAAGATGCAGCCCCTTAAAAACTTTGGACACCAAAGCCCATCAGAAATTTAATAAATATTACATACTAAGTCCCAACATTTGGAAGTATTGTGAGTGCTAAGATTTGCACATTGAAAAGTGTCTTTATTCTATATGAATGTATCTGTCATATTGGTGTTATAAAGGAAACTTTAAATCAGTATACATTTTACAAACTTATGAAGGCAGGTAAAGTATATGAGATTTTATTTTGCAAATAAGGTAAGATTTTTTTATTTATTTGATCTATATGTTCTGTGAAATTAGAGATGAAACGATAGGTTTTTCATAATGCTTATATATTGTCTTCTCATATTCTTATGTATGCTTACGTATTTTTATATTCCTTTAAGAAAGAGCAATGAGGTAAATATAGCAAATTGGAAGAATTATGTCAAAAACCAATAATGAACATATTATTCTCAGAACATAGAACCGTTATTAATTAATAGAATTGCAGACATCATGGTTTACATGAGCTAAGCACCACACAAATATGTTACTCTTTTATAATTGTCAGTATTTTTAAAATTTCCTAAACACTCTTGAATTGCTTTACTATCCCTTAACATTATTTAAAATAAATAGGGGACTGTTAAGACATTAATATTAGGGAACTTAAATAAGTCCACTTCATCTATCATAGTGAAAGATCATCCACATGTCACATAAACAGGGAATATATACTATAATCTCAACCTCTGCAGTTTTGTTGTCTTCTGTTTCTCCAAAATTTCATTTGTTCTCTTCAATGTCAATGTATCTTCTAATATGGCAGACAAAGGTCTGGAGTGGGAGTCATGCAGTCTAAGTTCTAGTGCTATCGGTACCTCTCCTCATGGTCCTGAGTATCTCGGGCAAGACTTTTGACTTCTTAGAGCTTCATGGTTTGTTGTTGTTGTTGTTTTTCCACAAAGGGAGAACATTGGTTAGATACCAGTATTTATCTCCTTTCTAATTCTGACCATTAAAGCTTCCATGATCACAGGATTCTCTTCACGGTCTTTTATTCTGGCTCATTTGAGTTATTATAAGTGGTTACTATCTTTTCATTGCTAATTTAGATTCCATGAAAAACAAACAAACACAGGTTTTTATTATCAGTATTTCTCGACATTTTCTATAACAAATTTAATAAATTTGAAAGGTTGTGGACAACTGCAGATTCTGTCAATACATATAAACAGAAATGAAACTGTGAAATAATGAGATCTCATGAAATAAGTGTGCTAGTGTACGCACGCACGTGTGCACTCCAGGGCATTGGAAGAGCCATATGGCTGGCAGACTGTGGAGTGAGAACACTGAAATCCTGCTGCTTTATGCCCTTCTTTTTAATTTCCCATCCCTGCCCTCTCAGCAGTACAATGTGCAACAGAAGCTTGAAACACACAAGTTACATTGCCACTGTATTCATGCTCTGATCATAGGCTTGCAGAAAGCCAGTAAAGAAGCCAGTCAGCCATATTACTTATTACATACCTACTTTCCAGCTGAAATAGGTCACGGTAATCTGGAGCAGAATGGACTGTGGTAAAATTCAGAGTATTAAGCTCCTTTCTTGCTTCTGCTTGGTGGCTGAAGTAAAAAATAGCATTAAGTTTCCATGTGCCCCTTCTTTTCCTTCTTGCTGCCCTCCCTACACAACCTTTGACCCTCACTCAATTAACATGTGACTTTGATGTTCTGCTTAGTAAAAATGATAGGAAATATTTAGGTGTGAGAATTGCTCTACAAAAAAAAAAGGTGCTTAGTTTTAACAGGCCACTTAAAATTTTACACACACACAAAGACTTCTCATCCATTCCTATCTATAGGCAGATGGCAGTTATGTGTCAAATACATTTTATATTTATTTACAATTGCTTCAGATCATACAAGGGCAACATAAAGGTTTCGTGTATGTTCATTAATGCCAGAGAATAATAATTTGAAAACCTAGAGTAATAAGATTAATTCATAAATTGTGTGTGTGTGTGTGTGTGTGTGTGTGGTGATGCAAAAATTTACAAGTGTGGATCTTCCCCATCCTCTACCCCATCCCAGCTGTGTGCTTGATTGAGCAAATCTTGTTCTTGATTCATTTTTTTTCCTTTTCTGAGACAGAAATATAAACTTAATAAAAACTTGTTTTTTAAATGGACAGTCAGTTAACCAATCTTTGATATACATGTCATATAAAATTTGATTATAGACCAACATATTGCTGATAAACTTTTATTTTGGTATAATCAAGTATAAAGAGTCAGTCACCATTTTTTTAAATTAAAGTTTATTGGGGTGACAATTGTTAGTAAAGTTACATAGATATCAGGTATACAATTCTGTACTACATCATCTATAAATCACATTGCATGTTCGCCACCCAGAGTCAGTTCTCCTTCCATCACCATATATTTGATCCCCTTTACCCTCAACTACCACCCTCTTACCCCTTCTCCTCTGGTAACCACTAAACTATTGTCCGTGTTTATGAGTTTTTGTTTCTCATTTGTTTGTCTTGTTCTTCTGTTGTTTTCAGTTTATATACCACATATCAGTGAAATCATATGGTTATCTACTTTTTCTCTCTGACTTATTTCACTTAGCATTATAACTTCAAGATTCATCCATGTTGTCACAAATGGTCCTATTTCATCTTTTCTTACTGCCCAAATAGTATTCCATTGTGTGTGTGTGTATATATATATATATATATATATATATATATATATATATATATATACATACACATATATACATGCTATGTATATACTACAACTTCTTGTCCATTCATCTATTGAAGGACATTTTGGTTGTTTCCATGTCTTAGCCACCATAAATAAAGCTGCAATGAATATTGGAGCACACTTGTCTTTACATATAAATGTTTTCAACTTTTTGGATAGATACCCAGGAGAGGGATTGCTGGGTCATGTGGTAATTCTATTTGTAATGTTTTGAGGAACCTCCACACTGCCTTCATAACGGCTGCACCAATCTGCATTCCCACCAACAGTGTATGAGGGTTCCTTTTTCTCCACAGCCTCTCCAACACTTGTTACTCTTTGTCTTGTTGATGATAACCATTCTGACTGGGGTGAGATGATATCTCATTGTGGTTTTTATTTGATGTTGAGCATTTTTTCATGTGTCTGCCATTTATATGTCCTCTTTGGAGAAATGTTTCTTCAGGTCCCATTTTTCAACTGGGTTGTTTGTTTTTTGTTGTTGAGTTGTATGAGTTCCTTGTATATTTTGGATATTAGCCCCTTAATGGAGGTGCTGTTTGCAAAAATTTTCTCCCATTCAGTTGGTTGCCTCTTTATTTTGTCGATGGTTTCTTTTGCTCTGCAGAAGGTTTTAAGTTTGATATAATCCCATTCATTTATTTTAGCTTTTACTTCCCCTGCCTTTGGAGTCAAATTCATAAAATGCTCTTTGAACCCAAGGTCCATAAGTTTAGTATCTCTGTTTTATTCTATGCAGTTTATTGTTTCAGGTCTTATGCTTAGGTCTTTGATCCATTTTGAGTTAATTTTGGTACATGGTGACAGATAGCAGCCCAGTTTCATTCTTTTGCACGTGGCTATCCAATTCTCCCAGCACCATTTATTGAAGAGGCTGTCTTTGCTCCATTGTATGTTTTTTGCTTCTTTGTCAAAAATTATTTGTCCATACTTATGTGGATTTATTTCTGGGTTCTCAATTCTATTCCATTGGTCTATGTGTTGCTTTTTCTGCCAATACCATGCTGTTTTGATTATTGTTGCCCTGTAGTACAAGCTAAAGTCAGCGAGTGTGATACCTTCAGCATTGTTCTTGTTTCTTAGGATTGCTTTGGCTATTCAAGGTCTTTGGTGGTTCGATACAAATCTGATGATTTTTTTGTTCTATTTCTTTAAAAAGTGCCATTGGGATTTTGATGGGGATTGCATTAAATCTGTATATTGCTTTGGGTAATATGGCCATTTTAACCATGTTGATTCTTCCAATCCATGAGCACGGAATATCTTTCCATTTCTTTGTGTCTTCCTCAATTTCTTTTAAAAATGTCTTATAGTTTTCAGCATATAGGTCTTTCGCATCCTTGGTTAAGTTTATTCCTAGGTATTTTATTATTTTTGTTGTAATTGCAAAAGGAATTTTTTTTATATTTCTTTTTCTGAGATATCATTGTTAGTATATAGGAATGCAATGGACTTTTATACATTGATTTTGTAGCCAGCAACTTTACTGTATTTGTTTATTGTTTTTAATAGCTTTTTGGTGCAGTCTTTAGGGTTTTCTATATATAGCATCATGCCATCTGCAAAGAATGACAATTTAATATCTTCATTCCCTATTTGGATGCTTTTTATTTCTTTACCTTACCTGATTGCTCTGAGAGGACTTCCAACACTATGTTGAAAAGCAGAGGTGATAGGGGACAACACTGTCATGTTCCTGAATGTAGATCAAAGGTCTTCAGTTTTTCACCGTTAATTATGACATTAGCTGAGGGTTTGTCATATATGGCCTTTATTATGTTAAGGTATTTTTCTTTTATACCTATTTTATTAAGTTTTTTAATCATAAATGGATGTTGTATCATGTCAAACACTTTTTCTGCATCAACTAATATAATCATATGATTTTTGTCTTTTATTTTGTTTATGTGATGTATCACATTGATGGATTTGTGTATGTTGAACCATCCTTGTGCCCATCAGATGAACCCCACTTGGTCGTGATGAATAATCTTTTTAATGTATTGTTGCATTCAATTTGCTAGAATTTTGTTTAGGATTTTTGCATCTGTATTCATCAGAGATAATGGTCTGTAGTTTCTTTTTTTGTGTTATCCTTACCAGATTTTGGTATCAGGGTAACGTTGCCCTCATAAAATGAGTTAGGGAGCACTGTCTCTTCTTCAATTTTTTGGAAGAGTTTGAGTAGGATTGGTATTAGATCCTCTTTGAAGGTTTGGTAGAATTCACTAGTGAAGCCATCTGGTCCCGGACTTTTTGCTTTTGGAAAGGTTTCAGTTTCCTTACTGGTGATGGGTCTATTTAGATTTTCCAGTTCTTCCCGATTTAGCCTAGGAAGGCTATATGTTTCTAAGAACTTGTTCATTTCTTCTAGGTTATTGAATTTGGTGGCACATAGTCTTTCATAGTATTCTTGGATGATCCTTTGTATTTCTGTGGCATCCGTTATAACTTCCCCTCTTTCATTTCTGATTTTGTGTATTAATGTCTTTTCTCTTTTTATGTTAGTCTAGCCAAGGGTTTGTCAATTTTATTAATCTTTTCAAAGAACCAGCTCTTTGTCACATTAATTTTTTCTACTGCCTTTTTGTTCTCTATTTCATTTGGTTCTGCTCTGATTTTTATTATTTCCTTTCTTCTGCTAACCTTGGGTTTCAGTTTATTTTCTTTTTCTAGTTCTTTAAGGTGTAACGTGAGGTTATTTATCTGGAATTTTTCTTGTTTCTTGAGATAGGCCTGTAATGATATAAATTTCCCTCTTAAAACTGCTTTCGCTGCATCCCAAAAATTTTGGTAGGATGTATTTGTATTGTCATTTGTTTCTATGTATCTTTTGATCTCTCCTCTTGTTTCTTCTTTGACCCAGTTGTTCTTTAAAAGTATGTTGTTTAATATCCACGTATTTGTGATTTTTCCTGCTTTCTTTTTGCAGTTGATATCCAATTTCAAAGCCTTGTGATCAGAGAATATGTTTGGTATGATTTCAATCTTCTTAAATTTGCTGAAGCTGATTTTATGTCCCAATATATGGTCCATCCTTGAGAATGTTCCATGTACACTAGAAAAAAATGTATAGTCTGATATTTTAGGATGAAGTGCTTTATAAACGTCATTTATGTCCATTTCACCTAATGTGTCATTTAGGGCTGCTATTTCTTTATTTATTTTCTGTTAGGATGATCTATCCATAGCTGTCAAGGATGTATTTAGGTCCCCTACTATAATTGTGTTTTGGTCAATTTCTCCCTTTAATTCTGTTAGTATCTGCTTGGTATATGTTGGTGCTCCCTGATTGGGGGCATAAATATTGATGACTGTTATGTCTTCTTGTTGTATGATCCCTTTTATCATTACGAAATGTCCATCTTTGTCTCTTATTACTTTTTTATCCTGAAGTCTGTTTCATCTGATATCATTATGGTTACACCTGATTTTCTCTGGATACCATTTGCTTTGAGTGTAAATTTCCACCCTTTCACTTTGAGTCTATTTGTCCTTGTAGCTGAGATGTGTCTCTTGGAGGCAGCATATGGTTGGGTTTAGTTTTTTAATCCAATCTGCTATTCTATGCCTTTTTATTGGTGAGTTTAGTCCATTTACATTTAGGTTGATTATTGATATGTGAGTCTTTCCCAACATTCTATCTTTAGTTTTCTGGTAAGACTGTGTCTCCATAGTTGTTTTGCCTTTTTGTTGTTGTCTATTATTTCTGTGTGGTGGTGTTCTATGATTTTCCCCTCTCTTTCTTCTTTTATTATGTTATACATTTCAGTTCTGGATTTTTTTTTTTTTTTTTTTTTTTTTTTTTGAGTGGTTACCATTAAGTTTATATAAAAGAAAGTTTGATATTTAGAGTATTCCATTTTCTTCAGCATGCTTACTTTCTCCATTTCCGTATTCCAGCTCAGGCCTTTACTCTCCCCCATTTTGTATTTTGGTTGCCACAAATTGTCCCTATTGATGCTGGTCGAATAGCCTCCTTCAGTATTTCTTATAGTGCAGGTCGTGTGTTAGAAAATTCCCTCAGCTTCTGTATGTCTGGAAATGTCTTTATTCCTCCTTCATATCTAATGGATATCCTTGCTGAGTATATTATTCTTGGCTCATAGTTTCTCTCTTTCAATAGTTTGAATATTTGGTTCCATTCCCTCCTGGCTTGTAGAGTTTCTGCTGAAAAATCTGATGATAATCTAATGGGTTTTCCTTTGTAAGTTACCGTCTTCTTTTCCCTGGCTGCCTTGAGGATTCTTTCTTTGTCGTTGATTTTAGACAGCTTCAATACAATGTGTTTGGAGAAGGCCTGTTGGGATTGAGGTAATTAGGTTTTCTATTTGCTTCTTGGATTCGAGGGTCCAGTTCTATCCACAAGTTTGGGAAGTTCTCATCGACTATTTGTTTGAATATAGTCTCTGTTCCATGCTCTCTTTCTTCTTCTTCTTGTATGCCCATTATTCTTATATTGCTCTTTCTGATGGAGTCAGAAAGTTCTTGTAGAGTTCTTTCATTTCTTTTAAGTCTCAAGTCTCTTTCTTCTTCCATTTGTGTCATTTCCAGAATTCTATCATCAATGTCACTAATTCTTTCCTCCATCTGGTCAACTCTACTACCTAAGCTGGCTATTTCATTCTTCATTTCTTTTATTGAGTTCTTAATCTCCAGAAATTCTATTTGGTTCTTTTTAAAAATTTCAATCTCTTTGGTAAAATGTTCATGTTGTTCTTTGATTGTATTTCTGAGTTCATTAAATTGCCTTTCTGTGTTTTCTTGCATCTCATTGATTTTTTTCAGAACTGTAATCTTGAATTCTCTGTCATTTACATCACATCTTTCCATATCTTTAAGTTCATTTCCTGGAGACTTTTCACTTTCTTTCTGAGCTGTCTTGTTGCCTTGGTTATTCACGGTAATTAATGATTTATTATATCTCTTCTTAGACATCTACAGGAGTAGGTTCTGCAACAGCTAGAAAGAGGTCTTTCTTTTGTTTTCCAGTAGGTATTGGTAGAATGTTTTATTTTCTCTCCCACTGCAGCCTTTTATTCTCTTTCACACTGTAGTGTATGTTTTCTTTGCACTATTCCAGCTTCTCACACAAAGGGGGAATTCCCTGGATGGCAGGCTTCTCCTCTGTGAGCAGTTCACCTGGGTCATATGGCACTGTCTCTGTTTGGGGACGCGGAGAGCTTCTGAAGTTCCAAAGCTCTTCCTGCTCCAGATTCAGAGCTGGTGTGTTTCAGCAGCTCTGTTTACTCTTGCAGGGATCTGCCCAGATAGGTGGGGCCAGGGGTGGGGTTGGTTGTGAGAGGTGGCCCAGATTAATTGCAGCGACCACCACCAGAGCCTGTCCTGCTTCCACAGCTCCCTCTTCTTTGCCAGAACTAGTTGGGCTGTGAGTCTGTGTCTGCGAACCACAGTTCTCAGAACTGCAAATATTCTGTTCTTTTGATCTGACACTACTATTCTTCCGCTTCTAGCACTGGGCAGGTGGGGGCAAGGCGAGCTCTGGGAAGGTAGGGAGGGGGTGGTTAGTCTCGGTGCCTAAGGCTTCTGTTCTCTGCTCGGCAGTGAGGGCTTAAACCACCAATTTCAGCCTTCTTCCCTCAGTCTTTTCTCAGAGGTCTTTGCCGTGAGCATTGGGTTCAGCCGTGTTATATGCTGTCCCCTCAGCCCTGTGGACCATAAGCAGAGCCCTAGCAGTCCGAGTTCTTCCCTCTCCTCAGCTGCGGTAGCTCCGGGATGCAGTGAGCTCAGAGCACTGGGCTAGGCTTGCATCCTGCACCCGTCGGCCCCATCTCCACACTTCTCCCTTCCCTCTTCCCCTACTCATGCAGTTTGCCCAACTTTAGGTGATTCCCGTAGTGTACCTCTTAGTCTTGCCTGTCTGCTGTGCAGGGAGTCCTTTGTGGACTTATAGTTGTTCAATTTGTTGTAAATTCCCGGGGAGATTTCAAGAAGCTCACCTCATACTGCCATTTTGATGACTGCCATTTTGAAAATCTCCAGTCACCGTTTTAAATAAAATATTCATTCTTTTAATTAAAAATGATCACTTCACTCTACACATTCTTTACCTATATGTTTACATGACTATCCAATTGGTCATCAGAAAATCTGCTAGATTGGGGCAATTCTTTCCATTCTTTTCATACTATACATTGGAGGAAATCCAGCATTCTCATCTTCTGCCCTCTAAATGCTAGTCATATGGCAACCAAAAATTCTCCCACAAATGTCTGAAAAACCCTTAAGTAAGTATTGTTTTCTCTATCGAGAACTACTGTTTTAAACTCGGGTGTGGGGGTGTAATTTTCCTAACAAAGAATGGAGATGTACCCCATGGATTCTGAGAAAAAAGTACTCTTAGAATCAAGAGTGAGGCCAAGGTCAGGAAGTGGGGCCTGGATCCGACTAAATACTCCAGAAGGATCTTTTGGAATGATTTGCTCTTTCTATCTGTGTTTTTCTCTTAAATTGCCAGAGATGAGAAGGGGATAGTAAGCAGTTATAGTTAGGGAATGTTAAATTCATCCTTTTATATGGGTAATTTTCTTTAATCACCTCAAACTTTGAGTTAACTACTTATAGCCTACTGATTTTAATTATTTCCCTCTCTATTAAAGATGGATGCATATAAAGAGGGTTCCAAAGATATGTATACACATTTAAAGAAAAGAAAAAAACTGTATTAAAATTGAAATAATATATACCGATAACAGAAGATGAATGTAAGTCATATTTAAATTCTGCAGTTATAAGAGATGCTCAAAGTGGTTACCGTCAGCATAATTTTCATACAGATTTTTCCTTTCTTAAAATGTGTATACATTTTTTTTGGCACCTTCTGTATATAGGCTTATGTAGAAGTATGTGGTAAAGACAGAGAAGAAAAATAAAAGTGCCTTGTTCCACATACTCAACCTTTCCTGATGCCCAAGAGAAGGTGGGTGCATCTTGTTGAGGATCAGTATTCCGATATTCTACTCAGTGGCCAGCATGAAATGAGAGGTGACTCATGGGAGGTGGAAACAGTACGTAGCACATGGTCAGAAAAGGAGTTGTCAGGTGAATGAGTGTAGGCAGATAAGAGACAAAACTTTTCATCCCAAAGATTCTATGTGCTGCTCAAGCTATGAATGTTTTTGAGCACTTAAAATGTGGCAAGTTTAAATTGAGATGTTTTTAAGTGTAAAATATAAACAGAATTTCAGAGATGTACTATGAAAATAAAAATGTAAATTATCTCATTAATAATTGATTAGTGCGATTGATTTCATGTTAAAATGGCACTATGTTGATATATTGAGTTAAATACTATATATTAGTAAAGTAAATTAATTTCACCCATTGTTTTGTACTTTTTAATTGTGACTACTAGAACAATTAAAGTTACTTATGTAGCTCACATTGGACAATGCTGATCTAAATGAAGGAGACTTCTGACAGAAAGTGGGGGAGGCAAATACTGAGTTACAATTCATTCAACAACTATTAACTAGCTTCTTCGCTATGTCAGACACTGAGACAGGTGTTAGATAAGCAGCAGTAAATGAAATAGACATAGTTCCTGTCCTGATAGTATCAACAGTATCCTCAGGGGACAGAAGCTAAATAAATAATTACAAACTTATAAATAGTGATAGATATCTTTAAGTAAAAGTAATGGAGAGAATGTAACAAAAGCTACTAGCTTGGATCAGAAAGTCATGGAAGGCCTCTCTGGAAGATGAGAGTGAGATTTAGCCAAGCAAAGTGTTGAAGGCAGACGAGTATTAGATACAGAGAGAACAACATGTGCAAAGATACTGAGGCAAGAAAAAAATGAATAGGGCCACTGTACCAAAGTGATACAAAAAAAGGAGACTATAGATGGGGATATGGAGACAGACATGGGCGAGATCACTGCTGACCATGTTAACACTTTGGATTTATTCAAGAGAGTGAAATTGATTTGCTTTATATTTTTAAAATGTTACTCTGGTGTGATGATGAACAGTTAGAACACAGAAGCAGAGACACCACTGCAGTTAGCCCAGCTTAGAGACAAAGTGTTTGGTTGAGCAGAGCACTTGGTACTGTTACTCTAGCACAGGCTGCTTGCTTTTGTTAACTTAGGGCAGATATTTTTTTTCCTTGGGTGGCATTTGCTCCCTATTCTATTACTTTCTGTCCATTTTCTATTAGTCTTAGAAAATTACTCCTTTACTTGTCTTCTTTGGATTTTGCCAAAGACGGGATACAACTTTCTGATACCCTTGACTTATTATACTTGACTGAAGCCTCTTTGTCTCGTTTGTCAAAAGTGACATGTAAAAACAAAGCATATATTTTTTGTTCTTGTCATGGTTGGATACTATGAATTTTATGGATTTGTAACTCTGGTGAACATTATTTCCAATAACTGGTGCTAGCCCAGACAAAATATTGTTTTTACCTATTGAAAATGCTTGGAAATATTTTATTCTCTTAACACTAGATGGTGGAAACTTTTAAAAATATGTATTAAACACATAACCTAATATAGAATGTATTTACTTAGCAGTTTACTAGGTAATATTTTACATGGTTAAAAAAATTAAAAATTACAAAAATGTCTCCAGAGAATAATTCTATTTTTCTGCTCATCTCCTGACTCGACCCCTGAAGAGGTTAACATTGCTATTTGTATCTTGTGATCCTCCTAGAAATTATTTTGTATCCAGAAGAAGGCTTGTCTAAAGGAGAAAGCCCCTCTCGTATTCTTCACACATAGGGGCATACCATAAAAATTATCCTGCACAGTTCTTTTGTCTTTATTTTTATTATTTTTGAAGCATAATTTCCACATGGTAAAATACACCAATTATAAGTATACAGCTCATTGAGTTTTAGAGTTGTTTATACCTGTGTAACCTGCAGACCTACCCAATCTTTGGTAAATTACCTCAACCTTACCTTCAAATTCTATCCTAATTCTGACAATGTCTCACCAGCACCAGCTCCACTGTTCACTGGTCTGAGCTTCCATCATCTCTTGCCTAGACTGGAAATGACCTCCCAATCCATTTCTAGGCTCTCTCAAAGCAACCGCCGCATCTTTTTGAAATGTAAAGCATATTATGCCATCTTCTCAAAAACTTGCAGGGAATATCCTTAAACTGAAGACCTTTTAAAGTCCTAAATAATCTGGCCCTCCCTTACCTCTCTGCAGGACTCTACATAATTTGTGGGGCTCAGCGCAAAATGAGAATTCAGGGCCCATTTTTCCTGCATTTCTAAATTCCATTAAAAGTCTTAAAATATAGGGTTTCTTTCTTTCCTTCCTTCCTTCCTTCCTTCCTTCCTTCCTTCCTTCCTTCCTTCCTTCCTTCCTTCCTTCCTTCCTTCCTTCCTTCCTTCCTTCCATGGTCTCCCTCAACCTGTCAAGTTGTTTTCAAATTGCTATTTAAGGTGGCACTCTCTAGGGCAAGAGAAGGCCCTTCCAGGTACCCAGCGGCCTTGACCCACTACTGAGTGTGCTGCTGTGGTGCTCCCTTTCCCTCTTCCCCACCAGCTGTGGGCCCCAGAGGCAGTGCCCTCGCTGGGAGCAGGGAAGTCCAACCTGGCAACGACCCTTTCCACAGCTACACTACCCCAACCCACAGCTGAAGGGAAAATGGCCAAGGGTATTGCAAACTCTGTGCCAGCATGCTACATGTACCTAGATCTAGGATTGGTGACAGGCCTCCTCCACTAAGTCACCCCTAGAATGCTCTGGTGCTGCTACCCCTAACTGGATGGCAACTGTTATGCTTTGCATGTGCATATCCAAGCTCGACCCTCCTCATCTAGGACCTGCCAGGGCCCCAGGTGGGAAAGAAAGAGGGCTCCAGGAGGCAGATCATGTATGCACTAAGCCTCCAAACTCTATACTGTCCCATCAGCATAAAGCTTACAAAACACAAATTCAAACACAAAATTATTAATATTTTCAAAAAAGTAGCCATGGAGCATTCATCCCCAAGCTCAGGGCCCTTCTGGGTCAGGGCCCAGTGTAACTGCACTTGTTGCACACTTGTGAACCCAATCCTGGCAGATCTAACTCAGCCCTGCTTCCATCTCTCTCCCTCTCCTCTAGGTAACTACACTGGCCGCTTGGCTGTTCCTTACACTGAACGTCTGTCTTTTTCAAGTTTGTATTTAAATGTCACTTTGTCAAGGAGACCTTTTATAACAAATGAATTTACATTTAACACACCTGAGTACTGTATTTCACTTATTCTAGTTTTTCAAAGTGTTTATCATCATCTAAAATTCTCTAGAAATTATTTATTATGTATATTATTCATCATCTGACTCTCCTACTAGAAGGTAAGTTCCATGAAGACAGGGACACTTTCGGTTTTGTATACTGGTGTATCCTAAGCTTGTATAATATTGCCTGGAATGTGGTAAATGCTTAATAAACTTTAGCTAATTAAAAAATGAGCAAATGAATGAAAGATTTTTATCTGGAAATAAAATGAACAAAGTCTTATAATTCTCTCAGGAAAGACAATTGCTTATGTGTGTGTATGTATGTATGTATGTGGGGAGGGTGGGGTAAATGTAGGGAGAGAGGAGGAGGAATAAGTATCAGTATTTCAAAAAGAATGCATAGTTCGAGGGAGAGAAGCTATTTACAGTTAATCAACAACAGCAGGTATTTTCCACTACATTGAAGGGAGCAAGTCTCTGTAAAAATCAATTGATAAATAATAGCTACTTTCCCAAGGTCACAGAAGTAGTAAAAGGCAGAGCCAGGATTCAAGCACAGAGATATTTAACACCAAAGCCAGTGGTTAATCTTCTCAGGGGTTATTTGCATTTTAAAAGAGGGACTTGTTACTTCATAGTGGATTTCTAGTTGGTGGGCTTCATGAGGGGGACATTTATTAAAATTAAATTTATTGGGGTGACATTGGTTAGTAAAATTTTATGTTTCAATTGTACATTTCTATAATACATCTACATATTGCATTCCATGTTCACCACCCAGAGTCAGTTATCCTTCCATCACCATATATTTGATCCCCGTTACCCTCTTCTACCATCCCCCCTTACCCTCTGGTAACCAATAAACTGTTGTCTGTGTATATGAATTTTTGTTTGTTTGTCTTATTCCTCTGTTGCTTTCAGTTTTATATTCCACAAATGAGTAAAGTCATGAGGTTCTTGATTTTTCTGTCTGACTTATTTCACTTAGGATAATAATCTCAAGATCCATCCACGTTGTCGCAAATGGCAGTATTTCATCTTTTGGCAGACTAATATTCCATTGTGTATACATACCACAGCTTCTTTATCCATTCATCTATTGGAGGTACTTTAGTTGTTTCCAAGTCTTGGCCACTGTAAATAAAGCTGCAGTGAACATAAGAGGACATATATCTTTATGGATAAATGTTTTCAGATTTTTTGAGGTAGATACCTGGGAGAGGGATTGCTGAGTCATATGGTAATTCTATTCTTAATTTTTGGTGGAACCTCCACACTGTTTTTCATAGTAGCTATACAAATTTATATCCCCACCAACAATGTATGAGGGTTCATTTTTCTCCACAGCCTCTGCAACACTTGTTATTATTTGTCTGGTTGATGATAGCCATTCTAACAAGTGTGAGGTGGTATCTCATTGTGCTTTTGATTTGCATTTTCCTAATAGCTAGAGAAGTTGAGCATTTTTTCATATATCTGTTGGCCGTGTGTATGTCTTCTTTGGAGAAGTGTCTGTTCAGGTCCTCTGCCCATTTTTTAATTGGATTGTTTGTTTTTTGTTGTTGTTTGAGTTGAATGAGTTCTTTACATATTTTGGATATTAGCCCCTTATCAGAAGCATTGTTTGCAAATATCTTCTCTCATTCATTTGGTTTCCTCCTTGTTTTGTTAGACTGTTTCTTTTGCGTGCAGAAGGTTTTCAGTTTGATACAGATCCATTCACTTATTTTTGCTTTTACTTGAGGGAGACATTTTTGACTGGAGGGTCTTACTTATCATCTAGAGCCTTTGTTTATTTCCACTACGTTCCCTCTTTCCCCATACTTCTATAGTATGCAGGTAGACAGGCACAGAAAGGTTGTTAATTCCTGAGTTCCGTGCACCCCGATGTTTTGCCTGATTTTCAGATTAGTATATACCTAAAATCATATCATTACTGAGATCAATGGAGACTTTGGATTATATAAACTATCCAAAATAATGGGTAACACGAAAATCATTTGGGCCCAGGGACATAGGGATATGCTCAGTCTGGAAAATCTCTTTTCCTTTCTTTTACCCTCCCGCTCTCCCTTTCTCACTTCCTTCTTCTTCCTCTCCCTCTCCCTTTCTTTCAGTGCCTAAAATTATAACTCCTCAAAGTAGACTTTTGCAACATGTTTGCAAAGTAATAGCTAAAATGTTTGATAAATACTAATGGTTCTTATTAAAGATTCAGCTGCTAATACTCTTTTTCTAACCATTTTACCCCAAATAATTTCATAATAGGTAAAAAAATACATTTCATCCATAGTATATATTTTATAGTAAAAATACCCAGTTGATTGTTGATTCAGTATTTATAGCTCAATAATGTCTAATTATTAATGAGGGCTTATGTCAAATAACATTTTCATGAGAAGTTCTAATTACAGATAATTGTAAAATTTTAAATAAAATATGAATAATTATAGGACAGTAAGAGAATGAACAAGTGGCCAACAGGACTGGTGTATCCACGTGTTAATATGCTGCAACTTTAAAATCAAATTCAAATGAATAAATATTTACAGAGCATTTATTATAAACTCAAGGCATTTATAATCTAGTTGAGACATAGGTAATATTCTAATAAAACCTCATGAGACAAGGGCACTTTACATTGACTATGGGCCACCAATTTTAGTTCTTTGCTAACTACATTCTGAAATATTTTTCATATTCCTTTGTATTTATTAGTTTCTCATATTAATCTTCCATCTAATAACCATCATTAAATCCATCTAGTTATCTATTTACCATCTCTTGACAAATAACCCTGCCCTGATTACCTGCAATTATGACTGGCTTATTACAATAACCTCTCTGTCTCCACTTTAATTCAATCTCAATACAGCAGTCAGAAGGATCTTTTTAGAATATAACAGCTCATTTCTCTGCTCTGCTCATATTCCTCTAAATGCTCCCCATATTACAAAAAAGAAAAGCCAAGGTACTTACTATGGCCTTGAAGGTCTATGTGATTGCCCCTTCCCATTGCTCTTCTGATTGTTTTGTTAAATAACCCTGGTTCACTTCCCTCTACCTATAATGCCCTCCTGTTGTCCTCCAAAGTGACAGTTATCTGCCATGCCATGGCCTGGCACTCTTTGTCTGTCTGCTTGATCCTCTTTTCCTTGATATATCTCCTATCCTTCATGTATGGACAGTTGCTGTTTCTCAGTGAGGCTCGCACTGTTCTCCTTATTAAAAACTGTAACTCCTACCTTCCAGTCCAGCGTTCCTTTATCCTTCTTCCTAACTTTACTTTTCTCTATAGCACATAGCAACGTCTAACATGCTATATGTATGTTTATTGTATATCTGCATCCCTCTCCGTCACCAACAAAAAATAAGTTTTGTGAGGACAGGGACTTTTTTGTTTTTAAATGTTTTATCCTTTCTGTTTCTCCAACACCTAGGACAGTGCCTTGCACACAATATGTGTCCAACATACAGGACATCTTTTTTCCTTTGAGCATTTTAGCAGAGGTTCAAAATGATGACAGAATTGGGAATGCTTATTAGAGTTTTCTTAGCTTCTCAGCGGGTTTTGCTTGTAATGAGTATATTGCAATGAATCACTCATTTCTAGGATGTATGAAAGTTCAGGGTGATTTGAATAGTAGTAGCAGGCTAATACATATAAATATGCAAAACTATGCATAGAATACACATATTTAAGAGAATCACAGCATATTTAAAGAATCACAACATATTTAAGTGAATTGAAGACAACTGGAAATATATTATTAGTTAATACATAAGTAAATGGTATTCTTCCTGCTCTATACTCACTCAGAGAACTAACTCATTTCAATGACTTCAGCTATCATTTCTATAGAGACAAATTTTACAACTATGGCTTTATCCTTGACCTCTTTCCTTGGTTTCAGGTTCTTCTGGATGACTCTATACAGATATCAAACATATGTTTCCATCCTCAAATAAACCCTTCCACCATAGAATAAAGTTTTGTTTGAATTGTAGAATTTCTTGAAAATCAACCAGAACACATTTCTCAGCTTTGGTATCACTTGAAGCCTAGATAAACACGTATCAAAACAGTTTTAACCAGAATGTGTGAAGGGGAAATTTTTTAGGTTAAGTAATTTCTATTGTCTCTTACATCCTCTGGCTGCCATGTATTCAACCATAGAGTCACCATCGGTGGCCATTTAGACTATTGCCTGTCTTTTTAGAGTACTGCGTTTTCCAGTGTGAAAAAGGCCCCAGATCTTTTTACATTGGCTTTGAAAGCACAGCAATGGTTGAAATATGTACAAGCAACAACTCCTATTGCCTCTGCTATGATTACTTAACTGTAAAACAAATTACCTCCAAACTTAGTGGTGTGAAAAATATCATTGATCATGATCATGGATTTCACATGTCAAGAATTTGGATTGGGTACAAGTATGGGTTCTTTCTATGCTCCAAAGGTCTAGGGTCTTAACTGGAAGACTAAAAGGCAGGGGTGAACTTATCCAAAGTTGTGTGTGTGTGTGTGTGTGTGTGTGTGTGTGTGTGTGTGTGTGTGTGTGTGAAAGAGAGAGAGAGAGAGAGAGAGAGAGAGAGAGAGAGAGAGAGAGAGAGAAACTATAGGCAATCGCCATGTAACCTTAAAACTTTGACTCACCGTTCCACAATATCTCTTCTGCCCAATCTTCTTTATCACAAAATAACAAAGAACTGCACAGATCAAGAGAAGGGGAAATATATTCCACCTTATGATAAGGAGAGGCAACTTCTTGGAAGAGCATGTAGGTCCAAAAATATTGCTGTGGCCCTTTCAGGAAAATAGAACTGTCACATCCTATTTCAAAATAGATCAAAGAAAGACATTTATAATGGATATATGTGTGCACCTCCTTGTATGTGTGTGATGATGTGTGTGAGAGGTTGTGTGAGCTGATATCTCACTGTATTAACAATTAGTTTTTTCTAATGTCAGCTGAAGGACAAAGACACATAATTTAGGTGTTCTCTTCTGCAAAACTGTAAACTCTGATGGAAACTATGTTTATTGCTTTTTTTGAGTAAGATGTGTCTCACAATGTTTTATACTCTTGCTGTGATACTTGGTTGAGTATGTGGTGAATGACTGTGGTCAGAAACACATTTGAGTGTTTTGAGGGCTCTACATTTGCCATTCCGAGAAAAATATTTTCCCACACATACACTGGGGAGCAGAAACCTAACAGGAAAGTCATCAGAGCCGTTAGCCCTTTGTCTTATGATATATGTGATCACCAGCCTCTATCCACAGCACTTTCCAGTCTTTGTCCAATCCTTTCTAGAAAACAGGAGGGTAATAAATAGTAATATTAGTATTCACTCTGGACCACTGATTGTGCCAGGCAAAGCATTATTATAATGAATTGATTCTTCGTAAAAGAATTAGGTGTAGATGCCACCTCTAACTTCTACTGTAGAAAACTTTATTTTAAAAACATTTAAATGCTGAAAGGGATTAGGAAGATGACTTAAATGCATGAATCCAGCCAAGTGAGATATAATGAGTGGTGTTATCTGGACCATGAGCTATAGGGACTGTGAGCACTTGAAAGTATTCAATGGAACTGAAAAACAAATGAAAAACAAGACATGCCAAATATAAAGCAGGTGGGGAAGGATTTGGCACACCAGTTGTTAATATATAATAACCTTTAATTCTAAATGGAATTGAATGCCGTGTTTTCCCAACCACCACTCTTAGGAGAGGACTTAACTTTGGGCAATATCCCTGGGATGGGGAGAAGGTGGAATGATGGACTTTAAAAGGGAACCTTAGAATTATGAATGATTCTTAGGTAGAAGCAGTAGAGACACTATTAGTAAGACTGCATGAGGCAGCTCTCTCTCCTGATGTCATCTGAGTGGTGAGAGTCCAAATAGATCAGAGTGGGGCATACTGAAGAGGAGGCTCACTCAGTTCCATTGCTAATTAAGGCCTTAAAGTAGTATTGCAAATCTAGCTTGGGTTAGAGGATTTGAGACTAAAGAAGGCACTTTGGCTGCAGCTCTACATAGTAATAGTGCATGGAACACACTCACATGTGTTTTACAATACAAGTACAATGATTTTGAAATAAAAATGGATAAACTTAACTGTGGGCAAACAGAGAGAGCCCACAAAAGGGAGACTTCTAGAATGAAGGCACCTATCCTTGTAATTACCTATCATTATCTCCTGATTTTAAAGTGAATGTTCACTAAAGCCTCTACTTAGGTGCTATTTGGGAATAAAGATCATTCTATCTCTCAGCTCATTTTGTACAGCAGAACAAATCCATGGCTTGAGTTTATCAAATGATAGAGACCACCTTTTCTTATCGCTTTAATGTTTCCTTCAGCTTGATTAAAGCCTAGGCCCCTGACTTCCCTTTTCTTAGAACATTTTCTTTAGATAACTTATAATGGCAAATCCTTTCTTTGCCCCTTTGGGATATATGTAAATCTTTTTTAAAGCTTCTTGCCAGGTTTACAACCCAGTACTATCTTTCTCAAGGACCTGGGAGCTATGCCTTTGAAATGTAATCATCATGGAAGATAGTGTCCTTATTTCCTGCAGAAGGTAGGAGCCTAACTTCAGTGGACACCAATTAGCAAACACAGGTGGCCTAATCACAGAGAAAAATATTTGCCAGCTCAGGAAATAACTCTATGTGCTCATCATCTCCCATTGATCAACCTCCCCTAATGTCCTTCAGTACTTGGTCACCCAGCCTTTAAAACTACTCCTAGTGGAGTTGAGTTCAGATTTCATTCTGACCTCTCTCTCCTACTGCAATAGCCTTGAACAAAATCTTCCTTGCCTGTTTCACTCTACTGGTGCAATTTTTTACTTTGACACTTCTCTGGATATAACCTCCTCTGTCTGTATTGTTTGTGTTCTGTTGACTCACCAGAGAAATTTGTCCCTTTATTCTTCCTTCTTCATTCTTGGCTCTTTGCTTCTTTCTTTCCTTTGTACCCTCCCAGGCTCTGTGATTGTTTTCCAAAGTCAATTTTAGTTATAAAAACATCAACATATAATAATAGTGAAGAGCAACTTTTACAGGAAAAAAAATAAATTTTTCTTTATACATATTTGTGATAACAACGAGAAACCATATGTTAAACACTCCTGTCCAGATAACTTTGCTCTACTAGTTTGAAAAATATACTGTACTCATCTCAAAAAATTGTTATACTTTTAGAATAATTTCAAATCATAAAAAGTTATAAGATTTATTTATATACAGAAAGTCAACTAGGGTATAGAGATTTTGAAGCCAACTACTTAGAAGAAGGAGAGAGGACAGCTGTACACAGATTTGCTTTTTCTAGCTTATCCTGAGCCAACTATCCTGGCAGCAAGCACCTGGCCTCAAACAATCCCAGGTTCAGCCTTTGCCAACTTGTTTACATCTACCTTTGCCTGGCTCCAGGGTTTTGCCCATGTGCTGCTGGGAGATAAATGTCCCTCCTACTAATTATAGGTCCAGCTCTCTTCCACCCACTTCAAGTGTAAATTACCTCATCATAAATAATTCCCTTTAAAACAGGATATAATTCCCTGTCACCACCAATTGCTTCGCCGCACTTCAGGCAAGCCCCAGAATTGTTTGCAAAGTCTTGTATCCTCTAAAGAGAAGAAAGGAAACAAAAGAATGATGGAAAAATATAACAAGGAATCAAAATAAAACCACCAAAATCCAAAGTCTCTTGCCAATATTTTAGAAAAACACTTTTAAGGCTTTTGAAACATTGCCATATCTGGGTTTATAGTGAGAGACTCACAGGATTTCTTATTGTCCAGAATAAAATAAAATATACCTTACGGGCAAAAACAAATGCCTGTGTCCAAATGAAGGTGGCCTAATTGCATTACACTTAAGAATTGCACTTTTTAAAGAAAGTTTTCTTATTAGTAAATAGAAATAAAATTTCTATGAGAACTAACATTATGAAGTATCAATTTCCTATTTTGAAAATATATTTTGAAAGCTATACTGAATCAGCCCACCTTTATCAGAGGGTATATTATTGAGTAGAATCAGGTAAAATGCTTTTGAATAGGTTTTCCCAGAATTATATGATTAAAAAGCATGTTGTAATACATACTGTATTGATAAAGTATTCACCAGAACTTTGGGGTTCTGGTAGTAACTTGAAATAACTGGAAAGGAAAAAAGAACATCAGACTTATTGCGATAAAATGATTAAAATTTGATTCATAGAATTTTTTGTCTTATAACAAAGAAAGATAAAAAATAATAAAATTAAGACACACACACACACACACACACACACACACACACACACACATCAGGGGGGCCAAAAAAAATGTATACACATTTTAAGAGATGGTCAACGTTGTTCAAGCAGTAGTTTGCCATAATCAGAAGTGTCTGGATATTGATGGTAACCACTTTGAGCACCTCTTGTAATTGCAGAAGTCAAACATGACTTACATTCATCTTTTGTTATCGGTATATTTTGAGTATTACAATTTTAATAGTTTTTTCCTTTCTTAAAATGTGTATACATTTTTGGCACACTCTGCATATATGACAATATGACATAGCCTATAGGCCAAAAGCATTAGACAGCTAAGGAATGCTGCTTCTGCAGGGAACTTGAAATTGTGAGTACTTGAGTCTGCTGATTTTTAAATCCCTGGTCTTCATGGTTGTGGAACGTTTTTAAAAAAACGTTTCTTGCAATGATAAAGTTATGTCAAACAGAATTTTCATAAATGCCTACTTTAATAGATATTACGGGAAAATATCATTAGATTTGGTTTGGAATCTTTGTTCAATCTCCAATCAATGTGGGCAACACTTAGGAAATTCTACACTAAAGCAGAGCTACTAAAAGTATGGTCCCTAGACCAATAGCACCAGCATCACAGGGAACTTAGACATGCAAATTCTTGGGCCCCACCCCAGACTTATGAATTGGTCATTCTGGCGGTTCTGTTCAGGATCTGTGTTTTAACAAATTCCTGTGATTCTCTGAGGCAGGCTAGGGTTTGAAAGCAACTTCTCTAAAAGAGTGCAGCCTTCGAAGCAAGTAGAAGGGATTCCCAAGCAGAGGCACATTCTGAGATCTCCATAATAAAGTGATGGGTAGCATGGATTTGGACAGTGTCAGCAACCAACAATTGGTACTTGTGAAAACTATACAGGTTTACATTTTAAAACTATCTAATATCTGGACCACTTCTCCTACCAAATCATGAAATTATGCCATTGTTTTCCTCTATTCATCATCACATATTTCAGAACTAGTTATATTTTCTGTTGAGTTTGCAAACCTAATCAATTCATCTGGAGGAAAATTCTGTATTTGAAAACCAAAAGAAGATACCTATTAACTCTGAGTCTATGTAGCTCTGCATTTCCTTTTCCATCCTAAAAACAGTTTATGACAAAAAGAGAAACACGGTTTACTTTTCTGACAGTTGTTCTCCCTGGATACAAGGGATTCATTATACACACAAACTTAAAATTTTAGAGTAAGTGGATGCTGCAGGGGAAAGTCCTCATGTTCTCTTTAGTTTGAAGCAGAAATCTTGGCCATCTGGTTGGTATTTAAATTGTCAGAAAGTTAAATTATCTTGCCATTCATTTCTTCATCTATCCATTTATTTATCCATTCTATAGTCATTTGAGCATCTCTGTCTTCTCTGTATTGACATCTACGGTCTTTTGTTTTTTTTCCATTTATTTTGAGATTTTCCCAGTTTTTGACATGATGCGTGATTTTTCTATTGAAACCTAGACATTTTAAGAATTATGTTATGAGTTTCTGCATGCTATTTATACCTTCCATTGAGCTGGTTTTGTCTACCACTGCACTGGCCTAGGAAGAAAGAGGGACTGCCTAGTGACTGCCAGGTGGGTGTAGAAATCCAGATTACCATTCAACTTCTGTTGATACCAGAAAGAGGTGAGCACTTCATGCTACTGTTGGATGAAGGTGTAATTTTCAGCTCTCTGTTAGATAACCATGGATACTTCCTTGGCTGATAGCAGGAATACCTAATTATTCCTTCCTAGGCGGCCTTTACTGATATCGTTGGGCCAAGAGGGCAGAAGTCAGCCTCATTTCTGCTTTGTCGTGGTAAAAATTCTCCCTCTTCACTAGGCCTTCTTTCCCATCTTTTTAGTGGGGAGAGGCAGCCAGTTACTTCCGGATGAAGATGGAAGTTTTGCTCCCCATGTTACTCTACTGACAATGTCTGTTGGGTGAGGCCTTCTTATCACCTGTTGGGATTGAAAGTCCTAGTTCAGTCTTTGACACCATCATAGTGTGAGGAGATAGACCTGCCTCCATGTAGCCTGGTATCATGGAACCTCAGTATCCCAGATCAACTAGCATGGACGGAGTGGGGCCACAATTTTTCTGTGTTGTTTGGCTGCAATAGAGTAATGATTGACCAACAGTTTTTTGTCTTGCTAGGCTGCCCTTTCCTGGTCCTATGATTGGAGAGAGCAGATTTTAATTTATCTTTGTGGAGTTTTGTTTGTTTGTCTGTTTGTTCGTACCCATTGGCGTTTTTTGAGTTATCAACTTTTTTAGCTCCAGGTTATGAAGCAAAAAAGAAACAAAACATCCCACTGGATTCACCACCCTGTTGTTACTTGAATTCTGAGTCATCAGGCTAGTTTACTTTATTCTTTCCACTGCTCAGTGTCTTGCTGTGTTTTTTCTACATAAAATGTCCAGGGATTTATTTTGCACTTAGGTGTAGGAATAGGGAAGAGTATGGCTAATCCATCTTCCCAGAAATGAAAGTTTCCACTCCATTATTTATAAAGGTTGCTGTTTTTGAAATACGCAATTAAGCTTAACATTTTCTTTAACAATTGAATTAAGTCTAATTATGAATTAAAGAAAATTTTGCTGCAATTTAAACAATAATATATTTGGGCATGATTATAGGATTTAAATTCAACTAATTATTCTCAGAGTAGAGAATTTTTAAATTTATGTGAAATTAGCAGAAACTCAGAACACTTATTTGCCTGAATGCATATTTTTTTTAAGAACAGAAAAAATAATTGCCTGGTAAATCTCTACTAATTTAGTTGCATTTGTGACACATTAGAGAAAATGCATTAAGTTAATTAAATTTCCAGTAAAAAGTCACTGAAATCCTGATCAGAAAATGCCAGAAATATGTGCATAAGTAAAATATACTTTGGGAAAATACCAAATTTCAGACTCAAGAGAAAATATATGATGAAATAAAACATAGACCCTGAGAACACGTATTTACCAGGATAAAATCTGGGACAGGGGCCAGCATTTTTCAGGGATCTAATTTTAACTATGCCACAAATTCATTTATTTTTCAGATATTCATGAAAAGTTTTGAAAAGTTTTCTTATAATCAGGAACATACAAGTTAATAGCAGAATCTCAGATAATTTAAACTCTTTACTCTGCAAAATCTCTAATTCACTATACAATGTGCAGACAATCCCTAATATTTATGCAAATTGTATATTATGGATATTTATATGTGAATCAATTAATACAATCTATTAAGTAGTTTTTCTTCATTAGATGTATTTTCATGTGAATTTATAAGCTAAGCCATTAAAAAAAGATGCATTTTTAAAACAGCTAATTTTTATGTAAATTTTATGTAAAATTATAATTTTTTAAATTTATACATTTAATTTACATTTAATGTAAAATTTAGTATCTTAAACATTTTAAAGTGTGCAGTTCAGTGATACTAAATACATTCACATTTTTGTGCAACCATCACCACTATCCATCTTCATAACTATTTTCATCTTTTAAACCTGAAACACTACACTCGTTAAACAATAACTCCCAATTTCCCCCCCCTCCACCTCTGGCAGCCACCATTCTACTTTCTGTCTTTGTGATTTTGACTACTCTAAGTACTTCATGTACGTGGAATCATACAGTACTTGTCTTTTTGGGATTGGCTTATTTCACTTAGTATAATATCCTCAAGATTCATCCATGTCTTACTTTTGTAGCTCATAACCTTAATGGATTTGATTTCATGACTATGAGTCACCCTGGGGACAGGGAGTGAACCTTTCTCGTTACTGTGTTCCTGTCTGGTTCATGTCATAGTATGTGTATTTAATGAAGGAATACATTAATGAAAAATTACTCATAAAATCATATAGAAAGAATGATGGTATTATAAAAGCATGCATTTCCTTGAGAACTGAGACAGAGATAAATAATCTAATACTCCCTGTTTTCACCAAATATCCCTAATAATAAAGACTAACAATAGTTCTCCTGAAAATCAGAAGTCTGGCCAGAAATGGTCAATTATGCTGTAAAGTTGCAAAAACTATTATAATTTCATCCTAAAATTTTATGTCAAGTCTTCAATTTTAGTTCATAATATATCCATGGTTATTTTAATATAAAATAACATTATTTGTTCTTCTAAATCTTGGAATGCGGTTAAAATTCCAGGAAGCAAAATGCTGTGCTTACCTTTGACTCTCAATGTTGCACAGCAAAAGACAATACAGGGATATACATACCATTACTGGCCCAATCACAATCTTAGCACCCATTTAATATTGAGTTATATCTTTAGGTTTTAAAACTATAAAAAAAGGGGGGAGATGGCCGGTTAGCTCAGTTCATTAGAGTGTGGTGCTGATAGCACCAAGGTTGCTGCTTCGATCCCCGCATGGGCCACTGTGCGCTGCACACTCCTTAAAAAAAAAAAAAAAAAAAAAAAAAAAGATATATATATATATATATATAAATTTATTAAATTTTCCAATTGTGTTAAAACTTAAAAAAGAAACTTTAGTATATTTGGTTAAAAATACAATAATTACTGTCCAGTAATTTGCATTTGCATCTGAGTAATTTTTCAACATATAAGGATGGACTTATTTACCAAAAATTAAATTTCAAATGCTTGAATTATACAATTAACCACAGAACACAAATTATATTTGCTATAATATATCTTGTTATAAGTATAATTTGTGTACTTTCAAACAATACTTATTTTCATGTTTAAACATATTTCTCTTTTTTTAAAATTTCAAATTCTATACACTAATAACATTTGATTTACATTTAAATCCAATATATTACCTGCCAAAATCTGTGACACTATTAAGATAATTTAGGTTTTGTATATCTTTTGAAAGCACTATGAAAGATTCTAAAAGACTTTATGACTATATTACATAACACTTTTTCTTCAAAAATTACTAATTAAGATAGTTCTTTGTATTATTTATTTAAGGGCTATGAAAATACTCCCAGATTTTTACAATCACTGTCCTGATTCTGAGTTTTATCAGTTGGGTTATATAACATCTATTATATATAATAATACAATATTTAAAACCATGAGTGATGGGTTTCATCTGTTAAAAAGCTCTACTACTGACTTATAGAGCTGATAGTACATAGATCCATAGTAATTTTTTATCATGTATTAAGAAAATTTACTTACTAATACTACCCAACTTCTCTTAAAGCCACTCTAAATATTATGTTCAATTTGACAGATGTGGAATTTAATGGGAAAAATCATTATAAATCAGTTCCAAAAATACCAGCTAGATAATAAATATTACAGTTTTATTTTTACTTGCAGAGCTTAACTATTATTTAGTATATAGTCCTTAATACTTATTTTACTTAGTTTCATTACTAGCTACAATAGTGAAATTTCTCCTGCTTATATAACACTAACAGATTATTAAAAATATAAAATGGCAAATTTACCAATAAAAAGCCATAAATCAGGTAAATTTATGAAAATAGTTTATTTTTATAATAAAATCTTGGGTTTGATTTGTTACCACATACACACACACACGCACTAAAAGCAATTGATGGAAATATAATTATTTTCCAGGAAAAGCAAAAAGTTTTATTCTACACAGTTAATTAAAAAAAATACCTTTTCTTAATTACATTATCATTTAATCTTTTCTATCAGGGTTTAGTTGCTTGATATTAAGGTAAAATTTTATTATTATTTGAAGGGACTATTGATGTAAATGCTAATAAAACCTCATTTAATTCATATTCCAATTAAGCACAGTTATGTGTTCATATTTTTTCCCTCCAGTTTTTATGTAAAAGGTAGAAATTGAAACAAAGTAAACTGACAGGGACTTTTATGTGTCTCTGTTCTTAGTGCTTTAGAGATATTCACTCATTTAATATGAGTAACAATCCAAAGAGAATGATATTATAATTATCATTTCCAGTTAAGAGGTGAGGAAACTGAAGCACAAAAAGTAACTTCGCTAAGGTAATATAATTTGTAAGTCATGAGGTGAAGTTTCATATTGAAGCAATCTGTCTCTGTAGTCTATGTACTTCACTGCTACACTGAGTTCTTTCTAATTAAAACAATTAAAATAATTCGTTTGGTTATTAATAAGATAGAAACTTTTAAATGGAAGGACCCTTTGATTTGTCACCTAAATATCAGCATCATATCTGAATATGATTTTACCTAAAGAGGTACCATAACTTTAGTTTGAATCTTAATAATTTCCCTGAAAGAGACCAAGGCAAGGATTAGACTATGAAACCTTAAAATATTTATTTGTTTAGTTTATTGCATAGCAATTGAGAACTATATTCAGTTCATCTTGAATAGTAAGAAAACTAGTTTTAAGAAAAAGGCAAACACCCAAGTGCTTAAAATAGTCGAACTTTTGTAAATAAATACAGTTCATTATTCAAATTTATCTTGAATAAATAAATATGTGTATTTATATGTGCTTATATGCATATGCCCTTATCATTTATAAAATAAACAGGTTATTCTTATTTGCATATTTTGATAAATTTTTCTTATTTGACTTCCACATTTTAAACAGGCATGGCTTTGAGATAATATTTGTTGGCCAACTGCCCACTTTGATAAATAATACTGTTTTTTATACTTTCAACCAAAGAAAACCATTTATTTTGTTTATAATCAATTTTCCAACAAAGTTGATGTAAGGCTGCTTACAAAAAACATTATGATAAAATTATTATCTACATGATTTAAGAAGTAAGGATGTAGGCAAATAAGGACCAATCTAAATAAGATGCAGCTAGTGGTGATATTAGTAGATAAAATGTATGGCAATTACATACTTTGTTCAAAATGGACTATAAAATACAGGAAGATACCAGCAGCAAAATGATACACAGTGCCCTTAACTACCATAGCTATTCAAAGTATGGAGGCTTAAAAGAAATTCCTCTTATGGGTACACAGTACTGTGTTGAATTATTGTCCTCAACAACTTCTTTACAGAAATGCCAACAAATATATATAAATACAAACATATATATAAATATATGTATGATTTGTTAAGTAAAAATATTGCTTATTTATGAAAAAAAGGTTAAAATAAAAATGCACATGACTTTTTTTTGCAAATAATTTGTTTTAAAAATAAATTTGTTAACATATAACATAATGTTATGTAATATAATATTATATAATATGTATTCTGTACATTGTCAATGCCTTCCAGCTAAGACCACGGGGGACAAACTTGGGGTTATTACTCATTGTAACAGGGGATAACACACACCATGGGAAACATGAGGTGTATCAATAAAAGGGTGTTAGAAAGGACTTATTGTAGGATTTTGGCAAAGTGATTTTGGGAAGGGTTCAAGGAAGCTGGGATTTGCTCTGGACTGGATTCTGTGAGGAAGCAGCTTCATTCTGCAATCACGTATCTTGGTTAATGTTATTTCAAAGGAAGGCAAACACTTGTAAGGTGAAAGCTATAAAGAAGCCATCATCACTCGGATTGGCCAGGAGAGGAGGTTGTTTAGTTTTATTGTTTGCACAGTGACCTGTTTGTGTCTGTGCTTAGCCCAAACTAAGAAATGGTATTATTTGTTTGTTTTAACTTGCTTCATCACAGTCACAGAGTGATCCGATCTGACGTTTGTGTTCTCCAAGCTTGTCTGGGTTCAACAGGACACAGTACAACACCTTGGCCCACTTGAGAAGTCAGTCTAGGGCCTAACAACACCAAGGAGTTGCTGCTCATATGAGGCCTGTTTCTGAATGTCAGGGACTGCTCTTCTGCTCTCTCCATATATAATGTTTTTATAATAGTTACAATACACATATTTATATTTGTTTAAAAATAGAATTATGATATGATAAAGCATATAGAGATATAACTTGCTTCTCACTTAACAATATATTACTAAATTATTTCCATATCAACAAATATACTTTCTAAATTCTCATTTTTGGTGGAAATCTGGAACCTGGTTATGTGGATACACCTTGATTCATTTAAACTATATTTTCAAATCTAATTTGTGAGGTAAACTTTTAAGAGCATTTACCTTTGTTAACTTATCTGATTTTTCCCCCTGAGGAAAAATTCCTAGAACTGGAGTTGTGTGGGCCAAAGAGTATTAATATTTTTAAGATTTTTAGTTTGTATAGTAAGTTGTCCAAATTAAAGCAGTTTATACTTACATCATCAATGTATAAGATGGACATTTTGTTCCTACAACCTCCTCAAAACTAACGATCATTGTAAGATTAAAAAAAAAAACAACTCTCTAATTAGATAAGTAATAAAATGTATCACATAGTTGCTTTAATTTGCTCCAGTATACTAAGTACATAATATTTATTGACTATGTGCTAGGCACTAAGATAAATACTTACAAATCTTAAAAAGAGGGGGACAAAAACACATTTTAGTTGAACAATGAATGGCTAGGTGCTAAAATCAACAGTCAACCCCAACTGAAGCCAAAGTTGAATATCACCAAAGCAGATTAATGCTGAAATTTTATTCAAAGGAACATAACTAATTTTAGAATTTTACTTTATTACTATTTTGTTAATTATTAAAAAGTTTAGGAAACAAAATGTACAATTTCTCAAAACTTTCAGCTGCTACATTTTTGCTATGGTCACTAATTACAACAATCACAAGACGTCCATTTTAAACTGAAATATTTAATAATATCACTACCTTCCTATGTAAAGAACAGAATTCATTTTGGAAATCTATTTCATTAGTAACATGTTTTCTAGAAAGAATTTTGTTCCTAAGATTCATAAAAATCCTTCCTGAAAATTGCTGATGGCCTCAAGCAGTTATTTAAAAGTCAAATTTTTGTTCACATTCTTAGCTACTGTAATGTAAAACTATAAGGAGTTGTCTTAATACAGTTTTGTAAAGTCTATTGTTTTAACATTTAACTCATTTAACTAGTAAGCATGAAATATGATTCGAATATTTTGTTTTTCTCTGAAATTTCTTCTTTTCTTCTTACTCTATTGTGTCTGGATGTAGATAATTAATCACGGTTATTGTTGGACATGACATTAGAGTTTTTCATAACATTTTAAGATGGCAGAGTTGGCATCCTGTTATTAATTCACCTTCAAAAGACGTAAAGAATACCCATATAAGACTTCTTGGAAGACTTATAAGCTAAATGAAATTTAAGAAGTAAAAATTAAGTAGAATTCATAAAGGTTAGTTTTTCAGGTGTTCAGAATGTTCATATACCAATATTATGATAAAATCCAATTTTTTATTATGATGCCTTACAGTGTTATATAAATTTTGTAAGCATTTTTAATGTTCTTTTATAGGCAATCTTTTATAGGCAATTTCTCTAATATTTTAAAATTTTTTATGCAATTAAATATGTTTCAAAAATCATTATTTATTGCAGTATTTTATTCTTAATAACAATTATATAATTTAAACTTAGGCCAATTTTAGAATTTTAACAAAATCACATAATAAAATTTCTAAAATGCTTACTATACTTGCAAACATCCAAAGGCAAATCTTGTTCTAATTACCAATTTTGTTATGCTTATTAAATGAGAGGATAACCAATCACATATGAGGTCACTGATCTTGTTTAAGTTCTGCAATGCCAAGAAATATCATTCAACTAGTTGATACATTATTTGGATATTAAAAGGCCAACTCTAATTATTGAGGTAGAAGTAGCACTTTAATATTATACTTTCTTGTTTTTAACATTTGGTCTTTAACTGACAACACTCTGAGATAAGCAGCATTGTCTTATTTTATAACAAAATATAGAAAAGGCATAAATACATTAATAAACATGTTTAAGTACTAGGTGATAGCGTCAGAACTCAGACATCCCCTCTAATTCTGAAATTCACAAACTTAAAACATCAATTTATTTAATAGCATTTATTTAATTATAAATAAATGGAAAGATTTTTTACACAACCTTGTTTCCCATTTATATTTCTTTTAAAATTGCCTATCCATAACATGCAACCATTTGCATATGGACTTATTATTGGTTATTGAATTTCAAGATATATTTATAATTAATAATCTTTAATATACAATATTGTGTAAATGTCTTATTTATTTATTTATTATTATCTCATATTTCATGACAATTTGGGGTGGTAAGAAGTCTTTAAAACTGATGTAGTAGGAAGAATAAGTAAATTTGTTTATGACTTGCCTTTTGTATATTTAGAATGACCTTTAAACCAAGAAATGTGGGGGGAAAATGAATGTGGAAAAAAAATGAATGAAACATGCTTTTTCACTTAAAATATGCTTAAATTTTGTTTTTCAATTTTAGTATTTAAACATCTAAAGTATTATTTCTAATGACTGTATAGTATTCTATCATATTTATTCATTTAATATTTATTGAGGGCCAACTACGTATAAGCACTGGTCCAGATACTATTGATAAAACTGTGAACAAAAACAAAATAAAGCAAAACAAAAAACCTATGCCCACAAGTAGCTCATATTCTAATATTTGTAATGATTTATTTAAGGCAAGTATTCACAAAGGTCTAGGGTATTTTAAATTTTTTCTTAATTTAAAATCTTTCAATGATATATATTTGAAACATATATATTTGTATGCTTCCGCAAGTATACAAGAACAGTTTCTAGTAGTGGAGCAATGGCTATCTAAATTTAAAATTTTGAAAGCTATCACAGTGTTTTCTTTAAAGAGTTTTATCAATTTACACTTGAAGAGAAGTCTTCAGACCTTATTGTCCTGTTCAGCTTTCTATTTCTACTTGAGTCAATTTGATCATTTATATTTTCCGAGGATAGCATATATTTATGAAGAAACTCAAATCCAATTGTAAACAATTATATAGTCTATTACTCAAAAATATCCCAGTATAACTCTAGTTAATGCCCCTTTTTATTATGTATGCCATTTTTTACTAACTATTACCTCAATATTTAATGAATTAGATCATAATGCACATATCAATTCTACCATTTTTTCATGTAATGTCTTTTATTACTTTTTTTGCTGTTGCTTACTTGTGTTTTATCTTTTAAAATTTTTAATTCAGTGATGTTATTTTCCTTCTTAACTATTAATGAACAGCTATGGAGAGCAATTTGTAATATATATGAAAATTACAAATGTATTTACTCTTTCACCTAGCAATCCCAGTGCCACAATTTTTATATAGATACAACTGTAGGCACAGAAATGATATATGTACAGCACTGTTTATTGCATTTTTCACTATAGCAAAACAATTAAGAAAAAAATCTCAAAGGTCCATCAATAGAAATCCAGTCAAATAAATTACGATATGTTTCCCTTATAAAATATACTGTACAGGGAGGAGTCACTCTACAAAGTAATACAGAGAGATATCCAGGATATATTGTTAAGAATAAGCAAAATGAAAAACTATGTGTATTGAATGCTACTCTTTGTGCATGAATGGAGGAAATTTAAGTATTTCTTTTCTCTAAAAATCTAGTCTAATAACAAAACCAATTCTACTTAGTATAATTTAGATACATAATATTTAATTTTTCCTATTTGTTCTCTTTCTACCCAGTTTTACTAGGATAATCTGGAAATCTGTATCTAGTTTAATCTGTTCAAATTATTTTTTATAATATATCTCTTAAGAAATAGTGACACTTATTCTCCTATAACTGCTTATAGCAGTTCTCTAATGCAACCCTTTGGCTCTTTTGTTACTTAAATTCTTGTTTTTGTTTATTTTCATTTATTTGTTTTTGCCTGTGCACTATATATATATATATATATATATATATATATATATATATTTATGATTTCAGCAAGGACAAGAAAAATACAAGCACACACAATTTAGAAATTTGGAGCACAATAATTTTCTTTTAATGTATAAATATAATAGTTTGGAAATTGTTAACATATAAACAATAGTTGAAGTCACAGAGCTGATGACATTAGTATAGGAATTGTTTTACAAAGGAGAAAAAAAAAGAGGTCCTAGTGCTGAATACTGTAAAACAACGTTTGAGAAAAAAAACACAGAAGAGGAAAACCTAACATATAGACTAAAGAGGGATTCTTGCTTTTATGTCATAAATCTTTTTGTTTATTCCTTAACCTGTGATTACATGGGCCTAAATGTTTTCCCTCAACCTGAGTAAACTTGAGCCAAGATTTTTCCTGACTATAGGTTCTTTTCTTACAACATTTACTTGAGAACATTTGCAATTGTAAATTGTAAAAATTTTTTGCTCCTTTGAGACGTAAATCTTTTTAACAAACTCCTACCAGTTTTAAAATCCAGGAATACTCTTCTGGACATGGGGTTCATTTCTCTGAAATGTAATCATTAAGGAGGAGAGCACCTCTCTTTCCCTGGTCTCTGTGGGAGGATGAAAGCCAAACTTCAGTGAGTGCCTTGCTTTGAGTTGTAAAATTACCTCTTTTCATGAAGATATGAGGAAAAAAAATTTTGGGGGGTGGGATAAGGCCAATGAACAGATGGCCTCAGATCCCCCATTCCAGTCCTTAAAACCCCTCCTGCCTTTTGATTCTACAGGAGCTCAGACTGGACTCCCTACCTTATTGCAATAGTCTTGAACAGAAAGTTGCCCTTGCCTGTTTAACATCGTCTGGTGCAGTTTTTGTTTTGACATCTGTGTCTGCCATAATCTTTTCGTTCATTGGAGTTACCTGAGCCATGTTCCTTGATGTCACAGGCATTCTAAATTCTTCTGACTCACAGCAAATAAAAGGACTCGAATGGAGATTTCTTTGTAGGTTTTAAGACCTCGTTAGCCTTCATCCCTTCACCCTCTCCTGTGTTTTCTTGGGCTAGTTTTTCCCTACAAGTTCTCATCCTACTTTTGAGAAGTATCCTGTGTGCCAAATTTTGTTCTCTTTCATTTGATTCCATCTGTATTTAAGCTGCCTTAAAATTCCCCAGAGATCCTGGCTTGCTCTCATCTCAGGCTTCCAATTCAGATGTTATTCTACAAATTGTAAATTTCTAGGTGATTTCTTTCAGCAGTGAAGAAGTGTGAATCAAATGCATCCTCAAGATGCCACCATTTTCTTGGAATTCATCCTGGGAGCCAAGAAAATTACTCAAAAGCAAATAGAAATAATAGATACATTTTGAAGTCATATTTATTTATATAACTTATTGTATGTTTTCTTAAACATCAATTAGTACTCATTTCCTCCACTCTCCCCCAGATATAGGGCTCAGTATTTATAGCCTCCTAGTGTCTGTCTGGGAACACTTTGCTACATACATATCTTTCTTGACTGATGTTTGTAAATAATTTTCTATTGTCTTCAAGCTGGTCCTCATTGGCCTGGATATTGTGGATGACAGTGCTGAGAATGACTTCCCATTCAACAACGTTATCTTTGTCCACATCTTTGGGCAAACACTTCATGGTTCTATAAGCATGTACTTTTTTTTGTTTGTTTGTTTTTGTTTTTTAAAAATTTTATTGGGGAGGAGGAACAGGACTTTATTGGGGAACAGTGTGTACTTCCAGGACTTTTTTCCAAGTTAAGTTGTTGTCCCTTCAATCTTAGTTGTGGAGGGTGCCGTTCAGCTTTGTGGAGGGTGCAGCTCAGCTCCAGGTCCAGTTGCCGTTGCTAGTTGTAGGGGGTGCAGCCCACCATCCCTTGCAGGAGTCCAACCGGCAACCTTGTGGTTGAGAGCCCACTGGCCCATGTGGGAATCCAACCAGCAGCCTTCGGAGTTAGGAGCATGGAGCTCCAACCGCCTGAGCCACCGGGCCGGCCCGACATGTACTTTTATCATTTATAGAAGCCGTGCTTTAGTAGTTCTCATACTTAGCTATGTACTTAGATATTCAACCAGCTGTCAAGCCATTTAGAAATCTGAGTGTGGCTATAAGGCCAGTCTAGGGACCTTCTCTTGATATTTCTAGAACTTCTGATTTAGCAGACTGAAAAATTCTTGGAAAAGTAATTCTGAATTTCTCATTAAGCTGTGAACATCTTTGCTAATCTTGGTTAGACAGGAATACTTGTCATTTCACTCTTTTTTTAAATAGACAAATTAACCTCTTTAAGTTCTCTGTTTCTTCACCATTGAAAAGGAGAAGAATTATGATTACCCTTTGTTGTTATGAGGACTTGATATAATGCATGAAAGTGATCAGTACAGGTTTTGGACCCTCCTACGTGGTTGAGAAATAGTAGCTACTATGAATATGCAGGTGATCATAATGCTGTCCGTGATGAAAGGGTAAGAGAAGAGTATTTGCAGAATTTTAAGTTGTCCTTTCCCTTTCTAAGAAAAAGTTCCTTTCTTTTAATCTTGGAATTGAAGTATTTATAAGGGAATATGTTGTCAGAGAGAGGGAAGGGCACATTTTTCTTAAACTATATGTTTATGTACACTCAAGGTTTAAAGACATCTTTCCTCCAAATAAAGTTAACTAGAAAACACTATTATTACTCATGTCTAACTAGAAGAAATACTGCCGTTGCTAATGGCAAGTTAATAAGGAAAGTAATAGTTTAGGAGGTATATTTATGTGGTCATTAAGATATATAAATTATTTACGCCCCTTTGTGTGTTAAGCATCATGTTGGATTCAATAAATGCATGGACTAAAACTAAATAGTTTATAGAGTAGATGAGGAGACAAAGTAAACAGTTAAAATATAATACAAAAGCTTAAAAATTACATAAGCATGAAAGAAGAGGGTACTCTCTAAAGGGAATGGAGGCAGTAGGATCACCTCGCATATTTATACTTTACAATGTATTATAGTATGAATTCTCTAATATAAATTCGAATATAAATATCACTAAAAATAATTATGAGGTAGACATTCCATTTCTAACTAACAAATTAAACTAAGGGTTAGAGATGTTAAAGTTCACATATATGAGAAGTCCTAGAGCTGAATCTCTAATCAAAACTTTCCAACTTTACATATTTCATTGGCTTGACTTTATAACAAATAATCAATATGACTCATTCAGATTCATGTAGGAGACCAATTGACCCACAGCTTTTTGATTTTATAAAATAGTGCTTATACATTAGTTATTTTTTTCTTAATGACCATAAAACTATCTTGATGATTACTGCAGAATAGACTGTTTTTGTTATGATTTAAGGGTTCTGTTGATTTTTTTGCAATTCTAAATTGCTCATATCTGAAAACCTATGTTGATAATCACTTACCTGCATGTTTATTCCATTTTATTTTGCTGCACATTGAAATAGAACACATTCAAGGGGTTAAAGTATACCCTGTTTCTGTATGATTGTCATTGACAAGGGAACTTTTCTTTCATATGGACTGTGAAAGCAGCAAATGAGGTTTAACTCTCTGTAGGCCATGCTCATGAAGATTTATGACGGCCTGAAGGCAGAATCCCTAAATTAGGGGTTGAAGCATCAGGGAAATTTTTACCATGGTAACAAAGAAATCATTTGCTAAACTTTAAAAATCTTTGTAAAGATATATTACTTGGCAGAAGGTAGAGAGAGAACATAATTTTATATGCTAGGATAAGATTTGATTATTAATTATCTCAATGCAGAGTAAAGAAAATATAAAGAAAAAGGAAACCTAAGAAATTTGACTCAATGATATTTGTTTTTATTTAGCATTCATAAGGAAAAACTATGAGTTATTAATTATGCTAAAGATCATTATACAAATTGTATTTGACAGTACTTCATTTATACTAACTAGTATGTTATTAATCCATTGAATAAGCAGAGGGCTGTATATTTTACAAAGTCGTCTTAAATGCAATAGTTCTTAACCTTTTCAGCCACTGTCTCTTGTGACAACTTAATGAAAGTTCGGAATTCTCTTCCTCGAAAAATAACACATGCATGTAAAATTCTGCCTGTAAATAGAGATGGGACTCATCGAACTATCTGAATCTCTGATCATGGTACTATTCATGAAACATCTGAGCATATGCTATGTAATCACCGAAGTCCCTTCTCTAAATAATTCAGAAACATTTCTGACAATTATTTCTGATTGACCCAATATTATTTTATGACAACTGTTGCACATATGTGAATACAGCTTGTGGCTGGCTATAAGGCTTTGTGAACTATTGCATTTACTGTTCCTCACTCCAGCCATTCTTTCTAGAAGTAACGGAGATTAAATTCAAAGGTCACTTCAATGTAAAAACAAAACAAATAAACATACCAAACATAATAATGCCCCCAATTATTAACCCATTTCAATTTGTTTCATGATGTTAGAGTCCATTGCAGCTAACACTAAAAACATTTGTGCCCCCAAATATTCAGCCCTCTATCCAGAGTAATTCCAAGCTACTTTCTTTCAGTGTCGCTCCCCTTAAATAGGCTTTGCCTTTCACTAGTATACAGGCTATTATGGTTGGGAGGCAGAGGATATCAAAAAAGAAAATTCCAAGATATCCTTTCTATAAACAAATATGCAAATAGCTAGGTCTTAGAAAGGAAAAATATTCCCTCAGCTGACAAAGACTTCTAATGATAATGCTAGAGATGATTAAAAAGCTAAACCAAGGAAATCCAAAGACTGAAAAACATGTTAATTGTAAGCAATAATAATCTTGAGACTGGAATAATAGGACTGAAGAGCTTTGGCTAGATAATAGATGGACAAAGAAAGTGAAGGGTGTCATAAACAAATAGCTTCCTCTTATTTTTTATAGGGTCAGAAAGAATAATTGACTTTAGTAATCTCAAGGTGTGTATGAAGTTTATCGAATACCAAATTCTAAACCAATAATGTTAATTTATTAACTTTGTGATAACTTATCCATTCATTCAAAAAATATTTACTGAGATCTTACCATATGACTAATTAAGATTGATAAAGGAGGTAAAGTAATAAATAATACACGATCTCTGCCTCAACTAGCCTCAGGCAAGTGAGAAAGACAGGCAGAAATATGGAAAAATTAATACTATGTGACAAGTGCTTCTGATGGGGGAAAGCCCAAGTATTAGAAGTGCTCATAGAAGATGAACTAACTGTTGCAAATCAGAGATATTAAAATAAGACTTTAAATAACGATAGAAAATGTCTCTGGGTATAATAATAAAGGAGGGCAGTGTGTTCCAGAGAGAAGAGCATATTGGAAGGAAACCTTTGGAAACAAAAGAAGTATAGGAGGTTTGAGAACCCTGAAGCTTATGATTCAAGATGGGCATATTAATTTTCTAATTATGATTTAACAAATTAGTACATTGTTGCTTAAAACAACACAAATTTATCACCACACTGTTCTGTAGGTCAGAATTCTGACATAAGGTTAAAATCAAGATGTCAGCAGGGCTGACGTGTCAAAATCAAGTTGTTTTATAGCACCATTTGGTAAAAAGACATTCCTTTCTCTATTGGATTGCTTTGTCAACCTTACTTAAAATCAAATGACTGTACATATGTGTCACTAATTCTAGGTGCTCTACATTCTTTATTTTGTTCCATTGATATATTTGTTTATTCTTTGCTAATAGCAAAACTTTGCTTGTTTACCAAAGCTGTAAAGTCTTGAAGACTGGTAGCACGAGTCCTCAAAATTTTTGTTTCTAAAGATTTTTTAGGAAATTCTAGCCCCTTTACATTTCCACTTGAATATTAAATTTAGATTATTAATTTATTTTAAAAAATCCTGCTAGGATTATAATTGTGAAGCTTTAATTTATATATCAGTTTGGGTAGAATTGCCATCTGAACAATATGTGGTGTTCCAATTTATAAGTAGGGTTTATCTTCCCCTATAAGTCTTCCTTAATTTCTCTTGGTAATGTTTTGCAGTTTTCAGCTTTCTTGAATATCTTTTATTAAATTTTTGACATTTCTGAAAATCAGGTATTCTTAAATTTTTATTTCCCAGTTGTTTGTTGAAAAAAATATAAAATAAAATTGATCTCAGTTTATTAGATTTTTATTCTATAAACTTGCTAAATTCACTTATTAATTGTAATTCTTATTTCATAAATGCCTTAGATGGTTTACATAAATGATCATGAAATCAACAAATAGAGACTACTTAAGTTTTTCTTTTCAGTTTTTCTAGTTTTAATTTCTTTTTCTTCACTTATTATAATTTTTAGGAGAACTCTAAAATAATGTTGAGTCGAAGTAGTAAGAATGTTTTTGTCTTTTTCCTCATTTTATGAGGAAAGTATGCACTATTTTACCACTAAATATAATTTTACATGTAGGGTTTTTGAAGGTGACCTTTGTTATATTAAGAAAATTCCTCAGATTTCTAGTTTGCAAGAATTTATATTTGAATCTAATGAAATGATCATTACTATGCTAAATTACATTGACTTTTCAATATTAAGAAAACTCTGTATCCATGTGATGAATTTCACTTGGTATGGATATCTTAACTCTTTTGTTTTATTTTTGCTAATATTTTAATAGTAATTCACAGTCATTTGGGATATTGGTCTCTCCTTTCTTAAGGAAAAGGTATACATTCATCAGCTTTTGTTATTAGAGTTTAGCAGTTCTCATTAAAAGAGTTCGAAGTGTTTCCTCCTTCATTTTCTGAAAGAGTATGCCTAAATTTGTTTTATTCCTTACTTAAGATTTAGAATTTTTCAGGGGAATTATTTTAGGATGGAGTTCTTTTTACTGAAATGTTTTTTCAACAATGAAATTAATTAACAATGCAGATAGATCCTTGTTATAATTATTTGCTTTTTTCCCTTTGTTTTTAATAATGTTTATCTTGAGGGTTATCAATTTTATTGATTTTTTAAAAAAATCTTTAGTTTTTAATTTCTAATGCTTTTCTGTTGCATATTTCATTGACTTCTACTCATTTTTATTAGTTCCTTCCTTCTACTTACTGTGGGTTTCCTTTGTGTTTCTTATATTGTTTCTAATGATAAAATTTTATGTTACTGATTTTAGACCTCTTATTTTCTAATAAAGCTATTGATTTCCATTTAATCATTGCTTTAGATACATTCAAACTTTTTGATATATCACATTTTCATTATTTTTCAGTTCAAAATATCTTCTAATTTCCCTTTCAATTTTCTTTCTTAGACCCATAGATTTTTTTAGAATTGTGTTCTTTAGTTACAAATACTTGGGGAATTCCTGTGTATCTTATTAAAATTGATTTTTATATTAGTTTTTTTTTCAGTAAACCTGCTTTGTTAGATTTCAGTTCTTTTAAATTCTTTGTTTTATACACCATCATAATGTCTATCTTGGTGAGCTTATCGAATGTCCTTGAAAATAATGTATTCTCTGCAGTTGTTGGGAATAATGTTCTATAAATATCAATTAAATCAAGATGATTGATAGTATTTTTTATATCATCTATATTTTTACTGAGATTTTTTAATATAATTTTTTTTCAGTTTATGTGAGAACGGTTTTAAAACGAACTGCTATGATCATGGTGTTCTGTATTTCTCCCTTTCTCTGATTTTTGCTTAACATATTTTGAAACTCTGTATTAGGCATATATACAATTATGATTATTGTGTATGCCTAATAAGCTGACTCTGGTGCCTTATAAAATGCCCCTCTGTATCTTTCGTGATTGATTGATTGATTGATTATTTTGTTAGAGTAGTTTTCAGGTTCATAGAAAAATTAAGGGGAAGATATAGAGATTTCCCATATACCCCTTACTCGCATACATGCTTAGCCTCCCCCATTATCAACATCCCCTATTAGAGTGCATTTATTTTTGAAGTACACTTTAACTGATATCTGCCTTCTTATATTTACTGTTTGCATACTTTATCTGTTTTTTTACTGATTTACTTTCACTTTATCTTTGTTTTATATTTGAAGTGTATCTCTTTTTGACAACATATAATTGGTACTTACCTTTTTTCATTCATTCTGACAGTCTTTGCCTTAATTGGAAAGTTTAATTATCAGCACTTAATGTCATTCATTATTGGTCTGATAGATTTAGGTCTATCATTTTATTACATGTTTTCTGTTTATACATTTTTTCTTTTCTTCCCCCCTTCTGTCGTATTTTTTGTTGTTTGAATTCTATTTAGAATTTCATTCTCATTTAATTATTAGCTTTTCAGCTATACATGTTTGCATCATTTTTTAGTGGTTGATCATTTGTCATTAATTTTTTAAAAAATTTACAGCTTAATTGAAGTATAATTGATGTATAATAAACAGAACATATTTAAAGTGTTGGATGCAATTTGTTTGACATATATATATATATATATATATATATATATATATATATATATATATAGACACCTGTGAAAATATAGTCACAATCAAGATAATGAACAAATTCATAATCCTGAAAAGATTCCTTTCGCTCAATTTTTATACATCCTTCCCTTCTCCATTAGCCTACTTTCTCCTAGAAACCACTTATAAGTTTTCTACCACTATAAATTGAGGATATTATATAATTAGAATTGAATATGAGTATTATTTTGAATGACTTATTGACTTAGCATAATTAGTTTGAAATTCATACATGTTGTTGTATCAATAGTTGCTTAATAGAATTCCATTGTATGAATATGACATCTTTTGTTTACCCATTCACCTATGATAAATATTTGACTTGTTTTCAATTGTGGCCTATTACAAATAAAACTGCTAAGAATATGCAGATACAGATGTTTGTGTCCACATGTCTTCATTTCTCTTTGGTAAATACCTAGGAGAGTAATGAATAATTCTAAGACATTCCCAGGTCATGAACCAGACACTTCACCTACAATGTTGAAACCTTGCAGTTTTATAGGTTTGTGTAACACCACTGTTTTTTTACACTGCAGCTGTCAAATTCATTATAAATACGTATATTATAAACCTCACAAAATTATAATTTTTGTTTTAAACCAATCTGCACATTATAAGTAGTGTAAGAAGACAAATTATCTTCACTTTCACCAAAATTTTTACCATTTATAATAATTTTCATACCTTCTTGAGGGTCCAGGTTTTTAGAATTTATAGTAGTACAAAACTTTGGGGAGAAAGGTTTTAATCTGAAATACTTTTATTTTGATGTTGCTTGAAGGTTATTTTCTCTGAATAGAGAAGAGTAGGTGGAACATTTCTTCTTGTTTCCCGGCAGTCTTAGGATATCCCACCATCTTCTGTCCTTCATTCCTTCCCAAGAGAAGTCAGTGGTTATCCATATTGTTTCCATCTATGTAATTTTTATCTTTGGTATTGATACAGTTTGAAAATATAACAGTCTAGTTGTAATTTTTTTTTTTTAAATCTTGCTTGGGTTTTGATGTGCTTATTGAATTAGTAAACCTACATGATTGAAAAATTTGTGAAATTGTTGGTCATTATTTTTTCAATATTGCTTTTCTATCCCACACTCTATCCTCCTTCTGGAATTTTAATTACACATATTTTAGACTTTTTAATGTTGTTGCACAGGTCTTTGGGATTCTGTTATATCTGTTTTCAATTTTTTGTCTCTGTTCTTAAGATTACATAATTTCTATTGATTGATCTTTAAGTTCACAGATTCTATCCTCTAGCATCTCTCTTCTGCTATCAAGTCCATTGAGTGATTTGAAAAACAAAAAAAAAGAAGATATTTTCTATCAGTTTTTAAATCTGCATTTTAAAAACACATTTCTGTCTCACTTCTAAGATTAATTTTCTTTTTATTCATTACAAACAATATGATTTTTTTCACACTTCATTAAGAATGATTATTATGGTCACCTTATATTTCTTGTCTGCCAATGCCAACATCTGGATCATCTTGGCATTGATCTCCATTAATTGTCTTTTTTCTTGAGAATCTCCTCTTTCTTCAAATTTTAAATAATTTTGGATTGTACCCCATAACTGTGAATGATGCATATTAGTATCAGCATTCTGTCATGTTTGGTCAAAGAATAATGTTTTGTTTTTTTTATTTTCTTTTAAGCAGGCAATTAACTTTCATGAACTTAAATTGGAAACTGCCCATCTTCTGCAGTGAAAAGCAGCTCAAATATAAGTTCACTTTTTTATCCCCTCCTTAGCCAGTTATACTTCATGGTTAAGAGAGTGAAGCAAAGCTTACCACAGAATTTGTGCTGCCCCTCACTGAATCTCTTATTTCTAAAATTCATACCTCCATTTCTAGAATCTATATTTGCAGTGAAGTCTGTCCTCTAGTTCTCCATGACAGTAAAGCATAGGTTTCTACCTGAATTCCAGCTAGCTTCTCGCAGCCACCCTGACTCAGGCAGCTCTCTCAGTCAGAAACTGCAAAAATAAAAATAAAAAAGTGGAAAACTTACTCTATGTTCTTCTCTTTCCCAAATATTAATCTCCTTATATAATAATATTGACCTGATTTTATTCTCTCTCCTATGTCTTCAGATAGTTGTTGTATATATTTTGCCCAGAGTTTTGTTTTTATACACTTAAGTGTTTGTCTAACAGGAACTTAGTCTTGATATGAAAGGGTGAAAGGGTAACTTGCTTGTTTTTAAAAGAAAATATTTGAAGACATTTAAAGGATTATGGAAAAGAACCAAAAAAAAAAAAAAAAAAAAAATGAGATGTAATGATTAAGGCGCGAGAGAGGGAAAATTGATGGAGCCTGGGCACTAAAGGAGAAAGACTGAGACATATAGCAAACAGATGAATGAGCCTTAGCCAGGAGAATGAAAGTTGTGAAAGGGAGAGGGAATGAATGCTTTATGAACATAAAGTTTGTAGATGTTTTTAAGTAAATGCAGAGTGTTTCTATCATATTATTTCTATTATCTAAATTATAACAAAAGTCTAAGTTCTATTTATGGTGTACAGTCATTTTGGTAATATTACACAGAAGACTTTTAAATATTCTATAATTCATATCCTTGTTTCCATCTCCCTAAATGAGCCTTTCCATAGCTTCCTACACCTCTGTTTGGCTTCAGAATAGAATGCTATGTCTACCTGTATGAGGCATTTCTCTACCTGAAATCTGAGCAAATTCAGCATTTTTCTTCACAGACTGGCTTCTAACAAGCAAGCTAATATGTGAAAAAAATAAATAAGTGAAACAAAATGAAATAAAATAACCATTAATGATGAAGATTTGAAAGACTCCAGAGCACTTTAACTCTCTTTGTTGAAGAAAGCCTTATGAACTGATTTCTAGACCTTTAGTCCTTTCACAACAGAAGTGGGAGCAAATTCCATGTCTTTCAGACAGACATATGAAAAGACATGCCCCAAACAGGCACTTTACTGGGTCTAAAAAAGGCCAGCCATGTTACTGGTGGTGATGGAAGGGACAGATAGGAAAGACTGAAGTCTACCATATGCCCAAAATGCAACAATTTTGTTTGGTATTGCACCTATATCTACTTACCCCATTTTTGCTGAGAAAAGAGCAATAAAGTTGGAACTGAACAGGAGAAAGAATGTCGACAGCCTCACCCAATGTCCTAGTGTCTGAAACTGCTCCATCCAAGAGTCCTGGCTTTAGGCTGAGACAGTGTTAAGGCCAATGAGACCACGGTCTCCCAGCAGCAGAGACAGCATGGTTTGCGTTAGGAGGACTGAGGGCAGTCTTCTTAGTGCTATGGCTTAGTCCCAGATGAACTGAATATTAACTTGGTTGCTTAGTTTAAGTGTAAAACATAGGTATCAGGTCATTACTTTCTGGTGACTAAAACATAAAGTGTTACTCTACCTGCCTCATCGTTGTTCTTCTATATCAAATATCCAGGACAATACATTTTTAAACACAGGAACTACAAATAAGCAGTGATATGACACAAAATCAAGAATAAAATTAACAGAGGTTTAACTCTGGACGGGTCGGGCATTGGGATTAGCAGACCAAGACTTTATAACAGCTTTATAAAAAGAGTCACAAATATACAGGAAATGATGTAAATAAGTGGTGAATAGATGTAGAAATCTCAAAAGAAATATGGAAGATATAAAAAAGAATAGACTAGAATATCTGCTTCAGAAAAGCTAAGTACAACTAAAACAAGAGGATTCTGAAAGGTAGAAAGAAGAAGAGAGGCAGCCTAGGGACATGGTGGTAAATTCTCCAAGGTTTTCTTTTTCATCTCATAGGTCCCAGACATGAAGTTGAAGAAACTGGCAACCCAGAATTGTCAATAGATACAGACAACAAAATCCTTGACAAACCTTGCTCTCTAGCCAAAGGACAAGGAAAGGGGCAGTGCAGCAATATATATAACTTTTCACCAAACCCTACCAAAAATTAGGACTCCATACCTACCGATGCCAGCAAAAGCTAGGTAGGAAACCTAGACTTAGACTCTCATGAAGCTGCCTGGAGGCACTCCAAAACCACTGTTGTGGTTGTTTCAGAAGGCCAGGTAGGGAGCTGAGAATATCATCCCTTGTCAACCAGTAATGAAGCCTCCACTGCCTCCCGACCCTCAACCGGACCAGTCATTCGGGATCATCACATAGGGAACGTGGACTTCCCTCCCAATCTGGCAATAACAGGCATCCCTTTCCCTCTCCATTAGTATGGTGTTTGAGAAGGCCTAGTGGAAGGTCAGCACGCTTGCCCAGTGCTTATGAGGCCTTTTCCATTATGGTGTTTGAAGAAACCACTCTGGGTGCCTGAGCTCCAACCCCTACTCAGCAGTAACAAAGGGTACCTCTTTTCCCATGTCAACAGAAGCTGAGTGGGAACCAAGTATTTATTGTCACCTAGTAGTAACTAAGAGTCACCCTGACTTTCCCAGCTAGATCAGTGTTAGAGGAAGCCATCTAAAACTGAAGATTTACATAAGATACAGAGTTTCATAATATAATACCAAAGTGTGGAGATTTTAATCATAAGTCACTTGTCATACCAAAAACCAGGAAAATCTAAAAATAAATGAGAAAAGATAAGCCCTAGAGGCTAATGCTGAGAAACAGGTATATTGGAATTATTTGACAAATGTTTTAAAGGGGTCATGATTGAAATGAGTTATTGAGGAATTATAAACACATTTTTAATAAATAAAAAATTAGAAAACTTCAACAAAGAAACAGTTTTCACAAAGAAATGGAATATATAAAAAAGAACAAGATGGACATTTTAGAACTAAAAAACATAAATGAAAAGGGAAAAAAACAAAACAAAACTCAATAGATGGGTGCAACAGCAGAAAAGAGGGGACAAAGGAAAGAATCAGTTAATTGGAACATAGAACAATAGATATTACCTAAATTGAGCAACAGAGAGAAAAATAGTTTAAAAAAAAAAGACTCAGAGATCTATGTGACTATAATAAACATCGTGTCACTGGAGTCCAGGAGAAGCAAATGAGGAAAGGCCTGAAAAATATTAAAAAATTATGCCTGAAAACTTCTGAAAGTTGGCAAGAAATGTAAACCTACAGATTCAAGAAACCAAGTGAACTGCAAAAAGAATAAACCTAAATAAATCTACATCAAGACACCTTTTTATTAAATATCTGGAAACTATAAAAAACGAATATTTTTACCGTCATATCTAATTATTTTTAATACTGGTTTTACAAAAAACTTCCAAATAAAGTTCCAGTTCCTTAACACACAAGGCATACCTTGATTTGCTGGCTGACAATTCCCTCACCACATCTGCAAGGTGTGATCAACAAATACGGTGAATGTTTCAATAAAGACATTTGTTACAGTAAAAGACACATTGCCATTAATCCCCCTCAAAATACTCCTCCTCTCTTCAAACACACTTAGCCATCATTCTTGCCACTTTCTGAAGCAGTTCTGGAAGCCCTCTTTTATGAGTGTCTTTAGTTGCACTGTCGTCGCTGCCTCGATGTCCTTAATTGATTCAAAATATTTTCCTTTCATGGTCATTTTGACTTTGGGGAAGAGCAAGAAGTCGCATGGTGCCAGATCCGGTAAATATGGTGGATGAGGACACACCATAATGTTTTTATTTGACAGAAATTGCTGTACCAGAAGTGATGTGTGACACAGAGTGTTGTCATGGCAGAAGATGAAGTAAAGACACTCACGAAAGAAGACTTCCAGAACTGCTTAGAAAGTGGCAAGAACGATGAGATAGGTGTGTTCAAGAGAGGGGTATTATTCTGAGCTGGAATAATGGCAATGTGTCTTTTACTGTAATAATTATTTTTATTTAAACATTCATTGTATCGTTTGATTACACCTCATACTTTATTTTGTAATTATATTTTTATATGCCTGCCTTTTCATTAGACTACATGCTTTGGGAAGACAGGATTAAATCTTATTTGTTTTTAATATTACAAGTGCCAAGTACAATGCCTGGTTCATAGCAAGTTTTAATTGATGTTTCTGAAAGGACAAACAGAGTACAATTAGTTTATATTCCTAAACTGCCTGCACTATACTGTGACTTTGAAGGCTTATTTTGACAAAACAATTTATATCTCATTGTACAGATGTTACAAGACTACTATTAAAACAGTCATTTGACCTTATCTAAAAATTTGGCAGCCAGCTAGAGTATGAACTAATGTCTTCTTTCTAGAAATTAATGTATCATAAACTGTAATTGGTGAAGCAATTAGAAAAATAGATATTGATAAGTAAGAGAAAAATTTCTAATTGGGACCTACACATTGGCAACACAAAAAACATTCTAACAAATTTATTCATATTTGGTTTTTTTTCCTCTTGTAGAAATTGATTGAAAAGACTTTATATTAGTTGGGAAAACTAGTCATTTAAGAAAGTTAAGCAAAGAAAATATATGCACTAATACCATATTAAATGTAAATATAACTCATAGCTTGAAACTAATTAAAAACCTTAAAACGGTAAGGATTAAAAGTATTTTAACCATAGGTATTAATTCTACATTCTCAAAAACATAAATTGCAGACATTTCAAAGGTGAAGCACTCTGCCAGGTTCCTGATTATTTTTACGTATATGTTTTCATAAATGAAGATTAGTATTAAACCAAAGCAATTATTTCAGACACTTTGCTAATGCAACCAAAATCGCACTCAAAGTTTGTTAATCCTTTGATAAACTACATCACTTGAAGTCTTTGAAAAACACTGTCACACACCCAAAGAGATTAACTATTCTCTTTGCCTGCTTCAAGAGCATAAGAAAACACTGGTGAGTATGCGATACAGTTGTACTGTCAGAACCCTGTAGGACTGAAGATCACTGCAAACATGGAGGTCTATTGTTGGCCAAAATATTTTTTTCTTTCAGCTTAAAAAAATACATTTGATCGTAAATTTCTGACAGTAAACAATGTCTCAGTGTTCACTCTGAGGAAACTTTTGAATTTCAAAACTCTAAGATTATGAGGGAAATAATGTTAAATGAAGTGTGTAGCATATTTTTGGGTTTCTTTGTCATTAAATAAATGGGGAAATAAGAAATGACTTAAAGAGCCAATGAGATGTAATGTCAGCTATGGAAAACACTGTTTTGTTTTGGCTTTGATGCTTATTATGGTCTGGGCTCTGAAGCAAGCATCTCCACTTGTCAATGTTTTGATTTCACCATTTGAAATATGGTTATAATAAAATTTACTTTCTTTACCCTAATGTTCTAAAAAGAAAGGGCTTTTGACTCATAAACCTCGTGTGACTCGTAAATCCTAGCTGTGTGCTTGCCGTTGCCCCTGTGGCCTTAGGTGAGATAATAAGCTCTCCAAAGTTTGTTTCCTCATAGTATAAAATAGCATAATAGTTCCTACATAATATGGTCATTTTGAAAATTAAATGAAATAATGGATCTTTAATTGAAATGTTCCTCTTAAAACCTTGAGAGACAAAGAACAGGCTCCTCAAGTTATAAACAATAGAGCCCCCAAACTGTAGCACATGCAATATTGAGCAATTTGGTTTGAGGTCTAGTCTCTGTCTTTTTGTCTACTTAACCCACTCTCTTGATGTTAATGTCTTAGAAACCCCCAGATTCACGCTGTCATTTTCCATGTCCAATGGGCCAGTCTTACTTGTACCTTCTATGAACTTAATGCTTGACGTTGAGCTCACCTGCCTCCTTGATGTAGAGAAATTCCAATCATACCTCAAGCTCCAGAATGATCTGGCTCAGGGCTGCTCTGCCGCCACAACAGCAGCCTGGCATAGCCCCTTGTAACACAGTCAGAAGAGGTCCCTTTTCAAAGGTGCTGCTGAGCCTGCTGTGGTGGCATGTGTACTACTCCATGTTACGTCCAAAGAAGGGAGGTGGGATGGGAACATTATAGTCAGTTTACTGCCTTGGTAACTAGTAGAGCTCGCCCTGGCCTGCATTGTTCCCACAAGGTACAAAGTGGGACCACATCTTTGCCAGTGTTGTACTTTGCCAAAGTTAAACCAATGTCAAAATTGAAACGAGTTTCCTAAACTGCAGCTCTTTTAAAAAAATCATTCAACTTTCCTCTTAACCTCTCCTTTAAACAATTGCTTTCTTTCATGATGATGCATTTGGAAAAGATCTGCTGAGAAACTTCAAGCCATGACTCATCAGATTAGTGCTTGTCGCATCTCTTTGTCACATTAAGACCCGCTACTCTTGCCAGACACTGGCTTAGAGAGATTAGCTCTACCCATAGAACAGAGTTTAGTACCTTTAGATTTGTAAGAAAGAGGGTAACCTTCCTTTCTTCCCAAGAGGTCCTTGGGTCCTTATATGAATTTGAATTTGTCCCGAACAGAAACTATAAAAAATTGTTTGGAGACAATAGAGTAAATTTTCTTCACCAAAAAATAAAACCCCAGTTATATTCCATAAACTACAGTTTTATGCAGAAAGCTATAGTGCATTTTAAATATATAAAATATAATTATTTTAATATCCTAAATGATTTAGGTAATACTCAGATAAGAATGGAAAACACTTGGGAAGTAGATGCACTTTTTTTTTATTAAAGTTTATTGGGGTGACAATGGTTAGTTAAATTACATAAGTTTTAAGTATTTTTAATAGTCACAGAATTGGTTAGATATGCCCTTTTTCCTTCTGCAATATCTCATATTCAGAAATGTGCAGCGTCCTTGGAATAACATCTATGGCTTCACAATCCTGAGATGAAGTGAAACCCTTTGAGGTTACGCTTTTCAATAAAATATAAATGTCTCTACACTTATCTTTTAATATCCTTGAATTCTGAATCAAGGATTATCACAGAATAATATCCAGCTACTTAAAAATTTGGAACTTTTAATTCTTTCGCAAAGATTTATACTGAACTAAAATTCAGAGTAAAAGTAAGAAAGAATAAAAAAAGGTATGTACAGCATTCCCTTTATAAACTAAACATTTAATTTGACATATTTATTAAAAAATGAATATATTATCCTTGTTCAAATCAATAAAGAAACATATTTTTAAACATTTGATTCTATTTCCCACCCATTCCACTTTCAAATAACCAAAATCAAAAACAAACAAACAAAAAGGAACAAAGAAAATAAACAGTTTGGCATTCATTATTACAGGTACACATCCACTCATACAAATATACATACACATGTCATTTTATTAGTATTTAAGGCTATTATTCTGAAAGCATTTTAGAAATAGATATCAGATTAGAAAACGAAAATATTTTAAAGGAGATGAATGTAACAAAATATTTGTCAGGCCAAAGAGATAAACATTTGTTTTAAATAAAAAATTCAATGTGAATTTACAAGTGAGATCTAATTTTCATATAGTGTTGAATATACTACTTAACAAATCTTTTTTTTAATATTTGATAGATAATAGAAGAGCACCTCATTTATTTATTAAACATAAAATTATTAGATGTTGAAATTCCAAAGTAAAATCAAGCATGTTTCTTAAGGGCATGCCCAGAGTAGTTTCCTGTATACTTTTGAAGACTGCATTTTTCATATGGTTAGTCAACCTGAAATTAAAGTGGTCATGAAATAGTAGTTAACATTTGTTTTTTATATTTTTTTCTGAGTAAAATGGTCAAATAAATAAGTTGTTGGAAATTACATCATGATAGATCATGATTTCAGGGGGATTTAATTGTTGCTTTATGTTAATTTAAAATTGGAGAATATTCACATTTTTCCTTTGAAATTTATCTGTTCATTATTTTTTCCTAAAAATAATGTTTTTGTTTTCTGAGTTATTTGCCTCTCTCTATTGTGCTTGAGTGTTAACAATTGTTAACAATTGTTCATTCCTAAATTCTCTTCGATATTTATGATCCAAAGTTTTGAAATGTTGACTTCTATCAGTAAATATACAAATCTGTGAATGTGACAGTGAATTAAATGAATGATATCTTATTCAAATACATTTTCATTGGAAGAAGGCATATAATGAAATGTACAGTTATATTATGACAACATTTAATATCAATTCTTCCTTGATTTTATTATTGTTTATAATTATTTCCTCCTCCTCAGACAGATTATACATCTCTGCCCATTGCCATGTGACTTCCCCTATTCCTGTGAAAAGAATACCCAGCCCTGCCTCATTGCTCTCTGACTTAACTAACTTTGGCCAATGGGGTGAGCCATGTGACATATGCCATGTCTGAGCAGAAAGTTTTAATGGTTTAGCTCAGCCCCTGCTTTTCTCTACTGTGAAAATATGCATGTCCCACAAGGGACGGCTCCTTCAGGCTGAATGCTGTAATCCAGTGAGACAGGGGAAGAAGAGGTTATAGCACAACAGATCTGGCTAATGCTAATGTAAATTTTGAGATATAAATCTGACTAACACAAATTAAAAAGAAAAAACAAGGTGCTTACCTCCAAACCAATTATTATAAGTAATTATTCTTTGTAGAGAGCTGAAAGCTATTTATGTAGTTTGCTCTAAACCACTCCCATTCTTTTCCCTGCACATTTGACTGAAGTACACTATGACACAAACATCTAATTTGTTTTTTAGCTAACAAGTTATTAAAAACTATTTTCAGTTGCAAGGACTACAAGCAGAGATGTTATCATAATATACTCTTCTGTCTTCTTATAAGATTATACAAGCTAAAGATTCTTTAAAATACAGAACAAATTGTTTCAAAATCAAACAAGTTCAGGAATAACTAATAATAGTTTGCATTCTAGTGAAAGCAACATAAGATGTCTAAACAAAGCAATATTACTACAGTACACGGTATTTGTGAAGAATTCCTACCATATTTTTATACCAAGAAGTTAAAAGTGGTTTTATGAGCTGCATTTAGAAACCATAAAGTCCTGCGATGCATAGGAAAGTGGCAATTGGAAAACCCAAATGGGTACTTTAATAACTACTGCTTCTTGATATCCTATATTGGCAATGAGAAACCCTGGCCATGACTAGCTTCTCAGTACAGCCTGATATCTAATTTCAGGATATAAAGATGTGAATGTTGCCTTCATGTTGCTACTTCTCATATATGCCCAGATGTTACCATTTTAGTGTTAAAAAAATGTTGCCAACTTTTTCATTGGCATTCTTTTATGTGATGCAGTATCTAATCTTTAAATTGCAAGACTGTACTTTCCCTCCCCCACACCCCATAAAATTGTGAATTTGTCCAGAGAATCATGGCCATATGTAAACAGTCAATGCATATCCCCCCACCCCAGGAATTTTAAATGATTTTAAAAGATAAACACTTTGCCAGCAAATAAAAACCATCTGCTTGTTCAGTCCCTCCAATGAGATAACTTCTAACCTCTGTAATTTGGAAAAGGATAAAGGATACTTGATATGTTCTTATCAGTGCATAAGAACAGACCACCTTCAGATTTCTTTTAGAAGGTGATATATAAGCTCAACAATATTCAGGGAGTTAATAATTACTGAAAAACAATAGCATAGATTGGTAACAATATGAATTAATTATAATCACCAATATACTGGGCCTTTTATATTGTTTGGACACATTTCTATGTCGCTCATAGATCTGAATCTCCTTCATCCTACTCAATCTTGCATCCTACTTCACAGAAAAATGAACACACTCCAATTGTAGGTACTATCACAAATGTCACTAATGAGAGCCTGTTATGAAAACCTTGACATTTTTGGTCTTCTTTTGCTTGAATTCTTGAAGGGATTCTATATTGTTAATTATACTCTCTTAAAAAGGAGGAAAGAAAGAAAGAGAGAAAGAAAGAGAGAGAGAGAGAGAAAACAATATCTTCAATACCTCAGATATTTATTTATTTATTTATTTATTTATTTTTTTTATTTTAACCCTGATCTCTTCCCTATGCTTTGGACTTGCAAAACTGATGTTTCAAAATACTCGGAACTTTTTATGTCTAAAACTGAAATCATGGTGTAACCCATCAAATCTGGTTCTCTTGTGTGAGAGGAGTGAATAAATTCTATCCACCATGTGATTAAACCAGAATCCTTAGAGCCACACTTCATGTTTCCTTCTTGACCACCCCATATCTAATGCATCATTAAGCCCCTTTGGTTCTGCTTCCTAAACAGATTCATAATTTTCATATTCCCTTCATATCAAATACTCCATTTCTATGCTAAGATATCTTTATCTTTCACCTGGTCATCTATCTGTTCTTTCTAATGCAGTTTTTTCCCATTTGAATCCATTTGTTTCAAAAATAAAATTTTGATTATGTCACTAATTTGATTAAATGTCTTCAATTGCTCCCAATGCTTTTATGACAATAACTAAACCTTTTTCATGGCCCAAAGGACTGGTGTGGCCCAGATCACTCCTACCTTTGCAGACTCATTTAATGCCACTCTTCACTTTTCTCTCTGGGCTTTACTCTTTTCCCTTGGGCTTTGTTTTTGACACAAACACAGATTTCAATTGTTTGTATGTGCATACAATTTTTTAGTCTTTTTGCCTGAATTTCTTTTCTTTCCACTGTTTTTTAATATTTGCTATTGAAACATAAAGGAACTTCAAATGTCATTTCTTCAGGAAAATCTTCCCTGATCGTCCAGTACCCCAATTTTATTCTCAAATGCTTTTTATTATTAGTGTATTTGCCTGAGTTTGGACTGATATATTTAGTTTACTAACTTATCACAATCTCTTACACTAGATTAAAGCACCATGATAAAAAAAAGATCATCTATTTTACTGAGGAATGTATCCTCATTTCTAAGTACCAACAGGTATTTAATAAATATTAGTTGAATAAATTTTAAAGAGTGGATGAATCAATGAATGAGTGGTCACTACATTTTTGTCAAGCTCCTCTGTTCTTTGTGACAGATTTTAATCTTATTCCTAGGTTGACTTCTAATTTAAAAATATTAGTACCACACTTACTTTACAAACCCAAATTACTGTATTTCACAGCCATTTTATGAGAACATCATGTTGTCATGTTGAATTCAGGACTATTAACTATTTTCATAGTTTCACATGAGAGAAATTATACCTATAGAGATTTGCCTTAAGACAAAGCATTTCAGCAACTTTCTAGATCAAAGATCCCCAATCAGTGGTTTCTACAACCTTGCATGGATGGGTGCACTGGTGGGTAGGAGTGGAGTGGGTACAGGAAAAGAGAGAACACAGAGTTTTCACAAAGTATTTTCTAATTTTCTAAAACCATGTCAGAAATATTAATTAGAGTAAATAACTATGTTTATGTACTCAATTTTTAAATACATAAAGATGCTATTGTGAAAAAAATATATAACTTTTAAAAATTATCATTGGTTTTATAATTTTCATTATAATGCTTTTTTGGTATCAACAGGTAATAAAGTATAATTACTATTGTGTAAAGCTATAGAACAATTTTAATATCACAAAGCATAATACAGCTGTGTGCATTAATACAGCTTAATAAGCTACTCTATGACACAATGGCTTAAAACATAATATTTCATGTGTTCTCATATATCAGCAAGTAATCTACTTATTGGTTGATTTATGCTGGGTTTGTCTGGGTTTGGCCTCAATCTATAGCTTAGATCATGTCTACTGCTACCTGTGTTTCTCATCCTCCCAGGCCAATGGACTAGTTGGGGCATATCTTCTATTAGCAATGACAGCGAAACAGGACATAGGAAAGCAAACCCTTGATATCTCTTAAGGACTAGGCTCCCACCTGGCACAATCTTAGTTCTGCCCATATTTCATTGGCCAAAGAAGGCTACATGGCCAAACCCAATATCACTGGTATAAAGAAATAGCATCTGGTTCTGGCTGAAGAAATTATGGAATAACATGAAAAATGTAAATTCAGAAAGGAATGAAGAATCAAGAAAAGAAAATTAAATCCATCTCCCAAGTATTTCTCAAGTTGAGAAATTTGAGATCCATTATTTCAGATGCTCTACATTCTTTCTAAATTAAGCCAGGGCAACAGAGGATGTATTCTTGAATTCCATCACCAATTTATTCATTCATTTATAATTTACTTACAGTAAAATGCACTTTTTTTTTTTTTTGGTGTAACTTTTGTGGGTTTTGACAGATGCATAGTCATGTAACCTCCACCACAAACAACATAGAGAACAGGTATAATTATTACCCCAAATATTTCCACAACCTGCCTCATCCCTCTTCCCTGGTAACAACTTATGTCATTGTTTTTTTTGTTGTTGTTGTTTTGTTTTTTCCAGAATGTCATATAAATGGAATCATAAATATATAACTATTTTATTCCGGCTTCATTTACTTAGCATATTACTTTTGAGATTCATTCATGTTGTATATACCAATAATGGATTTTCTATTTCTTTTTCCAGTTCTGTCAGTTTTTGCTTCATGTGTTTTGCAGCTCTGTTGCATGCATACACATTTAAAATCATTATGGTTTCTTAGTGATTTGATCTTTTTATCACTGTATAATAACCACTTTTATCCTTGACTCTTTTCCTCTTCTAAAGTTTACTTTTATGATAATAATATAACCAATCCAATTTTTGATTAGCGTTCGCATAGCACATCTTTCCCATTCTTTTCTATATACCCTTTTAACTTAATTATATGTAAAGTTTCTTGTATATATAATAAATATCTTGTGACTTGTTTTTTTCATCAAATCTCATACCCTTTCTTTTTTAGTTGGTCTGTTTGCACCATACTATATTTAAGTCTTCTGTTTTATTATTAGTTTTCTGTTTATTCCCTCTGCTTATTTTTTCAATTTTTTTTTTTTATGCATTGTATTTTTTTCTCCTCTATTTCTGGGACTCTAAAGACATGGATGCCAGAACTTTTGATACTGTCACACAGGTCTCTTAGGCTCTTTTCATTTATTTAATAGCTGCGTATTGTTATGTTATGTAGATTGGATCATTTCTATCGATCGACTTGCAAGTTCAATGGCTCTTTCGTAATTTTCTTTCTGCTATTGAACCCCTCTGTTGAAGTTTTTATTTCTTTTAATTTATTTTTATTTCTAAAATGTCCATTGTCACATTTTTATAGTTACTACTTCTTTGCAGATAAGTTCTATCTTCCCATTCATTTCAAGAGCTTTCAATCTTATTTCATAAACCATGGGTAAAACAGCTGCTTTAAAGTGTTTGTCTAATAAATTCCATCTAGAATATTTGTTGGTGTTTTCTATTGATTATCTTTTCTCTTAAAATTTTTTGACAGTTTTCTTTTTTTATTGTGAATAATTTTGCTATATCCTAGAAATCTTGACTCTTATGTTATGACTCTTAATATTAATAAAATCATCTGCAGAATGTGTATTTCCTGTCTTTTGGCAGTTAGCTATAGACCACACAAGTTCAGATTCACCTTCAGCGGTCTGTGGTTCTAATCTCGTTTATCATTTCAAAGTCTTGCAGTACTATTCTGGGCCATTTCATGCGTCCAGTTCCCAGGAGTTAAAATGGCACCTGGGTGACCATCTGTACTATATTTTCATTCTGAAAGTCTTTGTTCTGTTTTTTTGGGGGGAACATTTCCTCCCCTATATAGATCAGCAATGAGCCCAGGACTTTACATAGAGTTTTAAATGATCTCTTTATCCGGTCTCCCCTCTCAGTAATTCTCTAACATACGTTAGATCCTGGGAGACTGACATTGGTGCTCTGGCTAGAAAGCTGACGTTTTTGCCTCTTGTGCTGTTGTAAGCTTTATGCATTTAGGTCTGTTCTGAGAAAAAGCAATGAAAGAAAAGAGAGGATAAGTAGGAGTTTCTCTCTATACACTTTCACAACAGAGGCCTCTTTCCTCAGTTTCTCTTGCCAAAAATGAGGATTTTCTTTTTTTTTTAATCAATATTGTAGGAGCCGAGGTAACTGCCATTTCTACTGCCACTGCCATCATCCTTGCTGTTCCCTAATGCCGCTGGGGTGCTTCTTTCTAGGGACTTGCTTTGAGGCGGTGAGAGTTCAAAGAGAAAGAAAACGACAAGATTTCCTCCCGCTTATGTACAGAGGCGATCCCTCCAAGCGTTTCTCTTAGAGATTTATCTGTGCACAACCACGACCCATTTCTGTTCAGAGGTTTTAGTTTTAGTTCGTGAGACAGTGTCCTTTCTTTATCTTAATCTGATTCAGAAGTTGGGTTACATCATCTTGATTGCTAAAAGGATTGTTCTTCCTATGCTTTCAGCACACCTGGAAGAACATTACCCAAAAGTGCCTTTAAAAATCCCATTGCCCTGTTCACTGTGGGAATGGTGTTGAGGCTGTGTTTGTAATACCATGAAGTGTTATTCTCTTTGTGAAAACCCACAGGACATTTTCAATAGCTTTAGCATGTGGAACTAGGATTTCCAGGTGGGAATTCCCGCCCGTTCTCAAATTTTTTTCACATTCCTGCTCCCGAATCCCGAGATATAAACTGTTTTCTGTTCTCCAGGATGAATCTTTTCCACAAAGTGATGGCCGATACTACCAACCACCTGGGCTCAAGGAGCCGATTTTCCCAATTTCCCAACCAACTTTTCTTGTGGTTCGGGAACGGGAAATTGAAAAAAATTCCTGAGAATGGGCGGGAATTCCTGCCTGGAAACCCTATGTGGAATACTGAGGGTACTTTTATGCACCTAGTTCACTTTTTTATTATAGGTGATATGGTTTGTGATTTGACCTTTTCATCTTCTTTGTTTGACTATTGGATTACAGAGAAGTATAGTTTTCTCCCACATTTAGAAAGTTTAATGACTAAATTTTATACGAAGCTCACTTTTGACTTTACCATATCTTGCCTCTTTTCATTTGTTTTTGGACCCACTTCATTCATTTAGTTTAAACTTGATTTTAGCATATTGTATTATAGGTATCTATCTAGGCAACCTTAAGTCTTCTCTGAAAAAAGAAAACATATACACAAATAAATCAATGTACTATAATTACAATGTATGTCATAACTAAGAAGTTAATGTATCTGACTGAACAAAAAAGACATGATTGTATTAAAATTAAATATTACTTTGACTGTTTTAATTTAATATGCATTAATTCATTTGGAGTTTACCTTTGATTTAGAAAACTTTTATTAATGGACTGTGGAAATTTAATTCTGGGAAAATACATTCAGATGAGTGTAAAAAAGAAATGAAATAAAATTATTTTAAATTCTCCAGAAGCTCATCAAAAGTTGCTATTTAAAAATGAATGCCTAATTACTATGTAACCAGTAGATGACTGATGCTTAACTACTCAGGGCTTCTAACAGGCAATACACAATGATTTTAATTTAAATTACTATATTTCAGATTTAAAATTTTATTAAAATAAGAAAGAACTTTCCATAAATCAGATCTACCTGCTCCTTATTTCTAGCTCTCTCCAACCCCCACCATGTCTACTTGCATATTGCAGTCTCAGTATAACATTTTGTTGTTGTTGTTGCTGTTGTTGTTGTTTATGTTGACAATGAAGTTATAGGCATAGAACTTGATTTGCTCATTTTAGAAAGAAATTAAACAACAGAGTTTTCTGGGAAAGGCAGCTTCATAACTTCTCACTAAAATTGTCAAACATTTTAATTATAAGTGAATTCCTGGTGCTTTTTTCCCCCCTTTATAACCTATTATTTTTATCTGTAACACAGAGAATTGGCCTCTTTTTTTTTTTAAGAACAGACATTGTTCTTCCTTCTAGACAATCTCCTTCCTTATTTATGTGTGACATTCCCTGCTTCTGGGGCTTAAAATCCAGCTTTAATATCACCTCTTTGATGCTCTTATGGGATAAATAAAAAATTACTTTCCAAAATAAACCACACTGCATATATTTGAGAATTCTGTTGGGGTTTTAAATAACGTGAAATGATGTCTTAGCTATAAGCATAAACTGGGAAATATAGTAAAGTGTAACTATGTAATTTTAAAATCACACCTAAAAATGTCCTTTCAAAAAGTGTATTTCCAAGGTCCTATGCTGGGCAGACTAGGTATCTCATATAAAGCTAATGTGTAGTGTAAAAGTTGGTACATAACAAGAAAAACCATGATTCCAGATATAGATGGCATTCTCTAGATGGGATTTGTGAACTAAGCAATCAAGGAAGACCCATCTATGACAAAGAAATAAATAATGAAATAAAATGGCTGTTGAGTTGAGGATCAGCAAACAGGATTATTGTGATTTCCACTAGAACCTGACTCTCAGCTTTGATATTCTTTGATCTATGAGAGCGCAGCAAAATCATTCCAAGAATCGTTATTTTTAGTGAATTTGAATTGCGATTTCTTTATTAAGTGTATGTATGTGTATATGTGTGTAGGGGAGGAATTGATACAAGCCTGTGTGATACCCCATGTCTAGAATAAGGGAAAGAAGATGGAATATGATTATTTACCACATTAACTACAAATCCTCATGCTCTAAGAACCTGGGTGTTGAGGACTTGATTTCATTAACTTTACAGTTTATGAAAAAAATTAGAAACCCTTGGCAAATTTTCATCATCAGATGCTTGCACTAGGACCCCCAAGCATATCGAGACCAAACCCCATTTCTGCTCTTATGCTATTGAGTGTATGATTCAGTAACTATACATCCTACACTGAAATGAAATTTTGTATGTCTGCATATAATCTTAGAAGTTACTGTTGGTAGAAACTCTATCTCAGTCACCTTTTGAACCTCAGTTTTCAGCTGGGGTTTATTGCCTTTTAAGATACAGAGATAGTCTTGGCTCTGACCCTCATTTCATAATTATAGACGTGTCAAAGTTTTCCCTAGGTTTCTAAAAATTATTGGTGGAGTGGCAGCATCAAGAATGGATTTAAATGATTATTAAGAGGCAGCTATATGAAGCAGAAATCTAAATGGCCAGGGAACTAAAGATCATTACTGGAACCCCAATGCTTTTCCTTGGGTCTGCCTGCCTGCACACACTAGCCCAAACAAATGCACAAGCCAGTTTTTACAGTATACAAAGAAAAAATAGTTTATATTGAATTGGCTAATACAAAGATGGAGCTTGTGTCCGAAACAAACCAATTCCCCAGTGGCGTGTAGGTCACAGATTATACAGGGCAAAATCTTAAGACACCATGGGTTAGGGGGTTCGGGATCATGCTGGGAGCTGACTTGTCATAGGTGAAGTAAGGGTAATACATTATTTCTTAAGCTTTTGAGAGCAGTTCTGAGGTCTTTTCCAATGTCCCCTATCTGATTTCATCAGAAAGTAGCCAGGGGTGCTTCCACTTTAGGGCTCAGAAATTGAAACATAACTTAGGTCAAGATGTTATCTTTAGCCTCCCAGTTTCGGACTGTGTGACCGTTAGTCAGGTCTGGGCTACTGTCTTCTGCTCCTTCCAAGGGTTGCTTATTACTGGGGGGGAAAGGCTAGGTCTCTGAGGAGTGTGTATATAAAGTACACACTGTGTGATCACAAAATATGGTGAATGTTTAAATTAAAAAAAATATATATATATATATTACAGTAAAAGACACATTGCCATTAATCCCCTGCAAAATACTCCCCCTCACTTCGAACACACTTATCTCATCATTCTTGTCACTTTCTGAAGCAGTTCTGGAAGTCCTCTTTCATGTCTTTAATGCATGGTCTATCATGACAACGTTCTGTGTCACACATTGCTTCTGATACGGCAATTTCCATCCAATAAAATCACTACGGTGTGTCCTCATCCACCTTATTCACCCGATCTGGCACCATGTCACTTCTGGCTCTTCCCAAAGTCAAAATGACTATGAAAGGAAAACATTTTGAACTGTTTCAGAACATCAATGCAGCCACGACTGCACAACTAAAGACGCACATGAAAGAGGACATCCAGAACTGCTTCAGAAAGTGGCAAGAACAATGAAATAAGAGTGTTCGACAAATATATGGTGATGGAAGAAGAACTGACTCTGGGTGGTGAATACACAAAGGGATTTATAGATGATGTAATACAGAATTGTACACCTGAAATCTATATAATTTTACTAATAATTGTCACCCCAATAAATTTTTTTAAAAAAGAGTGTTCGAAGTGAGGGAGGGTATTTTGAGGAGGGTTAATGACAATGTGTCTTTTGCTGTAACAACTTTTTTTTATTTAAACATTCATCTTATTTTTTGATCATACATCGTAAGTCCCTACAAAGCTACTATGTTCTAAATGCATCTACAGTGTTACTTTATTCCAAATTGATTAGTCCATGCAAGTCTTATGCCCGTATATTACCTATGATATTATATTTTTAAAATATTTGAATTTCCTTTAGATTTATTTGCATCCTCCCTTTACATAGATTATATACATTAATTAAAATTATTGCCAAAAAATAATTTTGCTTTTATCTTATAAAGTTGATAGCCATAGGAGACATCTGTGTTGTGTTTTCCACAGGAAAGGGGCCAATGAAGTGTGAACTCATGCATACAAATCTGTTTCTCTTCCCAGTAGCATATTGCATCTGATGTTTTGTGAAAGCAGCTTCAGAAGAGAAATATAATAGTTTGGGGGACTTTTTTTTTTGGCTGTGAGGGTAATATACTTATTTGAAAATATCCTTTTGCAATTTTAAAAGTAAAAATAAACATTGTTATGAAATGCAAGCGTGGTTTAAGTCCTTAATTAGTAGTTATGATAAAAATATGTTACAAAACTTATTTTAATTTGTCTTTGGGAAAGTAAAAACAGAAATTGCAATATTATTCTATTTTTCCTTTATTTGTCAGATTATCTCTCAAGGTCAAGCTCAAGCTTTATTTTGTTTTGGTGGCTCTAAAGTAGGAAGGTCTTAATTTCCACTGACTTTCTTAGCAATTGTTGTATCAAACACCTAGATGCATTATTTGGTAATTAATTCTATTTGGCCTTGCCCTTGTGCTAGTATTTTTTTTTTTTCCTTTTTAAAGATTTTTATTGGGGAAAGGGAACAGGACTTTATTGGGGAACAGTGTGTACTTCCAGGACACTGTTCCAAGTCAAGTTGTTGTCCTTTCGATCTTAGTTGTGGAGAGTGCCGTTCAGCTTCAAGTTGTTGTCTTTTCAGTCTTAGTTGTGGAGGGCGCAGCTCAGCTCCATGTCTAGTTGCCATTGCTAGTTGCAGGGGGCGCAGCCCACCATCCCTTGTGGGACTTGAGGAGTTGAACTGTCAACCTTATGGTTGAGAACTCACTGGCCCATGTGGGAATTGAACTGGCAGCCTTCGGTGTTAGGAGCATGGAGCTCCAACCGCTTGAGCCAACGGGAGGACCCCAGTATATATATATTTTTTCAAGATCTACTTTTCCATATGAAAAATCCTTAAATAGGCAGTATATCTGTATTTCTTTTCCATGCTCTCCAGTATCTAGTAGTGTCAACACATACTATATAGTTCATAAGTACTTATCAAATCAATAGATTAATGAACATAATCAAGTCAGGGCCCAATTCTATCAAACCAATTGTTTACTCTTATTTATTTTAAAAGCGCAAATAACCTATTTATAAAAGTAAAGATCCCGAAGGAATTTAGCAATACAGATATTTAACTGGGGAAAAAAGAGAGAAAAAGTTAATACACTGAAGCATCCCACTAGCTCAGGATTTAAAAGCATGCAATCACATTAAACCTGAGAGAAACACAGAAAAGTAATGATGAAACCATTACAATCTACTTGGCACTTTATTTGCTGATAGTAAAGATGCAAAGCTGAACCTGCAGTTCTTTATGAAGTTTCTGGATCATTTCTCTGTTTCATTTTGTCAACTACCTATGTTATCGTTCTGAAGTCTACATTTCATCCTCTTTTGTGGTGGTTCCTTAAAAGGAAATAGACTATAATTGTATACCTTACCCTTTTATTCTCTTTTCTGGGTGGCACTTGATAAGCTTTCTGTTCTAGTCAAAATTGTTACATAATAATTCCTGTGTTTCAAATTTACCTAGATAATTTTATTTGATTTTCTGGAAACACAATGTTAATGGAATTGCTCCACATTTTTAAAAATCAATCAAAAATTGTGTGGTATAATTTACATATTAAAATGCATGCCTTTTAAGTGCTCAGATGGATGAATATCTGCTCATCTAAACACCACCATAATCAAGATATAAAGCATTTTCATTATTTTTCAAAAGATCTATCATACCATTTGTAGTTACCCCAACTCCACCCCAACCAGACAACTACTGCTTTGCTCTTGGTGACAAACATTTACAAACATTGATTAGTGATATACATCTGATTTTAATGACTCTTTATTAAACTGCTATGGTGTAATGACTTGTTGACTATTAGTCCTTTTATACATGTGCTTCAAATGGTTTACAAAAAAAATTATAATTACTATGTGCTTCAAATGATTTACATAAAAGATGTTTTATAATTACTATGTAACAACGGGTAAATATGTAACAATGGACAATATTGCATCATCTTAAAGTCAATTTTCATTATATTCTCTTGGAAATGAGTCCTTTTCCTGTTTTATTTTTGTTTTTTGTTTTTGTTTTGCTTTTTTTTTTTTTTGCCAAATAATTTTGGATTGTATCCCAGACTTTGGATATTTTCAGGTATCAAGGTAATAAGAAATATCTCAAAATAGCTAGCCAGCACAAAAACTTATAGCTGATAGATTCTCATTTAAACTTTGTTCATATTTTTTCCTCAGCGGGAAATATTAAATAAAAAAAGTTCTCATGTATAGTTGCTTTTGAATTAAAATTAGTAAATTAAGTGACATATATATTTTTTGTTGCTGCAGCATCATATGGACAGCAGTAACATAATCATCATGTGAACAACCTAAATTAAATGTTTATTATCTTATCATATTGTTTTTTAGTGGTTGCTCAAAGGATCCTACTATACATGATTAATTAGTCCACTACCCACTTCTTGTAAAATGTATAAATCTTGCAGTCATATAGGTCCATTTACCACATCTAGGCCATCTACGTTATAGTTGTCACAGTATTACATCTATATATGTTATAAATCCACTATTACATATTATAACTTTTGCTTTAGTTATATGGATTTCATAAAATTTAACAGAAAAAAATAGACTTTTATGTTTTATATATATGTATATATATATTTTGAACGTCTGAGTTTCCCTCCAAATTCCTTTTATTCTGAATAACTTTCTGTAGCATTTATTATTGTGTAGGTCTGCTAATGATGAATTTTCTTGGTTTTACTTTATCTGAAAATGTCTGTTTTACCTCCATTGTTACAGGGTATATTCACTCTGAACGGAATCTGGCTTTACTTTTTTTTGCACTTTCAGCACTTTAAATATTATTCTTTCTTCTGGCCTCCATTGTTTCTGATGAGAAGTTAGCTGATGCTCAAATTGTTGTTTCCTTGTATATAATATGTGATTTTACTCTAACTAGTTACAAGCATTTCTCTTTTTCCTGGGCTTTCAACAATTTGACAATACCATCCCTAATAGGCTTTTCTTTGCATTTACCTCCCTTAGGGTTCACTGAATTTCTGGAAACTGTAAATTTATATCTTTCAACAGTTATCAATTTTAAAAAAAATTGTTGTTGTTGTTGTTCAAATGCTTTTCCTGTCCCGTTCTCCCTCTTCTCTCCTTCTGGGATTAAAATTACATGCATGTTGGTTGTGTTAATATTGTTCCACAGGTTGCTGAGGAACTGTTTGTTTTATATTTGTCAATGTTTTCTGTTTTTCATATGGGCAGAAGTGTAGGCACTGTAGTAAGAGAAGGTGATCAATCAGATGTATAGGATGTATATGTAGTCATATATGTACACACATATGTATATATGCATATATGAATATATATATATGATGAGATCTTTTACAATAGAAGGAATATTGTATTCTTCAGTAAATAGGGTCATATTAAATGTTCAACCTCAATCTTTGCTACTGGGAGATTACATATTTCACTGTGGACGTATGTATATTAGTCTTGGTGAGAGGGAACTCCTGCTGTTGGATATATGCATGACCTCAGTCCCTCCCTGCCATTGTGGTCTCTCCATTCATATGCCCACTGTACAAACACTAAAGTGGTCAGAGAAAACGGCTGGACACTACCACATATCTTTTCTTCAGATTGGCTTGTTCCTGATATTCTAGGGTCTTTCTAGACTCTAACCGTAACTAAGCCATTTATCACTGTCCAGGGACTCATATCTATCTGTACATGAAGCCATTTCTCCTTCCATGTTTCCTATTTCTTGTAAATGTGCTGGGGCCCCAAAGGCATTTAGGAGCTTTTTCTCAAATGAAAAGCAATGATTTCAGAAGCAAGCATGGACCTTAGAGCTCTGCATTGTTACTTTTATATCAGGGACTGACAGATACTGTCCACAAGTTTGCAACAGATAACTGTAGCATTATTGAAGCTGTTAGATGACATATTCTGAATGGGCATAGGGTACTTATTTTGTAGCCTGACCCTGCTACATAATTCTATCTTGTTGTAGGCCAGACTTGAAACTGATAGTCTTCTAAGTCAGCCAATAGATGAATTAGAATATCTTTTCATGTATGTTGCTTCTCATACCCAAAGAGGTTCACCAAGCACTGAAGATCTTTCCTAGTGGTAGAGGTATAAGATGCAACTACTTGTCATTTTCCTTAGGCTTTTATGGCATGCTGTATACCACTGGGCCTCTAAAAACACCACAGACATATTATCTCCAATATTCTCTTAGACATGTCTTATGTTGCCGGAAAACATGTTCTTTTGTCAATACAGGAAAGAATTCAAGGACACATGAAATATGCCAAGCATACTGTGGATTTATTAAAAGAAAAGAAGAGAGTACACTCTCAAAATAGTGTGAGAGCAGGCAGGCCTGGAGAAGAGCAAGTGCGCTGAAGAACAAAGAGGCTTATGATTTTATTAGAATGAGGACGCAAATATTCAAGAATTAGGGGTGGTGCTATAGGCGTTCCCAGGTGGGTCCTAGCCGACTACTCCTCACTGGGAGGTGGGATTCTCTTGTCATTATTTGGCCCTTGTTGAACTCTCAATGCAACAGATGGGTGGAGACTTTCCCTGCTCACAACACTAATAGATTATAACCCATTACAATTGGGTGAAGATTACCTTGAGGGGCAAGCTGTCATCCTAGTTTTATTCTTGGGCACCAAAATCTAGTTCTGGTTGGTCTGATAGCTGCACCTTTTCTTAAGAATGATCTCATCTCCTCCCTCCTTTGTTTCTTGTACTTTCTCCTTCCCTTCCCACTCACTTCTCTCTCTCTTTCTCCTGACCTTATTCTTTCTAGCTATGGTAACATACCCTACCCTTTGCATCTCTTCCATCTTAATATTCCTGAATTATATCCTTTTATAATAAACTGGTAATCCAGAAAGTGAAATGTTTCTCTGAGTTCTGTGAGTTTCTCCAGCAAATTAAACAAACCCAAGAAGGAGGGTGTTGGAATCTCCAATCTATAGCCAGTCTTTCAGAAGCATAGGTGATGATGACCTGAGCTTGTGAGGGTCAATCTTATAAAACTGACCTCTTAACTCATGGAATCGAATGGTATCTCTGGGTAGATAGTGTGAGAATTGAGCCAAATTATAGGACACTTAGCTGGTGTTGGAGAATTGCTTGTTTGTGGGGATACTTCTCTCCTCTCCCAATTGGAATTAAGCCCAGGACATTTACCACTTTATCTTGGACCAATCTTCTGATGGCTTGTTTAAAAAGGCTTATAAATGATTAATTCTGAGAATCATACACCTAAGGAGGGAAAAGCAAAAATAAAACAAAATAAAACTATTCACTGGCTCATATATCTTACTGGTTAAACGTTTACCTTACAAAGTCTTCTGACCCCTACTGAATTTCTGGTTTGCACATGAATGGGCATCAAGTAGGGAGGCATCTGTCTCAACATCCGCAGGGAAGTCCAGGGCTGGAGGTGAAGAGTATGCAGTGTGGACATCAAGCAAGGCGCTTTCATGCTGTGTCTGCGTGAAGTCTCTCAGAGCCTACACACAGCTGGCTGACCCAGTAGTGGATTCAAACAAGAGCGATAAGGCTGAAAGGACTAGAAGTGGTGCATAAACCATTTCTGATATACACAGTAAGGTATGAATAAGCCTTCTCTTATTGCTAGCATGTGTGCAGCAGTTTGAGTATCATTATACCAATCTTGCCAACCCCTGATATGTGAGAGATCAAAATATAAAGACTCCTTTGAGCATAGCAGCTTCTCATTTACCCTGATTGAAAAAATCAAAAACAGTAAACAAATTTGACTCATTTACATAATTGATCCCACAGCTCATCAAGTGCTGGGTGTGATGCTGAGCCACTGTAGGGACCCCACACTATGGTGACAGATGACAGATTTTTTGCTGAGGACAGCCATGCCAAGAGGTTCCTCTATGGGAACTTGGTATCTTTCTAAATGTCTAGCCCAGATATCCTTTTGCCTAATCTTTTGTTTTTGCACAATACACCTTGAATGGCTTCTCATCTCTCCTGAATATACTTTCTTTCCCTCTTTCCTAGATAGTCTCTGTCCTCCAGGCAGCATTACCCTCAGCTCTCCCTAAAAGTGCCATCATCTTACTTGGTAACATAGTTCTCTGCCTACGTAATGACTATGACTATTTTCTTTCTCCCCTCAGTTATGAACAAAAGTCTGTTGTCATGTTTTTAATGTAAATTGTACTTACATTCACTCACTTTTAATACTTTAATCATAAGTCAAATAAACTTATATGATTCTTCATAATCTGAACAAATAAGGACATCCACAGACCCAAAATGTACTGAGTCTGTGAAAATGTAAAATTAACTTTCTGTCTGCCATTTATCTTGCATGTGGCAATGTATCTATTGTAAATTGCTCTCCTCTCATTCACTATCTAGAATCCCTTTATTTTTAAATAAAGTCTACTACAAAACTGCGTTTCTGAGCCCCCTATCTTCCTTCTTTATACTTTTACTGAAGGGGCCACTTCTCAAAATGCAATTAACTTTAATATTCTCTTATGGAATTAAAAAAAAAAAATCCCTAACCTGTTGCATTTCTGAAATCCACATTAATCAACACACTCACAGGTTTTAATAAGCTGTGTTCTTGTCATGTCACTTATGACAAACTTCTTGGCAACATCGTTTATATTGCTAGCTTATATTAGACCTTCTCTGTGCCACATTGCTATTCCTTCTCCAGGGCCAGCACCATGACTTCTCTTCCACCTTTGTATAGTGTTTGGCTTAGCATTCCACGATGGAATTAATTTCCTTCCAACTACCATGACAGTGTGTGTTTGCGCTAATTAATATTAATGTAGGATATATTCTTTGTTCCGGGATCATGTCTCCTGAAACCAAAAAATGGAAGCATGGACCAAGGAGAGGCGAGGAGTTGTAAAAGAGGTTAATTTATTAAACTAAAGAGTAAAGAGTCGCAGCTCTCAGAACAAGAGGGATTCCCGACCTGGTTGCCCAGTGACTGAGGCAAAAGTTCCTACTTTTATACCTTCCTTTGCCTGCTTGGGGAAGGGGGCTGGTGCCTTCTAATGAAATTCATCCATCAGGTTTGTCCTGTTTGCCCACCCTAAAGGGATGAAGGAACCCATCCCTATCTGTCAAATACTAACGGGATTAACCAACTCATCCCTATCAATCAGATCCTGAAGGGATTAACAAACCCATCCCTATCTATCAGATCTGCTCCTTTGTCCGGCCAAAAAGGATTTGTGAGGTAATATATTAACCTCAAGGTACATTCTCATATCTTTGTCCTGGAGTGAAGGAGACGTTCTAGAACCTGGAGTTTCAAGACATGGCTGCCTTTGTGTATTCCACCAGGGACCTTCCAGTCTACCTAACAACATGCTAACTAACCTGTCTCAGTATAAGTTAACATTTAATTTTGGTCTGGCATTGTTTTAATTATTTTAAGTGTATTAACTTATTTAATCCTCAGTACAGCTCTGCAGTTTGGGAGCCACATTAAGGTCACATTTTCTGAATGAGAAGATGGATTGTTTACACAGTTGATAAGTGACAGAGTTAGGATAAGAACTCCAGGCTGTTCTAGTCTCCATAGACCCTAGATCTCTGTAGCCAGTGTAGAAAGAGGTGGAATTAAGCACAGTAACCATAGCAGAGGATTTAGAACTGGAGACTGGCCAAATGGTGTTCAGGAGAAGCTTTTGCTAAGTACAAGAAGTCTCGCTCTCACTGACCCGCAGTCTGGTCAAAGTAAAGCTAACCTGAGAAAGGGCTGACATTCGCTGATTAATAAATCCTCTTGTAGCAGGAATCTGTTTTACAAATTTAGGTAAAACAATATAAAAAAAAGAAACAGTTCGTAATTTATGAAGGTTACAGAACACCCAAAGAAATGAGAATGTTTTCCATACCATATTAACGATTATTGCTGTGATGTAGAATTGGTGTAGTGGCTTCTCAAACAGCGGCTTTAGGATTGGAGGACCAGAGATGAACAAAAGCTCAAAGTATAAAGGATAGCAGGTAACAGCAGTGGCCCTGCTAAAGAAGGCTGTGCCCAAGTGGGTCAAGATAGAGATACCTGTGACAGTAAGAAAGGGCCAGTAATGGAGAGGCCTGGAGGATTTGTGGACGGGGAAGAAAGTCTCGTGTTTTTCTAAGTCATCTTATACTGGGGCAACAATATTGTTGATAATGAGGTATGTCCTTAAAAATATTCTTATCATGAAAAAGAAGTTGTTTTCAATTTCACTTTGTATGTTGTTTACTTTTAGTAAAAGCTAAATGACCTTCAGTTTTGTTAAGACACTCTTCAAGTGACGGCATACATAACTTTCCAAATTATACAGGACAATAATGTCTGAGTAGTTTCTTCACTCTTATCTCAGAAAAATTCTTTTGAACTTTATTCAATCTCAGCCTCTAGCCTCTCTATACAAAGTAGCATAAGGACATTATTTATTATTGTCCTGCCATAAAATAAAGGCTGCCCTAGAAGGTTTTCAATATAGAACCATGGCTATTTTCAGGAAATTGCAAGTAAAAGATTTAAATGGGTTTTCTAACGATTAAGGCATTCATTATGAGGCTAGCTAAGAGGAAAAAAAAAAAGTCTTCCCTCAACTCTACATACTTCCCAGAAACAAAAATCCTAAATCATTTTTTCATGGTTTGACAGGGAATTCTTATACTATTGCAAAAGGTGAGTTTTCTGGAGTTATTACAAATCCCTTCATGTTAAACAAAAAGCTATTTCCACTGCACTTTTGGAAAGCACGAAAAACAGTAACACTGGCAAAGGCCTAATGGATATTGATGCTTATAATTGTGTATTGAGATGACTACATCTGCTATGAATGCATTGATCATTGTTCAATGCATGCACGCTCTATTTTAAAGTTCTATTTTAGAGGCAGAGACTTCAGCACACCAAGGTTTTATGGCTTGTTTTGATTGATTACTCTATTTCTCATCTAATACATGTTGGTTATTAGCATGCTTTCTATTTTTTTATCGAAGTATATGACGTACTGAACTTCACTTTCATTGGCCTGATCATTAGAAGTGTACCTGTTTTTCCTGGGCAAAATAATAACAGTAACAATGAAAGTAATGCTTTGGTTCTCTTTAGGGTTATAGAGTTTAATGTGGGAACAGAATGCTTTTTCAATTTGAAATCCGATGATTCTGTGTGGGGCTTCAGCCTGTGTGGAAGTAGTGAATGCTACTTGTTATAATCACTTAGAGAGTCTTTGTAAACCACATATAATGGTTTACTCCTTCCTTATTCCTCTTTAGAGAATTCCCTTCTTAGAGGACCACTATTAATAGATCCCTAGGGGTATTAAATAGGGGGAAAAAAATGTTAACAGCTACTAATCAATATAAAAACAAGAAAGTTACTTCCACCAATTTCCCAAAGACAAAGCAAGTTTTCAGTATTTTTTTAATGTAAATGATTAAAAATGATTCTTCACTTAGAACTTGAATGCTTCCTCCTTTCTGAAGAGAATAATAGAATATTCATTGATTTCCCTGAGATGTTCCAGTTTAATGAATGATGTGACTGAGCAATAATTTATGTTGGTAAAGTGACAAACTAGCAATGACTGAAGATCTACTCCATCCTTATTATACTTCTGCTCACAGAAAAGTTAGTTTATATTTAAAAAAGAGTTTTATGCATGACCTAAAGACTTACCCTAGTTTTCAACTATAAGAAAACTGAGATATGATTAAATTCTGACCTTTTACCTGTAATTATGGAGATCTCATCTTTAACTATTATTATTACTATTATTATTATTATTATTATTATTGCTACAGTTATGCTTGACCATCAGCTTGATAGTTTGCTTAAGGAGTTATCACAATATTCTAAGAAATGTTCCATTTATGATATATTCCTTATCTTTAAGTAGCCATAGCCTAAGAAAACTTATTGACGATATAAGCTACGTATGAAACTTATTCCAATATTGAGTATCTATTTGTGCCAGATTCTAGCTATATGAAGATTAACATAGGAATGGTGTTATGGGCTGAATGCTTGTGTTTCCCTAAAATTCATATGAATTTTGAAGCCTTAACTCCCAATATGGTCGTATTTTGGAGTGAAGCTTTTGCGAGGTTATTAGGTTTAGTTTTGGTCATGAGGACAGTATCTTTGTGATGGAATCAGTGCCCTTAGATGAAGAGAGACAGGTGAGTTCTCTCTATCTCTCTGTGGGCATGCACCCTGGAAAGGCCCTAAGATCACAAGGGAGATGAATGCCATCTGCAAGCCAGTAGACGGGTCCCCATCAAGAACCAGTTGGGGTATGGTAGCCTTGGTCAAGAATACTTTGTTCTTTAGAACAGAAGAGATGGGAGGGATCTGAAAATCATATCCTAGAAAACTTGATGGAATGTAATAGGGCTGTAAATATATGTGACTAAGGTGAAAGATGAAGTGCATCAGAAACAGACTCATAGAAACAGAGATCAAACTGATGGTTGCCAGAGGGGAGGAGGCGGGGGATGGGTGAAAAAGCTGAAGTTGAATACAGTCAATAATATTGTGATAAATTTGCACAGTGACAGATGATACTAGATTAGTGAGGTGATCACATTCATTGTAAGGTATATAAATGTCTATTCACTATACTGCACACCTGAAACTAATAGATTATTGTATACCAACTATACTTAAAGAATTCAGAAGGCTCTCACATGGAGCAGAGAAGAGGGTAGTTTCAGTTCATGCTCCAGTGCTAAACTAAGATCAATGAGTGAAAAATTACTGGAAGGTAATTTTAATTTCAGAATCAAAAACAATTTTCCCAAAACTGGAAGCACCCAATGTTGGAAGCTATTGCCAGTAAAATAACTGACTACTGAAAAAACATTTTGAAGGGTATTTCTGCCTTGGATGGGGAAGCTGTGTTACAGTTCTTCTACGTTCTTTTCAAACTATAAATTGGAAAATTTAATTTTGATATTTCACATTTTTATTTTAAAGCATGATATCAGACATAGTCATATTTTATAGAATGAATACCTATGAACTATGGAGTGTGATGTGAAAATAACAAAAGACAATTCTTTATAAAAGAAGTTTAAAATAAAACACATCTCATGCTTTATTTTTTAAATGAAATCATTGGATTGTGTTAGATAGAGGTGATGTGTGTTTATGTTTATATGAGTGTATGTTTAAGTACATTGTTGGTTTTGTTGTTGTTGTTGTTTTGAGCTTATTCATGAGAAGACAGAAAACAGATCCTTTATTTGACTAGATGATTATTAACCTGTCAATCTACCTGGACAATGTAACACACCTCCTGCCAGTGTGTCCCATCTTGGGCATAGCACTGTCTTTCTGATCTCTTAAGGTTCACATCCAGTCACACACCAAATCCTGACCTCCAACTTTCCTTTTCTTTTGGACGTTAAACTTTGCATTTATTTCAATTGCCTTTTCCACATCTAGAAATAAGTCAAAATTTAAACCTTGCTTTGGGCTTTCCCTGAATTTGTTGTTGTTGTTATTATTATTATTATTATTATTATTATTATTATTATTATTATCATTATTTTCAGGTGTACAGAACAATGTAATAGTTAGACATTTATACCCCTCACAAAGTGATAACCCCCAGCCCCCAATCTACTACCCCTTTGACATCGCATACAGCCATTACAGTACATTGTTGTTTTGTGTACACACATTTGGGGCGTAGTTTGCTGATATAATATAAAAATATGAACAAGAATTCAACCTCAATTTGAAAAAAATATATGTGTTTCTTTTTTTCTGGAGGGTTTATGTTAGTATTGTTATGCTGTATCTGTCTGCAATTTAAAACATGGACTTCACAGAAAGTTTTATTGCTAGTGGCCTGCTGTCAACTTAGACAACACTGGACATATTGCACTATTTCATGTTTTGTATAGGTGAGAACTTCACAAATGTAATTAACAAAGCACAGTGAGAGTAATAATCAATGCTAATGACAGTTATATCAATAAAATCATTTGTGTAAACAAAATGCTCTAATTAGTCTGAATTCTTTCTTCATGAAACATGAGAACTCTAGATGATAACCTTTCCAATATCTTTAATTCTCTGGAGCACTTCATGGACTGATAATAGTCTCAGAAATCTGTCATATGAAACCATTACTTTCTTTGGGAGATAAACATCTTAATGCTTTCTCTGTATTGGCAATATTAAGCTCCGTTTTGGATGATTGCCATTTAACTACTGCATGTAAATTTTTTGTCAGTGTGTTTTACATAGCTGAACTGTTCAAAAAATATGAAAGCATACTCTATGTATCTACACACTAAAGAGATAGCAGTTTTTTAAAAAAATAGAACTCCTTACCTTCCATGAAACTTATGTGATCATATCGGATCAACTGTCAAAAAACTTCTATCAAGTTGTTTAGTGACAATAATTTTCCTCATCTATTATTTTGAGTTCTTTCAACTATCTTCATCATAAGAGTGGTGTACAGGTCATGGAAAACAAACAAACAAATAGAAAATTCTGAAAGTACTTAAGCAAAAATAAATTTAATAGTAGTATATAAATCCTTACAAAATTATTGGCAGAGAAGAGGTTGAAATGTTAATTGCTAAGTAATTACCAGCACAGTTTATAAAAGGATAGACATATCACAATTAATAAATTATTAATTATTAGGGTATAAAAGAAGCTGATAATTGCTTACTTCCTCAGACTCTATTCTAAGAGAATGTCCTCACCAGAGGCCAGCATCAATGACTACATAATATTACTTAAATACTTCTGGGCATAACAATTGGACCAGAACTAGACATTTGACCAAAGGTGAACCAACTCATAGGCTGGACTGAACCAATTATATTTTATTTATTCTTTCAGTAGCTTGAATCATGTAGTATAATATCTTGAGTTATGTCCTTAGGGATATTCTTTAGGAACTACTGCTGTTGACAACTTCATTTGTATACTTCCTGGAATCTGTTTATTTGTTTGATTGTTTTTTCACTTTTCTTGTGTTCTAAGATATTTATAATCATATAGGATCCTCCTTTATATATAACTTTATATATAGCTTAAGAAACTGTTCAAACTTGTTCAAAATTTCAAAGTAATTTTGACAAAAAAGAAATTCTTGTTTGTATGAGACTGTCTTCCTTTGATATATCTATCCATATACATAGGTAGATTGATAGATATATCAGTATCAATATCTATCAATATGTCTATATCTATCTATCTATCTATCTATCTGTCTATTTATCTATCTATATCTATCATCTATATCTATATCTCTATCTTGGTGACAGCAATGGAAATGCCAAAGTAACTGGGTTAAGCAAGACAGAAGTTTATTATTTACATAAAAGAACCAAGGTGAAGGTTATCCTGGGTTTATACAGTGACAAGTAGTCAGAGATGCATCTTTTATCTTGCTGCTTCTCCACTAAAATCACATGACTTATTCTTCTAGATGGCTGCTTCAGTTCAGGGATCACATCTACATTCTAATAAGCAGAAAGAAGAGTCAAAAGCACACATTACAGAGATTTCCTGTAGGATAGTATACAGAACATTCACGGATTTCTCATTGGTCAGATCTTTAGTCCCCTGAGCACATCCTGCAACAGACAAGACTAGGAAAGACAGACTTAATTTTAAACAGCTGAAAACACTCAACTTCTGATAAAAGGATAACTGATATTTGTGCAAGTTACTGTCTCGGTCATGTCTTACTTAAACAACCATTCAAAAGTGAGAAAATGTATAGGCGTCCTATCACACATGAATGGATTTTTGTGGCCATGTTCAGAAAATATAGAATTAGAGAGCTGGAAGAACGGAGTACAGAGCTACTTACAAGGGATTCTCATGATGCATAAATAAAAAAGATACCTGGCAATAGTTTAGTGGTTACCAGAGGGTAAGGGGGGTGGGGGTGGGAGATGAGGGTAAGGGGGATCAAATATATGGTGATGGAAGGATAACTGATTCTGGGTGGTGAACACACAATGGGATTTATAGATGATGTAATACAGAATTGTACACCTGAAATCTATGTAATTTTACTAACAATTGTCACCCCAATAAATTTAAAAAATAAATAAAATAAAAAAAAAGAAAAAAGATACCTGGGTAAGAACTTTGCAACAGGAAGCTGAGCAATTCTATTTTTACTAATTACATATCTAGATATTACTCTTATAATGATATAATCATAGATCTTTAGAGAACTTCTTAGATATAACCCATTTAAATATCCTCAGAAAATTAAGTTCAAGAATACATGGTTTGTGTAAGAACACACACAAAAAAATGGTCAACATTTACTGACTACTTACTATGTGCCAAGAAGCTCTTTACATATGTTATTGCATTTGATCCTCAAAACAACCCTAGGAAATTGATTTTTATATTTTCACCTCTTTTTAGAGATGAGGAAATTGATGAACAGAAAAGTTAAGTAAATTGATCCTGTGTACAGGGCCATAAGGATATTGAGATAGGTCTTGAATCCTGCAGCAGAATTGAAAGGCCTCATTCCTGACCACTAAACATGCTCTCTGTCATTCGCTAATATGTAACACAGACCCAGACTTAAAGCTTAGAGAGGATCATTTTAAATCTGGTTCCTCCTCCTGCCTACTGTGATCTCATCAGGGCTCTTAGAGTTTCCATCTGCTTGTCCCTCTGGCTTTTCTCTTTTATTCCATCATCACCCTCTGGGAATTCCTAGGGTTATTGTTAACTTTTTAGGCTTCTCTCTGACTCTCGACTCTTAAGAGCACCCCCAAACTTTTCTGAAACTCTGGCTCTCAGCTGCATGCCTCTCTTTTGCAAACTCCATTGCCTGTGTTAAAAACAAGACAATAGGCTGAAAATGGAATTGCTTATGCTAAGCCCCACATCAACAAACTGAGACTTAACTTGAGGAGTTTTGGCTCCCCTAGAAATAAAATCCTGAAACCCCCAATTAGGTGTCACCTGATGAGCACTAGTTAGGTAATCTGCCTGATCAACCCCTGCCATGCCCTGGTGTAACTTCCTTGTTCCTGCTCCCTTCCATCTATAAGTCTTTCACTTTGCACAGCTCCTTACAGCTCCCATTTCTATCTGCTAGATTGGATGCTGCCCAATTCTAATTAATTTTTGCTCAAATAAACTCTTAAAAGTTATAATATGCCTCAGTTTATCTTTTAATACCTGTGACCTCAAAATTCCATTTTTCTCAAACCTTTTCCCATTCGCTTACAGACGCTTACACTATGCTTCAACATCCCATCCTTATCCCCTCAGTGGTTCACCCAGCCAATGTCATTGGAATCAACTCTTTCTCTTTTCAACTTTGTGTTAGAGTTACCCTGGCCTTGGAGGTCCTGAGGTGCAACATGATTCTATCCGACCGGGGCTTTCATACTAATCCCTCTCATGAAATATTCTCTGTCCCTCCCTATTTATCAATCAACTCCGGCCTTGCCTTTAGGTCTTGATGATTTCTTCATCAATTCTCAGAGAGCCTATTCCTAATCCCGTATTCTGTCAGTTTTCCTCTTCTACGTTCTGCAGCACCCTAACTCCTTGCACCCTGGTTGCAGCACCCCTGCATCCTATTTTCTCCAAAGAATAAAATAGTGTCATTATTACAGCACCTTATACAGGGCATAATATTTTATGCTATATTCAGTTACATAAAAAAAAAATATATATGTCTAAACTTTGACATGTATTAAAGTTTTAAGATTTCACAAAAATACCCAATAGATGTACTATCAGATGACTGCACTTAAAAAAATAAATGGATTCTAGCTAGTACACAAAAGCAGTACATCTTTCAATATCTTCTGTTTGTTGGCTGTGATACTGAAATCAAATACATTTGTTTAATTTTTTTTTGGCAGTAAGAGGTAACACTAGTTTTCTTTCTACTTCTCAAAATACATTTATAAGGATGAGACTTAAATTGGTGTTTGGGAGGCTGAAGTCCTACTAAAAACACTATAAGAGATTGCAAATTTAGGTTTTTCCATGAGTTATAAGGAAAACTACTTGCCCTTAATTGATACTACCACCATGAAGCATAAAATTAAACAATAACTATGTCAGATACTGTTAAAAGCATATCTGGTGGACTAAAACAAGATTAATTTTCTCTGAAAGGTTATTGTCGCTATTGAATCACAGCCTGTTGAACAGTTTGAAAGTCAGGGTTGATAGTTCTTGCATGTTCTCTCCAGCTGGGTGTGATATGGATTTTAAAATGTTCTTAGTCAGTGACACTTCTCTATCCAAACAACTTTGATCTAATAATACACTATGCTTGCATGAGCCTATAGTTTGTCTTTGATTTTGGTTTTCTGAGTAAATCGTGGTGATTATCTCTCTCACCTTATACGTAAGTTTCAGATGACTGAGTGATTCAGTCCCTAAATCACTACCCTGAAAACTTGATTAGAATTATGTCATTATATGCTTTACTAAAGAGTCTTTCTCAATTTATAACAGAAGGCTAGAAGTGAGAAGTCTTCAGTGAAATATGTTTAGTAATTGAAGTTTGTGACAAACTGCAGTCACGAGAATCTCTCCCTCTCAAGCCTCTGTAGAGTAGACCTCCTTAAGCTTACAGAGTTCCTGATTGAGCAATGATGGACTTGCTTCTTTCTCACAGGAAAATGAAGGGCCAGGAAAGGCTCAGTTTATCAGGGATATAGGTATCAAGCCTCTAGTTCAGCGACTGCAATCTCAAGGAAAGTAAATGTGAGGTTCTGGGCTCCCTTCTTAACTGGAAACTTTGCTTTTCTTCTAAAAAATAGAATCAGCTATGTCAGCGTGCTTATATCCTCTTTATGCAAATGTTTAAGTGGATCATCACAGAATATGTCTTTTGTTGTCATTCATATCTCCCACTTTCAAGAATAACATGGAACATGCCTTATAAATATTGGAAGTCAGGGATTTCTGAGCCATTTCACATTTTGTCTTATGCTACCTTACATCATATTCTCTCAAAAGCAGCCATCCTAATATTGAGCTTAGTATCTGCAGCAGCAAAGAATTATTTATATCGATTATTTAATTCTTTGTTGTTTGAAATACTTAATTTGCCTTGATATCGCTATAGAAAATTGAATTGTTGGTGTGAATTATTTTACTAGATCTGCAGCATCAAGGAATTACCTATAGAAAAAAATTGTGTGTATATATATATATATATATATATATATACATATATATAGATGTATTTACATTAAAGGTATGACTCCCACATTTTAGCATGCCCACTTCTTTCTTTTATTGTGGCCCTTGATCTGGTTAGTTGTTTTGCTATGTTTCACCTTTATGGCTTAGAAACTAGAAAAATATGGCTATGCCCACCATCAGACAAATTAATTTCACTGAAGTTAGATGAATATCTTGTTTGACATGTGCTGCTGTGATACAGAGATGGTTTTAAAGGTCTGTTGAAAGGAGCAGACCATTTAAGGATCCTGGTAGTGGAGTTCCAGCTCATGTTCAACCAATATGGCGAGTGCTTCAATGAGTTGAGCTCTGCTATTAAAACGTTTCTTTAAGAATGAACTAAAGAAGATCTACAGTTTATTAGAAAAATAAAGCATTTATTCTTACAAATAGGACACCTAAAAATGCATTGACTTTGGTGGCAATGCTGTGTTCAGGTGTAATAAAATTGATGAGCCCATATAATAAAATTTATAGAACCAGAGTGAATTCAATTTATTTGAATATGCTCAGTTATGTTTTTGTTTATTCCCATAGCAGATGTTTAATTTACAAACCAGGCAATTACGACAGCTCTCCCAAACAAATAAGAGCAGATTAGTCAAACGTTCACATCAATTTTTATGTTTATCATTAGTTTTATGAGGTGTCATGAATATTCAGTGGTAAGAAAAACTGTCATTATGGTACCTGGAAAACCTCAAAATGGTGTTTTGCATCTCTAAATGCTATTTCCCCTTTTTGATAAAGCTATTAATGTGTGTTGTCTCTTATTATGATCTGGGCTTATGGGCTGCAATGGAAAAAGCACTTATTCTCTCAAGAGATCTTATACATTCTAATCAAGGTGCTGATGGCATTTTTGTGGAAAGTAAGTGAAAATATATAGGTGATCCTGTTTTGATTTTTACTATGCAGATCAAGACACTTGTGCGTTCTGGAAAATTACCATGCAGATTTTATAAAATTTTAATTTTACGTAAAAATAGCTCACCAACTTTTATTTCTAAATTTAATTTCTTTCCTCTTCCTTGAAACACCTTTTGTTATACTGAGGGGAGGTTTAGCTTTTCCAGACATCAGACCTGTTATGACTCTTGATGTGAACCTGTAGATAAGCAGGCAAACACAAAGCCATTTATGAGGGAGGTTCTCACACAGCAGTTTTATTTTTCTTTTCAGTGTTTAAACTGTCAGAATAAAAAGCCTGCAGCTCCATTATGAATCAGTAAAACTACATGGCATCATCCATAAACAAGGAAGAGATATTTCCAGACTGGCTGCCTTTGAATGGATTGCACTTTGACAAGCTCTGCCCTGAAAGCAGTGAAACATCCTCAATTGCCTAACTGGATTCCCACAATGCATTTCTCTTCAATCCATTGTAATGGCAGGTTTCTTGTCATTAATCAGCATTCAGACTGAAAGGAAAATTAGGAGATCAATGTGTTCAAATAGCTCTAGAGGAAACAACTTCAATAGAAATATTTTCAATGTAGGTTATACCAAACGTTGAGACAGAAACTTGTAGAAAACATGATTTTATTGTTAAAGATGCTTTGAACTGAACTATAATATGATTGTTTTTTCTCACGAGCATATTTTTTTTCGGACAACAACCAAAACATCACCTTCTTCATCATTATAGTTAGTTACAGTATAAATCTCCCAGGTGTGTTAACTTTAAAAATAGCACAGCATAGATAGATGATGAGATAGATAGATGATAGATAGATAAATAGATAGATATTCCACATACAATAATTATACATTTTGAATTTGCATATAGGCCATGTCAGATTACCATTTGGTGTATAGTCACCTCTTGGATTCTTACTGAAATTTCTAAAAGTATTAGTCATTTTGAATCAAAACTGAATCCGAATTTGGGTTTCATGTTCTTATACTGTCTATCTGCAAGGTGACTTTTAACACACACACACACACACACACACACACACACACACACGTACATACCTTTTTGACTTGGATTGTTTTAGTTAGACTATTCCATTCCCATCAATTTGATGGAGGACAATAGACTAAAAATTGATTTATAAGCTATTTCTTTTTAATCTTGCTTTTTAGATACACTAATAACAATGTTATGAAGGAGGTGATGCCTATTAGTGTTTGTAGGACACAAGAAGAAACACAAGCCTTTAGCAAGAAAGCAGAAATAGATGGCACCCAGTTCTAGATTGACTATTCAGCAAAGGCATTGCCAGTATAGAGAAGTAATGAAATACTCTTCGGGAGAAGGAAAAGCTAAGACACACAGGCACATAGTCTGAAAGAGATATCAAAAAACAATTACCCACAAGTACATTGCTAGCCAATATTCTCTCAGGATGTGGGCGATCTCCTGGAGATGCAAAAGATGGTTTGCCACTGGTTTTTAGATTACAAAGCTCTTACAAAGTATGAATTACTAGTGGGCTTTTCTTTCTCCTAACAGGAATATGTCATTTCAAACTGAAGGCTTGTGAGATTATCTAGTTATCTTCCATACCAGTCTGTTATAAAAAACATAATGGCCTCTGTAAATGAAAGAATGATATTCTTCGCAAAATGCAAACCAAGAAGTTCACACTTACAGTTGCTATACTAATAACCCAGTTCAGTAGTGTTTTACTTTGGCCCTCTGAATGGATTTCATTGTTTGCCTCTAACTACTTTAGACCTTTATACTTTATTTCATTATCGTTCTGCAATGGCAAAAATATTGTAAATCTCTTTTCTATAAGACAAAAACTTATGACCACCACAAAAACATACATAGCAAAATTACACATCTTTTAAGTTTTTTCCTAATAATTACATGTCAAAATTATTAGCTACATATCAAAAGATATCAATTTAAACTAATAAACACTAAAGTTCTTATAGATAAAGTGTGAGAAATTTGTTCTTTGTATGCATTGATCACAATATCCAAGTTAGTTAGATTTCCCAATTATGCGATTTTTGATTGTTTCAAACTATTAAAATTATCTCGGTGAAGTTCATGTTTTTAATACAGTAAATGTGTTTAAGTTAAATAATCCAAATATAAAAGAATCAAGAATATAAAATCTTTTGGATACTGGTAAATATCAATAATTTTGTACTGTACCAAAGGAAAAAATGTTTTATGGGAAACAGTTGTTGCTTTTTTTTTTTTTTGTAAAATAATATTTTCAGTCCATTATTTTACATGTCACAAGAAACAGACATGTCTTTCCATGTATATAATATTAACTCATAAAATTTTATTCATTAATATATTTTTAAGATTAAAACAAACTTATTTTTTATTTTATTCATTTCTGAAAATGGACAACAGCAATAATCTTAGAGATATAAACTAGGACATTGGAACAAGTAATGGACAGGAAAGTGGATTATCAGTCAAGTTACATAATTTCTTGTTCTTTCATATATTCATTTATTCAACATTGATTGAGTTGATATTTATTCAATTAATTGTTTACTTCACAGTTAATATTTTCTAGTTAAGGGGATGTAAATATATGCTAACCCTCCCTTCACTTGATGAGATCAAAGGAAAGTATGGGAAATGGACTCACAAAATTGTATTGTGTGGGAAATGGCACACCACAAGAAACTTAGGGAAGCAGGTGCTATGAGCCTTAGTTTCCTCAGCTGTGGAGTGAGAGGCAATACTGCGTATCTTTAAAACAGCTGAGAGGCTTTACTTTCTTTAATTTCTACAATTAACTCCACTTCGGTTATTTTCTGAAAGTTAAAAAAAACAATCAAGAGTCTAATGATGAAACATCATACTTAGTATCTATATAAATTTATTATATATACAGAGGGTGCCAAAAAAATGTATGCATATTTTAAAAAAGGGAAAAAAATAAAATTGTAATAATATATAATGATAACAAAAGATGAATACAAGTCACGTTTGACTTCTGCAATTCTAAGAGGTGCTCAAAGTGGTTACTATCAGCGTCCAGACACTTCTGATTATGGGGAACTACTGCTTGAGCAACATGGACCAGTGTTCACTTGTATACATTTTTTTGGCACCCTGTATATATATTTTAAACCCATTTTGAATGTTATGAAATTCGTGTATACTTCTCTTCTAATGATGTCTTCAATGATCAGGAGTTACTTACTTGAATTTATTAGATGTGACAAATAAACGTATTTTTATTTTCAAACGGTAAAAATTAAAATTAAAGAAGAAAAGCACACAATATCCAAAATGGGGTAATCAAAATGAGATGCTTATAATTACTCACATATATTTGTATTCAGTTACTGAATTCCTATAATGATATTTTGACTACATCTGCTCAGTGGTAGAAAACATTACGGTAAAATTAAAAAAATGGCATGTTTGTTGTCAACAGAGTTTTAAAATACGGCTTTCTCCCCCTTTTTATACACTTTCAGCTTTATGTTTACTTTTTTTATAGAGCCTCTATGAATTAGTTTTCCAAGCTTCCTTACTCTTAACCCTTGCACCAGTTTTTTTGTAAATAAATGATGCACATATTTTAGAAGAATTATTTAAACTGCTTCATTAAAGTTGCTTTCCTCAACATGACTTTTTAAAGGTCAAATGGCCACATGATATTGAAGTTATAAGGGTGTTCAGAGATCATTTGGAGTCATTCTCTTAAAAGTGTCACTGGAAGACAGAAATTTTGTTCTTTCTGAAATAATTTGGGTGAAAGAGAGTTCAGTCTTTTCACTGTTGGTCGGCTTTAATTTCTAGAAAATATTTCTTTGGCTTTACTAAAGTCTGCTTTGAGTGAGAAAAAGACATTAAATCATGTTCCTCTCCTTCTAAATGCTAAAGTTAATAAGAGCCATACTTGTGCAAACAATAGCAGTGAGAAGAGCCATCTCTAACTGAGGAAGCATGCCATAGGAGCCCCAGTGTAGGGAGGGATGGACCCCAAAGAGCTTCACCTAAGGGCATTGTGTATCACACTATAAAGACCTTGAAGAGACTGGGGATGATTTAGAGAAGTGATGTTGAAGGAAAACACTTTCCTGTTAGAGTGAATGAAGGGACTAGGCTTAAAGGGGAGAAATAGGGTGTTTCTGTTTTGTTGTTTGTTTATTTGGTTTTTAAAGCAGTAATGAGAGTGTTTGGCCTTGTGCGAATGGGAGCAGAAGAACACATGTGAAAAAGTATAACATTAAAAAGGTAAACTTATGACACATCATAGATAATCATAAATTCTTGCTAATAATTCTTAGTTCTTACCTTTCCTCCCTTCATTCCCCCACAACTTATTATAGTCCCAAACTCCCAAGTTAGTTTACTCTCAAAGACAGTAGCCTTCAAGCTTTGTGCACCTTAAATAACTAAAAAAAATATATCATAACGTGTGCTTCTATTTAGAATTTTTATGCATGTATTATGTAACACGGATCTTTCACTTACTACCTTGAACAAATTATTTAACCCCTTAGATTGCCAACATTCTCCTATAAAAATTGATTATTATAAAAACAGTAACCCAACAGGGTTGTTGAACATTATATATATATATATATATATATATATATATATATATATATATATATATATATCTGACCGTTAGCAGATTTTAATGTCATCATGTCATTTGTATTTTGGTTATTATAACTCCCATCATGCATCTGACACCATGACAGTTTCAGAGGAACCAAATAAAGAAGAAAAAGCAGAAACTGGAGGGTCCCATCCAGGGGGAGGAGACGAATACAACATGTCAATGGGACGTCACTGATTCCCACCCAGAAGGGATTAAAACCCCTCATGGTGTCTTCTTCAGCCCAATTTGTTCTCTGAGTTCACCCACACTTTCAAGTATGTACCTTCGTTTTCAATAAATTGCTTTCACTTTGCTGCATCTGTCTTGCTCTTGAATTCTTTCTTGCACAGAGACAAGAACCCAGTCACCACTGCTCCTGGTTGAGTCTTCTCTTGGACATCTGGGGACAGTGCTCCTAAACCAACTCAGACCCTCTGGCTTTTGCAGGACACCTTCCTCTTGTGTTTATTCTTTTTTTTCAATAAGTATTTATTATGCACCTGATGTATTCCAGGCATTGTGCTTAAGCTGGGGATATGTAGTGATTCTAGTGGAAATTCCAGTAAGAGATGTCTCTTTGTCCCCTTGGTCCACATCTTAAGGACCTATTGTTACAAGGTCATGAAAGAAAGAGAAAGATATATAAAACTGAGATTTTTGAAAATTGCTTACATTAACTGCTGCTGTAGTAAATCTATTTAAAACAACAAAGGACTTTTTGCTGTCTTTAGCCACTACACATGTCTGTCTTATTCATCCGTGCAACCCAAGCATGTAGAACATGGAAGCATCCCAAGCATGTAGAACGTGCCCCTTTCTTTCAAATATTTGTTGAAAGAAAGAATTATAAAACACTAAAATAGCTAGTGATGTTCTGGTAATGTTTAACAACCAGTTCTCTGAGGAAGGGGCTGATTTGTAGCATTTACTGGCCAATTTCTGATTTTGGTGTTATGAAATTCACCTTGGCCAATATCAAGCTACCAATGTAACATCAATTGACTCACATTTCTGAAAATTTAACATTCAGCTCTTGCAAGCCAGTCTAAATCGACTCTAGCTAAAACATATTTTAATTTACTCTTGGTTAAATATCAAAAACAGAAGCCATTATATACGTACTCTCTCAATTTATAAATGTATAATTATTTTTCCAGATTATTAGATACCATTTAAGCAGAAAGTCTCAATTTAAAATATCAAAGTTATTCTAAAATTTTAAACTTAATTCTCATATCAACCCTCTGAGAGATGTTCAGTAGTTTTGCCTATTTTACAAATGAGGAAACAGAGGCATAGGGTAGTTAAGTAACTTGTTTTAGGTCCTAGAACTAGTAAATGGATGACCTGGAATTCTATCCCTAGCGATTTGGCTCCAAAGCCTGAATTTATAATCATGATGTTATCTTGATTCTTGAATAAAGACAATGATAAAATGCATATTTATGTTTCTTCTCAAACTTATACCCAACAGTAATAGTTTAATGATTAACCAGTCCCGTGTTGTTTTAGTCTCTCTCTGTAGTGACTTTTTATTTGTTTTGATGAAGCATCTTAATAGGCAGGAGATAATCAGAACCAGGAGAAAACCCCAAGGTTGTGGAATCTTTGGAGATTCATCTCTGGTACTTTGTAATAGATTTTTCTTTTGGAGAAGCCAGGTAAATATCTATCAGCCTAATGAAATAGTATGAGTTGCTTCTATATACTGACAATTCAGTTTTATTACAGGCGAAATATTTCCTCAACTGTGCTTTTCTAGGAACCAGAAGTCTCACACTAATTGGGAAGTCTTTACCTCTGTCTTTCAATACATACAGTGAAAAGAGACTATAAATAAACTTCCATAATTACTAAGAACTAAATTTTGAATTTCAAAGCTCTTTCTGATGCATTTCATGTATTTCACCAATAGTCTAAAATGAATACTTGTTTTTCCATGCAGTCAGTCAATCCTCCCCTGATTTTTCTCTTCTATACCAAATTGATTTTTTTGATCTGTGAACAGTCTGTGGGAATTTATTATCCATGTACTTATTGAGTGTTCACCAAACAAGAGATTTTGGTACTTTGGGAAATACAATAACTTATAAAAAAAATACATTTTTGGCTTTTCAACTGAATTCCCGAAGTCCTTTCTCTCTCTAACTCTAGAACAAAATGCTTACTGCTAGTTAAATATTATTTCACTGCCTCAAATTATTCATTATAGAAACTTTCTTGCACATTTGTAGCAACTTTGGCTATGAAAGTCCTTTACATATAAGATCAACATTTTTGAAATTTAATTAAAAAGGTCTGTAGTATTGTCTTTATAGGAGCAACTACAAATTTACAATGAAAGTCCTGATATGAGAGGTTTTCTCGAGATTTCAGCTGCAGCCAAAAACAAATCAAATTCTTCGCAGAACAGTTATTTTAAATGCCTCTCTTACATCTTCACTGTCTGATTCTTCTTCAGAGGTAAGTGAGCAGAAGCTCAGGAAGGATGGAAAGACAGGCATAGCCAGGCAATTTCTAGGTAAAGATCCAAGGCACCTAGAACTCAGATCCTTAAAGGGATGGTACTCTGCAGGCAGTCCTGGAGAATGCCATCTGATGACCTTTCAGAGCCAGTGCCTCCCCTTCTGCAGCATCTGATTCATCTGATCCCTGCTCAGCAGTCCTGGGTACACACTCACAGCCAGATGCCATAGTCCTGATAACCTATTCACTGGCTGACTCCCCATTACTACCTTCTTGGGTCCTGTCCTTAAGCCAAGTGCTACTCAGTGTCTCCTCTCCCAGCTGTCTCTTAGTTGCTGATTCTCCATTGCTATATATGGCACTATTTTGCTGGCTATCGTTGTATTTATTTAATACCATGTGAGGCATAGAGATTAGATTGTACTCAGATGATCTTTTTATTCTAGTACTCTTGAAACTTAATTGCATATAATTACTGTACTTGGTAATTTTATTTAGATGTGACTCTTTCTGAGCATTGGCTAAGAAAAAGGAGTTTGCTTTTTTTTATGAGATTTACAGTTCTTTCCCTAGAGAAGAGATACTAAAATGATTTAAAATACAGATTTTCTACAGTTTTGCATAAATCTCTTTTGAATTACATTTTTCAGAAGTCTGGTTTCTGCCTATAATTCCAAATAAGATTGACACAGAATATATATTTTTTTGTAGAAGAGGCTGATGTCAAAACTTCACTTTCTTTTCTGGAAATATTGTGAAGATATTAGCAAAATGCTACATCCACCACCAATCTGGGTCATCACAATGAGAGCTAACACTCATTAGAAACTTAATGTAAGCCCAAACTTGTGTTTAACAATTGATAAGCATTATCTAAATTAATCCTAACAATACCACTTTGGTCGGTACACTTATTCCCATTTATGATGATAAAATTGACTTGAAAAAATTACTTTGCTTACCCAAGGTCACTCAGCTGATAAGTATGAAAGGTTAGACTTAAACACATGTCTTTCTACAAATGAATTATTTGCTCTTATATAATATACTATAGTTGTTCAATATTGCTTTGATACTTTCTATTCTAATGTTTTCTTTTCTTATTTTTTTAGTTTCAGGTGTACAAAACAATGTAATAGTTAGACATTTACACACCTCACAAAATGATAACCCCCTCCCCCAGTCTACTACCCCTCTGACATGGTATATAGCTGTTAAAATTCCATTGACTATATTTCCTATGTTTTACTCCACATCCCATGACTACATAGATATATAGATATAGATAGACATAGATATGTAGATATATATCTATATCTATATCTATCTATCTATCTATCTATCTATCTATCTATCTATCTATGACATTCAACATTATTCAACTTCAGCTTCAGGTATATAGCACAGTGGTCAGGCATCTACACAGTCTGTGAACTGGTCTCCCTAACAAGTCCAGTGCCCATGTGGCACCCTACATAGTCTTTACAACATTATTGAGTATATTCCCCATATTGTATTTCATATCCCTGTGGCTATATTATGACTACTAATTTGTCCTTTCTAATCCCTTTACCTTCTCTCCCATCCCTACCTGCCTCCATCTAGCAACCATCAGTTTTTTCCCCCTATATCTCTGAGTCTATTTCTGTTTTCTTTGTTTATTTATCCTATTTTTTAGATTCCACATATAAGTGAAATCATATGGTATTTGTCTTTCTCCATCTGACTTATTTCACTTAGCATAATAATCTCTAGTCCACCCATGTCCTTGCAAATTGTAAGATTTTATTCTTCTTCATGGCCGAGTAATACTCCATTGTATAAATGTACCACAGTTTCTTTATCCAATTGTCTATCCATGGGCATATCTGTTGGTGGGATTGCAGATTGGTGGAACCATTATGGAAAACAGTATGGAAGTACCTCAAAAAATTGAAAATGGAACTACCTTATGACCCAGCAATTCCACTCCTGGGTATCTATCCAAAGAAATCCAAAACACTAATTTGAAAAAAAATATATACACCCCTATGTTTATTGCAGCTCTATTCATAATAGCCAAGTATGGAAACAATCTAATGTTTTCTTTAAAAAAGTAATTTTTTAATCAGAGAGGTCACTGTTTCAAATCACTTCAGTTTAAAATCCAATATAGATACTGGTTTTATAATATCTCTAGAAAGAATTTAGTAAAAAGCAGTAAATTGAATATTTTTAAACATGTATGTGGGTTGGCCAATAAATTTGGGAAGAGAAATGTTCTTAGTCTTTATGTTTTTTAAAATTATCTAAAATTGTTCATGTAAATATTGAATAAAGTTTTTGTTTTAAAATTTTATTTAATTAATGACATATTTATTATTTATCTCTATTATATTTGAGAGTAATGGCAATTATGCCAAAGGAAGGAAGGAAGGAAAGGAAAGGAAAGGAAAGGAAAGGAAAGGAAAGGAAAGGAAAGGAAAGGAAAGGAAGAAAAAGACAATAAAGGCATTGATTGTTAAAATAAATTTTTAAAGTCTAATTCTAAAACACAGGATACTATAAAACCAAATACCAGTTGTTATTTATAATTTTATTCTAGTTAAAAAAAAAGGTAGCCTAATTCTGCTAACTGATCATCTCTGTAGATTTGTTTCTATAATATGCACATTTCAAATACCATAGTGACATGAAAGAATATTCTTAAATTGATTAATCTTAAAAGGAAAAGAGTTTCTCAGGAACAAAGTGAGCATAGAGCTTTATTTTTGTAATGTCTTCACATTGAAATTGCCGATAAATTAAAGGAAAGATTAGGAAAGGTGATGTTTCATTAGATAATGCATTGAAAATACATCATGTGATATCTTGTTCACATTAGTACATAATTACTGTTTTTTGTCTTTTTTTCAAATACTAATGAGTAATGAAAATACCTTATGCTGACACTTTTAGTTCCTCTTCCCTATTTTGGTCTATATAGTCTTGTCCCTTAGCATTTATCACAATATAATGTATTGTATATTTTACTTATGTATCTTATTGTCTGCCTCCCATTAGAATGAGGACGAGGATTTATGATTGATTTATTTACTGTTGGATTATTAGTGCCTAGAACAATGCATGGCCCATAGTAGGTGGTCAATAAATACTAATTAAATGAATAAATTTGTTCAATTTATAAAGAACATATTTTGTTCTTTAAAACCAGAAACATGTTTTAAATACTGTATTTGAATAAGTCAGAAAGAAAGGTATTTTTGTGCAGATGTAGATCTAGTAAAATATGGAACATGAATATGTAGAGATTTATAAATAAAAGAACTTCAGTGACACAAAAGTACTTTTAGACTAATTTATATATAAAAATTAAGCACTTAGCTGTCAAATATTGAGGGCAGTTCACATAGATATCCCCATGCATCATACACTTCCCTCCTGAATCATGGGAGCCATACAGTGTCATCTGTTTTATTCAGCAAGTGTGAATTAACAGATCTTTCCTGTAAGGCACATGCAGCTGAGATGTTTTCTTTCTTCATTTAAGAAATCTAAATTTAATGCATGAGGTAACATACAGTGGATAGGACAGGAGCCGTTTTTAATGTAATCATCATTTTTTGTTGGCATTGTACGTTTTTCAGAGAAAAGGAGTTTTAAACTTAGTAAATGTCCCCACTCTTAGAAGGAGAATGCAGAAGGAACATTTTGTTCTGTGTTTTTTTTTTCTATTGTTACCTCCAAGTTCTTACTAGATCATTGTACAAATCTTTAATATAATGAGCTTTAAATTTATATGGAGTTTAAGAGTGTTGCTTTTGGAGGAAGAAGAAAACTACTGAAATTCCAACTCTGCCACTTACTTTCATGTAACAGAAGCATCTCTGGTAATTATTCTGTTTGCCCCTTCCCACCCTTCCTGTGCTCTTGAAGTCTGAGCAACATGGGCTGCAATACCAGGCTGCCTTGCTCTCCAGATACAAGTTGGTTTTAGCCAATGGAGGCACAGGATGGCGCCTGGGGAATAAAAGAAGCCAAATATTGGGATTTATTTCCCCTGCTCCTGCCCAGACTCACAGCAGCTCTGGTAGTAGCTCTTGTCTTCTCAGTCACAACTCCTGTTGGTGTGGGTATCTCTTCTCAGGTTCTAATGCTCACAGGGTTCAGAAAACACTATTCCTTCCCTTTTCCCTTTTCAGTATAGGGTATGATGATGGCTTCCTGATATTGCACATGCCTGGTGTTTAACCATCACTTATTAGTTCCCCTAACTCTCCTAACTACTTTGTTAATAGTTCATCATGTAGGGACTGACAGATTAGAGGACCTTTGTGGTGACTGTGATGGCAGGGCTAGTAGTAGTGATGGTTGTTATGGTCTAGCCATTTCAGCAATGATTTTCTCAGTTTTTGTTGTTATTGAATGTATTTCTTAAAGTACAGGGAGGAGGATAAAAATTCAAATGAAAAACAAAAATCAGTTATAAAAGATATCTGTTCTTAAACTACAAGTTTCTGGGACAGAAGAACAGTCAAAAACAACTTTATTCCTAAGGAGGTTAACTCTATGATCTTATGTCCATAACGCAACAAAGTACATTTATGATTTAAATGATGGTGTCAAGGATTGTGTAATTAACCTCCTTCTAAAATCTTTTCCTCTGAAACTTTATGTACAGATATTTTATATGCTAAAACTGATATATTGTGTGGGTCACTGGTATATTTCCAGAAATTCAAAACGATGCCAGGGATTTCAGTTTCATTCTGACCATTGTCTGTTCTCAGTCTGGGGGTCACTGAGATGACTGCTCTTCTGTTCAGTATCCCTACACTGTGGCTAGGGCGGCAAACAAAACAAGCAGCTGTACTGACAGCAATATCTGACAGCAATATTTTCTTCTGTGCTGTCCAAACTCTTCAACTTTTATAATTTGAATTAGGACATTGACATATTTCCTTCAGAATCACTATTAAAATGATGCTCTATAATTCAGAGCAGTTAGAAACTCTTGGGTCTGTGGATACCAGTAGTGAGATAAATTATTGAAGAAGATAATTATTAACTTAGTTTTATTTTCAAAATTGGTATATTTCATCAAACCAATACATTATAATTTGAAAATATTGTTAGGAAAAGAAAATAACTTTTAAAGATCATGTTTATCATGAGCTTGGATTGCAATGACTTAAATAGGAATGGTGTACTCACGAGAATTGATGTATTGAAAAAAGACACAATTATCGATACAACATTAATCCAATAGTAAATGGAATAACAAGAAAACAAATGAAATAAAATGTTTAGATAAGTATGTTGGCATATAGAAATAGAATTGATTATTATTTCAATCCAGTCTTAATGAACAAAAATCGTGGTTCAGTTTTAAAGAAAATCTATGTTGAAAAAGTAGATTCGAAAATTAGTTTTAAAACTCTTCCCTGCACTGATAGAAGGGAAGGAACAGTATATTTTCAGAAAATTTGCTTTTTTGTGTAAACGATCATTTACGGCCACACCGAACAATAATTTTGTCATAATAATTTATTGTTTTTCAAAGCTTTTGCCGTGAAGAGGGAAAAAAACTGTCATATTAGCTCATTGTAAAAGTTACATCACTGCAGCAGCAATATTCGTTGAGTGAATTTACATTTTCTCAGCACATGGTTAATTTTTCTTTTGATTGTTTTTGTTTTCCCCAAGGAAATATGCATAGAGCATATTTTGGCTTGTTTTTCTCCTCCTCCTCCTCTTTCTTCTTCCAGAAAGGCATGTTTTGTGGATAACGACAAAAAGAGAGGAGCAAGACTAAATACTTGTCACGTACATAGGCTTCCATAACTTGGGGAGTGACATGACTTTCTTTATTCATAAAGGCAAGCAGCAAGAACATTTAGAATAAAATTCACATAATTTTGTGGACAGATCTTAAACTGAGTTTTTTAAAATGAAAACGTCTTAACAGTTGAATCTTTTTTTGGTGAATATTTTCCCTTTTTCTTCTGTTTCATCGGAAATCATTTTAAATATTCCCCACATTTTTATAAATTAAATCTAAGGCTTAATTATACAGAAAAAAGATGACATGTTGGGTGCCCAATATATAGTATGACTTTCTTTTGCTTAGTATCCTAAAATAAAGTTGTGTTAAAGGAAAAGTTCTTAAAGAAATCTGATTCTGAGTCCGTTTAAAACAGTTGTAATTATATTTGCAGTCGTTAGAACTAGGAGTCTTGTTAGGTGAAAGTTGCAGCTTAAATGTTTTCTTTGATTTCACTTTCAATTTGCTGCATCTGTAAAGGAAGAATAGTGGAAATGTTCTGTTTCCTGAAATAAATAAAGTGCAACTAGTTCTTTACTTATTGGTTGTTAAATGATTATTCAATTAGAAAAAAAAAGACTCAAAACCTACATATATGTGCATTTTATTTCACATACAGGTATATTGGAGTTAGGAAGACTGAGCAATCTAATTTCTTTTGCATACTGGTCAGTGTAATTTGTCCATAAAATTTAAAAAAATGCTTTAAATGTTTTTCAATGCATTTATTTTTACAGTAAATAAGTTAAACAGTATCAAGTATCTACTCAGTAGTAATCATTTATTTCTTCAGGATAGAATTAGATTTTTGCTTTCTACAAAAAGTTTGAAATTTTTTCTTGGTTCTGTAGAATTTGCAAAGAGCAACTGACAGTGAAACAGGAAACAAATCATAAACAACTATGTTACAAAGCTGCATGTGATTTATCTGCTTCAACAATTTTCTAAAATGAAATCTAAAAATTTTATAAAAGTACTTTAGTTATTTTACTAAATCATAAGTCAAAAAAAGATATTTCTAATCTTATTCACACAAACTGGCATTCAAAATGCTTTTTTAATTTGAACTTGCAATTGCCAAAAATGTCCCTAAAAAACTTCTTAATTAAACATTTATTTTACAAACTAATATCAAAAATAAACATGTGTTGGAATATAATAATTCACTTAATTAGGAAAATATACAGTACTTGCAGTTTTGAAGATTACCAAAATATCTCTCTTTTATTATGCATGTGGCATTTTAAAAACACCAATGGGGAAATGTCAAATAATTTATTTTTCTAATCCATTACAATACTGTTTGCTTCTTGAATGAAGTACATGGTTGGAGGCAGGATTGGATGGGCAGTTTTGTCTGAATATGCCTATATGTCTCTTGAAGTTTAAATTACTTGAATGTATTATTGATTCAAGAAGTCAAACTAAAATTAGAAAGAAAATGAGAGCATTTATCTATTTCATTTGTTACTTATTTGTTTTCATACTCATTCCTTGATTTTGTGAAGAAGCTACTATACCCTTAACTTCAAATTAATAGACAAGGAGACAATTGACTGATAATTGGAAAGTTCTAACCATATTTCTCTATTTGTATGTGGGCATAGAGAACTGGATAACACTTAATGTCATGTCAGTTGGATAACAGGTGATTGTTTTTCCTTCTCCCTGAGGGGGACAAATGCTAACACAAATTACAAATGCTTAGACCCAATATTTCTTTTGGGAGAAAATAAACTATGTTTGTTCAGATGATAGTAAAATCTGAGTCCCTGTATTGCTAAATCTAGATTTATTTCATACATTAACCAAACCCATTAACTACTCTCCTGGCTGTGTGTTTTGAGCCCTTTACTGTTTGAACTTAGAACACAACCTCATTTGCACATTAGAAGACACTTCCCTGTGATGTTAGATCAAGGCTGAACTGATAAGCATTAGCAAGTTCTCTGAACTTGAGTTTCATACATCGAAGAGTCATATAGATGGATAGGTTTGAACAAAATACTTTTTCTAAGAAACACAAAATGTTTTACATATTTTATACATATTTAGTCTTAGCAATGTATCTGTGTGCCAGGTAGGAGATTTCTTAATGGAAAAGAAAAAGAAAAAATGTTCGGTATAGGAGGAATTTGCCAGAGAAAGCATACTTTTTGCTCTATGCCTCTGGATGATTTTATTAGAGTGATGTCATTTTCACTAGGCGTCACAAGTAGTACAGTGCTGTGGGAAGGCGTGTAAGAGCTTGTTAGAGACAATTATTATGGAGCTCTTCTGTTATTGATAAGGATGTTGTGTCTCATTTTTCTACACGTAAACAATATGTTTTCCTTTGTGGGCTGCATTCCTCATCTTAGTTCTTAGTAGCCAAAGTGCTTTTGAGGTTTTTCCTTTTTCTTGTTAAATATTGACACTACTTTTTCCTCTGTACCTACTGTTCTTTAAACGTAGTCTGCAAAGACATGAGTGTCCTTGAAACCCTTTCAAGAATGCTAAGAGCTCAGAGCTAGTTTAATAATAATAGCAAAACATCATTTATCTTTTTCACTGTGTTGACTGATGGTACAAAAGCAATGGTGAATAAAAATGCTGACACCATAGCAGTGGCACACAATTACACAGGTAATCATTGTGTTCTTCCCTGCTGTGCATTGACAAGAAAAACCAAAGCCAGTCACTTTTAAGAAAGTCCTTAGTGAAGTGGTTAAAAATTATTAATTTTATTAGATGTTTACCTTTAATTTTACTGTCTCACAGACTAGGGTCTGTTTGACAAAACGGGGGTGGGGAGTGATACACTAATAGTCCTTCTGCTGCATGCCTAAGGCCACTGGTTGTCTCTAGAAAAAGCACTTGTGTGACTGTTTGCATTGTAAACTACAGTAGTTGCTTTCCTCTTGGACCACTATTTTTATTTGAAAAAAACAACTGATAAATAATGGCTATTCAGATTAAGATATTCAGCAGATATTTTCTCAAAAGTGAATGAAGTAGACTGTAATTCCAAGCTGACAATATTTGTTGCCAATGACAATATTTGAGATTTCGAGTAAAAATTATAATTTTGAAAATTGTACCCACTGATGTGATTTTGATAGCTTCTCAATCCATATGGCCTTTTCTGATGAGACAGGTATAGATACTGATATTAACTAATAAATGTAATTTATATTGTTTAATAAAATGTATCAAAACTTAAAAGATTTGCATAAATAAGTGAACCAATATTTTCAAAATGACCAATGATTTTACGCAATCATGAATGGATGAAAGATCCTTTCAGAGTGCAAGATAGGTCAGAGGATTTTAGTGTAAAGAATGTAAAAAGCTTATTAACATGGTTTCAGTTTCCACATAACTTGTCAAGTTTTGGTGTAGTACCAAAGATGAATATCCACAATTCTGTGACAAACCTATTCTAATAAGGTTCTCCTTATGGAAAAAATGTTCTCCTTTTCCTAACTACATATAGATGTATGTGAGACTAGATTGCCTTTGTATACAAGTAATACAGTATCTCATAATGGTATGACTGAAAAAGCAGATATCAGACTCGAGTTCTCTTATATTGATACAGACATTAGAGTGTTTGAAAAAATATAAATAATGCCTCTCTTTTCACTATTTTTTTTGAAAATATGTTATTTTTATTATGTTATATATTTAAGTTTACAGGTAATAGGCTTATTATTTTAAAATTTTAATTTTAAATGAATTAATGAAATATTTCTATTTTATTTTATTTTTTTGGTTTTAATCTCTAATGTGCCAAATATCAATATATATAATTTACATAACCTAAACTCTTTGGGGTCCTCAATATACTTTAAGCATCTAAAGAGGTTCTGAGAACAAAAGTTTGAGAACTGCTATTATACAAAAACTTCTATTAAATACAATAACAAGATTAATCACAATATTTGAGAATATATATCAAATTGAAATTATCCCAGTAACTCAATTACTGAACATAGACTGATAATGAGATAAATTTCTTTAAAGATCATTTTGCTTAAATAAAAATGGCATGATATACAGTTGAACCTTGAACAAGCGGTTAGGGGTGCCGACCCCCACACAGTAAAAAATGCACATATAACTTGACTCCCCGCAAACTTAATTACTAAGAGCCTACTGTTGACCAGAAACCTTACTGATGACAGTTGATTAACACATATTTTGTATGTCATATGTATTATGTACTATGTTCTTATAATAAAGGAAACTTGAGAAAAGAAAATGTGATTAAGAAAATCATAAGAAAGAAAAAAATAAATTTACAGTATTTATTGGAAAAAAATCCGCATATAAGGGGACCCGTGCAGTTCAAACCCGTATTGTTCAAGAGTCAACTGTACTGCTAATTTCATGAAAAGTTAAATAGACAACATAGCTCCAAATTAATCCAAGTTAATTAAAAGAAACTACTTTTCCATATATCCTGAGTGGTTTATCATCCTTGGGTGGTGTTATTTACAGTGTTACATTTCTAAGCTTTGTTGTTGTTTTTTCTGGAATGTTAGATGAAAATGAAATGGCTAATTTGCATGTTTGCATATATTTGCATATCGTGCCTTAAAACTTTAATTCTCAGTATGTAAACTAAAAAAAAAAAAAAAAAAAAAGAATGAATTAGCACAATTTACAGTGATTATATTCATGGTCGGTGTTCTGGCTTAAAATACTTAAGATCTTTAAATTAACTTATATGACACAATTTGATATAAAGAACAGCAGATATTTATACAGATGAATAGTGTTGAACATGTATAAAGAGCTCAATATAAAATATAGATACCTTGTGTAGGGTGAAGATGGGGATAGCAGGTAAATAAACAGTATGTAGAGAGATAACAAGACATTCTTTATCTGCCCTAGCTGTATTTTTACACAATGTGTATTGTAAACACTGACACCCCTAAACTACATATATATGTATACATTATCCATATTTACACATATATATTCTCTATTAATATTTTACAGTTTATTTAACAAATGCTTCAAGAGTTTTCATGGTGCAGTTGACACCTAGGACAGGTTGCCATCTCTGTAATACAGTTTAGGTTGTGCAGTTATTTTAAACATAAAATATGTTTTACTCTTATTATTTTATTAAATTAATGGGAACTTTTAAAAAATCTATTTTTATTGGTGCAAATACAATTGAGACAAACGTAGAAATAATTTCTCACGCTAAAATCAATAGTTAGTGTCAACAAAGCATGTAATTCCATAGATTTAAGTTTAGTGCCAATGTGAAGAAAGAAGGAAAAACGTGTGTTCAGCCTGTTATGATACACATATATGGGGTGCCAAAAAAATGTTTATAAGTGGACACTTTGGTCAGTGTTGCTCAAGCAGTAGTTAACCATAATCAGAAGGGTCTGGATGCTGATGGTAACCACTGTGAGCACCTGTTGTAATTGCAGAAGTCAAACGTGACTTGTATTCATCTTTTGTTATCGGTATGTATTATTACAATTTTAACAGTTTTTTTTCTTTCTTAAAATGTGTATACATTTTTTTGGCACCCTCTGTATTTACACACAAGCACAGTACTCGTATAAAATATAGTAATCATATGATATCATATGATATAATTACTGTAATATAATGTAATGTAATGTGATATGATATGATATGATATGATATGATATGATATGATATGATATAATGTAATGTAATATAATATAATATAATATAATATAATATAATATAATATAATATAATAGTATTTAATGGATGGCATGATAGGATGGATTGATAATCAGCCAGGGGATCCATGGAGATATGTGTAAGGATACATCTTGGCTAGACATTCATTTTAAGAAGGAAATTCTAGAAATCATTTTTTTGAGGGGATGAAGTTTGTAAGAACATTTTAAACATATCTTACCCACTTCCTTATTTGATTCTCAAGACATCAGTCAGTTATCTTTTAAACTGAAAAATGAATCAAAACGGACTGTTCACTGTAATTGCACTCAGGGGATAAAATTTAAAGTCTTTATTGTAGTATATATAAGGCAAATAACTTGTTTTTTCCCAACCACTCTGGCCTCATGAATCACTCTCCCCTCATGTACTACATATTATCATAGTGGGACTTTCTCAGTTCTTTGCACAGGCCATGCTTTTTCCTGTCTCAAAATATTTACTCAATCCCAATTCTTCTGTTGAAACCGCTCTCCTCATCTGGTTAATTTTTACTGATTGATCAATGTTTCCAGTGTCCTTCTCCCCCTTCCCCAGAGCAGCCCCGCTAACCTAAATTACTTTCTTATGTTGTCCTAAATAACCTAAATTGTTTTCTTATGCTGTCCTACATACTTGTGATTTTCTTTCATAGTAATTATCACAATATGTAAATACACACAGTATTTACATATGAAAGTACAACATTTACATATGAAACTATGGTTTCATATCTTCCTTCACTTTGGAGAATGTTCAAATATTTTTTTTTAAATAAATATTATTGGGGAATATTGGGGAACAGTGTGTTTCTCCAGGGTCCATTAGTTACAACTTGTTGCCATTCAATCTAGTTGTGGAGGGCGCAGCTCAGCTCCAAGTCCAGTCGCCAATTTCAGTCTTTAGTTGCAGGGGGCCTACCCATCATCCCACGCGGGAAATCAGCAACCTTGTTGTTGAGAGCTTGAGCTCTAACCAACTGAGCCATCCAGCTGCCCCTCCGGAAGCTCAGTGGCAGCTCGTTGTCTTTAAGTTGTGGAAGGAGCCACTCACTAGCCCAAGTGGGAATCGAACCGGCAACCCTGTTGTTCAGAGCTCATGCTCTAAACAACTGAGCCATCTGGCTGCCTCTCAAATTTTATTCAATGTTATATCCTCAGTATATAAAAACTTTCACATAGATAACTCTCAATATTTGTTAAATGAATTTAAAAAGAAGAAAGTCACTATTACCATCTATGCTCAATGTCTTATTCAAAAACCTGAAAGATGCCCTCCCTGCTCAGTGCCCTGCATAGTTACCATCTTCTCCCGTTTTCCACGTGCCATGTTGGTCCTGATTATATTTATTGAAATGTAATCTGTCTTTTGAGTTTATAATAAAGACATTGCCTTATATTTTTGTATGTCTGTGCTTAAAAAATATTTAGATATAATTATCATATCATAAAATGTAATCATTTAAAGTGTATAATTACAGGTTTTTAGTATAGTTACAGAGTTCTACAATTATCGTCATAATCTAATTTTAGAACATTTTCATCACTCTGATAGGAAACCCAGTATGCTTTAACAGCCCCTGCCTTTGCCCCTCCTATCATAGGCAAACTACTAACCTACTTTCTGTCATTATCAATTTGTTAAGGCAATTTCACATCAATGGAATAATGCAATATATATGTTTTTAATACTCAAAGTTCCTTTTTTTTTTTTTTTCAATTGGGGAATATTGGGGAACAGTGTGTATTTCAGGATGTCAAGTCGTTGTTTTTCAATCTAGTTGTGGAGGGCGCAGGCACTGACTGGCCCATGTTGTAGGAATCGAACCGGCGACCTTGGTGTTATGAGCACCACGCTCTAACCATTGAGCAACCCGGTTGTCCACTGGCGGCTCAGCTCCAAGCTCAGGCTGTTGTTTTCAATCTAGTTGTGGAGGGCACAGTTACTGGCCCATGTGGGAATCGAACAGGCAGCCTTGTTGTTAAGAGCTCACACTCTAACTGAGCCATCCGGACGCCCCCTGCAATATTGTTAATAATGCAATGGTCTTTTGTGACTGGCTCCTGTTTTTTGTTTTTGTTTTTTTTAATTTGATTTTTTAAGTCGTACTATTTATTCAGTCTTACAAAGAAATTGATTTGTGATTGACTGACAATTTAAAAAGAGGGCCCTTAACCACAGATAGTTTGCGAAGCTTGATTTTAATAAATGTATGCATGTAGTTGCTAGACAAATGGCTATTGAAGTAATGATTAGAAGTTTTAAATATGTTCATACATATGATTAAAAGCAATCTAACCACTCTTGTACATTTGACTTTCAGATAAGTCTTCAGAAAACTGTGATAGATGAAAGCAGAATACATCTCCTAGGTGGGTGTAGTCTGGATAGGACAGTGGCAACTGAGGCAGCTGCTTTGAGATTTTTTTCCTCCACCAAAGTTCTGATTACTCAAGTTTTTATCACACATACAGTGAGGTCACCCTAATTATGCAGCATGTACCAAAGAAATACTGTTGTGTGGGTATTTTTTTAAAGTGTATTTTACATGTGATAAAGAAAGATTGCTTTCTTTTTTTTTTTTTTTTTTTTTTTTAATTTAATTTTATTAAATTTATTGGGGTGACAATTGTTAGTAAAATTACATAGATTTCAGGTGTACAATTCTGTATTACATCATCTATAAATCCCATTGTGTGTTCATCACCCAGAGTCAGTTCTCCTTCCATCACCATATATTCGATCCCCCTTACCCTCATCTCCCACCCCCCACCCCCCGCGGAAGATTGCTTTCTTTAAATACATGTATTTGTATTGTACGTGATTTTTCAAACTTTATTTTCTAAAATATTTGAAGGCTAAATCTTCATGCAGCAGAGACTAGACTCAAAGTCTGTTGTAGCGACCTCATAAAAGATGCGTTTGAGTAAAACCTGAAGAGTGATTATATTCTCCAGAAAATTCAAGGACTGATTTAGTAGCAGAGTACAGACTTACCTGTCATTTAGGTATATCAAAAAGAAAAAAGGATGGAGGTGGTCAATCCGTAGAACCCAAAATTTGCTAGCTTCTTATTTAAGATCATTCTGGTTTGAGTTATTAGTGATTTAACAACAGAAAAAAAAAATTGGGGAAATGTTAGCTCAATATTCCCTATTCTACATTTAATTAAAACTGTGATTTCTATATATCAAGGACTGTTCTATCTGAAATATACTAAATCTTTTCATTTTTACAACAGGCCCATTTCTGTCATTCTAATTAAAAATGGTGTCACACATGTACTAAGTGATAAAGTAGGCTGCAGAACATACAGATTCTGGTTCCAGAGTTTATGTTCTAGTCATCGTTTGTTGTTGTTGTTGTTAACATTAGGTTCTATACACACACACACACACACACACACACACTTCTGTATACTTAGTTCACTGGAAAAGGAGAAAATGGCACACCTCTTATCCTTGGTTCCAGGACAAAACACTATCAGCACTTGGCTATTCTATTTAAGGATATGGACCACAATGAATAAATGAGTATAATTAGTGATTCTTCCTACAGCCAGTTGCTTAGTCCTTAATCCTCTTCTTAATCTTCTTTTGTTCTCGTTTTTTTTTTTTTTTTCTTCAAAATATAAGTAGAGAGGCGATTAAATTTCAGTTTATCATCCAAATCGCAAGGATGAGCACAGCCGCAGAACCACCCTCTGTCCTGGAAGATACACAACCCACACCTTATTGCATCCCAAATACCATTAGGTAGAGAGCTCTTTGTTAGATTTTTCACCCCCAAAAAGGTCACATAAACAAAAGGCTTACTTTTTATCGGCTTACAAACTCCTGAGGATAGATAATTATAAATGGACTGTAACACTTATTTGTTCAACTGCTCTTTTTTTTCCTTGATGGGACAAATTTTAATAATTGTAGGTATTACAACATTTCTGTGATTTGGTCAGCACTTGCTGACACCTGCAAGATTATGGCTTTTGCTTTTGCATTAAAAAAAATCATAACATGTACCATAGATAAATGAACTTTATATTTGCTTTGATTTTCCTCCACTACACAAGCAATGGAAACATAGATAGCACTTACAGGATATTTCCTATACAGTTCTATTGAAACAAATGAATTGTGTAATGAATCTATCCTAAAAATTGTTTCAACTATAACTAGAATGCCTCTAGTGGATACACTATACGAGTATGACCAAACTTCTTCTATTAAACGCATCTTTTTTTTGAAGACTCCCATCATGACGAAGATTTTCATTGATAATTTCTGAAATTGATATAAACATATAACTTGGGGTCATGAAGAACGAATACTGCAAGAGTCTTATTGCTTCTGCCTCATCAAAATTATTCTTTGGATCATATTATTTCTATACTACAAGTTAGGCCCATTAAACTGATGTTGAGTAATTTCTTTTTTTAAAATGAATACCAAATAAAACAAAACCCCAGCAAAAATACCTATAAAAGTAAAAAGTCTTGTTTTGGCTCTATGAAAATCTTATTCTAATTCTCTTCATATTTTAGATATGAAACATCTTTTCTGGGAATTTAAACAACTGAAATGCTCTACTTATACCCTCATATGTATGCTTCACAAATACCAATCAAAACCTATCAAAGGAAAAATAAAGGAGAGAGGTTTAAGTTGATAAATGTGTTCAACTCACAAGCAGACAAAGGAACACTGAATTATTCCTACAAGAAAAAAAGCATGGATCTCCTGGGTATATGCAGAAATCAGTAAAAACTGCAGCATCGCAATTTTTATTGATAATTTGCTTTGATCATGCTAGTTAACTATTCTTTGTCTCAGGCTAAACTTTACATAAATTGTTAATTAAGTATAAATTAGTAGAATGAAGTTTTCTTTTCTACCAGTTTGGGATATTTCAGTTACTACCAAAGAGTGGTGCTGAATGAATATCCCTATTATTGTTTAGTTTAATAAGTATATGTTTTAATTATTTTTCAAGATTTTGCAGTCCTTGGCAATACATGTTTCTGAATTTTACAAGAAAATGACAGGAGTTGAAATGGTAGCTTCCCTTAGAACAAGCATAGTGCGTTAATTACGTATGCTGTATTGGTTTTGGCACAAAAGCTGCACATGAATAGTACATTCATACATATAAACTCCAATTACTTGATCAATATAACAAGTGCATAAAATGACTGAAATGTATATACACTAAAGGAAAACACTGCTTGTTAAGCTGGAAAAAGGGAATATTTCTTAACAATTTTAAGAAAAACAGAACAAAAATCCATATTCCATTAAATGTTTTATATTATGTTTTTTTCTTGTCATTTGTTATTTCTTTGTTAGTCTTTAATTATTTGTCAGAAATATTTCCCAAAAGAGATAAAGCTTTGTCTTTAATTCAGCTGCAAATACACAGACAACAGCCCAGTCTAAAATATTCTGCTCCATCCATAAGCTTTTAAAGAACCAGAAAGGTTAGTCTATTATCTATCATCTATTAGCTATCAATCAATCAATCTATCTATTATCTATATCTATCTATCTATCATCATCATCAACATCATTAAAAAAAATGGGCAGAGGAATTGAATACATATTTTTTTCCAAAGAAGACATATAAATGGCCAACAGTTACAAGAAAATATTCTCACGTCACTAATCATCAGGAAAATACAAATCAAAATCACAATGAGATATCACCTCATACTTGTTAGAATGGTTATTATCAAAAAGACAAGAGATTACAAGTGTCAGAGAGAATGTGGAGAAAAAGGAATCCACGTGCATTGTTGAAGGAAATATAAATTGGTGCAGTGACAGTGAACAACAACATGTACGTTCCTCAAAAAATTAAATATCTAACTATCATACTATCCAGCAATCCAACTTCTGGATATATATCCAAAGGAAATGAAAACAGGATCTCAAAGATATATCTTTACTTCTATGTTCATTGCAACATTATTTATAATAGCCAAGATATGGAAACCAGCTAAGAATTATCAACAGATGAATACATAAAGAAGGTTTGAGACCATATATAATATGTATAATGGAATATTTTTCATCCATGAGAAATAAGAAAACCCTGCCATTTAGGACAGCATGGATGAACTTTAAGAGCATTATGCCAAGTAAAATAAATCAGACAGGGAAATAAAATACTGCAGGGTATCAATTATGTTTGGATTCTCAAAAAAAAAGTCAAACTCATAGAAACAGAAAGTAGAACCAGAGGCTTAGAGGGGTGGAGAAAACAAAGAAGTTGGTAAAAGGGTGCAGACATTCAGCTTAAAAAAAAGTGACCTTGTTTTCTATTTACTTTTTAATAATTCTATGCTATATTTAATCGTGTTTTGTACTAGTTTCCATGTTAGTATTTTTAAAATAATAGAATTCATTAACTACACATGAGTATTATTTTGTATCACAATTTATTAAAAATTAGTTGAGGCAAAAAATTTGAAGATATCCTGGCAAAGCAAAAAAAAAAAAGGAGGAATACTATAGTATTATAGTATGATTATTTGATCAGGAAGATATGTCAAAGATAAATCTTTGTAAGTTCTGTTTCTCTACACCCCTCATTCTCTCCAAACCTCAGCTGACATAGTCACTGTTTTTATTTGGCCTTTGCTGACTACTGCTTTTAATATTAGAAATATTCTCCTTCCCACCACACTCATTGCTTATACTTTTTATGGTAACATTTCATCATCTTATAGTTAAAGGACAATTCCCCATTAGTCTGTCCAACATGTTTCTGCACATCTTTCAAACAGAGAATCTGATTGTTTTTGTTCCACATTCTTTCAAAGATGCTTATATAGCAGTCTTGCAAGATATAGGACATATCTCCCTCAGGAGCCAAGTCAGATAGTCTTACTGCCCCTTATAAAAGATTCAGATTCCTAAAGCTAAGGGTTTCTCTCTGCTAACACAACACTTTGTGTATGTAGGAGTCACCTGCCTTCTTCACTTCTCCCTGTGTGAATTGGGGTCAGGGAACCAGCAAAAGAAAATACTTTGGATATTGCTTTTGCTTTGGGTAATGATAAAATCTTTTGGCCTCTGACCGGGAGTCTCAAGTTTTCTGCCAACATCCATAAGACTATGGCAGGCTAACTTATTAGTTTTCAAGTGGAGTAATCTCAGACATTTCACAGATCTTGACACTGATATAATTACATTTTACTTTCTGATTTCTTATTTTCTACCCTCCCCAATGTGGAATGTAAGCTCCATGAGGGCGTGTTGGACTTCTTGGAAGCTGTCCACCATCAAGAAGGGAGTATATTTGATAAGGGGCCATCCTCATGGCTGGGATAAGCAAGAAAGGAACATTCACTGTGATTAATGCCCATGGTGACATCATCAGAGAGAATGTTAACTATAACACTGGTGTTCTGAAGAGCATGAAGTTTTGGTCTCGTTTTTTTCAGATAAGAAGAAATTAGCTTTATAATAAACAGAATGTTATGTTATTTAGATTTTATTATAAAATGAAGAAGCAGCATTATTTTATTTTTGCCTATATTTTGCAGTTGATAAAAACATATTACCTACCTGCAAGGTATTTTGTTTCGTTTTTGGGTTTTTTGTGTTTTTTTACCAAAGTTTGCTTGTCACATGTACAGAACATTTAAGCTGTGCCCCTCCCACAACTTATAGGCATCACATTTGTATCACAATGCATACGTGTCCATTAAATAATGGCTTACAAACAGTCTATTGTTGAATACATTGCTACAGTAATCTGACTTCTTCAGCTAATTTTGTTTTTATAGTCTTTCCTATAATTTCTTATATGTATGTAATTTTGCTTGGAGTCCCTTTTCACTTTCCTCAGTCCATCCTCTCTTTCCTTTATCACAACCGTACAGAGATAATGCATATATATGCTGGGTTCTAACTCCAGATGAAAGTATCTTCTAATTTTTAAAAACATTTTCACATAAGAGGAGGAGGTGGTGATGGTAGAAATGACAGAGATTGCAGGTTAAATCTACATTCATATTCATATTTAGGTGTGTCTTTTATTCCTTATGCGAGGAACTGCTACAGAAGTCTATTCCAATCCTGTTAGAGGAAAATTAGCTTTCTGACTTTTCCTCCTTGCAGAACGCTTGTTAATTATAAGACCAATGGTTGCATTTCTGTGGATTTCATTCTCTTCATGGGATCTATTGGGTAGGGACCAGTGAGGCCTGAAAATGTCTGTTTTTAAATACTTTTTGAAAAAATAAATCTTATACGTTCCTATAGAATAAGGAGTCATCGCCCCACATCTCTATTAATCGCTATAGTTTCTAAGTATGCTCAATATTCTATGTTTAGTGCAGAAAATAACTTGTGTGTAAATGTTTTATTAGAACCTTTCCTTCAGCATAAACATATTTAAATATGTATTGTCACCCTTAAATGAAATTTATTTAATATTGGACTGCTTTTCGCTAAAAAAAGAGCCATAACTAAAATTATAACACACAAAAATTAAAAAATGATCAGCATTGAGATATTTGTTTTTAGAAAATGTCAATTGTGTAAAATATTATTCATCTATGTTGTGAAGAACTTAGTAAGTTCCTTCTCTTGTTGAGTTAAAGGGTTTGCCAGTTAAGTAGTGCCGATTACCCTGCAGAGTATTGATCATTTCAACAACTAGAGGGACACAAAACAATACATTTTCTCTTCAACTTGAGTAACTATAACTATTCTATAGAAATAATTCAGAATTTTAATAACAAAAATCATATATAGGTAGACCTAAACATATAATTTTTCTTAAATTGCCAAAGTAATTTCCCCTACTGTTTTTTTTTTTTATTTTATTTTTATTTTATTGGAGAAAAATACTACCAGCTATGGTATATCATAAGAAAAACAAAAACAAACAAAAAAATACAAAAAACCTGTCTACGGAAATCACATAGAAATACCTTAGCATCTCTGTGCCCAGATTTTATTAGTTTATAAGACTATAATTCCAACTTTGCTTTTAAAAACATAGCATCAGCAAAATATACACAAATTTATGTATTTACTTGAACCACCTGGTTTTACAACAGCAAAACATTTCCACATAATTCACAAGCCCCATCAAGGAAGAACAGATTTGTGAAACCAAGTGTAGAACTCCCACTGTTTCTATCATCTTAATTTAAATATATGACCTAACTGGAACTGTTGAAAGAAGAGGATTGCAGCAGTATCACAACAAGTAAACCTGGGCCCCCAATGATGATTTGATATTTGTTTTATAAAGGCCAAATGTCTAATAAAGTGCAATATTGATGAAGATATTTAGCCTCTGATATCTTTGCTCAATATCTCTACTTCCAGTCATATAACCCATATACTTGGAATATGGCAGGTCTCCAAGTAAAAGATTGTTTCAATAATTCCACTGGCTGTTTGCATATTTTATAAGTATGCTTCCAGATTTTTAAATTGGATTTTTAGATCAGGTTACTTAGGTTATTGGTTATTGCCATAAAACTACTTTTACTGCTCCACTTTTTGTGCTATTTATGCTAGAATGATTGAAATAAAATTAACTGAAACATGTCATTGTCCTGTGCTGAAACATAATTCCAACACAGGCTAACAAAGTCATGTCTTAATACACACTCATATGTAAATGGAAATCCGAATCCATTATGTCTTTTGCTAGCTTTTAACTTTAAAAAGTACATAAATATCAGAAATAAAATGTTTATATTTAATTTATTACCCCAAAATGATGAAATTAACAAGTTATTTGTAATATTGCTCTCTTAAAGCTATACTTTTTTAAAAACAGAAATACCATAGTCAAAAGAAAACAAAACAAAACATTTTTCCATTCCCCCTTACCTTATTAGATGTAAATCCTTTTCTTTAGAAGGAAATAAGAAATACTGAATTTCAACTTAAAATAAATTCTACTGCTGAAGGTCAGATTCTAAAGATACCTAAAACTTACCCATCTGGCTTCAAAGATGAAATGGATGATGCAATTTCTGCTTTAAAACTAGAACTAGATCAGAACAAATGTGGGACATATTATTCAGGAAAGAAATCAGGTATGTCTTCCACAGTTCTCCTGGCTCAATGTGATCTTTTTTCAAGAAGAAAAAAAAAAAAAATGATTATAATCTATCAGTAAAGGGTGCAGTAAAATGATTCCTTTATGATAGCCATTGCACGTTTCATGTATCTTGTAATAATTCCAAATCCGCAAGATATTTCCTGCTTTGATATAAGCCCAGAATCCTTCCTTGGAACCACACATCTTACAATTCTCAGTATTATATTTTTATGTAATTCTTTTGAATCCAGCTAATTCCTTATTAATCAGGATGTTTGCTCATTGTTTGCTAGAGACTGAGTTCATAGAATACAAAAATGTTTATCCAATTCACTCAAAAGTTTGATTAGTCCTTGTTTGTAGCAATGGGTAGGAAAAACATTCTGAAGATTTACTGGCTTTTTGGATTGTATTGACTAAATTTGTTTTGCCATTATGTGGATAATACCCAATTAGGAGTTCCAGTGTGACAGGTGGCTGTACAGCCTAGGTTCTAAGAAGAGATAGCTTTCCAGTTGAAAGAACCATCATGGATACCATCTATTAAGGTCTCAAACCATTTGTTCAAATGGAAGCCTGAGTAGCCTTATTACCAGTACCTGTTATTTCCCTTATAGTGTTCATAGCCCAAACTAAAAGATGCAAAAATAAGAATTAAAGCGTCTCAGAAACTTGAGGGGTAACTACCACTTTATTGATGTAATTCACATGAAAATCTTATATGTCTATTTAAAACAACTATCTGTGTCTATATAGAATGGGAATCTAGAGGAAAATAATTATGTGCTTTGGGCGGCTTGAAATAAGAAAATATCTCATTCGCTTCCATTCACTGCATTTTATTCCACCACAATCACTTTTAACAACAAACAAGAATATTTAAAAGATTTTACTATTTCATAAAACCATCACATCAAAATGGAGTTAACTGTTAAAACATAAGATAATCTGTACTTTCAGTTCTTATTTAATTTATGGCATTTTTATTACGCTCTTCTAATGTTCTATCAAAATACATAATTTTCCTTTGAAGGATTGAAGGAAATGTTTCACTGTGTTTCCATAATATGTATTGATATACTTAAAAAAAAATAGCTCTTCCTCAACCTTCTTTCATTTTGTTTCAGTGGGGAAATTTCTTACACATGCATAAATGGAAATTGAATTAACCTGTAGCCTGCCAAGGTCAGTTTTAAACATCATTATTCACTAAGCCGCACACATCAAAAAGTGGTTGTTTCATAAAATGTATGGTGCCATAAAATGGAAGAAATAACAAAGTTGGGATTTATTAATTTTCTCCTCTAGCTTTAAATTTAATTAATTTTGGACAAACACTGGCTATAGTATAAAGTGTAGAAACAGTCATATCCAACAAATCAACTAAGAGACTAAATCTTTCCCATTTACCCAAAACCAGAAACATTAGAAATCTCCTAATTCTTCACGTTTTTGTGAGAAATAAAGAATGTAGGTAACTGGAGGAGGGAGAGGGAATCTGAGTTATTTTATGGTTGTAACCTACTCTTTCCATTCAAGAAAGCATTATTTCCTCCTGGAAGGAAGCAAATTTCATGCCTCGGGCTGGACATAAATCAAACAGAAATGCTATAGCATAGACTGTAATTTTATAAACTATCATGTTCTGGAAAATAGAGTTAAGCTATAATCTATGATGCAGTTACCATCCCTCTAAGGAATAATTGAGTAATGGGCAAGCAGCCCTAAAGAGCTTTGGGTGTTGTGATCTTTTGGCACCTCTAGAAAATGGCTAGGCTCCTTCAGGTAAATGATTTGGGGGAAGTTTTCATACTGCCTTTTATAATACAAAGGTCACTTATAGTCAGGTTTCAGTAAATGCATGAACATCTCTTTTAGAACATGAACAGATTTTTAAGCTATTTAAAAAACAGCATTTTCTTCCAAATAATATTTACATTAACATCTGAAAAATTGTGAGGCATTTCTTCACACGAGTTTACATTTAAAAGAAAAAGAATATTTTCATTACAAGCTTCTAGAAAACAATTAATTTCTAATGAAATAGGATATACCGGTATATGTAAAATGTAGTAGAGTTTCTCAATATCGTATTTTAGAATAATATGTCTGATAGGTCACTGTGACTCAGCTCCAACAATACCGGTGAGCTGGGACAGTTAGGTATTAAATAATGAGCTTTAGCATTTACTTTGCATTTTCCATATTCAAAGAATCATCAGCTCTCAACTGTCCAGTGTGCTAATGGCTTATCGCTTTACTTTTTGGTCCATTCTCTCTGCTGCCTGTCTTCTGGATATTTCAGCAGTCATCAGGCACCTCCACCACAGGCTAGCCAGAGCAAAAGAGGGAGGAGACTTTCAAAACAGTTGATTTCATTTTCCATTCATTCCCAGTATTTTTTTTTTTAACAGACCAGTGGAGGATACTTTGAAATCATCACTTAAACTCAAATATTACATTAACTTCATCTGTTTCTTATCCATATTGTGCCACTTGAAATTACAAGTATTATTCACTTTTGCAATTTGAGCACAGAATGTAGAGTCTTGAAGATAGGCTTTCATGCTTTGTGCAAAGCACACTACAATTTAAGAAAGGTTTAGCAAATTCTTGACTGTGTGTCATAATCTCTGTCAGATATTTTAATTACAAAATTAATACTTATGTATTAACCAGTCTAAAATAAAAGAACATTTAGGTCACAAAGTTTTTCATGCTTATGAACCATGCCACGATAATGTCTACATCTACCTTTATCTATCTATCTATTTATCTATCTATCTATCTATCTATCTATCTATCTATCTATCTATCCATCCATCCACTTATCTACCTCAGATGGGTGAGTGTATTTGCTGGATAAATTCCTAGAGCTAAAAATACTGAGACAAAAGTTATGAATATTTAAAATTTGCATAGATATTGTCAAGTTGTTCTAAACTAATTAACTTGCAAAATGTTACAAAATGTTTGCTATAGTTGTTTTCTAACAAAACATAATGATGAAAATAAAAGCTAGAAGTGGTGACTATGTAGTAAATGAATGAAAAAGTAAATGTTCAAGTAAATGAATTTTCATTTGTATCAGTTCAACTCATTAGAATAAAAGCATGTTGACATTATTAAAGGTTTTTCATACATATATTCAAATACTTCTCTGTTCTCTCTCTTTCTCCATGTCTCTGTCTATCTCTTTTTCCCCTCTCGTATCCATATATGTGTTACTATTTAAATATATCTCTATTGGTAAAGAATAAGGTTCTGAATGCTCAAAGTTCCAAACTTCATTTGACTCAACTAATATATAAAAATAAATTGTAATTTAATGACATCTACTAAATAGTATTGATTCTGTGGAAATAGACTGCAAAAAAACATATTGTTTAAATTATTTAGAAAAAAATGATAAGATGGTGCAAATTTAATACATTGCCTAAGAAAAGTGAATAAATAATCCCCAATTCTAAATGTCATAATTTAATATTACCAATAATAATTAATTTGTTCAACCATTTATTTGTTCAAACATTTTTTAAGTATCTGTGTGATGTAAGTGTATGTTACATTATGTGAAGTAACTCATACCATACTTATCTTCAAGAAGTACACATTTAAGAACATTTATATAAATATCTAAATTATAAAACAAATTATAACAGCATTTATTAAAGTATGACCATAGACATTGGGGAGACTAGAAAGAAGAAAGTCAATGATTACTTTGATTTGTTAAATAAAATAGCTATATTGATTTTCAACATTCCAAACAGACCAAAACTAATGTATGTGTTACGGCTTTTTCTTCACTACAAACTTATGAATCACCTCTAAGGATTTTATGTCTTTATTTTTTATTTCTAACTCTTTCTAATCTCCCTAAGCTTGATCATTTCTAGTTTTTGATTTAAAGTGAGAGACATAACATTATTCCTTTCATTTGAACATTTAGAGGCCACTGAAGGGTTATTGGCCTAATTTCAATATTGTTGTGTCTCAGAGAACAGGGAGGCCCAAGGAGAGTTAGTTAGATGGGGAAGTGGCCCAGAGGCGGAGCAGGCAGAACACACACACTTATGAATTAAGGTCATCATCTGATATGAACGTGGTGCATGGCTCCCTCCCAATTACAATAGTAATACCAAAGGTCATGATCACAGATCACCATAACAAATACCATAACAATGAAAAGTTTGAAATATTGCAAGAATTACTAAAACGTTAGAGACACAAAGTAGCAAATGCTGTGGGAAAAATGACGCTGATAGACTTGCTCAAAGCAGGGTTGCCACAAACTTTGAATTTAGTAAAAATGTAATATCTGTGTAGCACAGTAAAGTGCAATAAAATGATAGATGCCTATATATAGGAATATACACTTACATTTATATATATATGTATATATATATGTGTATACATATATATACACATATATACACACAAATAATTTGTACATCTAAGATTTGTGCACTTTACTGTGTATATGTTATGTCTCAAAAAATTGATACTAGCAATATATTGCTTTTTTAAACAGAATCAGTAGGAAGGAGAAAAATCTAAAGAAAAGAGAAAAAGGTTTTATCGAAAGTAAAGTACTTATTGAAATACAAACAATTAGCAAAGGCATACTTCTTAATTGTCAACATAATTGTCAAGTCTTGAAATCCACAGGTATTTAATGATGAAAAATGATACTACGTTTATTGAATTTCATAATCATGGAAATCACTACATAACCAACTGCTTCCTAGGCAGCTGCTTCATTATGACATGTGTTTTTTTTCTTTAAATGTCAAGTTATTTTGTGACTTTCTTTAGTTTGCACTGTTATTTTGTACAGAGCATTATAAATGGTGTAAGTTTCTTTTATTTTGCTGCAGGTAGAAGCCAAACCTAAATTACACTTGCTTGTGCAGGTGTGGAAAGGAGAAAGAATGTTGTTAACTGGTGGTGTTGAGTTGTGGCAGGCTAGGGCAATAGGAGTAAAGTGGTTCCCCTGTGTCACATTACTGGTTATAGGAGGCACCTAGAGCACTTTTATTGGAGCTCCCTAGTTTAACCATTAGCTCCAGTCTAATATAATCTTAAGCATGGGAAAGACTCATTTTTTAATACCAGCTTCAAATACAGTGTGAGAGAAAGATAAAATAGCTTCATTCCTAATTTTAACTTGATTTTCTTGACTTCCACTAGTTTACAGCGGGTGCGATTGATAGTATGTAGGTTTCTCAGGATTGTAGACAAATTGAGATATTTCACACTGAACTACCCATTCAATTTTAAGATCTTTAGTTTAATCTTGTCCTAGGGAATAGACACACACACACACACACACACACACACACACACACACACACACATTTTTATTACCATCGTATCCTTTTCTGGCCCTTTACTTTGGTGGGCTTTTCCCTGTACACTTTAAACTGCTTCAGTTTAATCCCCTTCAGTCTCTCATAAAGAACTTGTACTCTTTGAATGCTAACTTTAGATTCTGACAGCTATTTCCCCTGGTGATTTTTGTTCAATTCAGGGATTGTTATTGGGATAGATATAGAACCTCATTTTTATACGAATTATAGTTCTTATGGTGTTAGAAGTAACTAATAGAACAACCCAAAATATATTGATTTCCATTAACATGTCCTTGTCCAGGATTACTGGTAAAATGGGATCTCACAGACAAATGTCATTGTGAATGAAAAGTGCAGTGGTGGATGGAATGGAGAAGAATGACTACATTTTGTCCCATTGCTATACGTTGGGGCTTCATGGAGTTGTATGAAATATGAGCCAGGTAAAAGGTTACACATTTAACTACAATATGTGCACTTGGTTAGCTCTATTCAACTGTAAGAAGTTAAGTGAGTATTCTAGTAAAACCACAACTATAATATAAAACAAAACAAAACATCTTGGCCCGTAAGCTTCTTCTCATTCTCGCTATATATTGCACTGGTTTTCCTTGTGAGTCCCTGTTACTTGAAAGCTATTTGAATTTCTCATTCCCAAGATACTGTTCATGTCTTTCTGCTCTTCTATTTGCAACTTTTGTCTCTGTAATCCCCTCTATTTTCAATGTTTTATCTAGTTCCATTATACGAATGATTCAAATATATACATTCCTTTCTCCTAAACTTCTGATAGGAATATCCAGATTTTTTCTAGACACATACAATTGAGGTGTTTCATAAAAAACACACACATAATTATGTGGTAGCAATTTATTTGTCATTGTGCTAGGCACATATTTTATGTAATTATATATTCATAACAATTTTGTGGGCTATCTATTATTTGCCTTTTTTAATGAGAAAACAAGAGCAAATAAGGGAAGTAAATTTTATTGGTCATGAAGCTAGTAAGTGGCGTATCTAGTCAGTATAACTCCACAAATAATATAGTCTGCACCACATTATTATGTCAGCTTCCAGACAATTGTCCAAGCAGAGGACATCAGTGTCCATTCAAGGTTTGTTCCTGGTTTTGTACACATTAACTCATTAATGGAGTTACTGTCCTCCAAGATGCCCAATAATAAGATAGTCCTTTTATTTTTTAAATTAAATTTATTGGCATGACATTGGTTAATAAAATTATATAGGTTTTAAGTGTACAACTCTATATATTATCTCTATATTACATTGTGTGTTCACCACCCAAAGTCAAATCTTCTTTAGTCACCATATATTTGACCCCCTTTACCCTCTTCTAACACACTCTCCTTCCTTACCCTCTGGTAACCATTAAGCTGTTGTCTGTGTCTATGAATTTTTGTTTCTTTGTCTTGTAGTTTGTTACATTTAGTTTTCGGTCCCACATATGAGTGAAGTCATGTGGTTCTCAACTTTTTCTGTCTGACTTATTTTGCTTAGCATGATAATCTCAACATCCACACATGTTGTCACAAATGGCAGTATTTCATCTTTTCTTATGGCTGAGTAATATTCCATTGTTTATATATGTACCACATCATGTTTATCCAATCATGTATTGAAGGACACCCTGTTTCCATGTCTTGGCCATCGTGAGTAATGCTGCAATAAAGATAGGGGTATATATTGCTTTATGGATAAATGTTTTCAGATTTTTGGGGTAGATACCCAGAAGAAGGATTGCTGGGTCATATGGTAATTCTATTCTTAATTTTTTGAGGAACCTCCATACTATTTTCCATAGTGGCTGTACCAGTGTATATGCCCACCAGATGTGTATGAGGATTCCTTTTTCTCCACAACCTCTTCAACACTTGTTGTTGCATGTCTTGTTGATAATAGCCATTTTAACAGGTGTGAGGTGGTATCTCATTGTGGTTGTGATTTGCATTTCCCTAATAGCTAGAGAAGTTGAGCATTTTTTCATATATATATATTGGCCATTTGTATGTCTTCTTGGGAGAAGTGTCTGTTCAGGTCCTCTGCCCATTTTTTAATTGGATTGTTTGTCTTTTTGTTGTTGAGTTGTGCTAATTATATATCTTGGACATTAGCCCCTTATTTGAGGTGTTGTTTGCAAGTATCTTCTCCTATTCACTTGGTTGCCTCTTTGTTTTGTTTACGGTTTCTTTTGCTGTGCAGAAGCTTTTTGTTTGATATAGTCCCATTCATTTATTTTGGCTTTTAGTTCTCTTGCCTTTGAGGTCAAATTCATAAAATCCTCTCTGAACCCAAGTCCAGAAGTTTAGTACCTATGCTTTCTTCTATGCAATTTATTGTTTCAGGTCTTATAATTAGGACTTTTATCCATTTTGAGTTAATTGTGGTGTTGGAGACAGATAGAAGTCTAGTTTCATTCTTTTGCACATAGATTTCCAATTTTCCCAGCATCATTTATTGAAGAAGCTTTCTTTTGTCCATTTTATGTTTTTGGCTCCTTTGCTAAAAATTATTTGCCCATATACATGTGAGTTTATTTCTGAGTTTTCAGTTCTATTCAATTCAGCAGTGTGTCTGTTTTTCTGCCAATATCATATTGTTTTGATTATTGTTGCTTTCTAGTTTAATTTGAAGTCAGGGAGTGTGATACCTCCAGCCTTGTTCTTTTCTCTCGGGATTCCTTTGGCTATTTGGGGTCTTTTGTGATTCCACACAAATCTGATAATTTTTTTGTTCTATTTCTTTAAATAATGCCATTGGGATTTTGATGGGGATTGCATTAAATTTGTATATTACATTGAGTAATATAGTCATTTTAACTATGATGATTCTTCCAATCCATGAACACAAAATATCTTTTCATTTCTTTTTTCTTCTTCAATTTCTTTCAATAAAGTCTTGTAATTTTCAGTGTAAGGTCTTTCACATCTTTTGTTAAGTCTATTCCTATGTGTTTTGTTATTGTTGCAATTGCAAAAGGAATTGATTTTTCATTTCTTTATATGAAATTTCATTGTCAATATATAGAAACAGAATTGTACATTGATTTTGTATCCTGAAACTTTACTATATTTGTTTATTGTTTCTAATAGTTTTTGGGTTGAGTCTTTAGGGTTTTCTATATAAAGAATCATGTCGTCTGCAAAAGGCAAAAATTTGACTTCATTCCCAATTTGAATACCTTTTATTTCTTTCTCTTGCCTGATTGCTCTGGTTAGTACTTCCAATACCATGTTGAATAACAGTGGTGAGAGGGCACATCATTATCTTGATCCTGATCTTAGAGGAAAAGCTTTCAGGTTTTCACCACTAAGTATGATAATAGCTGAGGATTTGTCATATATGGCCTTTATTATGTTGAGATACTTTACTTTTATACCCATTTTATTAAGTGTTTTAATCATAAGTGGCTGTTGTATCTTGTCAAATGCTTTTTTTGCATCTATTAACATGATCATATGATTTTTTTTTTTTTAAACAGGACTTTATTGGGGAACACTGTGTACTTCCAGGCCTTTTTTCCAAGTCAAGTTGTTGTCCTTTCAATCTCAGTTGTGGAGGGTGCTGTTCAGCTTCAAGTTGTTGTTCTTTCAGTCTTAGTTGTGGAGGGCACAGCTCAGCTCCAGGTCCAGTTGCCGTTGCTAGTTGCAGGGGGCACAGCCCACCATCCCTTGCGGGAGTCCAACCGGCAGCCTTGTGGTTGAGAGGATGCGCTCCAACCAACTGAGCCATCCGGGAGGCAGCTCAGCGCAAGGTGCTGTGTTCAACCTTAGTTACAGGGGGCAGAGCCCACCATTCCTTGTGGGACTCGAGGAGTTGAACTGGCAACCTTGTGGTTGAGAGCCCACTGGCCCATGTGGGAATTGAACCGGCAGCCTTCGGAGTTAGGAGCATGGAGCTCTAACTGCCTGAGCCACCGGGCCGGCCCCGATCATATGATTTTTATCCTTTATTTTGTTTATGTGTTGCATCACATTGATGGATTTGTGTATGTTGAACCATCCTTGTGCTCCTTGAATGAATCCCACTTGATCGTGCTGTGTAAACTTTTTAACGTATTGTATTCGATTTTCTAGTATTCTGCTTAGGATTTTTGCATCTATATTCATCAGAGATATTGATCTGTAGGTTTCTTGTTTTGTTTTGTTTGTTTTGGTTTTGTTCTTTTTGTCTCTGTGTGTGTGTGTGTGTGTGTGTGTGTGTGTGTTATTTTTACCAGGTTTTGATTTCAGTGTACTGTTCTCATAAAATGAGTTGGGAAGTATTGCCTCTTCTTTAAGTTTTTGGAAGAGATTGGGGATAGGTATTAAATCATCTTTAACTGTTTGGTAGAATTCACTAGTGAAGCCATCCATCTGGTCCTGGATTTTTGCTTTTGGGGAGTTTTTGGATGATTGTTTCAATTTCCTTGCTGTTGATCTATTTTGATTTTCCAATTCTTTGTGATTCAGTCTAGGAAGATTATATATTTCTAAGAACTTGTCCATTTCTTCTAGGTTATTAAATTTGGTGGCATATAGTCTTTCACAGTATTTTTATATAATCCTTTATATTTCTGTGATATCCATCATAACTTCACTTTCATTTCTGATTTTGTTTATTTGTGTCTTTTCTCTTTTTTTGTTAGTGAGTCTAGCCAGGGGTTTGTCAATTTTATTAATCTTTTCAAAGAACCAGCTGTTTGTTGCATTAATTTTTTTCTATTGTCTTTCTGTTCTCTATTTCATTTAGTTCTGCTCGATTTTTTTTATTATTTCCTTCCTTCTGCTGACTTTGGGTTTTATTTTTTCTTTTTCTAGTTCCTTAAGATATAAAGTTAGATTGTTTATTTGTTTTGGGTTTTTTTCCTTGTTTCTTAAGATAAGCTTATACTGATTTTTCTTTCTTATTATTGCTTTCGCAGCACCCCAATAATATTGACATGTTGTATTTTCATTCTCATTTGTTTCTATGTATCTTTTGATCTCTCCTTTTGTTTCTCTTTTGACCCAGTTGTTGTTTAGTAGTGTGTTGTTTACTCTCTACATATTAGTTTCTTTTTATAGTTGATCTCCAATTTCATAGCACTGTGGTCGAAGAATATGCTTGTTATGATTTCAATCCATTTAAATTTGTTGAAGCTAGTTTTGTGTCCCAACATATGGTTTATTCTTGAGAATGTCCCATGTGCACTGTAGAAGAATGTGTAATCTGGTGTTCTGGGATGTAATGCTCTGCAAATGTGGATTAAGTCCATTTGGTCTAATGTGTCATTTAAGGCTGATATTTCCTTATTGATTTTCTGTTTCAGTGATCTATCCATAGTTGTCAATGGAGTATTCAGGTCCCCTACTACAATTGTGTTTTTGTCAGTTTCTCCCTTTAGTTCTATTAGTAGTTGCTTTGAATATTTTGGTGCTCCGATTGGGAGCATACATATTGATGTGTTATGTCTTCTTGCAGTATTGTCCCTTTTATCATTATAAAATGTCCATATTTGTCTCGTTACCATTTGTATCTTGAAGTCTGTTTCATCAGATATCAGCATGGCTACACATGCTTTTCTCTGGATCCCATTTGCTTGGAGTATCGTTTTCCACCCTTTCACTTTGAGTCTATATTTGTCCTTGCAGACGATGTGTCTCTTGAAGGCAGCATATGGTTGGGTTTTGTTTTGTGATACAGTCTGTTCTGTAGCTTTTTATTGGTGAATTCAGTCCATTTACATTTAGGATGATTATTGATATATGAGGATTTCCTATAGCTATTTTATCTTTTGTTTTCTGATAGCTCAGTATCTCCATTCTTTCTTTGCCCTTGTGTTTCCCCCTGTTATTTTAATTTAATGGTATCCTATAATTTCTCCCTTTGTTTGCTTGTTTGTTTCTTTATTTATTATTTTTATGTTATGCATCTCAGTTCTATTTTTTTTAGTGTTTATCATTAAGTTTACATAAAATAGAGTTTCATATATACAGTAGTCCTTTTTCTTCTTCATACATCTTATCTCCATTCCCCTTTGCAAATTTGAACTTTTATCCCCTTCCCTTTTATGTGCTTGTTGTCATAAATTTTCCTTTTTTATACTGAGTTCAATTCTGAGGTGCAGTAGCAATTGTTTTCTTCTCTCTCTCTTTTTTTTATATTTTTTATCTTATTTACCCTTTGTGTTATGTTTAACGTTATAGTTCCTTATTCTGTATAGGGCTTGCCATTTCTTGCTTCTGTCTGTCTGTTAGTAATTTTACTCACAGTTTTGTATTCTTTTTTTCTTTTCTTTTTTTTTTTTCCCAGGTAGAATAAGCCCCTTCAGTATTTCCTGTAATGTAGGCCTTGTGATGGAAAATTCCCTCAACTTCTGTATGTCTGGAAAAGTCTTTATTACTCCTTCATATCTAAAGAGTAACTTTGCTGAATATATTATTCTTAGCTGGTAATTTTTCTTTCTCAATAGTTTGAGTATTTGACTCTACTACCTCCTAGCTTGTAGAGTTTCTGATGAAAATTTTGATGATAACCTAATGGGCTTTTCATTATAAGTTACCATCTTCTTTTCCCTAGCTGCCTTGAAAATTACTTCTTTGTCATTAACTTTTGACAGTTTTAATATAATGTGCCTTGGATAAGGCATTTTTTGATTGAGGTAATTAGGTGTCCTGTTTGCTTTTTGGATATGAGGATCTCGTTCTTTCCATAGGTTTGGGAAGTTATTATCAATTATTTGTTTGAATAGACTGTTTCTTCCCTTCTACATCTCTTCTACTTCATGTATACCCATTATTCTTATATTGTTCTTTCTGAGGTAATCAGATAGGTCTTGTAGAATTCTTTCATTTCTTTCAACTGTCAGGTCTCTCTCTTCTTCCATCTGCATCATTCCCATATTTCTATCTTTGATGTCACTCATTCTTCCCTCCATCTGGTCAGCTCTATTTCCTAAGCTCACTATTTCATTCTTCATCTCTTTTATTGAGTTCTTCAGCTCTCGAATTTCTATTTGGTTCTTTTTTAAAGTTTCAAACCCTTTGCTAAAGTAATCCTTTTTTTTTTTTTTTTATCATTGATTTCATTTCTGAGTTCATTAAAATGCCTATCTGAGTTTTCTTCCATTTTGTTGAGTTTTTTCAGAACTGCAATCTTGAATTCTCTATCATTGAAGATAAAAGTTCCCATTTTTAAGTTTTTAAGTTTATTTTCTGGAGATTTTTCATTTTCTTTCTGAGCTGCCTTGTTAACTCTTTTGTTCATGATATTTGATGGATTTTTTTCTCTGCCTAGGCATTCATGGGAGTGCAATCTGCAGCAGGTTGATAAAAAGAGGTCTTTCTTTTGAGTTTTAGTAGGTGGTGCTGGAGCATTTCATCTTTCTCTTAAACTGTTCCAGCTTCTTGGATCTCTGTTGGGCGGTGGAAAATGCCTTGTATTACCTGGGGAGGTGGGTGTCTCCTCTGTGACTATGTCACCTTGATCTCAGGGCACGACCCCTGTGGGAGAATATGATGGGAGATGGGCTCCAAGCCCCTGAAATCCCAGTGATGCCTCTGGAGCCAAATGCAGTGTTGTATTGTCTGAGCTGTCCCAAGTGCTCCCTTGGGATAAGCTGCAAAGGGTTACAGTGGGGTAGGCTGGGAGAGTACTCTGGTACTGTGTGTGGCTTTGTTCTTCTCCCAGTAATAGCAACTGCCAGACCTCAGCTGCCTCACCTCTATATCTCTCTTGTCACTAGGATTAGCTGCAGTGTGCATATGCCACTTAGGAACTATCTCTCCTGTTCTCAGGGCTGTAGATATTCTGCTTTGTAACTCCATACTCACAACAACAGTTTTTTGTTGTTGTTGTTGTTGTTTTCTGGCCCCCACTGCCAGCTCTGGGAGAGTGAGGGGAGGTGTGCTCCGGGAAGGTAGAGAGAGGCAGCCAGACTCTCTGGCATTGTTGTCTGCCTAGCATTGACTGCTTAGCACCACAGGTGTCAAACTTTTGTATTCAGTCTCTGCCCCAATTGCTGGTTTCAGCCATATTATATGCTAATTACTTAGGCAGGAATGGTCAGGGCCACAGAGAGTGCCCTGTAGCCTAAACCCTTTCCTCCTTTGAGACACTCAGTGAGCTCTGGGCTGTGTCCATCTCTACTGTTCTCCCTTCTCTCCTCCCCTGTTCACAATGGTTCACCCACAGTCAGAAGCTTAAATGCATTGATCTGTCAGATGTGTTTGTATGTTGTTCAGGGAATTCTTTGTTGAATTAGAGCTATTCAAGTTGTTGTAACTTCAAGGGGAGAGAACAAGGTGATGCCTCACACCACCATGTGTCTGATGTTACTCCCTGAAAGTCATTTTAGACTACTTTCTTTCCCTCACTCCTTATATCCAGTCAAGCATCATGTCTTACTATAATAGTTCGTGGTGTGTAGTGTTGTAAAGCTTTCTTTTCTTTCCATCCCTATTTCCCTAAATTAATCCCTCATCATCTTTAACATAGCTAGTGCAATAACCCTGTAACCATCCTTGACCTCATATCTTCCACCAAACAGCCACCAGAATGATCTACATAAAATGCAGTGGACCATATACTTACATTTAAAAGTATTTTACTAGATCTTACATTATGTATAAGATAAAAACCACATTCCATAGCATGACATCTTACACTCACCATTACGTAGCTTTCCCTATTCTTCTTTCCCACCAGTTCTTGTCTCACAATATTTCTTTACACAGTATTTAGTTTCATATAGTACTAACTACATACAGACTGGCATAAGTTTCTTCGTATTTTACTTTTTCTTTCATTCAATAAATACTTACTGTTCATCTAATATATGGCAGGCATATGTCAGTGCTTGAAATGTATCAGCAATTATAACTCTGGCATGGATGGGTAAGTAGAGTATTCCAAGGTATTGCCTTAGGAGAAGGAGAATCTGTTAGTCCAAGAATAAAGGCTGTTTTTGACCTGATAAAATAGATTAAAAGCAAGCCTTGGGAAGATTAAACTTTTTTTCTAAATAACTGCAGTTCAGGAATATACCAAAATAATTTTAAGAAAATGATGATGATGATGATGATGATGATGATGATAAATACAAGACCAAATAATCTAAATTTCACAATATCTGGCATCCAGTAAAAAATTACCAGGATACAAAGAAGCAGGAATTCTATAACAAGGAGAGAAATCAGTCAATAGAAACAAACCCAGAAATTACACAGATGCTAGAATTAATAGAAAATGATATTAAAGCAGCTATTATAAATACACTCTATGTATTTCAGGAGGTAGGAAAAATCAAGATTATAATAAAGAGAGTTGGAGATGTAAAAATTACTCAAGAGGAACTTCTAGAGATAAAACCTAAAATGCTGAATGTAAAAATACTCTAGGCTAGGATTAACAGCAGATTAGATACTGCATAAGAAAGATTAGTAAACTAAAGGCATACACTAGAAATTTTCCAAGATAAAATACAGGGTTAAAAAAAAAAAGTAGAGTCAGTGAGTTTTGCAGCTATGTCAAGTAGACTAATGTAGGTGTAACTAGAGTCTCAGGAAGCAAGAGTCAAGGGGCAACTTCTGAAGATATGTGCCCCCCACATTTCCAATTTGATTAAATTTGAAGCAATTTCCTTTATGTGATATTTGCTGCCAGTGCAATACCAGGTTTGATTTGCTTTTAATTTTTTAAAACATAATTTTGTTTTTATGGATTTTTGTTTTAAATTTTTGTATAAAAATTTCATAATTCCAATGTTAAATTTTTGAAGCAAGGAATATTTAGAGAATCTACCTTCTATCCCTGTTACAGCAAACTGCTTTTCTCCATCTCTAACTAAAACCTTTTAAAATGTTATAAGCTATGGTCATATAAGCAAATACATATGTAGGTGTGTGTGTGTGTGTGTGTGTGTGTGTGTGCGCGCGTGTGTGTGTACCTTTGAAGGGATATAGAGATGTATTTGTATCCATTCATTATAGATAATACTATATACTTTTTTTCACCTTTGCTTTACACTTCACAATTTATTTTTGAGAACATTCTGTATTAGTTTATGGACAAATTCTTAATTTCTTTTTATGGCCACCAAGCATAGTGTTCTATTATTTATCACACTAGTCTTCTTATAAATAAGAATGTGGGTGACTTCTGTCTTTAGGTATTATAAAAAATGTTGTTGCAATGAATAGCCTTACATACATCTTTTCATATTTTTGTCACCACTTATGTTACCTATTTTCTTCATTTCATTTTATTTACTTAAAAAATCACATAAATGTCAGTTAAATCAAGTCAATATAGTGAGTACCTATTATATATCCAGATGTATGTGATAGACCTATGACTTGAAATTTACACTATAAATGAAAATTATATAAGCATTTATTTCCACAAAGCTATCAAAACTTTTTATATTATTGTTCCTGGGTACATGCTTATTTATTTTTAATCTTCTCTGGTAAGAGGTGATTTATCTGTTGAGAAAACTCAAGAAGTCAATGCTTGTGTTGACTATGTTTTCATTTTGGTAAAGCTACTATTGCTCCTCATGTGATGAAGTTAATTAAGAAGGAGAGAGGGACAGAAAAATGGAGGGAAAGAAATGTGTATTTGTTCATTATATATACAACTTTAAAAGTTTATGGGATTTTAAAAGTAGTTTCTCTACTATGTATAAACTAATATTTATAAAGTGCTTTATCATACATAAAATACTTTTATATGTTATTAATTGATTTGAGTTATATAAAAATCTTATAATTCAATACATTTGGTACTAGTCTCCTAAAATACAAAGAATCTGAGCTCAGGGAGGTTAAGTAATTTAACCAACATGACATACTCATTTAATTTAGTTTCTTGAATCCTGACCTGGTAATATTCTTCACATATTATAATCAAGGGAGATGATTGTACTCTGGGAAAATTTTTTCTTTTTACTTATCCCAATATCTTTTGGGGTCAAAACTTACAAATTTATTTTTATAGTTCATTTACATCCTACTTTGAAGAATTAATAATGGGAAAATATCATCAGAAATAAAAATCTAAATTTATGGAGATATTTCTTACTTCTATGCTTATGATGAAAACAAAACCAAAAAAAATGGAAAAAAAAATCTAAGTACTATTCAAAATTGTTTATTAAATTATGCCATACCAACATGATGTAATATGCATAGATAATAGTGACTGCCTGTTTTTCCACTCTGTTCTGCAGGCAAAGGCTTTTAAGCACAGTGCCACACTTGATAGAAAACCAGCTTCAGACGTTTTCTGGTTTTTGTTTTAGGCTGGGGTGCTGTTGGGCAGATAGACAATTTTATGTTTGTAGGATCTGACAATCCACAAACTTGATAATTAAAAAAGAACAGCAATTTTTAAAAACAGAAATTTAAAGATGAATGCAGGGGGAAAAATTCTACATTCTGTCTTCATTTCTTCATGTTTCTTCCTTGGACTCCAAATAAAAACTTCCTACAAAATGTCTGCTTTTCCACCGGAGTGCTGGGAAAGGAATTTATGCCCCCTTTTCACCACTCCCTTACATTCCATTCCATTCCATGGAGAAGAATGACATTGGGCACAGTGCTTGTCTGACATTTATTAAAATGTTCTTTCCTTAAAAGAACCTTAGTGTTGTATCTTAAGTCTATTCTTCAGACTGTGTCTTTTCTTGCCTTTTGGCAAGCTTTGTAGTGTTTGATGAAAGCCAAAAAACATGTTGTATTGGATAGCAGGAACTGAGGAAAATAGGCCTTTAGTATGACGATTTATGTTGCTAGTAGTTGGCTATATTTAATGTTTATTGTAGCTAGAGGCAAAGGTTTAAAATTCTTCTAGTGTCCTTGTTTCCTACCCCCGCCCCCCCATACCCTTTAACTTTCGGTCTTCCTTTCTCTGGTACTGCAGCTCAGAAAGAGACTATACATTATATCACATACAGTCCTGCAGCTGTAGTTCACTGTTGTTATTTTAGAGCTTCCTTAGGATGGAAGTGATGGGGGCATTCTGTAATCTTCCAATTAAAACTTTAAGTTGGCCTATGTATTGGGGCTATGATCTTCACAAGAGTTTCATACTTTTCCCCATAGGTATAACATTTTCTTCCTGGCATCAGCATTCCTGATCAATTGCCTTGAAGCCCTGCCCCCTGTTAACTATTTTCTTCCTCTTAGATGAGGAAGAAAGCCTGCAGGAACTGGAGTGGGAAGGAATTATATTCCTCCTGCTGGATAAGGTTTCTGAATTGTACTGTGGCAGAGGTCCTTTGTTGAAGATAAGACTAGGACTGATTCACAAAGGGTCCAAGTCATTGATTTTTAATTTGTTGAGCTGTTTCTTACTAAAACAATAGGAGCAATGATTTCTATGGTCGTTATATGGAAGAAACTTAAGCCCCTTCACACTATTTTTAAGCAGAAGCATTAACTTTACTTAAATTTAAAAATATAAAAATAGAAGTTGACTTAAGGAATTTATTAGCTTTATTAAGAAAATATTATGAAAAACATTTTACTATTAGAGTGATTATTTTATACAATGTATTCCTTCTTCGTATCATATTATTGACTACTTATTTGAGAAAATTAGGAAGTTAATATTTATAGTTCATCCCAGTTGGCTAATTATTCCCCAATATTTTTTGTTGCTTCTTATGTGCCTTTCATTTTGACAGTGTTTTTATATATTTTTTGTATTCCTTTTCTGATTTCTGCCATTGTGTTATTTATCTCCTTCTATAGCTTATAATTTCTTCTTTGAGCCTATTTCTGGAAATATCATACCGTTGCCAACTTCTTTGATTCTGTGACAAAATAATCATTTACATTTTTCCGTAATACCCTTAAGAATTCCTCTTGTGATGTATGTACATTATGTGTCTTTGTTCTTCCTTCTCATCTTATTGGGGAGGGGGGTAAATGCCCATTTCTAAGTACAGCTTCTTTTTTTATTTTTTTTCAGATTACTACTCATCTTTGAAAGGTGCTAGCTATATGTTTGAGAAAAACAGGTGTGGGAAAGAGGGAGCTAGAGTAATCTGCAGTATTGATATCAGCTTGATGACTCTCACCAAATTTATCATTTTGTTTGCCCAGGGAGAAAGTCTTTCCAAAGCTTGTGGCATTAAGGGTGTCAGCATGGCTTATAGGTAAGTTCTTTAGTTTAGTTTTGTTAGCATGCTGAGTTCCAGCTGCCTGCTGCTTGAAAAAGTAAAAAAATTGAAAGAAAGGTTGGTGGAAGTAGAAGCAGGTTTATTCAGAATGTCAACATTCTGGGAGGATTGGTGGGCTCCTGTCTAAAGGACATCTCATTTCTAGAATGGTCAGAAGGTTTTATAGGTACACAAGAAGCAGCAGAACAAAGGAAGTTAAGACTTAGTCTGGGAGAACATCTCTTGGGGTCCAGTGTGTTCCATAATGGATGGTTGTCTTGAACCCAGTCTTATGAGTGATTCATATGTCACGTGATGGAGAATCACTGTCCAGAATTGCAGCTGGAGGGCGAACTCAGTTTCTTGCAACTTAGTGTTCTGCTGATTAGCTAGATTAATGAGCTGTGCATGTAGCCTTGGGAAAGCAGAGCAATTAAATCATGCAGTGAGGGAGAGAAACAAGGAGAAAAGAGCTGACTGGCAAATTATGAGGTGAATTAAGCTACAGGCTAAGTTACTGATTTCTTAAGTTTCACCCTATAGTTTCTCTTCATTGTTTTCACTGCCTGTCTAACCTTATTCTATGATATTTACTCCTCTCAACTTCCTTTGGCTAAAGAGCTAGATTACGGAAAAGTAAATGGCTTGACAGCACAATTTAATTGTTCAACTCCACTTCCATCAGAGTTCTAAATAGTCAAACTAAGTCACTAGAGTGAAAAGTCACACTTCTGCCTTGGCTCACCCAACCTCAATTCTCTTCATTCTAATCAAAGAATCCATAGAGATATTCTGTCCTAACTGCCAATCATAATATTAGGAAAACTATTTCCAACTGGGGTGAGAGGAAGCTGTTGCAGTTTCCTCCTTTGCTTGGGCAATATTTCCCAGCATCTTGCAGAATATCATTCATAGATTCTGATTGGAGTGATGGCCTCATTATTATTATTGTTTTTTTTCTTGCTGCTATTTTGATGAGTTAGAGGGAGGTGAGTAGACCAGTGGGCTAAAAATGTCATTTTCTGACCTCAGAAATAATTTTACTTTACCAGTAAAAATAAAAAGTACTGCCAGGGAAAACAACAAGAACACAGAGAATACCATACCTGTCTTTTCTTTATTATACTTAAGAATTTTCTGAATAGGCACCAATAGATTTTTGGCTGTGCGGTGGGCTATGAAATGTTTTGGGAAAATTTTGAGGTTAATCACATGTGTTTGTGTCAGATTGGAAATTAGCAGCAAGAAACTTATGGGGATAGGAGTTTCATCTCTAGAAATTACTCTGTGTAGATCTCAATGAAATCCGAAGATAATAGGTCTAAGAACACAGGAGTAGACCTATCTGCTACTTGAGCATCTTCAAGAGTCTGCCGACTTAAATTTAAATAAGCTCTCAGAGTGCTGGGATTTTTCTTTTCTTCTATAATATTATCTTGGAAGCTACTGGAATTCCTTTTGTATTACTATCTCTATTTTTATATATTCTCCCAGAAGGGTACCTGTTAGCATAAACTCTAGAATAGAATAAAGGAGAAGTTCCTTTCTGACATAAATATATGTATAGACTATATTTAGGGGCTAACATATAAGAAAGACTATTTTTCATTACTGATTTTCTTTATTTTATTATAAACTTTACAAAGTTAGTGAAAGTAGCAAACAATACTTTTGTTCCAGAGTATAAATATAAAAATAGCATCATTGTTACAATTGCAAATAGCATCATTTCCTGTAAGTACCTCCTTGATAGGCACAGATTTATTCCAATTCTTTTGAGGCATACCTAGTGTGTATACTGCATTTAAGTCATCTAAACACTCCCAGAGTACACTTGAGCAAATATAATGAATATTAATGATTCTTCCATATCTACATTAAGGAAAAGCCAGGCAGTTATTATTTTTTTATGTAATTATATTTTCACAATATGTTTATTGCCTTTTGTTATTCACTTGCTTATCTGAAAAAAAATATCTAAGGCCATTTTTACTGTTAACCAAATATTGTGTAATCTCATAACAATTTTTTAATTAAATTTCTAGCGACAAAATCATACTAAAACAGCAAATCAGACTGCAGAAAATAAATTTAAATTCCCTTAACTCTTGAAAACTCTGGAGCTTGAACTTTCTGAATTAAGAAAACTAATTTTGAGAAAATTTCTCTTTGTAGCTAAAACTCTGTAAAGTATCAAATGGAGACCTTTTTAATGAAAAAATAATGTGATAAATTTATTTACAATATTGTAAATTAAATATTTATATTGAAACTTGAATTCTGTTTCTATCATGTTAGAACATGCAATAGACTCAAGTACCAAGTTCTAGAAAAAGTGACCTTCCATCTACTACTTAGAAAGTAAAATGCCTGAGGAACAGCATAGGTAATGGGCGATTCCTTTCAGCATCATTTTAAAAATGATCATGTTTCCAGGTACAGTTGTATATACATACATGTGTACACACACACACACACACACACACACACACACACACACACACTCACACACTTAAACTTTGGCACTAGGAGTCAGGGTATCTTGCAACATAGCATTGACATGCATTATGAAACTGTTGTGTCAAAAGTATAGAACTACCAGCAAGCAACAACTTTGCCAACTAAACACTCCCAGACAATTAAATACTTTACAGCATGTTTCTTGTTTGAAATGAAAGAAAAAGAAAAAGGAGCTAGCATTTCTTGTTTACAGTTTAAAACTAAACAGAAAACAAACTTAAAAAAAAATCATTGCTGTTATACATCAACAATTCTAAAGAGTATCAGGTGTACAAGGGAAGAACCAAGAAATGTATTTCTAGAGATCCATATGTAACAGCGGTGCCTATGTAAAACCAACTTTCAATTACTGGTAGCAAACAAAGCCGAAGAACTCGTTGTCTAATATTTTAGGAAATAATACAAATATACTAATGATAATGTAGGATTTTTATCTTCTATAGTGCGTGAGCATTTTTCCAATGCAAATAATCTCAGGTGTGTGGTGCTCTGTAAACTGGAATATGATGCGACGGACTAGCTCAGAGAACTCTGGCATGAGATGGCCTTTCAACCTCGTAGCATCAGCTGCAAGTTTTCTTTTATGTAGGCCACAAATTCATTAACCTCAAAGCATTTGTTATGGACATTTCCTTGAGATTCCTTACAACTTTCTCACACTCTTCTAGAATAGGATACACATTCTTTTCCTTCATTTTTTTTCCCTCGGGAGATTAAAAATAGGTTTTACATGGTAACTAATCCCCAGTCCTCAGAAAATCATGGTTTTAAATTTCAGAAATTATCATTTTATCTCCAACCCAATTCCAAAGGTGTTTTCATTTTTATCAGAGATTTTCTGAGGTGGCTGAGATATCTCGGTGTTCCTTCTAGTCTCTATTTTCAATCCTCTGTGGTAGATCAGAGAAGGCTTCTTTGCTGAAGCACTCAAATCTGTTTTTTGTGGAGATCGTGTCTGGTGGGATTGTTTTCGTTTTCTCCTTCTGAAGATTTTGATGCCTGTAAGTTGAAAACACTGCTTTCAAGAATTTATTTTGTCTTATTTTTATTCCAAGTAGTGTAGTCTTCTATTTCATCTAAGAATTCTAAGTGCTTTTCCAGGTGGAATTTTATTCTTTTTGATATGTTCAGTAAGGCTAGGTGGGAGACAGACCCAGGTCCTGTAATTAGGGGCAATTCTAGCACCAGGACCCAGATATTTTAATTCTCACCTATTTGCCTAACATTTCAAGCTCTTTTACTTGTAACTTGAAAGAAGAATCTAACCAATATGGATTGTGTTTAACAATCTGGATGCCATTGTCTAAACAAAATGTTACGTAGTGAATAAAGGCAGTGTATGTGCCCCAAATTATATTGTATTGCCATTCGTTAGCCATATATTTAAATGTTTCAACGTTGGAGGCAGATTATACTTTTGAGATAACTTCAAAGTAATATGATAAGCATTTATTTTAAATGCAATATGTAGCACGTAGTTTCCAGGTATACATATTTTGTTATACTTTGGCACTAAGAGTCAGGATATCTAACACACATTAACACACAGTGCGTGCCTAATTGTAATAGCAGCAGTTTTGTTTAAAATATTTTGCAGTACCGTATATAGAGCATTTTGATATACGTACATAAGCTTTCAACGCAAATCTTGTCCTAATTAATGTTTGTTATTGAGAATAAAAAACAAGCTGAAGAAGTAATTCTGTGCCAATACAAATCCAAGTTACCTCAGGAAAATTCATGTCCAGAGTTTCTGTCACTACTGTTTGTGGTAGATTGCTAAAATGACTACAGCACTTTCCAGAAACTCCTATCAATCAGTGAAGTTCACTTTCAAACCCCTAGAATGTGGACTGGACCAATGACCTGTATTGACCAACAATTTAGTGAAAGTAACACTTTGCCAATCCTCAAGATGTCTTGTAACTTCTGCTTTAGTAATTTTGGAACTCTATCATCGTGTGAATAAGCAGAAGCCAACATTAAAGATGGTAAATGATATAAGGCCCAGTCATTTCCATCATCCAGCAGATAACTAGCTGACATCCAAACATGTGAGTTAGGTCATCTGGTTCCAGTGAATCTATAGCTGATTTTCCAACTGACTGCAGAGAGATACATGAACGAACCCAGCTTAGATAGCTGAGAAAAATCCAGAGCAAAAGAACCACTCATCAGAATTGTGAGCTAAATGAAAGACTGTTGCTGTTGTTTAAGTCAGTAGGATGTTGGTTACTTTGTTATTCAGCAGTAAATAACAGATACACCACCACTGTAGATCTCTGGTCATCATGGCCTTCACTTCTATTATTTGATTGATCTTCACTATAATCCTGTTGTGTCAGATGAGATTGTATTGCTTACCTAAGATCAAAGAGTAGGTAAATGGTAGAGCTGAAACCTCATCTCAGATCTCTACAGTTCACAGTCCTACTAAGTCACTGCAATTACAGGTACAAACTTCCCATATTCATGTCAGAATACAAAGAAGGATACAGAAGACATCGGTATTGTCACAGAGAAGCCTTGGTTGGATCACTGGGATAAAACAGCTGTAAGAAATAATCGTTAACTTTTAAAAAAACATAATAAGATATAATTCACATGCCATATAACTCATGTATTTAAAGGGTAAAATTCAGTGCTTTTCAGTATATTTAAGGATATGTGCAACCATCACAACAGTCAATTTTAGATCATTTTCATGACCAAAAAGAGAAACCATGTATCCTTAACCTTATATTTCCTTAACTCCCTGTTCCCTCAGTCCTAAACAAAACAAAAATCAAAACAAAACAAAACACACTCTTCTATTTCCTATCTGTGTAGATTTAACTATTCTAGAAATTTCATATATGAGATTATATAATATGTAGTCTTTTGTCCCTGGCTTATTTTACTTAGCATAGTGTTTTCAAGGTTTATTCATACTGTAGTATGTGTCAGCACATTCCTTTGAATAATACTGAATAATACTCCATTGTACGATATACTTATTTCGTTTATCCATTCATCTGTTGACGGTCCTTTCAATTATTGACAATATTGCTGCTATGAAAATTCTGGTACAGGATTTTGTTTGGACACCTCTTTTTATTTTGGTTTTATACCTCACAGTAGAATTGCTGGGTCGTTGGTCATTCAATGTTTAACTTTTTGAGGTACTGCCAAACTGTTTTTCATAGCAGCTACACCATTTTACATTCCCGTCAACAATGTACAAAGGTTCCAACTTCTCCACATCCTTGGAAACACTTGTTATTAGTATTTAAAAAAAATACTATTCTAGCCATCTTAGAGTGTGTGAATTGATATCTCATCATGGTGTTGATTTGCAACTCCCTAATGACTAAGGTTGTTGAGCATCTTCTCCTGTGGTTCATGTGGTTGATGGTCATTTGCATATCTTGTTTTGGAAAAAAAAATGTTTATTCAAATCTTTTACCCATTTTTTAAAAATTCAGTTGTGTGTGCTTTTGTTTTTCAGTTGAAAGTATATTTTATATATTCTGGATACTAACCCCTTATCTGTATATGATTTAGAAATATTTTCTCTCATTCTATAGGTTGCCTTTTCACTTCCTTAATAGTGTTCTTTGATGCATAAAAGTTTTTAACTTTCACAGAGTCCAGTTTGTATATTTTTTTTCCTTTTGTTGCTTGTGCTTTTGGTGTCACATCTAAGAAACAATTGTTAAATATGAGGTGATAAAATGTTATCCTACATTTTATAGTTTTAGTTCTTAGATTTACATCTTTGGTTCATTTTGAGTTAATTTTTATAAATGATGTAAAATCTAACTTTATTCTTTTACACGTGGCTATCCAGTTGGGTAGCAAATATCTTTCATACTAAGTTTTGCATATCAGTTTTTGCAAGGAAGTTATAGGGACTGCAGGATTCTGTATTATTTTATATCTGCATTTTTATTGTCTATCATGTTGCCCAGCAGATGACACAAGTATTTGATTTAAATAAGTAAGATTAATAAATATTATGTAATATTAAGAACAAATAATTTTGGTATGTATCATATCCTATATTATTTGGATAAATGTTTTTAATTATATAGATATTTTAAAATATATTAGGGATATCTTTACTTGACTTACCAGGCTTTATGCATTATTTTAATTAAATAGAAAATAATAACATTAAAGTATAGATTCTACAGCTATAAAAAAACTTAGATTTACATTTTTCTCATGATCCTCAGAGAAGTTCCATACATAATTATAAACAGTTGTTCTATCTCTTTTATATAAGTTCAGATCATTAAGTTCGCTAATATATCCTAGAAAAAGTGATACATACCTCATTGATGAATATCACTATGGTCATCTTTGAAACACTCCTCTTGGAAGTTATGCAGCAATGCCAGTGCCTAGTCCACCCTTCAAAGCAATTTTGGAACTCCTTTTCTGAAATGGCCATGAGAGCTATAGTCGTATTATCTTTGATGTCTTGAATGTCATCAAAATGTCTTCCTTTTAACATTTCCTTTATCTTCGGGTAAAGAAAGAAGTCATTGGGGGCTAGATCAAGTGAGTAAGGAGGGTGTTCCAATACAGTTATTAGTTTACTGGCTAAAAACTCCCTCATAGACAGTGTTGTGTGAGCCGGTGCATTGTCGTGATGCAAGAGCCATGAATTGTTGGCGAAAGTTCAGGTTGTCTCACTTTTTCACGCAACCTTTTCAGCAATTCCAAATAGTAAACTTGGTTAACTATTTGTCCAGTTGGTACAAATTCATAATGAATAATCACTCTGACATCAAAAAAGGTTAGCAACATTGTTGCAACAAGTTCATGAACTTGTCAGACCTTATATATTAATAAATTAATGGGAAAATTTGTCCAAGGTCTATAGCAACAAGATATGGTTAAAAAAAAAAACAATTTTATCTCTCTTGACTCTAAATCTATATTCCTTCCATGCCATCATAACTTATTCACCCTTGAATTAGATCTGTGGGTAATTTGTTAGTCCACCTAAAATAAATGTGTTCAAAATCAATCTTACTTATAAAGATGGTGGAATTCTCAGATGAAACCAAATAAAAAAACCTTATTGAAGAAAAGCTGTGTCATGTCTAAGGTTGTTTACCCTCTTTTACTTAGCATTCTTTCTGGCAGAGAATTGAATTAAATTAGTCTAGTATAATTTGCTCATCACAAAACCATACTAATGGCTATTTAGTATGCTAAAAGTCAATATATTTCAGAAGGCAGTGATGAGTACTTGTTATAGGTGATTGATTGTTAGTAAAGCAGATGGAGATGTTTAAAATCTTCAAAAATAGAAGAAAAGTTCTTTTAAAAATTTAATGCTTATTTTCCTTTTTCAATAATTATATTCAGTTTTTTAAAATTAAAGTTTATTGGGTGACAATGGTTAGTAAAGTTACATAGGTTTCAAGTGTACAGTTCTATAATACATCATCTATATTCAAAGAGAAGTCAAAAGAATTCAAGGGCTCAGAATGTATACCATCCACATAAACTTTCTGCCCTCATACATGCCCCCACCCAATTAAGCAAGAATGTAGCCAACTGGGAAATGAATAATAAGAAGAAATTTAATAATGAGAGAAAAGTAGCATAAAATGCTAGTGTAATGTTCACTGGATGCTTTTAAATAGAATTGGCTCCAGGAGTGCAAAATAATAGTGATGGTGTTTAAAGGTATAAACTTGTAATGAGTAGCAAAAATGCCATAGAGATATAATGCACAGCATAATGAATATAGATAATATTCTACTATAATTATGTAATATGATAAATACCACTATATCTGCAATCATATTACAATATATAAATTTATCAAAGTCAAACACTTTACACCTTAAAATTGTGCAATGTTACATGTCAAATTTATTCAACAAAAAGGAAACATATTTAAAAAATTAATAGTATCAGCTCTACTTATTTTGCATATATTGGTAAAAAAATTCAAATGTCATAATAAACATAAAAGAAAATATGCCTAATCTCAAAATAATAATCAATACATTATAATTCAACAACAGAAATTAGAAATAAAAATGGAGACATCATAAAAATGGCGGTGTGAGGTGAGCCTCTTGAAATCTCCCCTGGAATTTACAACAAATTAAACAACTATAACTCCACAAAGGACTCCCTGTGTAGCAGACAGGCAAGACTAAGACGCACACTACTGAAATCACCCAAAGGTGGGAAAATTGTGTGAGCAGGGGAGGAGGGAAGGGAGAAGTGCGGGGATGGGGCTGTGTAGGCGCAGGACACAGACCTAGCTCAGTGTGCTGAGCTCGCTACATCCTGGAACTACCACAGCTGTGGGAGAAGGAAGAACTCGGACTGCTAGGGCTCTGTTTATGGCCTACAGGGCTGAGGGGAAAGCATATAACATGGCTGAAACCAACGCTCATGGCAGAGACCTTGCAGCAAAGACTGAGGGAAGAAGGCTGGAAAGGCTGGTTTAAGCCCTCACTGCTGAGCAGAGAACAGAAGCCTTAGGCACTGAGACTAGCCGCCCCCTCCCTACCCTCCCAGAGCTCACCCCGCCCCCACCTGCCCAGTGCTAGAAGCTGAATGGTAGCAGTGTCAGATCAAAGAACAGAATATTTGCAGTACTGAGAACTGTGGTCCGCAGACACAGACTCGCAGGCCAACTAGTTCTGGCAAAGGAGAGGGAGCGGTAGAAGTAGGACTGGCTGTGGTGGTAGTCACCGCCATTACTCTGGCCACCTCTCACAACCCACCCGCCCCTATCCCCACCTATCTGGGCGGATCCCTGCAGGAGTAACAGAGCTGCTGAAACACATGGGCTCTGAATCTGGTGAAGGAAGAGCTTTGGAACTTCGAAAGCTCTCTGCATCCTCACACAGACGCGGCACTCAATGACCCAGGTGAACTGTTCACAGAGGAGAAGCCCGCCTTCCAGAAAATCCCCCTATTGTGTGAAAAGCTGGAATAGTGCAGAGAAAACATAACACTACAGTGTGAGAAAGAATAAAAGACTGCAGCTGGAGAGAAAATAAAACATTCTACCAAAAAGTACTGGAAAACAAAAGAAAGACCTCTTCCTATCAACCTGTTGCAGAAGCCACTCCTGTAGATGTCTAGGAAGAGAAATAATAATTTATTAATTCCATGAATAAACAAGGCAACAAGACAGCTCAGATAGAAAATGAAAAGTATCCAGAAAATGAAATTAAATATATGGAAAGATGTGACTTAAATGACAGAGAATTCAAGATTGCAGTTCTGAAAAAAACTCATTGAGATGCAGAAAACACAGACAGACAATTTAATGAACTCAGAAACACAATCAAAGAACAAAAAGAATATTTTACCAAAGAGATTGAAATTTTAAAAAAGAACCAAATAGAACTTCTGGAGATTAGGAACTCAATAAAAGAAATGATGCATGAAATAGCCAGCTTACATAGTAGAGTTGACCAGATGGAGAAAAGAATCAGTGACATTGAAGATAGAAACGTGGAAATGAAACGGATGGAAGAAGAAAGAGACTTGAGATTTAAAAGAAATGAAAGAACTCCACAAGAACTTTCTAACTCCTTCAGAAAGAGCAATATAAGAATAACGGGCATACCAGAAGAAGAAGAAAGAGAGAAGGGAACAGAGTATATTCAAAGAAATAGTCAATGAGAACTTCCCAACTTGTGGAAAGAACTTCTAATCCAAGAAGCAAATAGAACACCTAATTACCTCAACCCAGACAGGCCTTCTCTAAGGCACATTGTATTGAAGCTGTCAAAAATCAACAACAAAGAAAGAATCCTGAAGGCAGCCAGGGGAAAGAAGACGGTAACCTACAAAGGAAAGCCCATTAGAATATCATCAGACTTTTCAGCAGAAACTCTACAAGCCAGGAGGGAGTGGAACCAAATATTCAAACTATGGAAACAGAGAAATTATGAGCCAATAATAATATACCCAGCATAGATATTCTTTAGATATGAAGGAGGAATAAAGACCTTTCCAGACATACAGAAGCTGAGGGAATTTTGTAACATGTGACCTTCACTACAAGAAATACTAAAGGAGGCTATTCAACCACCATCAACAGAGACAATTTGTGGCAACCAAAACATAAAAAGGGGAGGGGGGGGAGTAAGGCCTGAACCAGAAAACGGGAATGGAGGAAGTAAGCATGCTGAAGAAATGGAATACTCTAAATATCAAACTTTCTTTGACATAAACTTAGTGGTAACCACTCAAAAATATCCTGAACTGAAATATATACTGTAATAAAAGAAGAAGCAGAGGGAAACATCATAGAATACCACCACACAAATAATAGACAACAACAAAAAGGCAAAGAAACAATAGAGACACAGCCTTACCAGAAAACTAAAGAAAGAATGACAGGAAATCCTCACATATCAATAATCACCCTAAATGTAAATGGACTGAACTCACCAATAAAAAGGCACAGAGCAGCAGATTGCATCAAAAAACTAAACGCAACCATACGCAGCCTCCAAGAGACATCTCAGCTACAAGGACAAACATAGACTCAAAGTGAAAGGGTGGAAATTGACACTCCAAGCAAATAGCATCCAGAGAAAATCAGGTGTAGCCATACTGATATCAGATGAAACAGACTTCAAGATAAAAAAAGTAACAAGAGACAAAGATGGACATTTCATAATAGTAAAGGGGACTATACAAAAAGAAGATATATCAGTCATCAATATTTATGCCCTCAAGCAGGGAGCACTGAAATATACTGAGCAACTACTAACAGAACTAAAGAGTAAAATTGACCAAAACACAACTATAGTAGGAGACCTAAATATATCATTGACAGCTATGGATGGATCATCCTAACAGAAAATAAATAAAGAAATAGCAGCCCTAAATGACATTAGATGAAATGGACATAATTGACATTTATAGAGCACTTCATCCTAAAATATCAGACTATACATTTTTTTTTCTAATGTACATGGAACATTCTCAAGGATAGACCATGTATTAGGACATAAAACTAGCTTCAGCAAATTTAAGACTATTGAAATCATACCAAGCATATTCTCTGATCACAAGTCTTTGAAATTGTATAGCAACTGCAAAAAGAAAGCAAGAAAAACCATAAATACATGAAGATTAAACACCATACTTTTAAAGAAAGACTGGGTCGAAGAAGAAATAAGAGAAGAGATCAAAAGATACATAGAAACAAATGACAATGAAAATACATCCTACCAAAATTTTTGGGATGCAGCAAAAGCAGTTTTAATAGGGAAATTTATATCATTACAGGCCTATCTCAAGAAACAAGAAAAGTCCCAAATAAATAACCTTACGTTATACCTTAAAGAACTAGAAAAAGAAGAACAAATGAAACCCACGGTCAGCAGAAGAAAGGAAAAAACAAAGATCAGAGCAGAACGAAATGAAATAGACAACAAAAAGACAATAGAAAATATTAATGTGACAAAGAGCTGGTTCTTTGAAAAGATTAACAAAATTGACAAACGCTTAGCTAGAGTCACTAAGATAAAAAGAGAAAAGACACTAATAAAATCAGAAATGAAAGAGGGGAAGTTATCACGAATGCCACAAAAATACAAAGGATCATCCAAGAATAATATGAAGGACTATATGCCACCAAATTCAATAACCTAGAAGAAATGGAGAAGTTCTTAGAAACATAGCCTTCCTAGGCTGAACCATGAAGAATTGGAAAATCTAAACAGACCAATCACCAGTAAGGAAATTGAATCAGTTATCTGAAATCTTCCCAAAAGCAAAAGTCCAGGACCAGATGGCTTTACTAGTGAATTCTAGCAAACCTTCAAAGAGGATCTAATACCAGTCCTGCTAAAACTTCCAAAAAATTGAAGAAGAGACAGTACTCCCTAACTCATTTTATGAGGCCAACATTACCCTGATAGCAAAACCTGATAAGGATAACACACAAAAAAGAAAACTACAGACCAATGTCTCTGATGAATACAGATGCAAAAATCCTAAACAAAATTCTAGGATATCGAATGCAACAATACATTAAAAAGATTATCCATCATGACCAAATATGGTTTATCCCAGGGGCAGAAGGATGGTTCAACATACGCAAATCCATCAATGTGATACATCACATAAACAAAATAAGGACAAAAATCATATGATTATATCAATTGATGCAGAAAAAGTATTTGACCAGATACAACATCTATTTATGATTAAAATACCTAATAAAATAGGTATAGGAGGAAAGTACCTTAACATAATAAAGGCCGTATATGATAAACCCTCAGCTAATCTCACAATTAACAGTGAAAAACTGAAATCCTTCGCTCTAAGTTCAGGAACACGACACGTCTGTCCCCTATCACCTCTGCTTTTCAACATAGTGTTGGAAGTCCTCGCCAGAGCAATCAGGCAAGAGAAAGAAATAAAAGGCATCCAAATTGGGAATGAAGAAATTAAATTGTCACTCTTTGCATATGACATGATGCTGTATATAGAAAACCCTAAAGACTCCACCAAAAAGCTATTAGAAACAATAAACGAATATAGTAAAGTTGCCATCTACAAAATCAACATACAAAAATCCATTGCATTCCTATATACTAACTATAAAATCTCAGAAAAAGAAAAAAAAACAAACAAAACAAAACAAAAAAATTCCTTTTGCAACTGCAACAAAAAGAATAAAATACCTAGGAATAAACTTAACCAAGGATGTGAAAGACCTATACACTGAAAACTATACAACATTTTTAAAAGAAATTGAGGAAGATATAAAGAAATGGAAAGACATTCAGTGTTCATAGATTCGAAGAATCAACATAGTTAAAATGACCATATTACCCAAAGCAATATACAGATTTAATGCAATCCCCACCAAAATCCCAATAGCATTTTTTAAAGAAATAGAACAAAAAAATCTTTAGATTTGTATGGAACCACAAAAGACCCCGAATAGCCAAAGCAATCCTAAGAAACAAGAACAATGCTGGCGGTATCACACTCCCTGACTTTAGCTTGTACTACAGGGCAACAATAATCAAAACAGCATGGTATTGGCAGAAAAACAGACACACAGACCAATGGAATAAAATTGAGAACACAGAAATAAAACCACATAAATATGGACTGATAATTTTTGACAAAGAAGCTAAAAACATACAATGGAGAAAAGACAGCCTCTTCAATAAATGGTGCTGGGAGAATTGGATAGCCACGTGCAAAAGAATGAAACTGGACTGCTATCTGTCACCATGTACCAAAATCAATTCAAAATGGATCAAAGACCTAAGCATAACACCTGAAATAATTAACTGCATAGAAGAAAACATAGGTACTAAACTTATGGACCTTGGGTTCAAAGAGCATTTTATGAATTTGACTCCAAAGGCAAGGGAAGTAAAAGCTAAAATAAATGAATGAGATTATATCAAACTTAAAAGCTTCTGCACAGCAAAAGAAACCATCGACAAAATAAAGAGGCAACCAACTGAATGGGAGAAAATTTTTGCAAACAGCACCTCCATTAAGGGGCTAACATCCAAAATATACAAGGAACTCATGCAACTCAACAACAAAAAAACACAAACAACCCAATTGAAAAATGGGCAGAGGACCTGAAGAGACACTTCTCCAAAGAGGACATACAAATGGCAAATAGACATATGAGAAAATGCTCAACATCACTAATCATCAGAGAAATGCAAATCAAAACCACAATGAGATATCACCTCACCCCAGTCAGAATGGCTATCATCAACAAGACAAATAGTAACAAGTGTTGGAGAGGCTGTGGAGAAAAAGGAACCCTCATACACTGTTGCTGGGAATGCAAATTGGTGCAGCCGCTATGGAAGGCAGTGTGGCGGTTCCTCAAAAAATTACGAATAGAATTACCATATGACCCAGCAATCCCTCTCCTGGGTATCTACCCAAAAAATCTGAAAACATTTATACATAAAGACGCGTGTGCTCCAATGTTCATTGCAGCTTTGTTTACGGTGGCCAAGACATGGAAACAACCAAAATGTGCTTCAATAGATGAATGGGTAAAGAAGCTGTGGTATATATACACAATGGAATACTATTCGGCAGTAAGAAAAGATGAAATAGGACCATTTGTGACAACATGGATGGATCTTGAGATTATAATGCTAAGTGAAATAAGTCAAACAGAAAAAGCAGAGAACCATATGATTTAACTGATATGTGGTATATAAACCAAAACAACAAAAGAACAAGACAAACAAATGAGAAACAAAAACTCATAGACACAGACAATAGTTTAGTGGTTACCAGAGGGTAAGGGGGGTGGGGGGTGGTAGATGAGGGTAAAGGGGATCAAATATATGTTGATGGAAGGAGAACTGACTCTGGGTGGTGAACACACCATGTGATTTATAGAAGATGCAATACAGAATTGTACACCTGAAATCTATGTAACTTTATTAACAATTGTCACCCCAACAAACATTTTTAAAAATTTATTGGGGTGACAATTGTTAGTAAAATTACATCGATTTCAGATGTACGATTCTGTATTACATCATCTATAAATCCCTGTATCCCATCGTCTGTAAATATAATCCACAGAAAAGTTTTGCCAATCTGTGGTCTATAGTAACAAATATTTATACATGATTCCTTCCTTCAAATAGCTCGTAAACTAATAAGACAAAAAAAGGGGGGGATAAATAAAACTAGTACAAAAGTGCTGTTCAGACAGTCACAAAATGTCACTAGAATGACTAGATAGAGCACCCTAATCTCTCACGTTCCTTTTCAAGCAGTTGAGTGATGAGAGAGCTTCACAGGGCATGTGTTATTTCTGTTGAACCTTGAAATATAATTATGGGTTTTTCTAAGCAGAGGACAGAAAAGGCATCTGAGGCAGAGAAAATAGTGTGTGAAGACGGCATGAGGAGGGAAATGGATGGATATTTGGGGACAATGGGAAGTGATCAAAACAGAAGAAAGTGATGTCTGAAGGTCTTTGCGATGATTATTCCTTTCCCTTGGATCTTTCTAAAGTGTCCATCACTTTCTGATATGCTCATTAATACACTTTCTCATTAGTACAGTTGCCTCTACCCTTTGTTGAATGAATAAGTGAATGAATGAGTGACCAAATTGATTCATGGAGTGGTCCGTTAGGCATGAAAGAATGATGGTGATGTCCCAGAGGTCAAACAGCATGACCACCTGTTCACACTGACCCTGGTTTAATGACTTTTAACACAATTGCCATACCTATAAACCTCTTCTGAGCCATGCTTGCTCTACTTCCTCCAGTCTACAAATCATCATTTTTCTTAATAAAGATGATAAAAGCCAAAGAGCAGTTGAATAGCCAGCTTCCTCCCTGGAAGTTATAAGCATTATAACTTCTGCTTTTGACCAAAGTATTTCTCCTCCTAGCTACGAATATAGTTAAAAAATCCTTTTCTGCAGTTTTATCTGGAGTTTCTACAGCAGCTTTGGTCACAAGCAGTCAAACCTGCCCCAGCTGCTTGCCCTACCACTTAGATCTCCGTGGTTGATTATCTGTCTTAGGCCATGGCTGACAAGAGCAGTTAGGGATCCAATGTGTTCATGGTCTAGGTAACGTTAGTCTGTTCCATATTCATAAATGCTAGCTCTAAGATAATCCTTGGAAATGCAGGTCACTCAATGTGAGGGAACAGATGAGAGTCTGTGAACAAACTTGTTATTCATCCATAATCTAATAATGACGATTTTCTGCACAGGCTCAATTATTGATTGAAAGGTAAAAGGAGACATCATAAATTATTGTCACTTTGATACTTACATATGTTTAGTCTAAAACCTAATACCTTATTTCTATCAAAAATTATAGCTAGAAACTTTATATAATAGATGATTAAGTCACATTAAGGGCTTTTTATGACATTTTAAGGATTAAAATAATCAGAGTAGGAATAATAGTATATTTATAGATTTTATTACTTCAGTTGTTAAATGTATATTTACCCTTTACTTAATATAACTATAACTTTAAAGTATTATAATAGAATTTTGCTTTTATCAAGAGGACAATTTTTTTAGTTTCATCTGTTTGCTAATACTACCTAACAAAATAGTTACTATTTTGTTATGTATTGTCAAGTGATGTTTTTCCATGGAGCATCAACCCTTTCTCATGTTTCCTAGCCTTTCTGGAAAAAAAAAAAAAAAAAGTGATAATTTTAAGTTGTGGTGAAACAATCACACAAATGGGCTGTGATTTTCATTTTCATATAAGACTGTTCCTTCCAAAAATGGAGGAATCAAATTCCATTTCAAATTACATGACTGGCTATATTAGGGCATGGATGATTACCCACCTATGCAAACATGCAGGTTTATGGAGATGAAACAATCCTGGACATAGGATTTTCAAGATTTATAGAGGTAATCCAATTGTTTAGGAGGTGTTTTTCTTTGAGATTATCCAAATCATTTAGGGGAGAAGAAATGTGATCATAGGCTTTAAAATTTAGAATCCAGGATGACAATACCTCAAAATAAATCAGGCTTTGTTGGGTCTTAGGATATTTTACACTCCTGAGAAAATGAGAGCATTATAGATATTATTAAGTAAAAATGAGGAAGAAATTACAAGACAAAAAAATTAGGGTGAGTATACATGAATACCTAAACATGCTCACAGATATCTTATTTTTTAGTGTTTTTCTCTCTCTCTTTTATTTTAAAATCTAGTTTGGATCCAAATTTGTTAGGCTGTTCCTAAGAATATTTTCAGAGTTACACACCTTTGCACTAGAAAATATCCTATTCTTACTTTAGGAAAAAATAATTACACATATATATGTTATATATGTGTATATATGTATTATATATATACACATATATGTGTATATATATAAATATATATATATATGTACAATTGCAAATGAGTGTCTTGCTGTATCTTGTATATGATAAACATAAGTTTAACAAAACTCCTACATTACTTATGTCGAACTTTCTTTCTTGAGGCTCATAGATTTATTGCTAAAACTTTCTCCTTATTTGAAGTAGGTGCTTTGAACTGAATTGAAATACAAAGCAAACTAGTTTCAAAGCCCATATCTCATTTTAACCAGGACATTCTGAATGATAGACATATTTTTGAAGCTCTTGTTTCTTAAAAATAACTTTCTTCAGAAAAAGAGCTTTGAAAACAAAGTAGTATTTGTTCCAATGATATTCCAAATTCTTTCCATATATACCTTATTGTAGAATCCATATGGTAAACATCTTTCATACATTTTATACTGCAAAATCCAATGTCTGGCACAGAACTATCATTTTTCCAATGGCTATTAGGATTTCATGGTTTCGCTTTCATGAAATGTGTAACTATGTTTTTGTTTTTATTTTTGTTTTTTTTTTAGAATTTTCACTATAATTAAGTAAAGTTGGTAGAGTATATCACAGATGCAAATATCCAAAACTAAATACAGTTTTGGCTAAATTATTCACAGCTGAACAACAATACATTCATAGGTAGATTATTTGGAAACATGTCAGGGAATTTACTAGAGGATTCACTCTGTTAGTTTTCAGAGATAGGACTTCTAGGACAAGTAAAGCTTTTGCTTGTTTTTTGTTTGTTTGTTTTGTTTTGTTTTAATAAGACACTATCATTCCTGGATCCACTGCATGATGCTAGTTGACCAGAATTTAACATTTAATTGTTAGGGAACTCCATTCTGAAATTTAGTATCTTTGTGATTACTTTTATTTATTTGTTTAAATGTACAAAATTAGGTAGAATTTATTTTGGAAATATGTTTACTTACTACCACACAGAACAGTCTCTAAGATCACTGAGAAACTTAGATAAAAAAACACTTTATAAATTCAAACTATTTTCATATATTGTTACAGTATGAAAGAAAATGAGAACTATTTAGTGAATAAAAACTCTGCAGTCATTTTCTCACATAGTTACAGGGCCCTGTTTATATCTACACAGCTTTTCAATGGATGGTTTTATTTCTCTGTAGAGTGTGAAGTAATTATGTTGCAGTTTCATTCCTCTGAGATATTTCTAGATGCCATCAAGATGAGAGACCTGAAAGCACATCACTGTAGGCAGCAGAAAAAGGCAAACAGTTAATCAAACTGTGACCATGATTAGCTGGATATGAGTGACAGTTTCTAACAGTTCTGCAGCACCTGAATTTCTTCACAATGTAGCTTTAAAGCAAGTATGTTTGGTTCAGTAAATCCCAATATTACAATTAAGATATACTATAAAGCATTTTAGAGAAGATTAACAGAGGCATAACATACCGACTGCAAGAAAAACAATATTTAAAAAAAAAATGTGTAAACACATAATTTTGTATATAAAATGGAAAATGTCTATAATAAGCTCAGAATATCACCTTTAACCAGTGAGGAAGACAAGAATTTGAAAGCCATGATAATGGTGACAATCTTGTGAAATGAACTGCCTGTAAGAAAAGGAGAGAGGTGGGAAAACCTATAACGCATCTGAAGAATATTAAATGTGGATTAAGGTTGTATTAACATAGGAAAATAACCACTCAGGCTTGAAAAATGAATATTACCCTTTCACTGCTTCTAATAATTATGTCATCTAGCAGCAGGCAGTTGCATATTTGCATTATACACATCCAACACGGCAATGCTTATTATCTTTATGTCCAAAAGGTGAAAACTAGACTGTAAGAATATTCATTGGAAGATTTTCATAGAACACTTTGAAGGTCTCTAAAGAACTCCTAAGAAATTCAAATTATCAAGGCTTTGATGAAGAATTCAAGTAATGTATTATCTGAACATTACTTTGTGTTATAGAAGATCCATTGTGTTATATGGGATATGAGTTTTTAACTTGATATTTAAATTAGAACATTGATCATGGCTGTGGAATAATGTTTTGGTTCTCTACATTTTAGGTGGCCCAAAAACATCTTCTTTATCTTTAAACATTAAAATTTATTTAAATTTCAAAAAATACCATGTTTTGCCATTAATATAAATATGGTGAACATCAAAATTACAACTAAACTGAGAGAACAACCATCACTGAGAATCACCTGAAGTCTAGCTAAACAGAAGTCCTACAACTAAGGTTATACTGAAGAAGCCACATCAAGATTGGTAAGAGGGGCAGTGACATGGAACAGGCTGGTCCCACACTCATGTGGTGGTTAAAAATTGGGAGGGATATTTCAGTTGCAAAAGTCCCCCATGAGAAGTGAGGGGTCCCAGTCCTACACCAGGCTCCCCAGCCCAAGATTCTAGTACCAGGAAAAAAGAAGTTTCCATAACTTCTGGCTGTGAAAACCAGCAGAAATTATAACTGAGATGGAGGGTTGCTTGAGTCCCAGTCACTCCTTTTGAGGGGCCTGTGCTTAGACTTACTCACTGATATACTCACTTGCTCTGAGCTCCAGTGCTGGGGCAGAAGCTCAAAAGGTGCCAGAGATATATGGGGAGGAACTGACTGGCTCAGAGTGAGGGCTGGAGGGCAGCTTCTTCCCAGACAGAAGTGCTAGCAGAAGCCATTGTTCCTTTGTTGAGACCTCCCCCACACAGAGTGGACATGCAGGTGGGAGCCATATCTGAGTCTCCATTAGCCTAGTTAACATTGTTCATCTTGCCCTGGTGATTCCGTGAGACCCTGCCCCACCCAACTTGTGAGCTCACCAAAGCTGCTTCTAGTGCCTTTTCCATACTGTCTTGGCTCATGCTGTGGACTTTCCTAAACTCTCTCAAAGGTTCACAACCCCCAAACCAGAAGCGTCTTTCTTTGGCCTGCCCCATATCTCATACTGAAAGGCCCCAAGCATGCCATTGGTGGCAGCTGGCCTCTGTTCAAGGCTCGGCCTCTCACAGGCACATCCAAGACCAGCACAAATGGTAACCATCTGAAGATCACTTTATAGTTCAGACCAAGTGGCCTGGAGAAGTGCACAGGCAGCAGCTCATCTTGGCCTGCAACAAAGCCCCTCCCAAGAGGCCCTAGAATGAATGTACAAAGTGGTCAGCTTTGTACAACCCAACCACCTGAATAAATAACACACCCAAAGGGCAGACTCCACAGGCACCAGAGTCCTGTTAAAGCAGTTCCTGCTCTGTAAGGTCGATGCCTGCACAACAGCAACTCCACTGTAATTATGGCCAGTCCTCACAATCAATAAGCTTGAGGGTCAATCCCTGTCACTGACATATCAACAATAATCAACTACAACAAGAAGACACCCACACAACTCAAACAGAGACACACCTGGAGCACTCAGCTCAGGTAATCAGGTAATCAGGGAGACTGCACCACTGGGTCCCACAGGACACCTTCCACATAAGACCACTCTACTACGACTGGTAGACATAGCATCTCTTCTTAATACATAGACATAGACACAGGGAGACAGCCAAAATTAGTAGGCAAAGAAACATGCCCCAAATGAAAGAACAGAACAAAATTCCAGAAAAAGAACTAAACAAATGGATACAAGCAATCAATGATGTAAGTGAAAACTTCAACAATGATATAAGAGACATAAAAATGGAGGTAGAAATAATAAAAAAGAACCAGTCAGAAATGAAGAATACAGTAACTGAAATGAAGAATACATTAGAAGGAATCAACAGATTAGATAAAGCAGAAGATCCAATCAGTGATTTGGAAGATAAGGTAGCAGGAAAGACCCAATAAGAACAAAAACACCCCGCCCCCCCCCAAAAAAAAGGAAGAAAAAAAATGATGTTAGTTTAAGGGGCCTTTGGGACAACATCAAGCATACCAACATTCACATCATAGTGGTACCAGAAGAAGAGAGAGAGTAAAGCATTGAAAACCTATATGAAGAAATAATGATGAATAACTTCCCAAACCTGGTGATGGAAATAGACTTGTAAGCCCAGGGAGCACAGAGTATCCCAAAGAAGATTAACCCAAAGAGGTGCACACCAAGTAGCATTATAATTAAAATGTCAAAGGTTAAAGACAAAGAGATAATCTTAGAAGCAGCAAGAGAAAAGCAACTAGTTACCTACAAAGGAGCTCCCATGAAATTGTCAGCTGATTTCTCAACAGAAATTTTGCAGGCCAGAAGCAAAAGACACAAAATACTGAAAGTAATGAAATGCAAGGACCTGCAAACAAGATTACTCTACCCAGCAAAGCTATCATTTAGAATCGAAGGAAAGATAAACAGACAAGAAAATGCTAAAGAAGTTCATCACCATCAAACAGTGTTACAGGAAATAGTAAAGGGACATCTTTAAGCAGAATAAAAAGAAAAATAAAGATAAAAATATGAATAATAAAATGTCACTGACTACATGTCTATCAACAATTGCTTTAAATGTAAACGGATTAAATGCTTCAATCAAAAGTCAGAGAGTGGCTGAATGGATAAGAACACAAGACCTTTACATATGCTGCCTACAAAATACTCACTTCAAATCAAAAGACACACACAGACTGAAAGTAAAGGGATGGAAAATATATATCTTATTAAATGGAAGTGAAAAAACAGCTGGGGTAGCAATACTTAGACCAGACAAAATAGACTTTAAAACAAAGAAGAAGGACCCAGTAATGTCACTTCTGGGTATTTATCCAAAGAAACCGAAAATACTAATTTGAAAAGACATATGCATTCACATGTTGATTGCAGCATCATTTATAACAGCCAATATATAGAGGCAATCTGGGTCCATCAACAAATGAATGGGTAAAGATCATGTGGTACATATATACAATGGAATAATACTCAGCCATAAAAAAGAATGAAATATTGCCATTTGCAACAATATGGTTGGACCTAGAGAGGGTATTAAGCTTAGTTAAATAAGTCAGACAGAGAATGACGAATACCATATGATTTAACTTGTATGTGATAGCTAAAGAACAAGACAAAGGAGCATTCAAAACAGAAACAAACTTGTAGATACAGAGGGCATTTTGATGGTTGCCAGATGGGAAGGGGTTTGGTGAGATGGGTGAAAAAGGGGAAGGTATTAAGAAGTACAAATTGGTAGTTACAAAATATTCATGGAGATATAAAGTATAGATAAGGAATATAGTCAATAATGTTGTAATAACTGTGTATGATGTCAGATCAGTACTAGATTTATTGGGGTGATTACTTCATGAGTTATATAAATGTCTAATCACTATGTTGTATACCTGAAACTAATATAATAGTGTATGCCAACTATAATTTAAAAAATTAAAAATAAATAAATACAAATTTACCTTTAAAAAAAAGAAAAAAAGATAATCCCCACCCCTTGAGCTGCCGGGAAGAAAAAACGAGAAATATGCTGAGAGATACATATTGTTTAGTCTACCACGCTGTATAATCAGGTGGACAATTTAGGAAGTAGTTATCAGTTTAGCCTAGAAAAATATGAGTTGTGAAGTGAGTAGATGTTAAATGTTTTCACCATCAAAAAGAAATGATAATTAATATGACATAATAATGGTGTTAGCCAATGCTATAGTGGCAATCATTTTGCAATATATAAATGTATTAAATCAACAGGTTGTATACCTTAAGGTTACACAGTGTTGTCTGTCAATTATATGTTAATGTACAGAAAACAAAATCTGAAAAAAATATGAATTTCCTAAAATTTACACTTTTGAGATTATTTCAGGAATAGTTTTGAATTTTCTTTTTCTTACTTCCCCTTCTTTTTTTTTTTTTTTTTTAAATTCTCAATTCTTTGAAAACATGCCCAGTGATAGTTTTGACATTTTGAGAGAAGGGAAAGAAAAGCATGATGTATAGTTCCTAATGACAAAGATCTTATAAACTAGAGGAACAAATATCACAAGCTTGTGATAAAGGATATGCTGTTTTTGTGAGTGAAAACAATGGATGTTAACAGACTCTAAACTGTATACTAAATGGTGTGTAATAGAGATCAGTCAATGTTGCTTGCCTGGTTTAGTTTTTCTTCAAAGAATAGTCTCCAAATGAGAGTTTGAACTTTAGAAATGTACTTTGAAGTCATAACAGAGAAGAAGAGACAAATGAAAATTCTCCAGTGGGGCTGATTCAGAGTACAGCACTACTTTCTTCTGACTAACCAGTGTCAAAAATCAGAAGATTGTAGTATAATAGTAGCTACAATGTGTAATGCCAATGCATTTGTTTTCAATGAGTATTGTCAATCCATTTGTTTTCATAAAGCTTGACCTATATATCCTTCTGTTAAAAAGGGATTTCAAAGGTAGTTTCCAAAATCAGTTCATGTACAGTATAAATCAATTTAATTCAACTCTGGTCACTGTTGGGGGTATCATTTAATTTCTGAGGTCATTGAAATAAACAAATGTGGCCATTGCCATCATTGTTTTACCTGAACAGTAGAGCTGGTTGGAATGAAGTACTTCTTGAATTCCTTTATCTATAGCGATAAGGTTTCATGATGGTGTGGGATGTTTTGTACAACTCAAGTTATGTAGTTGCTCCAAATACTTATCCAATTCCCTTGTTGTGTGCCATTCAGAATAAATCTTCTCTAGTTACTTAAAACTTCTCTTCTCTAGAAATTTCTTAATCTCTGCCCACAGAACAGTAAACTGAAACCCTTAGGTTCCAGGGAGAAATGAAATCCTCTATGTTTACTGAAACTTGGAAATACAGGAAGGAATACATAAAAAAAATTCAACTTCAGTACAATCTATTTGAAATAATGTGGAAATAACTAAGATACTTCTAGACTTCAGAAAAGTATCCTCTTAGTACCTTAGTATAAGAATATGGACCTAAAGATTCTGACTAGATTTTAGGCTTTACTGTTATGTAATGTTGTACAAATTATTTCTCCTCTGGGCCTCACTTTTTCCATTTTTAAATGAAAAGTTACTGAATTTCACAATCTTCAGAGGTCTACCTAGCATTCAGAAATTTTGAAGAGCATCATAGTCTTGCAATAATAGGTCTCTGTTGTTGACATCCAAGAGAGTGGCTAAAAGCCATTTTGGTTAAAAAACAGATACAATACAATGTGAATTGAGCAACAATAGAAATGTATACACATAGCACAAAGGAAGGGGTGGTTATTTCTTAAGAATGGTGGTAGGATTAGGTTTGGAGGAACATTCAGAGAGAAGTAGTGCTCCAAGAACTTAACTCGTGTCTGTGATCCACGACAGAGAACTTTCAGATTTCTAACTCATAGAGGATGGTCATTGAATTCAACTTGTACATACATTAATAAAATATTCTGTACAACTAAGTGTTTAAATTTTTATGTAGTGCACTAAAAGTTGCTTAAAATATATGTTGGAGCCATGGCTCACTGCAATGACTAAAAAGAAATAACATTTTCCTTTTTTCAATGTCTACTTAATGACTAAAAATTACACTCCTAAGAAGCATTTGAAAATGATTATGCCAACAAGTGAAATTCTTGGAATCTTTTACAGTGACAAAGACTATACTTTGTACGTAGCATTTTATTCAGCCAATATTTGATGATTATAAGAAATTTCTGTCACAAAATTATTTATATATATGAATAAAATATGAGAAATATAGTGATGCATATTTTGAGTCATGACATAATTATAAATTGATATTAACCAAGGTGTTTATATTTGAATGGAAAATATTCTCTATATTAAAGAAAATTTAAAAGAAAATCAGGCAAACAAGTGTGATTCATACATAGGTACATCATAATGTCACCTGATATTAGAGATTGGTTGATCAGAAACTCCTACCCTTATGGATATATCTTTGCTTTGGAGTTTTGTGTTTCAAATCAAAGTCATTTAACTAGAGTCTGAAATATGACTATGAAATAGTTAAGATGTGAATATAAAATTGTTAAAGAAAACATTTATACTGAGGGTTATTTTTTGGGATTAGATCTTGACAAGAATGTATGTCTCATCTGCAAAATTGTCAGTTGTTATATTAATAACCATCTTAATTTATTTAAAGGCAGAGAATTACATTTTTTCAAATAAGGTATAGTTTAAATTATTTTAACTGGGAATTAAATACATTAAAACGGAAACTCTTTAAGATATAAATTAGATATGCTTTAAACTCAGCTAACTCTACATTGAGAATGGTAGTATCCTGGAAAATTCACCTCAAAGATAGTGAAAAATATAGAGCACTATTTTGTCTGGGGACAGTTTTGCCCCACATGAGACATTTTTGGCTGTCACTTTTGAGAGAGGGAGCATTATTGGAATCTAGTGAGTGGAGACTAAGGAGTTTCCTAATCATCCCACAATGCACATCTCAGACCCCCTCACAAAAAAAGAATTATGTGATAAAATAAGTGAATAGTGCCTCTAGTAAGAAAACCTGATTGAAATAAATATGTGCATCTTATCATTTCCTTTTTTGTTTTCTACAGCTGGCTATTTATGGCTCTCACTAGACTCTTAGGGTATAACTATCTCAATCCTCTCCCCCCACACCATTTTTGTCATTATTTTCTTTCTCAAATGAACCTCTTTGATGATGATCCATTCATATGTTGATGGCAAAAATCATCTGGTAATTACAAGTGGGGACTAGAAGTTTGCAAAAAAAAATAAAAAAATAAAAAATATATATATATATATATATATACATATATATGTATATATATATATATAATATATTTCAATAATACTACTTTAAAAGATACTTCAAATTGTTGTAATGATGAATTTAAGGATTCTAAGATGGAGTCATTTAAGAATTTCATCGTGTTGGAAGTCCTTGCCAGAGCAATCAGGCAAGAGAAAGAAATAAAAGGCATCCAAATTGGGAATGAAGAAGTTAAATTATCACTCTTTGCAGATGATATGATGCTATATATAGAAAACCCTAAAGACTCCACCAAAAAGCTATTAGAAACAATCAACAAATACAGTAAAGTTGCCAGCTACAAAATCAACGCACAAAAGTCCATTGCCTTCCTATATACTAACAATGAAATCTCAGAAAAAGAAATACAAAAAACAATTCCTTTTGCAATTGCAACAAAAAGAGTAAAATACCTAGGAATAAACTTAACCAAGGATGTGAAAGACCTATATGCTGAAAACTATAAGACTTTTTTGAAAGAAATTGAAGAAGACACAAAGAAATGGAAAGACATTCCGTGCTCATGGATTGGAAGAATCAACATAGTTAAAATGGCCATATTACCCAAAGCAATATACAGATTCAATGCAATCCCCATCAAAATCCCAATGGCATATTTTAAAGAAATAGAACAAAAAATCATCAGATTTGTTTGGAACCATAAAAGACCCCGAATAGCCAAAGCAATCTTAAGAAAAAAGAACAATAATGGAGGTATCACACTTCCTGACTTTGGCTTGTACTACAGGGCCACAATAATCAAAACAGCATGGTATTGGCAGAAAAACAGACACATAGACCAATGGAATAGAATTGAGAATCCAGAAATAAAACCACATAAATATGGACAGATAATTTTTGACAAAGAAGCTAAAAACATACAATGGAGCAAAGACAGCCTCTTCAATAAATGGTGCTGGGAGAATTGGACAGCCACGTGCAAAAGAATGAAACTGGACTGCTATTTGTCACCATGTACCAAAGTTAATTCAAAATGGATCAAAGACTTAAGCATAAGACCTGACACAATAAACTGCATAGAAGAAAACATAGGTACTAAACTTATGGACCTTGGGTTCAAAGAGCATTTTATGAATTTGACTCCAAAGGCAATGGAAGTAAAAGATAAAATAAACGAATGGGACTATATGAAACTTAAAAGCTTCTGCACAGCAAAAGAAACCATTGACAAAATAAAGAGGCCACCAACTGAATGGGAGAAGATTTTTGCAAACAGTGCCTCAGATAAGAGGCTAGTATCCAGAATATACAAGGAACTCATGCAACTCAACAACAATAAAACAAACAACCCAATTGAAAAATGGGCAGAGGACTTGAAGAGACATTTCTCCAAAGAGGACATACAAATGGCAAATAGACATATGAGAAAATGCTCAACATCACTAATCATCAGAGAAATGCAAATCAAAACCACAATGAGATATCACCTCACCCCAGTCAGAATGGCTATCATCAACAAGACAAATAGTAACAAGTGTTGGAGAGGCTGTGGAGAAAAAGGAACCCTCATACACTGTTGGTGGGAATGCAGACTGGTGCAGCCATTATGGAAGGCAGTGTGGAGGTTCCTCAAAAAATTACGAATAGAATTGCCATATGACCCAGCAATCCCTCTCCTGGGTATCTACCCAAAAAATCTGAAAACATTTAGAGATAAAGACACGTGTGCTCCAATGTTCATTGCAGCTTTGTTTACGGTGGCCAAGACATGGAAACAACCAAAATGTCCTTCGATAGATGAATGGATGAAGAAGTTGTGGTATATATACACAATGGAATACTATTCGGAGATAAGAAAAGATGATATAGGAACATTTGTGACAACATGGATGGATCTTGAGAGTGTAATGCTGAGCGAAGTAAGTCAGACAGAAAAAGCAGAGAACCATGTGATTTCACTGATATGTGGTATATAAACCAAAAGCAACAAAAGAACAAGACAAACAAATGAGAATCAGAAACTCATAGACACAGACAATGGTTTGGTGGTTGCCAGAGGGTAAGGGGGGTGGGGGGTGGGGGGTGGGGGGTGGGAGATGAGAGTAAGGGGGATCGAATATATGGTGATGGAAGGAGAACTGACTCTGGGTGATGAACACACAATGGGATTTATAGATGATGTAATACAGAATTGTACACCTGAAATCTATGTAATTTTACTAACAATTGTCACCCCAATAAATTTAATAAAATAAAATTAAAAAAAAAAAAAGAATTTCATGAAAGTTGGTCTCAGAGACAGTGAACAAGGTTATCAACCAATGTTAGTGAGTAGACAGGACTTTACTTTTAAATAAATCTTGTACTTTTAAATTGTTTCCCTTCCACTTTCTCAATTAACCTTTGAGCAGAAATCCCTGGATTTTAATCACTCACATACCTTTGCATTTGCTTCTATCATTTTAACCAAAAAATAAGACTGTATTTTTCATTTTTATTTGTGATTCCATAAGATTCTTCAGCTGAGTTTAACATATTTTTTCCCTTGTTTTCTGTGGTAAAATGCACATAGCATAATGTTTACTATTTTAACCATTTGAAGTGTACAGTTCTTAATATAGTAATACTAAGCACATTCATTTAGTTGTGCAACTATCACCGTTATCCATTTTCAGAACTTTTTTCATCTGGCAAAACTGAAACTATGTGCCCATTGAACTATGGTAAGTAAATAATAGTCATACAAAATTATAAAAGAAACTAAAATAAGATAATGCAATAAGATAATTTGGGTCAATTTTTATGAATTTAATTTACTTATTTAAATTCTACCCATAATTTTTTTCTTTGGACCTAATTGTTATCTATAGGAAATTTCTCTTAAATTTTACTTCTCATTCATTTACTGCATTAATTAATTGAAGACAGGGGAATAAGAAAATGAGAAAGAATCTCATTACTGAATTAATTGAACTAGGAAGTTGAAATATGAAATAAGGAGAAATGGAATGTATTTCCACAATCAATTGATCATTTTATACAATAATTATCCTTACATTATCTCATTCTTCTAAACTATTTTATTTACTTTTACCATGTATTCTTCCATTTTTCTTGTTTGATACAAGCACACAAGATTGACTTTTTCTTTACTGTCCTTCCTCTGTATTCTCACAAAGCAGGGAAAGCTACATTTATCTTTTGTTTCCTGGGCTTTATGACTTTCACACTTCTATTTTACTTATTGGTAAAATGGGTTTTACATATTGGTAAAATATGGGATGTGCAGGAATTGCTTGGTATTCAGAACCCACATTCTGAACAGAGCATCTCTAAAGCAAATGCCTACAAGTGCCAAAAAAGTGACTGAAGTGGCAGGTGTAAGTACACAGGTAAATGAAAAGTACTGTGGAGAACAGAGAATGCAAGTTCCCTGTAAAAAAGGGCCAGTTGCTACTCAATTCTCAGTCTTACCAGACATTCACATTTTTCAAAAGAAGCCAGAAATTTTGTTTTCATATAAAACTTTCATATTTTTAAATGTTTATACAATTTAAAATCTCTGTAGGCCCAGCACAAGTAATCTGCATACAAAATGTGTTTTGTAAGCCTCAAGTTTCAACCGATCTAAACAGACATACACATTTTTTTACATTACACTGTAGAGTAGAAGCTGTCAAAGTTCTGTTTCTGGTACTTGCAGACCCTTGAGAGAGAGCTTAAATTCTCTGACATCTTCCACTTTTAACTATACTTAATTTAATGTTAACCGAAAAATTGTTTAAGAATACCTATATTTAAATTGGGAAAAGGTAAAGCTTTTCTTTCTCTCTAGCTATCACATTTATCCTTTCCTCTCAATTTTTTTTTCACATATATAGAAGACTGGGAGTACCATATTTCTAACTTTTATTATTTCCCTGTATCATTCATAAAAAACTATAAATACTAGATTTAAAATAGTATTCCATATTTCAACATACATATTGTGATGGAACTACTATGTTATAAGTAAATATACATTATTATCATAGAATACTGTTCAACAAAAATTCTTCATTAATTTCTCATCAATTATGTTTCTCCTGCCAACTTCCATATTGAGATTTTATATGCTGCCTTCAGATCCCTAAGCCTGTATATCATATTTTTAATATTTTTTCAGTGCATGGACTCTTTATTTTTATTTCTGCTTCTCTAGTTACTGTTTGTTTATTTCTTTGAAATAACTGTATTTTATTGTCAATTTAATTTTCTTTAAGTTTATTTTGTTAACATGTTATGGTATTTTGACTTACAAAATAATTGAACTCTGCAAAAGTTATCTAATCATTAAAACTCAATGAAGAAACTTGAGATGTAAAGGAATACTATAAAAATATTTTATAAAACAAATAATGAATCCCTTTTGAATTTATTGTTTATATAAAGAATTTTGTGAATGTTGGATTTATTCATAGCAAATGTGCATTTCCCTGGCATCTCTCTTTAGACAAAAATTTTAGAAAGACATAGAAGTTATCTTATATTACTGTGAATTATTCAGATTTCTATGCCTCTAATGTATATCCTAATATCCAATGTCAATCCCAAAATATCTGAAGTCATGTGTGTGAGTGTGCATGCACACATACAGACATACAAACACACACACTTTTTCTATTCATTTTCAGGAAAGCTTTAACAATGTCCAGGAGAAGAATCTATTTCTATTTGCTTATTTCAAGTAATTACTTTAGCTAAGAATTATTTTTGGGTGTGTGTGGAATTCTGTAGTTAGGCTGTGTTAGCAGAGGGCAAAGTTGGTGGTTCTCCTTGAATCTATTCTATTATCAAGATTCAATTTCTTGTCTCAGAAGTGACATTTAATATATGATTGACCTTTACCTCAAATTTTAAAATTGTCAATTTTCCTTCCGATAGCCTCCAGTAGGAAATTAATCAAAAGTTTAGGAAAATAAATTAGTTATTTAACTTTTGTCACTCAGCACTAAAAATAACATGAGAAGTTTCTTGGTGCTGCTCATAAGAATTATTCAGTATGTTTCTTTTTTTCTTTTTCTTTGACTATTTGGTATTCTTTTTACTCTGGCTTAAATATCTTCAACTTCTCAGGAATACTGACCTCCATACCAGTCAGTTGCTGTCACTCACATTAGTCATGGTATAGATTTCATTACCCTTAGAAACTTTTGTTAGGATGACCTACTCTGAAATCCCACTCTCTGATTGTGCCTCCTAATGTTTTATATTTCTCACTTCCAAATTTGTACTGAACTAGATCTTTATCTTTACCAGGATGGAGCTCTCTAGTTGTCCCATATTTTCCTTACCTCTTAATTCTGGGTTCACTTGCCTCTCTTGCAAGTCAAAACCTTATAACCAGCTGTTAAAATTACACTTCTTCAACTGTTTTTGGCCAGTTTGATCTACCTTGCCAGCCCATAATATTTCATAACTCCAATTATGGAAATTTATTTGATCTTCCTTCTCTGAGTTTTCTGGAGAACGTCATAGAACAATGACGAATGAGCAGATATACCATCAGCTTGTTATTATATTCAAACTCAATTAAAATCATACTTTTGCCTAATAACCTTGTTATTCAAATTTTGTCATTGATTCTTGGATTAGCAACTATAACACTTTTGTAATATCCCCTTAGTCAGACATGGTCATTTCATCCATAGTCTCACAACTTCCTAACTAGTAATATACTCTCTCCTATTATTTTTCCTTCTTGACCAAGCCAAATACTCTACTGATCCCTTCTAGTGTATCTGTTAACCCCTTCTTGACTTAACTATAGACTCTAGATAAACCCTGTAATCCTCAGATGCAGTAACTAAACCCAAAAAATTGACTATTGTTAGGGAAGAATTATGTAAATTAGTTTGTTTTACTTTTATTCACGATGAACAACAACAAAAAACAAAACCGCAAAAGCATACTCCAAAATTTTCTGCAATCTCTTCTAATTGGCTTGTTAGCTCCACTTCCCAGGAGGAGTATTTCTTAGATTATCTCTGGATTAGGTGTACTAGAGGGCCAGAAAAGCCAAGAAGAGAGAAACGGATCGGCATTTTTGAATTTCTCCTTCTCAGAACACAGTACGAGAGACTCTAGTGCTCTTGTTTTGTCTTATATCTTCATGGTGATCCTTGCAGTGGGCCGGTCATTCCAGGTGAATGGTAATTTTATATCTCTATGGCTTTGATATTTATTTGAACATGTGTGCTTCTGTTTTCTGCTGTGTTCTACTTTTTTCACCTACCAACTCAAATCTTTTCTTCATGGAAGCAAGGCAAAAATTTGAAACTAAAAGCAAGTACTCCTGTGTTAGGCTTCACGATGCACGTCCATGTAGGGATCAAAGACACAAGCCTTGTTAGATATGATGTGTCCCACAGTGCCATGTAATTCAGAAAATCATTTGTAACTGCATAAGGTTAACTCACATTTGCAACAGGGAAAAACAGGTTGAAGTTTAAAACCAGAATACATTTTACATTGTTCAACTTAAGCTTCCAACTATCTTTTCCCATTTAATAATTGGTACTGTAGGAAGGCTAGATTCTTTTCTGTGCCTGCCTGCCTGCCTGATCAAATACAGAATTTCTGATAGTACAGCAGCAGTGACTAAGCAGATAATCAACAGCATATTCAGAAAACTCTCAAAAAAGATCTCATTGGTGTTTCTAAGCTCTGAACTTGATTTGCAAGTTAGGTATAAATACATATGCTGGGGAAGACTTATAGAGTCAGCCTCTGTTTGAGACTAATTTCCCAGGATAAATGTGTAACACAATTTTGAATTTTACTTGATATTTTTAATCAAAAGAAGTCTTTTAATGGTATTTGTTTATTCTTGTGTTTATTCTCACTACTTACAACCTCAAATTCTAGATTTCCTCTGCTGTCCCTAGAAGATATTTATGCTTTAATAAGTGCATACTGCTTTTTTCTTTAAACGATAGCCTCTCTTATCAGTTTTAAAACTGTTTCTGTATCTTTAAAGAAATAGATCCAGCTGCTAAGTTGATTATTGGAATATGACCACTGGCATGCCCAAGAGCTGTGCCAATATCTAATACTGCCTTATTGATAGATACATAGTTATTACCATTCTATTATTCATAATTTTGATCTTTTTTTCCACCTTAAAAAAGTCTCTCTTACATTCCTTGTAATACTAATTTGGTGGTAATGAACTCCTTTAGCTTTTCCTTGTCTGGGAAGCTCTTTATCTGTCCTTCTGCCTTGCTGGGTAAAGTACCCTTGGTAGTAGGTCCTTGATTTTCATCATTTTGAAAATTTTGTGCCAATCTGTCATGATGCCAATCTGCAAAGTTTCTGTTGAGAAATCAGCTGACAACTTTATGGGAGCTCCCTTTCTCTGCTGCTTTCAGGATTCCCTCTTTGTCCTTAACTTTCGCCATTTTAAATATAATGTGTCTTGGTGGGGCCTATTTAGGTTCATCTTATTTGGGACTCTCTGCACTTCCTGGGCTTATATGTCTATTTCTTTCATCAGGATAGAAAAGTTTTCAATCATTATTTCTTCAACTAGGTTCTCAATCCCTTATTTTCTCTCTTTTCCTTCTGGTAACTCTATGAGTTGAATGTTCTTACACTTGATGTTATCCCAGAGGTCTTTTAAACTAATCTCATTTTTTTGGATTCTTTTTTTCTTTTTGCTGTTCTGATTGGGTGTTTTCTGCTATCTTGTCTTTCAAATCACTGATTCAGTACTCTGCTTCCTCTAGTCTGCTGGTAATTCCTCCTACTGCATTTTTAATTTCAGCTATTATATTCTTTATTTCTGACAGGCTCTTTTTAATGGTTTCTATGACCTTTTTGATGCTTGCTATCTGTTTGTTGAGTTCCTTGAGTATCCTTATAACCATTGTTTTGAACTCTGTCTCTGGTAGGTTGCTTGCCTTCATTTTGTTTAGTTCTTTTTCTGGAGTTTTCTCCTGTTCTTTCATTTGGGATGTATTTCTTTGTTTCCTCATTTTGCCTACCTTTCTGTGTTTGCTTCTATGTATTACGCAGAACTGCTGTCTCCAGTCTTGTCTAGTAGCCTTCTGTAGTAGGTACCTTGTGGAACCCAGTGTCACAGTCTCCTTGGTCACCTGCTCTGGATGCTCCAAGAGTGTCCCTTGTGTAGGTTGTGTGTGCCTCCTGTTATAGTTGAGCTTTGATTGCTATTGGCACATCAGTGGGTGGGAGTGGCTCTCTGGTTGATTGGCTATGGGGTTTAGTGACATCAACAGCTTATGGGCTGATATGCAGGGGACTTACCCCACTGAGTGGGATTCATCCCAGTGGACTCTGGTGCCTGTTTTGTGTGTGCCACTTTGGGGTATAACTGGGTGGTGTTCTTCTGTGGTCTGAAGCCAACCTCCAAGTATGTTGATTATGGGGCCTCTTGGGAGGGCCTTGGTGCAGGTCAAGGTCACCCACCACTTGTTATCAGCCAGGGACTACCTGGTAGGAGTGACAAAGTGATCTGAGGTTGTTTGCTTCCTGTGCTAAACCTGAAGGCATAGGGAAGAGGACACACTGCAAACAAGGATGGGTACTACCAGTACCCAGCCTTAGGAATAGGTTCGTGAAAAGCCAGAACACCCCAAGGTCTGTTACCACCTGCCAGCTTTCTTAAAGTTCAGCCATGATAAAGCCTCATGCAGTACATGAATTTGGTGAGGCAGTGTCTCAGGGAATCATGAGAATGGGAAGAGTTGTGGTCACCAGGTTAATGTAGACTCTGTTTTGGTGCCAGTGCTGAGCCTGGAGCTTCCCAAGTAAAGTACCAGCACATTGAGGCCAGTTACAACTCACCCTGCCTCTGATAGCTTTCCAAGAAAGAGTGCAATGTGGACAGGGTTTGTTGTTTACAGACAAAGTGCCTCTGGCATTGGGGGAGTTGAGTGGGGTGGAGTCCAAGTGAGTCAGCAGGATGGAGCAGTGGAGCTCACCAGGCCAATCAGATTCAGATTTGGCAATGTGGAGGCCAAATCAGGAAATGTGGCACCTGCCTGCCGGCTGCAAGGGAAAAGGACCCCACACAGGGAAAGTGGTGACTGTTCTCCAGCCCTCGCTCCTGAGCCACACACTTCAGTCTGTCCCAGTATGCATTGGATGCCCACTGAGTCACCGTCCTTCTGCTGGAGCCCAGGGTGAGTGCCTGCAATTGAGTGAATCTGTACATGGTCCATTTAAGAGGATATCTGGGTTTCCCACAGCATTCCATCCCATCCAGATGGTCAGAATACCCACTGTTTTTCACAGGCACATATGGTAGGGACTCCTCTTCCCCGCACCAGTACTCTTGGCTGGGAACCTCTTGTGGGGCTGGGTCTCTCACTCTTCCAGAGGAACTTTCATAACTGAGCTATCTAGTCTGATTCTCAACGGCCACATAGAGGTTTGGAGCTAGCCCGTTTCTTGTCTCTGCCCCTCCTACCAGTCTTGATGTGGCTTTTTCTTTATATCCTCAGTTATAGGACTTCCATTCAGCTAAAGTTCAGATGGTTCTCCAAGTTGATTGTTCTATAATTTAGTTGTAATTTTAACATGTTCACAGAAGAACACAGGCACAGTCTTTATCTACTCTGCCATCTTGGATTGCCACTTGCCTCAGTTCTTTAGTTCATCCTTTCCTTGAAACAATCTATGAAATTCTCCCAAGCCACATTTGATTGTAGAAAGCTTATTCATGTTTTAAAATTTAGGATAGGTACCAACTACCCTAGGAGACCTTCTCTGAAACCATGGTTCTACAAAAATTCTCTCTGCCTATCTCTATCCTATACTTACTTCTGTGTGTTGTAAATATAACTGTCTCACTAAGCAGGTTGAATTCATTGCTGTTATCAGCATAAAATTGTTTTAATTTTTCTAACATGTGCTCCTTGTTGTGCTGTGTTAAACTCTTCTTTCTCACTCTCTCTGAGTTGTACATTCTATTCATGAAATCATGTTCTCAATATGCTTTCAAAAAATAATTAACTCAAAGATTCAAATCATGTCCCCCTCCCCCAACACAGTGATTGAGCATATTTCCAACCAGAGAATGGGATATTATTTTCCCATTCTAAAGGCCTCCCTAAACTTTACAAGTGATTTCCTGGGGACACCCTCTCTTACCTTAAATACAGGGAACTAGCTGAGTCCCTGACCATCACTAATAAGAGAAGGGCAATAGGATAGCCTGGCTTCTAGAATGATATATTTACACAAAAGAGAGCTCAGGCTCCCTTCCCATTTATATGCTTCTCCAGGTGCACACCTCCAAACTAGCACACCACTCTTGCCCCTTTTCACCTAAAGACTCTCTTGCCTAGAATGAAGCTTTCTTCAAACTTAGTCCTTGAATCAAACTTAGTATAATTTAAGGGAAGACTATCTCCACTCTAATTCTTTGCACTATTTTTTAGAAAGGAAAACCTAAAACCTCAAGGACAAGTAGATTTTAATCACTATCTCATACCAGTGTTAACCTATTGGAGAATTATGTTCTTTGTCGTGGTGCCCTCCCTAGAGTATAAGCCCAGTGAACTACAGGGCCTGTGGTCTTTTCATTATTGTATCTCCAGGTAACTTGCAATGCTATAAAAAAAAATGCTTCTTGACTAAATTACTGAGTAAATTTGATTCTTTGTTGAATAAACAATCTCTTGAGAAATGTTTCAATAATAACCTAGCAGTGTCTACCGTACAAGATATTATACTAAGTGCTTTACAGTTACTATCTTGAGACTTCAAACTACTCTGCAAAGAAGTTATGGTTATCATTAATTTGTCATCAAGTTGAGGCTCAGAGAAAAGTAAGTCTTCCAAGGTCTCACCTTTAGTAGCAGAGCCAGTGTTCACGTTTGGGCACAATTGATTCCCCAACTTACACCATGTCTACTATAACATAAGGCCTACAATGAAGTGCCCAGACAAAATTTATTTTCAGTCAACTGTCCAATGGCATGATATGTGTATATGCACACATGCACCAAGTGCACAGATAGACAGTTATATTACACATATATTATGCTCATAATATCCATATGTACATATGTAATTGTATATGATAAACATATATTATAGCTGTATCATATCAACATAATTGTGATATGTTATACATATACATATAATATATAAATTATACTTTCCTCTGTTTTATGTTCTTACATAAGGATTTTAGAGCAATGAAAAAAAATTGTCTATAAATGACCCTGGGGGCTCATTTTAGGTTGTCTAGATGTTGGGCTACCTGGGACCTTCTCCTTCTCTCAGTGAGAGGTGATGTACTCAGACTGAGCTTCTCAAGAAGCTGGAATTATCTTGTGGCAGGAATAACCACATCCTTTGGATTCAAATGTCTATGAGTGCTGGGCAACTGATATTCCCATAAATCTTATGTAAACAGCTGACACCACACATCCAAGCTTTTTGGAAGCATGTTTTTTCTTCTAATGACAGGGATTATTTCTTATACTTTCCCTATAAGATAGGAAACTCATGGGAATTATAGTGTCTTCACTGAAATACCTTATCTAACAGATGCCCTAGTGTGTGTCACCATAGGATAATCAGAAGATGGGAGTGCATGCATCTCCTGTTTACCCTGGCTTTCAAAGAATCCTCTTCCCAAGATACCACCTATAGCTTAACTCATGTTATATACAGTTATAGGTGTCATCATGAACCCTGGTGTGTGACCTGGTGAAAAATAGTGAAATGATTTCAACAAGGAAACAATTTCAAACAATAGAGAAACAATTGCAAAGGCAGATTTAACCCAGATTTTAACATGCTAGAACCCAACACAAGTTTCTAACCTTCCTGTCCTTTGTAAAATTAATCTTGCCTTTCAAAGAAAGACTGAAGCCCTGGCTTACTTTCCTATAGGCTTCCCATCATCCTTGAAAAGTTGAAGTTATAAGGAGGAGAAGAAGGAGGGGGAAGGGAACAATGAGAAGAGAAGGAAAAAAAATAACTGAAGTAACTACTGGAATTTCAACAAACATGGTTCACTACTGCTGTCAGTGAGAATTCAATGGCCAGTAATGTTACCATTCCAAAAGAAAAATTACCCCCACTTTATCTATCAAATCAATATATACACAGAAGAGGGAAAGTATCATAGATCGTAATCAACAAGAAGCTCAATAACTTGTCTGAGGTTCCCAAACCACATTAATTAGATCCTTGTTTTAACTGATACTAATGCAACATATTCACAAATTTTATTGACTATTCATCTGTTATTTCAGGGATATTTTTGAAACATAGCCATTATAAAATTATGGTTTATAATTATATAAAGGTGAGGAACAAAGTTGAGGAGATACTATTTACATTTTCCTAAGTAATATTTAAAGTTTATATAAACTTTCATAATTCATAAATTGAATGAATATATTAATGCTGAGGAAAAAAGTGATTGATATTGCCTTCATGAAAATGATGCAGCATGGTTGTGTCATATTGGCTAAATCATTTTTCTTCCTTACTAATTCTAGTTCTGTTATTGACTGTCAATATACATTTTCTGTATCTCAGTCATTGAATGACTTTAAAGATTTAAAAGAAAAATCTTACTTTATTTACTCATTTTCTTCATCTATGTTATCATTATTTTTTTAGACTACATTGGTAAAGGCTTCAATGGTTATGAAGCTATTATTAACTAAACCATCTGGGCATCCTGCTTGGTAAGGTAGAGTAATTTAAAGCCACTCCCTTCCATAATACCTTCAAGTACAAAGTATGGATTTTCCTGAAGTGAAATGTCTTTACTCACATAATGTCTTTCCTGAGTGCATTCTGATCTCAGCCGGACACTTCTTTGCTAAGGGCTAGTTATATTTCTGCTGAGTATGGGTATAGATACAAAAAGAGCAAGTAAGGAATGATTTGCCTTCTGGAAATCTTTCATTAATACTGAAAAAGGAGATGAGAAATAAACACTAAAATGCTGAATGGACTGTCACAAGATACTAGGGGTTTGCAAGAGAAAGTAGCTTTGTAGACAAGGTTAGAATATGGTTATTTTAGAGTTATGTGGATCATTCTTTAACAGTTTCTTTGGTGTTCAGGGATGAAAAAATATTCTCTCCAATGATTCTGTGAGCTAGGCTCTCTTGGTTCTTCTCAGTTACCCCAGAATCCTAGTGGTTTAGACAACTGACAAACATCAATTGGCAATAACTTACAATGGGAGATCAAAGGGATAGTTACCAGCAGGGAGGGGGATGGACAAAAAGGGGAAGGGGAATAAAGTCAATAATATAGTTAATAAGCCTGCACAGTGACAGATGGTTACTAGAATTAGTGAGGTGATCACATTGTAAGGCATAAAAATGTCGAATCCCTATATTGTACACCTGAAACTAGTATAACCAGTATGAGATTGTATACCAACTATACTTAAATTAAATAAAAAATAAAAATTAAAAATAAAAAATTAAAAACAACAACAAAAAAAAACAACCTTATGGTGGAATCATGTACTGGGCCAGATGAAAGAGTAAGATAGATATATCTTCTCCCTCATGTAGCTTGGTGTGTTGTAAGATCAAGTAATTAAACTAACATGAAAAGAAAATAATAATAAACACTAAGTGATTAAAATCTCATCTATTCCTGTCTCTGAAGAATATTGTTTTTTTTTTGTGCTGAGCCTAGTGGTTGGGAAAGTGATCACTGGCATCAGATGTTGATTATATTTCATTTTTCTCTTATTGTTTGTAACATTAGAGTATGCTGAGATCGGCCTTGAGATTGGAATAGGATGGTCCAAGAAGGTCCAGTACATCTGGTTACATAAAACACGTGAAGAACTATAGAAGGGAAAATAGAAATGTAATAAAAGCTTAATGCAGTGGTGCATCCTTTATTCCATGGCAACCAGAGAAGATGTCTTGAGAAAATGAAGCTTAAACGGATGCCTCTTTTGTAAATAAGAATTAGCTAAGCAAAGTAAGATGCCAGGGATGGGTGGTTTCACTCAGATGTGTGAAGGTCCAGGAATGAGAGTTTCAGATGAATGAAAGCTTTAGATGCATGTGATTTAATTTGCAATATATGAGTACTTTCCAATATATGAGTATGTAACAGATACATTTTTTTATTATTAATTTCTAGTTTGATTCATTGTGGCTTGAAACCATAGTTGGTATAATTTTAATCATTTAAAATTTTTAAGGTTTGCCTTATAACTTACATCGTACCTTTGTGAATATTCCATGTACACTTGAAATGAATGTGTAATCTTTTATTGTTGGGTATAGTGCTACAGATCAATTAGATAAATTATTTTGATGATATTATTCAGCTCTTCTATACTCTTGTTTATTTTTTGTATTTAACTATTGATTATGAAGAGAAGAATGTTGAAGACTCCATGTTTGATAGTATATATATTTACTTTTTAATTTCAGCATTCAAAGTAAAAATGATTTTGAAGGATTTATGAGAGATCTAAGTGGTTATGTCTGGTTAGGAATATGAATATGGATTGCAGGGTCTCTCATTCGTGTCAATTTGGGGTTCATATATAAGTAGATGGTAATGTATTCCATAGAAGGGACTGAGAATACCTAATCGGTGAGTGTAGAGTGTAAAAACAAGAGAGAAGAATCTTGGCACCAGTCACATTTTAGTGAAATTTGAAGAAAGGGAAGCATACAATACAGATTGAAGAGGATAAGAGATATGTAAGTATTACAAGCAAATTATAGAGTATGGGTTCTCAAAACCTATAATGCCGAATGCCACAGAAGCTAAGAAAAAATGATGTTTTGAAAAGAAAAAAAATGGTAAAAATTTGGAATTCTACCCAGAGATCAAGAAGGGTCACATCTGAAAAGAATCCGTTTGACTTATGAACATAGATATCACTGGTGACTTTGGAAAGAAGAGTTTATATAAAGTCATTAGGGTCAAATGATAGTAATTTGATGAGTGGGAGTTGAAGTAGATACCTCAAGTTTAGACAATGCTAAAAGCATTTTGCTGTGAAAGGGAGGAATTACAGTAGTAGCTAAAGAAAGAAGTTTCTGGTAGATTTTCAAGACTTCTTTTTAAGTTTTATTTTAGCAGGTTTTTTTTGTTCCTAAACTGGAAATGGCCTTAGTACTTTAAATGCTAATTGGAAGGAACCAATAAATAAAGGCTAACAACAGAAAGAAATGAAATCCCTCAGATGGTGGTAGGAAAAGAGACCCTGAGCACAGGTGGAGGCAGTAGTTAAGAATGAACAAAAGAGGGGCCGGCCCAGTGGCCCAGGCGGTTAGAGTTCCATGCTCCTAACTCCAAAGGCTGCCAGTTCAATTCCCACATGCGCCAGTGGGCTCTCAACCACAAGGTTGCCAGTTCAATTCCTCGAGTCCCGCAAGGGATGGTGGGCTCCGCCCCCTGCAAGTAAGATTGAACACGGCACCTTGAGCTGAGCTGCCTCCCGGATGGCTCAGTTGGTTGGAGCGCATCCTCTCAACCACAAGGTTGCTGGTTCAACTCCCTGAAGGGATGGTGGGCTACGCCCCCTGCAAATAGCAACGGCAACTGGACCTGGAGCTGAGCTGTACCCTCCACAACTAAGACTGAAAGGACGACAACTTGAATCTGAACGGCACCCTCCACAACCAAGATTGAAAGGACAACAACTTGACTTGGGAAAAAAAAAAAAAAAAAGTCCTGGAAGTACACACTGTTCCCCAATAAAGTCCTGTTCCCCTTCCCCAATAAAAATCTTTAGAAAAAGAAAAAAAAAAAAAAACAATGAACAAAAGAGAACACTTCAGAATAATAGTGAAACATTTCCTCTGGAGCTCCCAGGAGAATTTCTTGTCTTATTTCCTGTCGCACCTCCTTACTGGTTTTTCCTGGGAGCCCTGGGCTAATGAATTAAAAGCGTATAAATAAATTCTTATTCCATAGTTGGCTTCCAGGGAAGCTTAACATAACTCTAAATGTATTTGTCTAGCCCTAATTCCCAATTCTTCACAGAATTCCTAACTCATGTATCCAAATGTCTATTTTATATCTCTACTTTTGGAGGTAATATGTATCTGAAGCTTTACATGGTTAAAGCAGAGCTTCTGATTTTTTTCCTAATGCTGTTCTTCTTTCAGTCTTCCTTCCTTTAGTAAATAAGAATATCTACGCTATCAAGAAAAATAATTACCTTTATCTGTTCCCCTTAACCTACATCCAAATCATCAGCAAGTAGAGTACATTTTTAAGAGTTCCAGAATTTGTTAAATTCTGTCCACATACTTCCATCAGTACTGCCACCACTCTTGCTAAGCTCCCATATTAATCTTCTACCTGAACTACCACAGTTATCACCTGATTTCTCTAATTTGTGCATCCCTGCAATCTAATTAATGAAATATTAGCCAAAGAGATCTTTGTAAATATATTTCATATTATGTCCTGTACTGCTCAGGAAACCTTCAGTGGTTTCTTGCTGAAATTAGAAATTTCTGCTTACTAGCATGTCTTTGTGAAGGGGGATTTGAAATAAATATTTAACAACGGGTGTGGAATGAGTGTTCACCAGTCAAAAGATACACTGGTCACAATGTGTAATGCTGTCCCTAAGGGCTCAGTACCATCCTTGCCTACAAGGTGCTACATGCCCACTCTCGCCCTTACTCATTCTCACACATACTGCCTTTCTTCCAAAGATTGCTTTTGTCTAGAATTTTCCCTTTGCCTGGCTTTCCCTTGCCTTTCACTCAGATATTACATTCTCTTTGAGGCCCTGTCTTGCCAATTAATGTCCAGTTCTTATTTTGCCCTGCTTAGTAACACTTATACTTGTTTGTTTCATTTCCTTCATAGGACTGAAAACTATATGAAATTATTTTGTGCATTTACTTTTTTGTTGTTGTTGTTCTCTTCCACTAGAATTTAAGTTTATCAAGAGCAGGGATCTTACACTGTTTTTTCACCACTATATCCCCAGAATCAAGGATGGTGGCTGGCATATGGTAGACATTTAATGCTCACTCATTAAATGCTTGAATATGTAAGTAAATAATGTAAGAATGGATGTATAGAAGAAAGTAGTTATAAAAATTATATGGTAAAATAAATAACTTTATTTTCTATCTCTTCTATTTCTAGCCTACCCATGAGTTTCAGATCTATACATCCAAATTACTACTGGAATGCTCACCACCAAATAAATCTCAATATGAATTAATTCCTTTACCTTGAAATATTCATTTTATTCCCAGTAATGGTATATGAAGTATATTCATCTTATCACAATTTGCAATACAGTATAAAAAGTAGGCTTAAATTGAATGGGTCCCAAATTTTTTTCTTCCATTTATCTATGGCAAAGTTAAAACTCTCTTTGACTCAATATCCTCCTCTATAAAATGATGATAACAAAAACACTTGTTTTATAAATTTTTGGGGAGTATTGTATGAATAAATTAATTCATGTAATCCCTTGAGACTATGGCTGGGAAAAAATAAGCAATCTTTATATCATAGGTATTAGTATTTGCCAAGCAATAAATAGGAAAATAATCATAGCTTGCTTCAGTTGTCTTACCTTCCCATCTGGTTAGAACACAGAACCTTCAAATTTTGCCATCCTACATCTTCCCAATCTAACTTCCCTAAAAAACACTAATTGCCATTCATATCAGCATTTTGTCTTGGTATTTGCTGCAAGAACAGCCCAACTACTTCCTCTTTCCTCTGTCTCTGCTTTCTTGTTCATTCTTTTTATCAGAATGATCTTCCTAAAATAGAAACTGATATATTATTTCCCTACCTTTCGTCTCTCAATAACTTTGTATCGCCTTCAAGATAAAACCTAAACCCAGCATGAAATGGAAAGCCTGTCATTTCTCATCACTTTCTCTTGGAAAACCTATTCTTGCAGCCAAACTGAAGGGTTCCCAATTGCCTCAGTGCACCAGCTTCTCTCACACCTCTAAACCTTTCCTTACACAGCTCACTGCTTGGAAGGGCAGCTGTCTCCTGCCATTTTCTTTCTCCTTCTCCTCTTCCCAATGCGTTCTTTACTTAGCAAACGATGAATGAGTCTCTAAAGTTTATGCAAGTTGTCATCACGTCTTTAATGAATGACTTAATGAACAAAGATGTATGAAAGGCCTATTACATGCCAGAACACATGTGGTTAGTGTTGCCTCAATTATCAATATTCTCTGAGCAAAATTTCTTATTCTAGGCATTCTTTTATTTCTCCAAGACAAGGCTATATTTGACTTGAGATTTAAGTTCATAGCCTTTCTGTGGCTATGAAAACGCCACAATTCCAAGTGAATTTTCATTTTCCAAACACTTTTGATTTAATCGAATTTCCTTACAGTTCCTCCTCCTAGTACCTGGGTCTATCGTTGAAAGGGCTTTTTGCTAACCTCCAAAATATTTTCAATTTCCTAAGTGTCTATGCATTAATGTGAATATTAAACTTAGAATAGAATATCATCAATTTTTGATAGGTTACATACCGTAAAAGTTTATTCAGTTATTCAGCCTTCAATTTAATGAATAAGAAAATTATTATAGTTTCATTACTAAAGCTAAAACATTATTTTGTTATTGTTGTTAAGTGGGACACAGGTAATGATCATAATTTAAATATGATTAGTCACATTCAGACTAATTGTGTAAATTTTCAGGATGTTCCTAAAAAAAAAAAAAAAAAAGCTAATGAAAGTAAGTTTGCTATGATGACAGCTCTCTTAAGATAGGTGGTTCAGTTTCAAACACTATTTTTAACAGTTTAGGTACATCAAACTCCAAACTACAGGCACCACAAGATTAGTGGAAAAAGAACTCCCTGGTGATTAAAAAAATGCATGGCTCTTAGCACCTTCTCATCAATAAACCAAAATGAGACCAGTTGAAGACCACCATCTTTATGTACTTTAGAAGCCACTTAAAACACGATCAATGTAAAGGTGTTTATTGGAGTGTAAGCATTTCCTATTATATTATAAATTGTGTATTTATTTTCAGTGAACATTTCATAATCAAAATATACAACTTAAAAAATTGTAAATGTGTTTAGAGTGATTTGGAAGCAGTGTAACTACTGCATAAGACATTCGTGTAATGGAAAGTTGCGCACAGATACCAATGCTCTGTAATTATTTAACAAACATTTCACAACATGTGCATAATCCTTAAAGTAACTTGAGTGGTTACTGGTTTGTTATAATTGTTCTTTGCTGTAAATACTGCAAAAGTAATTTGTAAGCTCTTTATGCAGTGCGACATTCTCTCTCCTATACATCTTACAGCTACTTTTTAAATACAAAACTCTTTTTGCTAACTGGGAGTGTTATCACTTCGGAGTACTCATACAGCATTTTGGGGAATGATTGTCTTGAGCTTTGGGAAATAACATTAGAAATTATGCATTAGTGCCAGAGATTTAAATATATACTTCTGGATCATGACTAACATAAGATTCAAATAAAGAACATCGTGTTTGAATTTTATGAAAAGAAGTAACTATCAGTGAATTACTTGTGTATGTATGATATGCATCCCAAAATGTCATCAAAAATTTGAAAGTAATAAATAATATGATATGACTTCTGCACTTAAGAAACTTAAATTCTGTTTGAGGCAAGAGGTATTAAACATGAAATAATAAGGTAGAAATGATGTATTTAACAGATTGCCCCATTTCTAATATGTCACTGTTGTGAGTTGATAGGCACAATCAATAATGGGGTCTACCATGAATTCATGCTACCTGGAATTAATAGGCTCTCAATTCTCCTTGCCAAATATTTAATGTATCTCTTTCATATCAGATTCCCTGTAAGAATGCTCTCAATAGCCTCTGATTGTTAATAGCTTTGAGTGCTACCCCTAAAACCTTTAATATTTGGAGACAAAATCACCTGTGGTGTATGACAGGGGAAAGAAAAAAAAATCAAGGTCACTCAAATAATGTTCCAATTCACTCCTTAAAGTTCAAACAAATAAACCAAACGCTCCATTTTTTTCTGGTTTATTTGCTTCTTCCCTGGAGGAAGGATGGGCCAAGTCTTTGTTGAGGTAAATACTTTATACACAACTGACACATACTGTTTCCCCTCTTCTAAGACTTTGATTCATCATATTTTTCCTGTCACTTACATCCTTCAGGCTCCTTCTTCCAGCTGTGTCCTACCTTTTTAGCTATACAAAACGTGCACAAACATAGAAGAGTAAACACATAAAACATTTCCTCCTAAAACAATGGCTCCTTTTCCAGTTACAACCACAGTTCTTGAAAAATAATCTACCTGTCGACCCCTTTATCATCATTCACTCTCACTTTGTACTTTAGTTTCTTCCTTACCACACTGGAAATCTTCTCTTGAATGTTATCAAGGTCTTAACTAATAATTCTACTGGAATTGTATTAAAGATCATAGGTGAAAGCTAAAAACTATGATGATTTTATTTTGTGAGTATCTGCTTTAAGCTATCTAATCAAGTTATAAAAATGAGCAGGGCTTGACACATTAGCCTTTTAAAAATATGTGCTGAATTGAATGAAATAAAATTCTTTAGTCTATGAAATCTAAGAACACCACAAAATAATCAAATCAGTGGTCCTAGCTGAGTTTTCTGTCACTTCAACTTTAGTGTAGCATTTGCTATTGTTGAACCATAACTTTCTCCTTGGAACCTTTTCTTCTATTGACTTTCTTGAAATGCTATTGGTCAAAATAGGATTTGGCAAAATGTGCTCATTTAAGAATCAATGGGCAAAACTGAGCATTTTGAAAAAGAGGTGAGAGCTGACTAGCGTGGTAGGTACAAGCTTTGCAGACAGATCCAAAATCAGGAGGGCTTGCGTAGAGTAGAGAGAAAGTTAAGCAGTGGATGCAAGTTATCAGGTGGATATTATAGAGGCAGTCCATCAGCAGTTGACTATCCCGACATGCATAGTCGGAATAGTCAATGTTGCTCAAGGAACACGTAGATCGTTGAGATTCAGGTAAGAGATTCACACCTGGCATTAGAGAGTAAAGCATCAGGGAGTCTCATCCCCAGGCACAGACCAATTTTTAGAGAAAGTGAGATGACATCTTGGGATCGTAGGTTATATTATCAACAGAAGGACTCAGGTTCAGATGTGGACTCAGTTTTTCAATCAGATAAAGAGCCGAAAAGCACAATTAGCATCTTGATTTGTTAAAGATATCTGTTTACTGAGCCCTTAAGGCTGGGCCTCGGATGAGGCAAGCAAGGCACGTGTTTTGGGGGGAAAAAAATAAAGGGATGTCTAAATACTAAGTAATCATGGTAAGTAATGTTTTAACTAAATATTTAAAATCAAATTAATGCAAAAATTTATGATGAATAAAATATTAAAATTATAAACTGCTAATCTCTTTCAACTGAAGTAACAACATAACAGATATCATAAAGCCTGAGGCACTTAACTACCAAACAACTGGTATAATAAATACTCTAAGTGCATAAAAACAAAATAAAATTATGGACTTGTAAGAACTGGAAAGATTTTAGAAGTAGGAACTGACCTGGATTTTGAAGTAGAGGCAGATCTGGGCAATATTAACAGCAATAAATACAGCTATGTTTCATAGTTATACATCTGTGAAAACTATGGAGTCAATTTTATCCATCAGATTTTCTCTTGGAGACAGCATTGTATGTGTTTAGAAGAAATATTTTGATTAGCATCATAGGGTATTACATTTTAAGAACAATTTTGAGTAAAATATATGTTTCATCAATGGATTTGTGTAAGGTATTTAATGGATAGTCTTTTTTAAAATAGTGATAAAAAAAGCAACAAAATTACTGTCCCGACAATTTCCAAGTGCAATAATGTCAACCACATTGTGCAGATTGTTGTGTAACAGATCCCCAGAATGTCCCCATCCTATATGACTGAAAGTCTATACCCACTGAACAAACAACAACTTGCTACTCCCCCTCCTTCCAGCCCCTAACTGCAAGACTTTTTTTGAACATTGAAGACAGTCTGCGATATCATTTTGATATTTGAAGATAGAAGCTGGGCAGATCTGAATTTTCTCTCTGTGATAGAAGAAAATGGCATCAGAGAGCAAGATAACTGAAAGCAGTGAATCTAGGAACTGTTTTGTCTAAGGGCAGAAAGGGGACTCCTGGTTTTTGGATTGCACAATGATATGGGTTTTGATGAAGTAATTAAATGATGGAACCCCAATTGTTTTGCTATTTGATGTATACTGTAACATGTCTCTCATATGTCCCTAACATGTCATCAGCATTGTTTACTAATATTTTTGTGGAAATCAATAATGCATGGGAAATCCTGAAGAAGATGATGAGGAAACAGTAGATATGTAGATTACACATGAAATGACATAAATTGTCTTTCATTGCTTGTTTGTTGGGTACTTTTGGCAACTTGTAAAAAAGGGTACAGGAAGTCTTCTGGAGCTAATAAGGCTGTAGACTAAATGATTCTGATATGCCTCCTTCCAATTTTCCCATAAAATCGGTGAAAAATGACATTTACATTGAGAACTAAAGAAGAGGACATTGACCATTGTTTGGGAGACTTATTCTACTGCCACTGTGGATGGTGGCAATTGTGAAACACTTCCCCACACTATAGCCTTGTGCTCCATCCTTTAAAGCAGAGCAAGACACTTATGCTTAATGGAAATGGGCACAGATATTAACTCTTCCCTACTCTTTGTCACTACCTCAGAACACATTAATACACTGAACAGAAAAAGTTTCACACTTGCCTCTTACTATGTTGAAAATGTTTTATGAACCAGAAAAAAGAAATGCTTCCTCTTCTTCCAAGAGTTGAACTTTAAGGACATAACACAGACAAAAGAGAAGGAAAATGAGCAAAGACATACTAAAACCAAGATGTTTAGTTGGGGAGGGAGGATTGAAAACAAAGAAGGAGGCATAAAAAGTTCTGGGAACAATACAGATGGAGTATAGTCTTTTATGCATTAAGTTTACTCTAAAACATCAGTACCTTTAATATATCATATCTAATCACATGCTTCAGAGAAGATTATTCCTTTATCCAGCAACCTTGAAGATCATTGATGCTTATATTTTGCAAGTGAGCTGTACACAGTACTCTAAAGCATTTCATATTGCAAAACATAAAAAAAAAATTGAGAAAGAATAAGGTCATTCCACTTCTCCATATGTAGCAAACATGGTATCTAGAATAGCTCTTTTCAATTCAAGGTTAAAAACAAAACTAGATAGATAATGACACAGGAGCCTTGAAAGATACTGGTGCATAAATAAAAAGTATTTGATGAAAAGAGAAATACATTTCTGAAACTAATTTCAATAATATAAACAAGATAAATATACTTTAAAAAATGTGTTCAAAAAGAGTCTACAGTTTTTTAACGGTAAATACCTCACACAACATGAAGAGCCAGTAGACAATGGAATAACATCTATTGAGAGGAAAATGTTGTGACCCATGAATTTTATATCAAACCAAATTGTCAGATATGTATAAAAGTGACAGAAAAACATGACTCAGATTATATAAAACTCTTGTATAATTTTCAAAATTGTACTCAAAGGTAAACAAAAATTTTAAAAAATCGAGGTCAGGAACTCAAGAATAGAAGCACATTATTTCACTTTACAGGTATAGATTAGGTAATGTGTCTCATATTTCAGAAATTAACAAAATTAAATTACATTTGCAATTGTTGAGAAGCATCTGTTGTATCATCAGTTAAAGCTTCAATTCTGACACAGGATTGTCTAGGTTCAAATTGGGTGTGAACCAACAAACTGAGCTTTATGACTCAGTTTCCAAATGTGACAAGCAGGAATATGAATAGTATCTATCTCCTTGGGTTCTCAAATTTATAATGTAAAATTATATGATGGCACATAGTAAGTTCTTGATAAATGATAGATATTATTATTGTTAGATTTTTAGATGTTCTCATTTATTTCATTATAATAAATAATATTTGATTCATTTGGTATATTTCTTTATATGGATGCTATTTCCATTGGACAAATTCCTAGAAGTAAAATTTCTGGGTCAAACTATGAGCACATTTCAAAGGCTTTTAATACAACTCTCACCAGCAGACTATGAGAATATATATAAAAATTTCCCCTTTTTCCCTTTGAAGATGATTCCTTTAAAAGCAGAAATTTTAAATTACTAGACAATATTGATATGCTATTACTTAAACATGGAATTTGTAATTGTGAAACTGACATTTTTGTGCAATTGTTAGCAATTTATTTTCCTTTTGAATTGTCTGTTTCTGCAAGATGTGTGCATTTCTATTGGGGTATTGGTGTCTTGGTTGTTAATGAATAAACCAAAAGTTATTGTTCAAAAAAAGAGAACAAGATCACTAAAGTAATAATTATGTAGTAATAAATTGAGTATCTTACGGTAGATTGAATGAACAAAGCCTGAAAAATATTGAGTACACTTATAAAGGGATCTTAAAATAGATGGCGAAGCACTAATAAACCAATAAAAAGGCCATGAACTGACAATTCCCAGAATGTTCAACCTCATTTGTAATAAAAGAGATTAAAAACAAATCTTTTAATTTCCCTGAATGACGTTCTCTCTAATGATGTTCAATAAAACTTTTGGGAGTTTTAATTAAACTACATTTCTAAGCAACTTATAAATATCTACTCACATTCCAGATCAAGGTGTTAGGATATAATTGGGGCATAATAACCTCTCTCAGATTATTAACTAGGATTCTGCAACCCTGTGGACATCAACATCTCAAAATCCTCTACACTGTGGTCAGCCTTTTCCCCAGGTGTGTAGGAGGAAAATAATTCAGGAAAGAGGAGCCTAGTAATGGGTAACTTTCAGTGCACTTGAGCGGCAGACTTCACTGGGAGCCTGTCTCTTTTTCATTTAGGTATTTTTAATTTCAGATGTGACTGTAAGAATTTAAAAGTGAGATTTTTCTGTGAATCTCCACGTTGATGAGACACAGCCACCAGTTCTTCCCACCTCTGTGCTTTCCATCTCATCTACCTGGTACGTTATGTGTTCCCATACATGTAGCACTCTTAGTATTTTTCATCATTTCCTGTGGGATATTCCCTCAGGGTCTCTAGTGAGATCCACTATCATACTGCACGCTCTGTTTATTGCAGAACTAAATGAAGCATGCCGGGCAGCATCTGAAAACAATTAAAACTAATTGAAATGAGCTGTGGACTCTACTAGTCTCATTAAGTTTTATATTTCATCCTCCATACATTGGGGGATTTAGATCTGAACCTCCTATCCCTCGGGCCTCCTGCTGGCAAAAGGGATCCCTTTTCCAGCGTAAAGGGCCCGTCAATTTAGGATGCTCTGGCCGCGATGTACGACCAGGCAGGGAAAAGGCCCGATTGCTGCCAAGAGGCTTCTGTGGGAGGAGATGATGTCTCTCTCCATGAACTGCCTTTTAGCAGCTGCCTTATGAATTAATAAACACCACTATGAATATGCACACATCCCTTATTAAGGATTCACAAGCACATTAATCAAGTAGCTCACATGCAACTCAGGATGTTGAAGTTAGCTTTTCTGTTGCCTTTCTTTGAGAGAGAGAACGAGAGACAGGAACAGAGAAAGACAGAACCTGGGACAGAGAGGAAAGGGAAATATTTTAAATACTTATTTATATAAGCCTGGAGATAAAGAAATTTGAAAAAAATTCCTGAGATGAGACCATATTTCCAAAGTCCACATTATGGTAATTTGGACACAAGTAACTGAAATACTTCAAATATACACTGGAGCCGACATGAGGGTTTACTTATGTCAAAATAATACGTATACTCTTATGCAGAATATAAAAATGTCTATCCTAGAAGACACTGTTTTTGAGTGGATAAAGCCATTCCCTTTTTGTACCCAGAAAGGCCAAAGAAATTTAACTGTGAGGTAATTATTCTTAGTGAGATATTTAACATGATTCAGTGACAGGTATGAGGAAATGAGATTAGCTCTTACCATGAAGGATGTGAGCTTGGAATATCGTGTGTATAAGAAAGATAAAAGGAAGTATTTTATTAAAGTGATAGCACTTGTGAAGATTATTCTATAGGCAGCACCATGGATTTGCATGTTTGACAAAAAAGAACACTAGGAAGCTTCAAAGTACAATTGACCTTTTAATTTTCTCCATTTCAGAAAGAGCTGATTACCCATAGGGTCATCTTAACATGGTCTTCCCATCAACTGTAGAACCCTGATGTTACAGTTTATTCTGGATGATCATGTAGATGAAGCTTGGAGAGTTATAATCACTAGTTTCTTTTTAAATTTCTATAAGTAAATTAACCACAAGAGAAACTCCAGCATTTCAGATAGAGGACCACTTTCCCATAATGTTGTAAAATTGTGCTTATTCTCATCAGTGCTATATTAGAGAATAACCCACTCCTTTCTGACTCATCTAAGAAAAAACCAAGAACTTTCCATTTCTTCCTCCTTACAAGATATGTTCTTTATGATAATAATAGCTAGTGATTATTGCACCAACCACTATTCTCAATGCTTTACATGAAATTTCTCATAACAGATAGTAGACCTATGAGAAAAGAACACTATTATTACCTCCATTTTTTGCATAGAAGAAAGGTGCAGTTGAAAGGGGAAAAGTAGCTTGCTTATGTAACATTTAAAGGGAGAGTTAGGACAGAGACTCTGACATTCTGGCGCTTGCATCCATGTTCTTAACCATCACACTTACTACTTTTATGGATTGTATCCATTCTCCATTGGTCTGATTTAGACATAAAGCCTAGAAGAGAAGAGAGAATGAGGCATCTTTGAGGAACTGAAAGAAGTTCAACGAATCTGGAATAGGGGAAGCATAGATTATAAGGGAGTTAGTAGCGCGTTGTATGAAACAGAGCTGAAGACTAAAGAAGGGTCTGGAAGGCCTATGATCTCATAAGCTGTGTTAAGGCACATGGATCTCTCCCTGAAGCACTAGGAGGATTGTGGAGAGTTTTAATCATTGCAGTTGAATGATCAGGCTTGCCTTTCCAAGCCAATACTGACAGAAAGCTTATTAGGAAAATCAGAGAGATTGGAGTATCCTGTTTCCCCCAAAATAAGACCTAGCCAGACCATCAATTCTAATGCATCTTTTGGAGCAAACATTAATATAAGACCCAGTCTTATTTTACTATATTTGCTTATTTTACTATAAGACCGGGTCTTATGTTAGATAAGATCCGGTCTTATTGTAAAATAAGGCTGGGTCTTATATTAATTTTTGCTCCAAAAAAAAGCGTTAATGCTGATGGTCCAGCTAGGTCTTATTTTCAGGGAAACATGGTAAGAGGCCATTTCTGTTGGCCATGCAGAGATGCAGCTGCATTTTTTGCCCTGAGCATGCTGGGAGAGTGTCTTACATGTATTTAAACAATGTTTAGATAGATAGAATCATAAGAAATAGTCTGTGAAAACTTGTGTATGAATTATAGTAGGCCCTAAACACACTTCAATTTTTTTACCTCTTTCTTTCACAGAACTAAATGGATAAATTTCCTTAAATCCTTCTCATACTTAATGTGTTGTGTAGATACTCAAGCAGTAAGTACAGACCAGGAAAATATTATTTGCTATAGAAGATTGGATTTGAAATTTTATTAACACATTTAATAGTTCTCAGTGTAACTGTTTCTAGTTGGGCACTTCTAGAACTTTGGCCAACACTAATTTCCATGACTATATGAAATTGCAAGCCTTTATTTGAGATGATTATGGCTCTATTACTATGTTTCTTGCATCACAAACTTCAGATTTAAACTTTAAGACAGTTTAAAGGAAATATAGCAATCAAAACTAGATCAAAATAATATAAAACACAAAATTATCTATGTCTCTAGAAACCTTTAATTCTTTATCACTTTTCTTCCACTGTTTAGGAGTAAAGAAATCTCATCTATAGGTTACAGTCCCTTCCTGAAATTATAATATGAGGAAGTGACTTATGTTATTATCAGCAAGAAAAGGGGAACTAAAAGTTGAGACTCTAACACAAAATAAAGAAACAGGACTAGAGGTTATTTTTATGAAATGGTTTTAGTGGGGGTAAAAAAAGTCTTTAAAGCCTGGATATCATCTGGGGGAAGAAAGTGAAAAATATAACTGTGAATGAAATAACTGACAGTTTATGCATTGGAAGGAAGTAATCTTGGACAAAATTAAGCTATAAATGCAAATATCAATATAAAATGCAACTATGAGAGACAGATTAAAGGTACAAATACAGAAAAAATTATATTTAAATATAAAAAATATATGTATATGCATGTGTATATATAACTGTTCTAGATTTATATCTTTATCTCTATAATATATATGTAGATATACATATATATATATGTATATACATGTACATGTATATATACATATATACATATATATGTATATATATATATGTACAGTCATGCACCACGCAATGACATTTTCGTCAATAATAGACTGCAAATATGATGACAGTCCCATAACATAATAAGGGAGCTGAAAAGTCCCTATCACCTAGTGATGTTGTAGCCATCTTCCTGTCATAGCACAATGTATTACCCAAGTTTGTAGTGATGCTGGTGTAAACAACCTACTGTACTGCCAGTTGTATAAAAATATAGCACATACAGTTAGATACAATACATAATACTTGATGATGATAAAAACAACTATGTTCCTGGTTTATTATTTACTATACTATACTTTTTGTAGTTATTTTAGAGTTTACTTTTTCTACTTATACAAAACAAAACAGTGTGCCTTATTATGCTGGCTGTAGCCTCATACATCTCATGTTTACCATCTCTATTGATTACCTTATTTTCTCTCATGCTTGATTTAATCTCGTGTTGTTTGGTGGAGTGACATGCTATACAGGCTTATAGCCTAGGAGTAGGTAATAAGCTATACCATATAGCCTAAGTGTGTAGTATGCTATACCATCTAGGTTTCTGTAAGTGCATTCCATGCTGTTTGTACAACAGTACATTTCTTAGAGTATATCTCTATTCTTAAGCTGAGCGTGACTGTTTATATATCTGTATCTATATCTATATCTATACACACACACACACACACACACACACACACACACACAGAATGCCAAAAAATGTATATACATTTTAAGAAAGGAAAAAATTGTATTAAAATTGTAATACTCAATATATTAATATACTGATAACAAAAGATGAATACAAGTCACTTTTGACTTCTGCAATTACTAGAGGTGCTCAAAGTGATTACTATCAGTGTAATTTTAACAGTTTTTTCCTTAAAATGTGTATACATTTTTTGCAATCATTAATGCAATCATTCAAAAAAATAGAGTACCTTATCTGCCAGTCTCAGTGTGAAGACAAGAGTCTAACTTCAAAAAGATAAGCAGCTATTAGTAAACACAGATATAGACTAATCATATTCACCAAACCTCTCCCACATCCTCCTGTACTTGCCCACTAGCTCACACCAGGGCTTAAAAAGTCCTCTGCCTTTTATTTCATTGGAGTTGAGTTCAATATCTCATACACACACACACACACACACACACACACACACACACACACACACACCGGGGGTGTCAAAAAATGTATACAAGTGGACACGGATCAACGTTACTCAAGCAGTAGTTCACTATAATCAGAAGTGTCTGGATACTGATGGTAACCACTTTGAGCACCTTTTGTAATTGCAGAAGTCAAATGTGACTTGTATTCATCTTTTGCTATGGATATATATTGAGTATTACAATTTTAATAGTTTTTTCCTTTCTTAAAATATGTATACTTTTTTTGGCACCCTCTATATATAAAATGTATATGTATATATACATATTTTTTCTAGGGTATTACCAGAGCCTGGGATGAAGGAGAGATATTAAGAATGATTAAAAAGAAGTAATCTAAACATAAAATACTCAAGTTGAACACATCTTAGAATCTATGCAACAGTCTATGGAAAGAAGAGACAACGACATTCAATTATTTCATCAAGAACATTTGGATAAAGGATTATACACAGAGGAAATGTCATTCAGGCTTCATTTTAGCTATAATTTGATTTGTTTTGATTATCAATTTAGAACTAACAAGGAGTGGAAGTATGGATGATAGATATTATGCTACCAAGTTTCTCACAAGAAGGGAAAGTGAATTGAAAACAATTGCACATTTTTACTTACAATATTAAAATGTCATCAAGATTCTCTTTACTTGAAATGCTATCTTTTAAATGAATTATAAAAATACTTGTAAGGCTTGTTTATGACCTCATTCACACAAACCATTTGTTTCCTATTAAGGTTGAGTTACTTAGGGGGAAAGTTCTTTTCCATAATGATAAACATATGTGAATTTCTTCTCTTTAAATAGTCTTTAAAGGGGTTCAATAGTCCAGGAAATATCTTGTAGTATTATTATGTTGTCTTTCTGAAATTCTAAGTTTGTAAACATGTCTGTTTAACTTGTTTTACTTGTCACAGAATACATACTTATTCTATGGAGAAATTTACTTTCTGATAATTGATTCAATCTGAGCTATGCTAATTTTGACTGCGTCATTTTTCCTCTTATTGTGCATGTCCACATTCACCTGAAATATGCATATGCTCCCAAATTAACAGATGAATTACACAAAAATACATACATGAGTTCAATTTAACAGCGCATATTGTTACTGACCAATTTGGCCGTATCCTTTAGCTTGACTAAACTTGAGACAGATTTCTTCCTGATTATAGACCCCTATTCTTCCTTTTCTTAGAGCATTTACTCTAGAAAACTTGCAATTGTAAATTCTTTCTCTGTCTGCCTCATTGTGACAAAATTTCCACCAGACTCTGGCAGTTTCACAACCCAAGAACATCTTTCTCAAGGACCTGTGAGGCACCCCTTTGAAATGCAATCATTAAGAAAAATAGAGCACCTATCTACCAGTCTCAGTGTGAAGACAAGAGTCTAACTTCAAAAATTAAGCAGCTATTAGTAAACTCTGATATAGACTAATCATATTCACCAAACCTCTCCCTCATCCTCCTGTACTTGCCCACTAGCCCACCCCAGGGCTTGAAAAGTCCTCTGCCTTTTGTTTCATTGGAGTTGAGTTCAGTATCTCTCCTCTATTGCAATAGTCTTCACCCCTATTCCAATTATGTTAAATACAATCTTCCTTGCCTGTTTAACTTGTCTGGAACAACTTTCTTGGACATTACCAAATTTTACATTTTCTTTTGAAATATTTTATACATAAAATCAGGGACTTTTTCCAAAGAATACTTGATTATAACATCAATACTTAATAGAAAAAAAATACAATTAAGAATTTTATGTGTCTGTTAAAATGATTTTATAGATTTAATAACAGAAAAAGTCATTAAAAAAAACAATTTTAAGTGAGTTTGATATGGATCCAGTTTTATGAGAAAAGAGTATTAATAATATACCGGGGGAGGCAAAAAATGTATACACATGACTTGTATTCATCTTTTGTTATCGGTATTGCATATTACAATTTTGATACAGTTTTTTTCTCTCTTAAAATGTGTAATACATTTTTTGGGCACCCTCTGTATGTGTATGTGTACGTAAATACAGAAAAAGATATAGTAACCATTATTAGAAAGATATTATTATATAATTTAAAATTTGTTTTCCTGAATATTTTCAAAATTTTTAAACTTAGGCACTAATGTTTAAAATAATTAAATGCTAACATTTAACTCTTTATCTTTTAATACTTCTGTCATGATGAGACAGGTTAGTTAGCATGTTGTTAGGCAGCCAGGAAAGTCCCTGGTAAAATAAACAAAAGACAGCCATATCCTGAAACTTCAGGTTCTGAAGTAACTCATTTACTCCAGGACAAAATGTAACAGCACCTTGAGGTTAATAAATTATCACGTAAAATTCCTTCTGCCGGATAAATGAAACAGATCCAATAGATAGGAATGGATTATTTTGCTAATCCCTTCAGGATGGGCAAACAAAAAAAGGCACCAGCTCCCCTTCCCCAAACAGGCAAGGGAAGGTACAAAACTAAGAGTTTTGCCTCAGTCACTAGGCACCCCCATTCAGGATCCCCACCCACTCAGGAGCTGCATTTCTTTGCTTTTTAATAAACTATCGTCTTTTACAACTCCTCGCCTATCTTTGGTCCGTGTTTCCATTCTTCGGTTTCACCAGACACGATCCCGGCACTCACTCACGCATAAATATTCCTACATCATTTGGGGACACAGAGAAATTATCCTACATCAGTGATAGATTCTACTGTCAGCCACTACTTAGGGTATGCCCAGGACTTCTGCTTGATGGCTTTCTTCCCCATAAAAGTCGTACAGAGAAACCTCAGCAGTCTCTGCAGAAACAAATTAAAATGACTTAATTTTCTTAGTTTTCAAAGTCAATATGGAAACTGTTTATGGAAAATTCATAACTTCCTTTGGAAGTTTCTACTAAGCTAGTATTGAAGGAATAGAGAGAATTCCTGAGCTACAAGGTATAGAAAATAAATATGCCCTACAACCTCAGGAGTCAGTCTCTGTCGATTAAACATAAAAAAATACCCTACAAAAAATTCCACGTCTCCATCCTCAAACCTCATTTGTATATTGGTCAAACTAAAGTCTTCTTTCCAGGAAGAGAGTAATTTACCACTTGAATGACTTTCATTCTTATTGTATATATGGACTTGGGAAAGAAGCAGCCAGGAAGGCAAAACTGCAGAGTGCAGTTTCTGAATTGTCAAGGTGCCAGAGAGACTCTATCAGTTTTGCACATGGGTAAGTGTTCCTGTTGTCAGGAAGCCTTTCTCCCATTTTCTTCAAATTTCTCCTCTTTTCTTTGTCTGGTTGAAATGTTTCATTACAATATGGCTGTGCTAAAGCCATAAGCCCTGCAGGTGATTATCAGAGGTTCACATGGCTGCCAAAATAGAATGCTCACAGTTTTGTAATAGCGCTCCTGCATTTAGGGAAGAAAAGTAATGATACACTAAGGGGAAAAAAGCAGTTTACATTATTGTATTATTATCTGTATTTTTTTTTTTTTTTGACAGAAAGGAGTTAAAGAAAGATTGAAGAAATGTATGAGCCAGTGTGTTAAAAACAAACAAACAAACAAAAAAAACAGATGAATTATAAACATGTTTCATTGAGAAACTTAAATGTATAAGAAGATAAATGGAAGATTATTTACATAATAAAATTTAACATCACAAAAGAATTTTAAGAAAGACTTTAAAAATAGGTATTTTTCATTTTGAATTTCAACTACATTTTGATAATCAAAAATTAGCTTCATGTAAATGTTTTAAAAATATCCATCTATTTATAAGCTTAGTGATTTTTAAAAAATTACTTTTCCTAAAAATAGAGACAAATTTCATAAAAATTAATAACTGCCAACAAATAATAGTGAGAACTTTTTTATTACTTTCTATTTTTTGATAGGCAACACTGATCACAGATAATTTTCTCTACTCTATCTACTTTTAAATCTTTTATCTAAATGAAAATAATTGATATTAAACATGTCTAAGGTATAATACTTTTGCAAACATAAATCCTCTTTGATCCAACATTTCCTTTATTAGTGAAGGATTGTAATATGATTCCACAATAGTTTTTGACTTGTGAAATAGATGGAAACTAATTTTCCTCTCTTAAACAGCCTTACATGGTTCAATAGCTATCTTCCGCAAAATCACTGATACAGATGATCGTTTTTTGTGTGTGTTTTTTTTTTTGACTTCTAACCTCTGTTTAATAGAGATTAAGTACTAGCTGAATAGAGTCAATGTTGTCTGGTATTGTAACTCTAATAACTGCATTAGAATCTGTGGGGAAAGGTGGAGCAAAGTGGTAGGGAACTGTTAGATAAAGGGAGGGAGGAATTAACACAACTGGCTTTCATGTCTCTTATCTGCTTTATTAAATTCTAGATTAAATAGAATATAACACATTTGTTCTTATTGCCTATCTAACTATTGGGTGCTACTGTGTTTACTGGGTTTTATTGGTTGACCTGCTCTTGCTTGCTAAGTCCTTTGAGATGTTGAACAGAAACTGAATGTGAGACCACAGTAATGAAATCACTATGCTTTCCTGTGCAGGTAAAGAGGCTGGCCAGATATATATACTCAATTCCGTTGCAACTCTGTAAAGAATTACCTTCTTTTGTTTATAGCACATTTGCAAAGTGTGTGTTTATAACACGTATATTTGGAATTTCATTTGCTCCTATTATTAGAGAACATTAAAAAAATTAATTTTATACTATTAAGAGCCAAAACACCAATGAAAACAATTTTAAAATTTGGTAGATCAATGGCCTGCAAAATAAAAGTGGGAATCAGAGAGAGGGAAAATATACTTCAACTTTATCTGATATTCATAGGTTGCTTTGAAAATTTTAGACTTTTAAAAATAAAATTATTTTATTGGAGAGTAAATAGAAGATTGTCTTTTTATAAGTATCTAATTATGTAAGGAAGCATGCCTAACTTTCTCTTTATGTATAGAGAGCTCCAATAATATGAGACTTATTTGAAAGATCCAGTCATTCTGCCCTTATCTTTGTGCCAATAGTAATAACATCTATGATCTGCATTTTCTTCATACTCTCTTTGAGAAGCCAAAGTGTTTAACTGAGTAACAACAACCTACCCCATAGCAGTTACTATGGAGAGGACAGTCCTTTCAGAAAACTGAAAATGTAAAACAAAGAGACAACAAGGTAACCTGAAACATGGAAAGTAGAATCAGCATGGGCAACCTTCCCAGGGCAGGTCTCCAGAGCATGATACGGAGCGAAGAGGAGCCATAAGAAAAAACATGAGATGAGAATATATAACAAAACAGAACTGGATGCTTTTTGTTGTTTTTATCCAACAGTGATTAGGAAGTTATGGGTATCATTGAGATGTCATTAGGGATAGGAAAGAGAGATTTTTTCAGAGCATGACTAAGGGCAATTTTAGAAAAAATAAAACTCCTATCTCTACCCTCCATGTTGATTCAGTGCAATAAATCTAAGAAAATTCCAATCTAAATGTGGGGAGAAAAATGAAACAAAAAGGAATTTGCTATTTTTGACTGTTCTTGTTCTAATCTATTTCAGCAAATAACAAATTTAACATACTCATTTTATCACAACAGAGAGCAGCTGCTATGTGCCACACCATACCTGTTCCCAGAATCATGCTAAACAAATCCTTAAATCTGGTTTAAGCTGAGACATCTAGTTGCTTCAGTTGTGTTAAAAACAAAACAAGCAAAAGATAAGTGAATTATATTTCTGTTTGCTTAAAGACGTCCAGTTTGTAGAATTGAACTGATTTGAATATAAATCTTTTTTAGGAAAGGCCTATAATTCCCAGATTTGAGCATCAGGAAGTAATCTGTTATAACTGAAGGAACAGGGGTTTTGGAAAAAAAAAATAAATCTGGGCTCTAATTACTCTTCCAAAACTCATTTTTATGAAACTTTAAACAAGACTATTCTAAGCCTTTGTTTATTTAGGGGTAAGCGGTATTGTTACGTGGTGAAGGATGAGACTAATTCGAAAAGCAAAGTCTTCTAGCACAATATTGATATTATACAAAAATAATAAACAAAAAGAAATATTTTAATAAAAATTGTGTGATACAGTAGAACTAAGCAATAACATTTATTTGGCACTTATTACAAAGAAAAAGTAAAACTAAATAGGGAATTAGAAAGTCAAAGAGAAAATAATTATAAATTTGATAAATAAAATGATAGGTTTTGAGGGTGAGTACAGGATGTACTACAATTCTTGGGGAATGCAGAAATTCTTAGAAGGACTTCATAGAGGCTTATATGTCTTACAATAACAATGGATGCAAGAGGCAGTGAAAAATGTGTTTTATCTAACATTAAAAGATTATGCAAATCTCCATAATCTAAAATGAGACTTTTTTTTGATGCTAGTCTTTCTGTTCTGTGCATTCCTATCCCATCCCCTTTATAATTTAGATTCTGAATGGAAATTTTGAATGATTCTGTTTTCTATACAGTCTCTCTTGTATTACTGATACTCAGTTTATGTTAAGTATCATGCATTTTTTAATGAAACTTCTTTCTTTTCAGTGCAAATAAATGTTTTTATGAAACATATTGCAATTAAGTCCTTTGATGAGGTTAAAAAACAACTCGGAACCATGTGAAAGTATGTTTTACACATAATTTGTTTAAAAATTATTTTATGACATTAATAATATGTACGATTCTTGTGAACATATGTGTATTTATATTTTTACTAAAATTAATTATAGTAGGGATTAGAATTTCTCAAATGGATAACCAATTCCATGAGATGAATATACTGAACCTAAGTTTTAAAGTTTTCATGTATGGTATATTGATTCAGTTATTAATGAGCAGGTAAATTTCATGGATATCTACTGATATATTTTATGTTAATAATTTTCTAAATAATACCTTTGATTTTCATCTGTTCCCGCTTAGCCACTACTGCTGATATTAAATTTTTATAATGCTCCTCCAATCTTTTATCTCATATGTATATTTTATTCAAGGAGTTTTTAAGTAACATGTAACATACATATAAAGTATGGAATATGGCATACATATTTATTATCTTATAATTTTATTTTTAGTCATTCATTTTCTTATTTAATGAACAAGAAGTGATTAAATGGTTTTTAAAAAATCTTGCTTTTAAAAATTGTTTTACTCTCTGTTTTACGCGTTTTTCTATTCCCTTTGACTCAGGCAAGTTCCCATTATTCATTAAGATTTAGTTGAACTGTGTTATTTTCAACACAGCATTCTCAGACTCTCTCAGATGAAATTAATTGCTACCTTTTTATTGGTCTCATGTGTCTTTACTGCTTATTGAGGGACCTGAGGGCAGGAGGTAGAACCTGAAAACACCTCTCCCCACATCCTCTGGTTTTACAAAAAGAATTTTTTTCCTATTTCCTCCACGGCTTTTGCCCTACATCTTATACCTCTCCATGGAGATGCAATTAATTAGCTGGTTCCTAAGTGACAGTCAATAATATATTCCAGTTTTTCCAAAGTTAGACATCATGAGGTTATTTTACATTTAAGTTAAACAATTATGAACAATTAGTTGTAATGCAAAATTTTGTTTCATGATTACTAATCAACAGATTCCTCTAAAACTGTTATAGGCAATTAGGCAGGAGATGGAAAAATCTGTTAACTGTGGAGTTTCTTTTCCAGGCCCACCAAAGAAAAAATGAATATTGTTTTCTGATAAAGGTAATTTCAAATATTAGAGAATGATGTTCAGTTGTTACATTAGAGAAAAACAGTGGTCAGAATTTCCGAGTCACCTTCAAATGGCTACTGAGACATTTCTAAGGAATAGATATCAATATGAGCAAGAAAAAAAGAAATGGTTTCTTCAATTTCAACTGAATTATATCATTAACTATTAACTCTAAAAACTTTGAAGAAGTAATTAAAAAGATAAATTAGTATTATGAATCAAGACATTGGAACATTAAGAAACTATAAAATAACAGCATTTTATTAGTTGCAGCCCAGAGGAAAGTATAAATCTCATCTCAAAAAATGAAAAAAACAAACTCTCTTGTCTGCATGTCCTAGTTCAGAGTTTGAAGGACCATGTTATATTTACAGTAGAAAGAGAGGGAATATGCTCTGAGTATTGCAAGATAATATGTTTAATGTGTATATTGAAAGTCAAACTTAAGGATAAGGACAATAATTGCTCATTAGGATCAACAGAATAGAATGAACCTTAGTTCATGAATCTTAGCTTAGAAAGGTACCTAAGTTATTAAGGGCACCAACAGTCACAATTCAAATACAAATAAATTATTTTCAACATAAAATATTCCTCTAATGTTCCATTGCTCTCATCTTCTCATCTGTACAATAGAAACTGTGAGAGAACATATGATACCTGTGTTACAAAAGATACAGAAAAATGAACACAATTTGCCAAATCTCATTATTTTATTCTTCTTTTACCATTTTACAAAAGGGGAACACCAATCAAATTTCAGATATTATAGTCCGATTCAAGTTAACATCAAGTTCTGAAAAATACAAGGGTTGAAAAGATGTAGTTCCATTTTCCCGTGGTCCACAAAGAAATTTCATTTAGGGAGACTTCTTGGCCCTGATACTATGTCATTTTCTGAACCTGACATAAATCAGAGGGAGTAGGAATTTAAGGAAAATAATGTCATCTATTATTTTATATTTGGCATGAAATATACTCATAACATCATTTTTCCGGTTACATTTCTGAATGTATAAATGACTGAGCTTTCAGTATCTAGAACATGTTCACAATGCCTAATTTTTTTTTTCTAAATTCCTTTTATTTTATTTTTTTTATCTGAAGAATTGTATTCTGTAATTTAAAAACAGTATAGCAGGAGGAAAATTCAATATGACCAATATACTCTGTAAAGGTCTTAATGAAATATTTTAGAACAAACAAAGAAAACATTTTTTTTCTTATAATCTTTTTCTACTCTTCAAACAGGTATTTCATTTTATCGATTCTTTGTCACTGTTAATAAATTCCTCAAGCCTGATAAGTGGTTAAATTTTAGTGTTTCTATTTTTCTTTAGCATGTATTTTTACTTATTTTCCCCTTTCTCTTCCTGCACAGGACATTCTTTCTGCTCTGCAAGTGATTACTTATGTGAAAGAAAAGCTTCTGAAAGGTAATATATCATGAAAAAAGTAGATCAAGTGCTGTATCCTCCCTGAGGGATAACAGACTTGCTTTGCATTATGCTGCAAATGGCCTTGCATTTTCTCAAGCAGAGAATGGCTCATTTCATCATGTACAATTATTATTTAACTTCAAGTTGCCTTGCTACTTTTGTTAGCTTTTAGATTTTCTTCAATCTAGTTTTGATTATTTTCCATTTATTTATTTTACTGAGATATTTTATTATGTAGAAGCAATATATAAATCTAGCTTTCAACAAACTATTTTTTTAAGTAGTCATTTAGTAAATATTTGTTCAACAGAATGTGTTGAACTCAGTATATGCTAGGTACTTTGAAAATATAAATGGAATAATGTAGAATCTGAGATTACAGTTTTTGATGATAACATAAAGAATATTCTAACTGTTAGATCTAAAGATATTCTGGTTTGGGAAATGCGGAATTACCCCTATCTCAAGTACGCAAAGGAACACGCATGACCACTAGGTAGGGATGTAGAAGAGGCATTCAACTATATAGATGGTTGACTTATATATCCTTCTTATAATTGTAGAAGAAAAGCCATTAAATTGTCTTTAAAATTATCCAATGACTCCTCACTGTCATACATTTAAATATATATATATATATATATATATATATATATATATATATATATATATAAACTTTCTCAATTTGCATTTAACCACATTTTCTTTTAAGATTTATGCCATACTAATTGCTTAAATATAGTCTAACCATACAGCAAGCTAAATAAAGTACAGGAAACTGGCCTTTAATTTTTTCTATACTAATACATTTGACACACCAGTATAGATTTGATTCAATACCGTAAACCTCTTCAGGAAGACTAAGATGGAAGATAGCAATGCTGAATTTCTAGAGGTATCCGCATGACTAAGGTAAGCCAGGAGAATTTGTGTAGAAAATTTAACGCAAACAGTTTCTTGTTTATGGGAATTGAGGGCTAAAAATATTCAAATTAACCTAAAATACAAACGGTTATTTAATGGAATTTAAAAAAATACTGGGGATTATAGATAAAGTCCATGCTTTGTAGATTAAAGAAAAAAGGTTTAAGATAAATTTTAAAGATTTATTCCATTCACTGATGTTTTAACATTTAGTCAATGTAGAATTTGTAAATAATATATGAGGACTGAAATCCCAACAGCCAAAAAGTAAGTAGTATTATTTCCTATTCTCTAAAATTATTTTTGGATCAAGTCCCCAAAAATTGTGACAGTGAAAATATAAAATGATTTCTATTTTTCATCTTTTTGGAATATGGACTATCAACTCTGACAAAACATGGAAGGTAAAACTTCAATTTAGAGCCTAAAGGAAATCAAGAATTGCTGAGAGGACCATAAATGATTGAATGGCACCTATAAAGAATTTACTAGAAATATGGAAATGTTACGCGCTAGGAAAGACTTTCCTGCTGAGCTGGGTTAATGGGTTCAGATAAGCCAGTGGCCTAAGTAGGTTCTTCACTACTTAGCTTTTTCCTTCAAGGACCCTCCAGGTGTTTCTGCTGTGACAGCAGATTTAGGACTTTAACAACACAGTGCCTTTTGATCTCATTGCAGCTGCTGTGATTAAACAGACACACATCACTTGCTGTGCCATGGTGAAAGAAGCTTGTGGTTCACCTTTGCTGAATTAGTGCCCACTGAGCACTGCAAATATTTAAAATGTCAATCTATTTGATAATGTCAAAGAGGCCTGCAAATACCGCAAAATGGCACCAAGGAAGCATTCAACACAGACAAAAGAACATTTAACATCTCTCTCCTTCAAGATAAAATGAGACATAACCAGATAGAGTATACCTCTGATGAAGCTACTAAGGTCAGCGAATTTAATAACCCTAAGTGGGATATGGGCTTACAACTTACTGTTTTAGTATGTTCTCTCACAAAATGTGTTCTGCTACTGATCTTAAACCCAGGGCTTTTGCTGGAGAATTAATTTATATTGATACAAGATTACAGAGTTCTTACCACAAAATCCATCTGGTGTCATTCTTAGGCAACCTGCAGGTACTTGCCCCAAGAGCCCAGCTCAAAGTGAAGACTTAAAATTTTATTTCAGTTTCAATTATTTAATTCCAAAAGGCAACAAAGGAAGACACCATGCTGGTGAATTTGGAAATGTCAGCAAAATACAGGCAACCTCACAAATCTCATGATCTTTTCATAACATGCTAGTAGTCAACTCACGCTCAAATGCAACTATGCTTTTAGGGTATTTTTGTTTTGTTCAGATTGTAACTATTGATATGCAATAAATCAGATTTCAAAATCTTTCTACTTACATATGTACTTGTATTAGGGTAAATTACTCTATCAAAATACCCAGGCCATTCCTCAGTCATGGAACATTAGAAAGTAAGTGTTCAATGTCAGTGGGCAGCTCTGATAGATGGGGTAATTTAGGGTCCTGGAGGGCAGCTCTGCCATGTTCATAGAGCACTTACAAGGCCATCTGAGTCACTATCATTCTTGCTTGTGGGAAAGGGAAAGATCCTTTTAAATGTGAGGTGGAAGTTACACATATCCCTTTCCTTTCTCTTACATTGCACTGGTGTGACTGTCACATAACACACTTAGATACAAGTGTGAGAAATATAGTCTAGTTCCAAGAAGAAGAAAAAGAAATTCATTTCTCTCCATGATATAGCTGTTCAGCTATGTGTTTCACAGAGATTCTGTTCTATTAACATGCAGGGAAATGAATGAGACTTTGAATTGAACCTGGCAGAGAGAAAAAGAATATGTAAACACAAAAGTCAAGAATATTCAAATGTAAAAAAAAAAAGTTTAAAAGATGGAATAAAACTTAATATATACATATAGTTTATATTTATAATCGCCAGAACTTTGAAAATTATAGAAACTCATTCTTGAAAGTAAAATACTATGAATAGGACTATATTTCTAATATTTTTATTTTATTTATTTTCTGAGTTTTAGGCCTCATTCAAAACACTAATTCAGTATGGCTATGTCTTTAAATTTCTGCATAATGGATGTTATGAGCATTTACTAATCTTATAAAAAAAACACAATATTTTGAAAAGGAATTTTATGTTTAATTAAAAATTTCCCAAGCCTAATTTTATTCTATTAATCCTAAAACTAATCTTTCTATCCAACCATTTCTATGCTCAGTTGGAATTTGTATGATTCCAATAATTATAGATGATTATTATATTGCCTTTAAACTACTTCTGAGCCATGCTTTTAAAATATAATTACTTTATTTGGAAAAGAACAATCTAATTTGATGGACTGTATCACAATCACAATAGTAAGAGTGGAGACTTACAACGCAGAAAAGAAGCACTGCCAAAGTCTGTGCAGAATGCTGTTTCAAATTCGATGCTGAGCTGATCAGTATTATTCTTTCCACATGAAAGGATCCTTTAACTCGTTAATCATTTTCACTGTCTTTCTTGGAAGTTCCCCCACTTTGTCTTCATCACGTACCATTTTCCTAACATGTTATACCTAAATGATACTATTATTTTAGATTTAGTCTTAACAAAATCAAATAGTGATGCACTATCACACTTTTAGAGTTGGTAACTGTTCTTAATTTTAACTTGAATTTCTGTCAGGTTAACAGGTATAATGAAGATTACTTCTCAGTATCAGAATTTCTGTTCTCCTAAGTATAATACCCATGATTCATTCATGCATTTTGTCACCTAGTGAATATTTCTTAAGTGTATATTTCTACTAGGACCTAGGCACTGTATCCCTACATACTGGGGCTTCTGTGAAGAGTACAAAGAGACACAGAACCTCTTCACATGGAGTTTATAGTATAGTAAGAAAGAAAGATGTTGATGAAAAAATCAAATATTTACATTTGAAACTTTGGATATAATAAGCATTTTGAATAAGAGTTTCTAAATATTCTCCAAACTTGCAATAAAGAAAATTGAACTAGTCAGTGAGAATAGGGAAAGCGAGGCTATCTGAAGATGATCTAGCTAAGCTATGACCCAGGTAAATGCTTCAAATAAGCTAAAGGTTCAGAACAGTAGAAGAGATAACAGTTTGTGTCATAACGTATTATAGGTGCATTCTGGAAAATTAGACATAAGCTAGCCTTGCAAAAAGCCTGTTATGAAGTTAAGTCTAGGGAGGTAGGAAGGGGCTTACAAAGCTAAGTCATATCAAAGATCTGGTTATTTATTTGATTCTTATAATTCTTTTAAGCATATGTATGATATGGCCAGCCTTATGTTTTGGAAATATCACTCTGCCTGGCTATGGAGATCTCAGTGAGGGTAGCATGAGATGATCCAGAGAGTGAAGTTAGGGGGCTATTACTGCTGTCTTTTGTATGGGAAATAATTTTAGTTTGGACCATAGTTATGGTAATGGTGACACAGACAGGAAGATACACTAAGAGCTACGTCGAAGGTGAAATCAATAGGACTTTGTGCAATACACATACAAGAAAAGGGAGAGAGGGGTATTGAGAATGGATCCTTGATGGGGGATAGTGCCCTGAGCAGAGGGGGAAATAGAAAGTTCAACTTTGAAAATTTTGATTTGAATTATTCTAGTGATAGCCAGTAGAACCGTCATGGAGACAGTAAGATACATGGGTCTGATGCACAGAGGAGAGGTATAATCTGGATATAAATCATTGTTTCATAAAGGGGAAAATTTATGCCATAGGTACAAATGCAATTACTGAGGTATAACATATAAAGTAAATATAGAAGAAATACAAGAAAAATACTTGAAGAACTTCAATTTTAAGGGCTTGGTAGAAGATGAATCTACAGAAGAGAGAGAAAAGGGTCCCATAAAAAAATACAAGAAATGTTAAGAGTGTGTTATATCAAGTAAGCCAAGGTAATACAGTGTTTAGAAATAAAGGCCAAACATGGATGGACCTAGAGAACATTGTTAAGTGAAACAAGTCAGACAGAGAAAGACAAATACCATACGATCTCACTTACATGTGGAATCTAAAGAAAAGAATGAGTAAATGAACTAATCAGAAACAGTTTCGGAGACATAGAGGACAAACTGAGTGCTGCTAGATGGGAGGGGGGTGGGGATAAGGGGGAAGGTGAGGGGATTAGAAAGTACAGTCAGTAACCACAAGATTGCCATGGGGTTACGAAAGTTAATTTGGGAATGTAATCAATAATGTTGTAAAGATTTTGTAGGGTATCCAATGGACACTTGTCTCATTAGGGAGACCACCTCAGGGATCATGTAGATGCCTGATCACTGCACTGTACACCTGAAGCTGAAGCTGAACAATAATGAATGTCAACTACAAGTTTATATATGTATGTGTGTATATATATATATATATATATATATATATATATATATATATATATATTTACAAGAAGCGGAGTAAAGCATTAGGAATAGAGACAGTGGAAATGTAATGGCTGTGTGCGATGTCAGAGGGGTAGTGGATGGGGGGAGGGGAGTTGACACAATGTGAGGGCTATAAATGATAAACATCTAAGTACTACTTTGTTTTGTGCACCTGAAACTAATAAAAAGAAAATTAAAAAAAAAGGAAAAGAAATAAAGGCCAAGGCCAACAATGTCAAGTGTTTTTGAAAGTTAACATAAGATTGATAATAAAAAACGTTTGTTAGACCTAATGCATGCTGGTCACAGATCGTTTTAGGATGGAGTGACATGTGTAAATCGAACTTGAAAGGTTGAAGATTTGGTAATAGGTGACAAAATGGAGTAAGTAAATACAGATCTCTCTTATAAACGCTTGACTAAATATGTAGGATGAGATCAAGTAGCAGTTGGAAGGACAGTAGTAGTCATTGTTTTTACTAATCCTTCTGTTATCTTTAAAAATGCTCAAATGAGAACTACTTGATTATATTTAAAGATTAATGAAAAGAAATAAAGAAGTTGATACCCATGTGAGAGAAAGGATAATCAATAGTGGAGAGAGAAGGTGTGAGGGCTCGGGTTACAAAACATAGCCCTGAAAGAGATGCCTTTATTTCATGAGCAGAGGAGAAAATGGTGAGTAAGATCTTTAGAGCAGCTTTGTATGTTCAGCAGAGGTAGTATTAGGCATTTAGCCTTCTGACGGCTTTAACTTTCTCTGTAAAACAGGGGCTTCTCTGTGAGAAATTTGAGGAGAGGGGAAGATTTGAAGAAGTTCCTGCCAAAAAAAATAAAGTTCTTGCAAAAAATAGTAATAATAATAATAATAAAGTCTTGCATGTTAAGGAAGCAATTGGAGGCAGTTTTTGATGCATCTCTTCTTAGGAGTATCTCCCTTGGTAAATCCTCGTTTTATTGGGATTATTAAATTAATAGAAAGAAAAATAAATGAGTGTCTCTTTTCAGTATTCATTTGTATATGAATGATACTAAGGTTTACAGAAAAAAATAGTAAGAGGCCAAGGAGTCTTTCAAGTTTCTTATAAAATTTGAGTTGAAAGCAATTTGACATTTAGAGAGACTGCCTTGTGTCAAATATGTTTCTTTCCATTTGACTAGCATACTATTTCAACTATCTTCAAATGTGTTTGGTACAACAAATGCTTTTTCAAGAGCTTTTAAATTTCATTGCTAAAAGCATGGCTTTTAGAAAGCTACTGCAGTTTGTAAATGATAAGGACTGGATATACTGCATCAGAGTGTTCCACATCATTTACTTGGATGCCTTATCTTCAAAATATTTAGAATAAAGTCTCACATTCAAAAAGAAGAAAAGCGAAAGTAAAAATTTTGAGAAAAACAGTTTAAAACTATACTTTGCTATTGCAAAATTTGAAAAATTTTGGGGTGAGAATAAAATTCAAAATTTATTAACTTTTATTGAACATTGCTCATATTAGTGTTAGCATCAAAAGCCCAAAGCATACCAGGGACAATAAACAAAAGGGTTAGATGGCTGCTCTATCTTTATACTTAGACTCTAACAAAAACTCCCACTCCTTCCCCCAAAAATATGAGTTATCACTTTCACAACATTTCTCTCTCCCCTTAGTTTTATTACCATTCAACTTTCTATAGAACAAGTAAATATCAGAAAGTGATAGTGGTTTTATACTGGCTTCGAGGTGATATAGTGACAACAAACCACTGATGGATACTATGTTCTTATCTCACTCACCCCGAAGGGCTTTTTGAAACCACTAAATTCTGAGTAGATAAATCAATACATGTATTTCTGCAAAAGTAAAAGATTCCTACCTTTTCAAAGATAGATTGTAAAATTACAGGTTTAATGGTGATTCCCAAGCTTCTTTGTAATGCATAGCACCACTGAGGGTTTCAAAAAATCTGATCAATAATTGTATTTTAGGGCAGTATTTCTTGAAAAGGGTGATAAACTGGAAATATATATATATATATATATATATATATATATATATATATATATATATATATATATAGTTTGGTGGCTTATAAGAACGGAAAAGATATATGTGGTCCATGGAGACAAGACTAGCAGTTTTTAAAAATGCTCGTCTACTTATCAGAATAAGTTCTCAAGGGGGCATAACCCTGAAACTACCATTGAAAATCATTAGTTGACTATGTTTGTCTCTGAGGCCGAAATCTGACTCATTTTCTGGATATAGGAGAGAGACAGAAACAGAGACCCAGCTGTCAGTCTCCCCAGTGAGACTTTAGTTGTCAGAGGATCAACACTGTACTTCGATTAAAAAAAAAAGTAACAACAGCCCAAATGTCCTTCAGTAGATGGATAAACAAATTGTGCATACAGGCATACCTGAAGATTTTGTGGGTTAGGTTCCAGACCACGTCAATAAAGTGAATATCACAGTAAAGCTTGCTTTTTGGCTTCTCAGTACACCTACAAGTTATGTTTACACTATACTGCAGTCTATTAAGTGTGTAATAGCATTATGTCTAAAAATGATATATACCATAATTAAAAAATACTTTATTGCTAAAAACTGCTAACCATCACCTGACTTCAATTAGTCATATTATTTTTGCTGGTGGATAGTTTTGCCCTAATGTTGATGAAAATGTAATATTTGCAAAGCAAAATAATATAGATTGTTATATATAGAAGCAACTACAGCTATGAGTATATACATGGTTTGGTACACACACACACACACACACACACACACACACACACACACACTCTTGCTCTGTTATTTGAGAAATTCTTTTCAGGTCTAATACATATATTAATAGATATCCCAGAAACAGTGAAAACAGGGTAGAAAAAATATGTGAAAGAACAAAGGCCAAAATTATGAAACTTGATGATAAATATTAATTTTCAAATCCACAAACTGTAAACAAGATAAATCCACAGTAAACAATACCTAGGGCTATCACAAGTCCAACTACTGGTATAGTTGAACTCTGTAACTATAATGTTTCAACTCTTCGTGACAAGAAAGGGGAAAAAGCAATGTCATTTCCTGGGAAAGAAGAAGTTAACATAAGCTCCACAAGTCTTTTAGAGAAAGTCATGTTGAGCCAACAATGTCCTTTGCATTAACCAGGTAGCTCCAGAGTCTAAATCCTCTACCAGCAAAAGCAACCTGTTACTATAGGGTCTTTGGTGCTAGAAGGAAAAGGATGCAGTTGGGTAGGCCACGTGGGTTTGATTCCTTAGTCAAGGATTATATATTAAAGCAAAAAGCTGACTGTGTCTTCTGTGCCCCATAGTTAAAGTGCTGAAAAGATAAGGAAATAATACTGAAACAATATTCAAAATAACCAGAGAAAAAGAAACATATTTCTTAGAGTAAACAATGATTAAAATTACTGTGATTTCTCATTAGAAACAATTGTAACCAGATGACAAAGGAATGAAAAATATAAAATGTAAAAAGGAAAAATGTCTATAACATTCTATATACAATGAGAATACACAATGAGAGTAAAATGAAAACATTTTTTAGAGAAAAAAGTAGAAAGGTAGAAATTAAAAGGCAAAGATAATTGTTTGGAAACAACTATGTAATGTCTACCAGAGAAACACCTTATAAATAACGTCATAAATACATTAGAAGTGAAAGTATGAAAAATATTTACCTATACAACAGAAAGCAAATTTATACGGTTACACTGAGATTTTTAAAAGTGTATTTTAGGACAAAAGATAAAGAGAGAAATTCCTTAGTGATAAAAAGAGCAATTCGTAAGGAACACATACCAACCTAATATATGTATACACTTAGTAACAAAGTTTCGGATTTCATGAAGGAAAAGTTAAAAGCAAAAGAAAATAATAAAAAACTTCATAGTCATAGTTGTAGATATTTTACTTGATATAGACTGAATGAATGTTTGTGCTCCCCCAGAATCCATACAGTGGATTATTATTTGTTCATAAAGGGAATGAACTGATACATGGTACAACATGAACAAACTTTGTAAACAGTACCCTTAGTGAAAGAAGACAATCACAAAAAGACACATGTACCCTGATTCCATTTATATAAAACTCCATAATAAAGAAATCTGTAGAGACAGAAAGTAGATTAGTGGTTTCTTGGGGGTGGGGAGGGGAACATTATACAGATAGGGAATGACAGCTAAGGCATACACAGGTTCTTTTTGAGATGATAAAAATGTCTAAAATTCACTGCAGTGATGCTGCAAATGTCTGTGATATTCTAACAATTATTGACTCGTATACAGTCAACTCTCCCTATCTGTGGATTCCAAATTTGTGTATTCTGGGATGAAACATAGTAGAAAAAAATGTTACATGGTTGCTGCTGTGTACTGTATGATTGTGTTTGTTGTAAATGCTACAGACTTTTTCCCTTGTTATTATTTCCTAAACAATGCAGTATAACAACTATTTACATAATATTTACATTGTACTTGGTATTATAAGCAATGCAGAGATAATTTAAAGTATAGGAGAGGATATGCACAGGTTATATGCAACTACTATGCCATTTTTTTTTAAAATGTAATAGACTTGCTCACCCTTAGATTTTGGTATGGGAGAGGTCCTAGAACCAATCCCCCACTGATGCTGAGGGAAGACTGTACTTTAAATGAGTGAATTGTATGGTATATTAATTATATCTTAATAAAGCAGATAAATTATTTTAAAATGCATTGCTATATGAATCAGTAATCCAGCTTCTAGGTATTTACCCAAGACAAAGATAAAATAATTATATATTAAAGTATAATATCAGAACAGCAACTTTAGAAAAGGTCCTCATACTAGAAAAGAGCCAACTATCCATGAACAGGTGAAAAGCGGGCAAATTTTTATATATTCTTATGATGAGATATACAAATTAAGGAGTAAACTATTGATAAAATAATATGGATTAATTTAGAAGACCTTATTTTGAATGAAAGAAGCCACAGAAAAGAGTATGTATTGTATTGCTCCATTTATGGCAAGTTCTAAAATGGCAAATCTAAGCTATACTAATAGAAATCAGTGTCTTTCTGAGATTGGGGGCCATTTCCTACAAAGGGGCAAGAGAGAATCTTCTAATGTGATGGTGTTCTGTATTTTGGAATAGACGAAAATTACTTTGAGGTATACATTTGTAAAAAGTAATCAGCTATACAATTAAATGTATACGTCTTATTGTATTATACCTCAATAAAGGTAATTAAAGTGCACCCTTTTGATTTTACAAAATCAAGTCTTCCTATTCAGCAACAAAGTATATTTCTTATTGATTCACATTTTTATGTTTTTCAGTCATGTGTTATTGTCCAATATCTTTTTATAAATTTATTAGTATTTTATAATATTTGTCACTATTTTCAATGGGGTATTATAGTTCCTTTTCCATTTCTAACTGATTATTGAAAATATGGAGAAACCTATTGATTTTTAATCTGGTATACAGCCACTTTTCCAATTGTCTTATTCATTTTAGTAGAGTTTTAATAAATTATCTTTCATTTTCTAGTAATGCAATTATATTATCCACATTGGAAGGGGGATTTTGTAAGTTTTTCTTAATTTATCTTGATTTTATTCTATTCTCGTCTCATTATACTGTCTGAATCTTCAGGGGAAAAAAAGTTGATTGATTTTGCTGACTGTGACTTTTATTTTCCTGATTATTACTTGAATTTCAACCTTAAAATGTTATTTGCTTTTGAGTGTTGGTCATCTTTATATCCTTTATACAATTTCCTTTTATTTTACTTAATGCATTTTATGAGTAATAGCTGCTGAATTGATCAAACTATTTTTGATCATTTGTTGGTTTAGATGCTTTTTCACTATTAGATTCTTGATGTAATTTTTCATTTCATCAATAAATATTTATTGAGCTCTTATTATGTTCTAGACACTTTTCTAGGCTTTGAAACGACTATAGTAAAGGAATCCAGTGTAGTAGAAATTTACAAATTCATAAGCACAAGAAGTATATGTGATAATACATGATTAGATAGATACGTACATATATACATGTATATGTATATGCATGTACATGTGTTGTATGTATATGTGTATGTAACTAAAACTCATAAAAAGCGTTGGATGAGTACCATACATTTGTTTGTTACTGGGATGTACATGGTAAGTGACGGTTTTGTGAAGTTGATTACTAGTCATTCCAGCAGGCAAAGAAAGTTTCTAATGCAAAAACCTCAAGGTAGGAAGAAGGTTCCATATATATTTAATAAACTGGAAAATGCTCAATGTAATTAGATTATAGTGGGTGAAGGAGACATAATTAAATATGTGGGTGGGGTGACAGGGAAGGATCAGATCCCACAATGCTTTCTAAATTGGAGTAATGTATAATTAATTATGTTAATATACTGAACACTATTGAACTACCTTATATTTCTGTAACAAATTTTTATTGCTGTGGTAAATTATTCAGTTAATAATCTCCTAAATCCATTGGCTAATATTTATTTATGCAATTTTATCCATATTAATAAATTATATTGACATATAGGGGGATTCTGATATTTGTTGTTATCTTTATCAGTTCTCGGTATTAGCATTGTTTAGTTTAAAATGAATTGGTGAGGTTGATGATGAGAACTCATATTGTCTTGAAGGGAGATGATCTAAAATGAATTGGTAAGAATTTCATCATTTTCATGGTTTTTTCCACAGGTTTTTTTCAAAAGTTAGACTTCAACTAGAAATCTCTCAGGATTTGCCAATAGATCTGCGTCTTTTTAACATAGACAATCAAATTAAGCATATAATCCAGGGGTGTCCAAACTTTTTTCAACATTTTTTACCAAGGCCCATATGCGGTAAAATACACAAACAGCCGGGCCACTCACTCGAGGTGAAGTACGTATTGCCTCACCTGGTTTATTTAAGTAAACTAAATATATTTTTGGAATTTGCTGCAGGCCAATTAACAATGGATTGTGAGCTGCAGTTGGCCCGTGGGCCGCAGTTTGGACACCCCTGATATAATATTTTCTTCCTTATTTTGTTCAGTTATTTTATTGGTTGTTTTTTTTCAAGGATGGTTAATATTTGCTAAGAGGTATTCCAGTGTATATAGATTTAAAAAAAATTATATCTGATAATCTTTCACATTAACTTTAATCTCTTCTATGACTGATTATATTTAATTTATCTTTGTTAATAAGTTATTGATATATTTATCTCTATTTCTTAAACTCTTTTTTATTTCACTTCTTTAAAGACTTTTAAAAAAAGTCTTCAACTTTTTAAGAAAGACTACTAGAAGTAATTCTCTTACTGATATGTTGGACTTTAGAAAGTGCAGTCAATGTATTTTTAAATCCTTTTTACTGTGCTTTGTTTTTAAAGTAATTCATTTTAGGTTTGCTTTCAATGTCTTCTTATTTTACTATATATTATTTTTTCTAATTGATTAATATGAGACTATTTACTTCTTTCTTTTAAAATATAAACAAAATTAAATTATATTTTTTGCTTTGAGTACAGTTTGATTGCAGCCCATAGGTTTTCTTATGGAGTATTCTTTATTTTACTAAATTCATAATGATTTGTTATTTCATTTTTGAATGCCTGTTTTACACAAGGGTATTTTATCAGTATATTTCTTAATATCAAAAAAGCTTTTGTTTATTGCCATTTTATGCTTACAAGCATTTTATGCTAGAAAATTATATGTCTCCCTTTTGACTTTATGCAGAAGTTTCTGGCAACGCTGATTTCTGCTTGTTGGTAGAAGGACCTCTATTAAATCGAACTTCTTAGATTTATGACACATAAAATCTGTATAAATCATTTTATTACTAAATTCTGAAATTATACTTTAACATATGTTAATTCGGGTGATGATTTAGTGTCTAATAAAACAATGCAAACCTAAATGTAAATATGCAACCAGAAGGATAACACTAGTGTGACAAATAGAAGTGGAATGAAAAGAAACAAAGAAATGTAGAGAAAATGGAAACTATTTTTTAAATGTCTATTTGACTACCATAATATCTTAATTCTCTTCTAGAAGGTGTTTGAAATTTTAGATCTTAAGAACAATTACGAACTTATCTATGTTGAAGTAGAAATGTATTAAGATTAGGGACTGTAAGGAAATGATTAAATACTTAATATTAAGTCCTACTTTAACTGTCATTTTTGGAAGATGGGCAAAAAAACCCAGACATTTAATACCCATAATGAATAAAATTACTTAATTGTTTTATTGCTGTACTTTTAAGACTTAAAATTACTAGCTTAAGAGCCTCAAACAGAAAACCCTGCCTCAATTTTGAAGTGAAATAACTCAAGTGTTTGAGTTTGATGGTCTGATGCCAGGGTCTTGGTACCTTTTGAAGAGTGGAATTAAACAGTGGAGATAAAAAATCCATCAGAACCGTTTTTTCTCAGCTTTCTTATTTTGTGTACATAATCGATTCTGTCTCTGTGTCTGTCTTTTTCTAGTCATTGGACCAAAAGTGTATAAACTACTGCTTCCAAGTTTACATGACCTGCATTGGTCATAAGCAGCCACGTACAGTAATTTCTGAATCTTGCAGTTCTGACAACTTGCAAGCAAAAATCTATTTGGCTCAGCTGATTTCGCTGTCTAACCTTGGTCCAATAAGTTATGAGTAGAAAGAAGAGATCACATATTACAAATTTTGGGGAGGGTGTGGTCCTTCATTACAGATACAGAGGACAGAAAAACTCTTCCCAAAAAAGAGTCACTCTGGGTGGTGAACACACAAAGGGATTTATAGATGATGTAATACAGAATTGTACACCTGAAAACTATGTAATTTTCCTAACAATTGTCACCCCAATGAATTGAAAAAAAAAAAGAGTCACTCTGAGACATGACAAATCAAAACAAAACAAACAAACAAAAAAACTACCACTGAGGCAACAGTAAGAATCAGGAAAACTAAGAATGGACCACTAGCTATGGCATAGCAGAATCATTTGTCCCAGGCCAGTCTCTCTTTCTAGACAGCATGTTCCTTCAAGTTATAAACTGTGTCTTATTCATCTTTGTGTTTCCATGTATGAGGGCACTGCCTGATATAAGAAGCTAACTTAAAATGATTTGGAAGTGAATTGAATGACATACTAATTATTATTTTCCCCATACCATGCCTATAATTTGTTAAGTATTCTTCCAAGGGGTGAATTTGTCAGAGAAAATGGCTTCAGATAGCTAAATAATTATTTTCTTTTTTTTTTTTTACAAGTAAATTAGCTGAATATTTTCTTACATTAATTGGGAGGCAGATAAAGAAATAATAGGAAGTAATTTGTTCATAAGATATAGACTTTGAGAAAGCCAGAAACTCTGAATTAATATGGTACAAACCTCATCCCATTCATCAAAGAGCCCAGAAGCACAATGAAAAATTCAGTGATTTCCCACAAGTCATGAGGGCACAAAAGGGTAAGAAAGGGTTCAACATCAGGCCATTCTTTAAAAGAACTCAGAAATAAGTAGAAATTAAGCTTAATTTAGATAAATAACAGAGGTTTACCCAAGCACTTTCGGGCTGTAGTTAAAAACATTATGTTAAAAATATATATATATATGGACTAGAAAGCAAAAAGTGTATAAATTCTGAGGAAAAAAAACAGGCATTTTCAAGGATATTTTGTTCTATGAAGGCTGTGTCCCTCAGTTTTCCTGGGTGTACTAGTTTACCTTTTCATGCCGAACTAGCTCTTAATTTTGGATCATAAATAGTTTCTTGAATTTGATAAATGTTGTTCCTCAAAATACTAATATAATCATAAAAAATTTACATACAATTTTAGGGTGTCCAGACTCATCCATGTATTCTCTATTAGTCATTGCACTTCAAAATAAGAGGACATGTTAGGTTAGAGTACATGAGTAGAAAACAGGAAAGGCCAAGAGTGAGAGGAAAAACTGAGTTCAACCATTGTTAATCATTAGCATTTTATAGTTTTCCAACTCTTTTCTATTTAGTAGTTGACTAAGTTACATATGCAGCATAGGAAAATTTGACTAGATACACAGTTCTTAAAAAAGTTATCTAAGATGAGGAAAATACTAGAGAAATTAGAAGGAACTAAGGATGTGGTCAAGAACAAAGACCTTGCTATAATTAGCAACTTTTACCAATATTTTATTGATCTTGTCTCTGAGCCTAATATCATTTTAAATGGATAGCAGTAGTGTGTTCTCTAACCAGTAAAGAAAATTTGACGTAAACAATTTTAAGAGTGATTTAAAATAATATTTAAAGGCTTCAGTCTTATCATTCAAATTATGTATGTAATTTGTTCTCTTTGTGTGTGTGTGTGTGTGTGTGTGTGTGTGTGTGTGTGAGAGAGAGAGAGAGAGAGAGAGAGAGAGAGAGAGAGAGAGAGAGAAAGAGAGAGACAGAGAGACAGAGAGAGACAGAGAGAGACAGAGAGACAGAGAGAGACAGGAACAGAGACAGAGGGAAATAGGGAGAGACAAAAATACAAACTTATAGCCACTAGTCTAAATAGAGAACGGAATAATTTTGAAATTTATAACTATGTCTATGAAATATATTTACTTAAAAGTTTTCTTAAAATCTTAGGTGTTAAAACTATTGTTAGAAACAAAATTTGAAAAAAGTTAGTGATGAATTTTGACACAATTACCAGTTATTTCTGAATATGTAATTTTGACTTAGAAGTGTGAATGGATAATTACTTATAGGTTAAAATGTTTGGCTGTATCAATATTCAATGTCCTGAAAATACTTCCTTAAGGATATGTCAGTGTTAGAATCCATAAAACTGATTTGTGGAAAACATCTTACCACTTTCTCCCTGTTGAAGGCACACAATTCTCTCATCAATATGTGATTCCAAAATTGTAAATTTTAATTTATAAAATGAATTAACATTTTCTGGGAATAATAGTACCACTCAGTCCATTACATTAGACTAAAGGATAATTAATGAGCTCAAATAACTGTATCAAATACATATTGTAAACTCTTTAAAGTTATACATTTTATTTTCAGCATAAATAATTTTTGGTTAAGTGTATCTCAACATAGGTGAATAAATTCTTATGTGCCTAACATTTTCTTATAACATCACTGAGTAGTATTCTGATAATTTTGTTATAAGGCAAATCGTTTTATTGTTGTACTACAAAGTAATAATCTACTGATTAATATTTTCTGATTATTGTGATGTTGTAGTAAGAATTTTAATGTATCACACTATGAAATTTATGATGATCCAGCAAGAAAAGACTATATTAAAGCATATAAAATATATAAATCTTTAAAATGGAATTTTTATTTCTTTCATAAGAATTTATCAGTTTAGCAAAATATTCTTTTTTTTAACACAACTCACTAAGACAATGTAATAGAAAGAAATTAGCTTAATTATAATTATACGTAATTATTCTGGTAATGAACTCTGTAAGTTATTTTGTGATGTGTATACGGAAATAGGCAACATTAGCTATGAAAGCTTCTTGCCTATATGCATGCCTTCTTGTTTCAAATCTATCCTTTTTTTTTGTTGTTGCCAAAATATGTTTTTTGTATTACTTCTCATCTGTCTTACTTCCCTGCTCAACTGGCCATGATGATTTCCAATTGTCTACTGTATCAAATTCAAACTATCTGTATTGTTTTCATAATTCTTCATATCTGGACTTGCTCTGTCTTTTCAATCTTATTTTTCCACTGTCCCTAATAATCACCTTTGCCTGCAGTTCAGGCCAACTCCAGCCACACATCACAACTAAATGATTTATCCAGTCATTCACTCACAGGTTCAATGTTTTGTCTTTAAGAAAATATTTATTCAGTCTGTATTTATCATGCCACATACCGAATAGAATTGAAAATAAGTCATTAAACCCTTATTACAATAATATCATTTATTAAACTTTAGTTTCCTGGCAGACAGTATTCTATGTGCTTTTTATATATCATCTTATCCAAAATTTAATACAATATTTTAACATAGGAGTTATTATCACTCACATTTTATAGATGAAGAAATTGAGGCTTAGGAAACTTATGTAGATTCCCCAACATCAGACCATGGAGGTGATAGAGCTGGGATTAGAACCCAGGCATTTTAGATTCTTGGCATAAAAAAGGTCTAATATGATCTTCCAATTGCTCTATGAAGTAGACCGAGTAGTACATGTCACTTATCAATTTATGGACTAGAGGGAAAAACTATAAGCAATGACGTGTTCATCATTAGGTGGCAAGCCAGAGTTAGAATGCAGCTTTTAGTTCCATATTAATTTCTTTACCTATACCACATTCTACAAAGTTAGCGTTAAGCTCTATATCAAAGCGTGACTTTACCTTTTTGGGGGGCTTGCTGGATAGAATTAGTACAGAAATTGACACCTAACACTAGAATTTAAATGGATTGTAATTATATTTCTTAGACAAGAAATGGAAAAAGAAAATCCAAAAGAAATAGATGGGAATTTCTGGGAGGAATTTTTGAGTGATGGCAAGTCTTCCTGTTTGAGAGAGACACAGTGCAATGTGATTATTTCTTATCTATGAGTATGAGCTGGAACAAGATTATGGAGTGCCTTAATATGGGGGATGTATTAGATCACAAGAAGAAAGGCACTAAATACTGTCTAGTCCAGAATCTGGGATTTAGGATGATTTACTTGAGAATGATGTGTAGGATACGGTGCAGCAGTAGTGTATAATCACCAGTATGCAAGCTCTTGAATTAGACTCACCTAGAAAGACTGCATGAAACACACTATCTCTTGAGCATCAAACTAGGTAGATTTGGCACTGTCCTTGGAACTTGTGCCATTTCTATGAGCAGCCATATTTGGGTTTAAATTAGAAGATAGAAAAATGGACTAGGAATATTGAAATTAGATTAGGCTCAGTTAGATGTTGTAGTAATTAATGTGAGAAGAAAATTTGATCTTGGATACTTTCAGAAAGAAAGGGAGGGAAATGGCAAACGTGTACTATAAAATAATCCATATATATTTGCAAGAAATTAAGTTTAAATGAGGAAGAAATCACAGGTGTTCTAAGGCACTGAGGCTGTGAAGCTTTGAGATTATGTAATTTGAAGAATTCATAAAAGTATTAATCAAGATAGGGGACAAGAAAGAAAGGGGACTCTGTGAGATTATCAGGGATTTTACTTTGAATATGAAGCAGAGATGATTATGATTACCTCTCTGTTTATAATCTCTTCTAAAGCAGGAATCTCACCTAACCTTTAGCTCCTACTGAAGAGGTGACTCTAGGTGGTCTTGGTTATATCAGGTGACACCATCTCCTTGGTCACAGCTTTTAAGGTCAGTGACAGTATCAAGTTCTACCTGTACTAGAGTCTTAAAGAATGTGTCTAGTGACTCTGCTTACAATGTGAGGGATTAGTCACAGCTTTGAGGCTTCACTTCACATTCATCAGTAAGAAAATTTGCATTCCATATTCTGGTTATCACGCTGTTCATATGATGATTTATGTAACTATATATCATTTAATCTAGATGTCAGCTATTACCTCATTCTCTTCTTTGAGCTCCTTCTGAAGGAAAAATATTGATTCACAGATACTTATATGTTAGTGAATAATATAGTGTTTGCTAAATATTTTATACAGGAAATGGAGGAGAGAGTACAGGTTTCATGCCACACAGCAATCAATTTAATAAGATCCCCAACAAACATGAAGCAGTAGGATGTAGTTGTGTAGGAGTACAGGACACAAAGGCTCCCACAGAGGCTATGAATGGGAATCAAGATCTAGGTCAAGTTCCACTCACCAAGCTGAGTCCTTGGTGGGAGACTGCATCAGTTTAGACCAGTAAAAGAGCCTTCTGAGAGAGCTACCTTCTGAAAATCATCCTCTTGAAGGGGTGATATTTTGTAATTCATACAACAGTGTCATATACTGGCAGCCCTAATTAAATCTCTCAGTTTACCCTAAAGCCCCTCTTTGGCCATGCTTCCTCTTACTCTCTCTGTCCCCCATCTTTTCCCCATTCAGCATTTAATCTTGTCCATCATTCTTTTGACACTAGTAGTTCTAGAGAGATTCAATCATCACCAGAAAATGCAGCCAAGTGTATAAGGTGGAGCAGAATAGGCAATACAGTTGTCCCCATTATCTGCGATTTTGCTTTCAGTGGCTTGTTACCCACTGTCAACCACAATCCAAAAAATTAAGTGAAAAATTTCAAAAATAAATAATTCAATAGTTTAAATTGCACACTGTATATCCTACCTGCCCCACCTGTTCATCACTTAATAGTGTCTTGTTTATCAGATTGACTTGTGGTATCCCAGTGCTTGTGTTCAAGAACAACCCTTTTTTTTTTAATTTTTGCCCCAAAGCAATAGTCATGTTGTCAACTTGGATATGCCAAAGAGTTGCCATAAAGTACTTCCTTTAAGTGAAAAGATAAAAGTTATCAACTTAAGGAAAGAAAAAAAATATATATATATATATATATATATATATATATGTGTATATATATATATATATGTGTGTGTGTGTGTGTGTGTGTGTGTGTGTGTGTGTGTGCATTTATATATATATGCCTAAGGTTCCTAATATCTCTGGTAAGAACAAATTTTCTGCCCGTGAAATTGTGGAGATGAAAAAAGATATTTGTGCTAATTTTGCTGTTGTACCTCAAACTACAAAAGTTATTGCCACAGTGCATGACAAGTGTTTAGTTAAGATGGGAAAGGCATTAGATTTGTGGGTGGAAAACATGAACAGAAAATGTATTCCGACTGATGGCAGCATGTTGTGCCAGAAAAGCACTGACCCTATTATTAGTTTTTGTTTTTAATCCCATGCTGTGCCTAATTTATAAATTAAACTTTATCATAGGTTTTATGTATAGGAAAAAACATAGTATGTATAAGGTTCAATACTATCCAGTTTCGGACAGCCACTGGTTGTCTTAGAACATATTCCCTATGAATGGGGGAACTATTGTACTCTCTTCTCCTACTATGGGATCTCCTGCCAGTCCCTCTGATCATCTGACACCGATAGGAAGCCAGAAAGCCAGGGAGCGTGGATAAAGGAACCCCTAGATATCCACCTCCTGGTGAACAGAGCAGGGTGGAGAATGGATTGGAGTAGGAAAGGACTAGTAAAATCACTATCAATCCAGACACTGCAGTCTGAACACATTATCAGTCTTCTTCAAGTTTAGTTATTTTCAGTTGTAAAATGATGGCTTTCACACAATATATTTTTCTGAAACTCAGGTTTTCAAAAGTACTAATTTGAAGTTTATGATTAATTTGTGTTTGTTCATTTTACCCTCATTTATCCAAATATAAGTTTAAATCACGGAAAATATTGATTATAAAACCTTTAAGAGTTTGAAAATTCAAAGGTACATATTATAGTTGATTTAAGAAAGTATAACAATAAACTTAATATTTTAAATACCTTTTAAAGTATAAATATCTCTTTTTTCTATAAGCTAATTTTAAACTTTTTTTGTTAAATTTATTGGGCTGATGTTGGTTAGTAAAATTATATAGGTTTCAACTTGGAACCTATATATCTTTTTTTTTTTTTTTTTAACAGAACATGCTACAGGATCCCTCAAAGAATATTTTGTTGTTATCTGAAAGAAAAGTGTGCTAAATGTGGCAGCAGATCATTTCCAGATTCAATTCATTTAGACACTTTTCGGCAGAAGAATCATGCATTGGACAGCACAAGTTCCCTGGGGACACCCAAGGATACTCACTGTGTTTAGCCTAGTCAGCCATTTTGAGTAAATTGAAAAGACTTGATCTTACATACAATGACAGAGAGTAAAGTGACTGTGAAAAAAAGTCAAGACTCAATTTAGTGTAGATAAGAGTTCTGCTTTTAGTTGGCAATTGAAAATGCCTTCCAACTTCATTGAGATGAGAATTCAAGTATTTTCTCCTTGTTGGCACTCTTAAATAAGAAATGTATTGTCAAAAGGGAAGAAACTAAAGTTTTTTGAAAAGTGAAGATACACAAATAAATAATTCCCAATAAAAATTTTATAAAATATGATAACTGTAATATAATAGCATAATAAGCAATACAGAAAATACTAGAATGATGATGAAAAAACACTGGGTTCAGGAAAAGTTGATAAAGGAAGGTGCAAAAATTTCTGAGAAATTTCAAAAAAAGTTTTCCTATAATCTATTTTTAATTAATGTTCCTCTGTCACAAGAGAATGATCAATGATAGCCAAACAAAAGAATGGATCAATGAGACAATTATGTGATGTATAGGTCATCTTTCAATATATATTTTTTTTAAAAAATGTGTAACTAGTACTGTATAACCACTCAAGTCTTAGGTTGAATGGAGGTAAAATTAAATAAGCTGAAATTAAATAAAATAAACTGAAATTAGAAGATTACTTTGTACTACACAAAGAAAAATTCAGAAGGCTTCAATATTAAGATACAGTGAATGCTGCCAACATGCACAATTTACAGTATGGTTCCAGATTTAACTTCATAACTCTGATACTTTTGCTCACTGTGGTACATATTCGAACAAAAAGAAAAAGAGAAAAGAAAAAAGGAGAAATTTATTCTAAGATCCTGTTCAAATGGGTATGGAAATGGAAAACATTTGACAATCTTTACCAAGATTAGCCTGAAAGAGAAAGTTCTAGTATGGGGGATGGGCAAATACAGAAAGTAGCATATAGTCTTAGCTCTTTATCAAAGGTAACAGGAAGTGGTCAATCATTATCTGAGCCATGTTTCAAAGGGATGGACTTAGAGTTGATACTAATGACTGCCTCTTATTATGGTGTCATGCAGGGTCTCTGGTCCTGCTCCCCACATCAGAACGCAAGATATGGTGAGGCCAAAAAAGAACACCTACGGAGCCATGGATAGGGAGTTTATACCATACCACTATATTCTCGATGGCGGCTGGTCGAGACACAAAACCAAACATCCGCCAGTACCCCAACAAAGGGTCTTCCTGCACACCAATCTCACTGGTAGCCGGGTGAGACACAAGAAGTAGGATCCACACGATCCGCAATCTGCCATCCATGCTTGCTAACCCCACTTGCTAGCTGCAATCCACAGTCCGCTTCTCCGCCAGCCAGCCAGCCAACCCCGTTGCTACCTGCAATCTGCCCTTGCTAGCTCAGCCACGGCAGTTATATCAGATGGTCAGATACTACCCGAGCCAGCACCTTTCCACATGAGGCCGAGAGCCTGGAAACTGCTCTCTGAGACTCTGTCCCCACACTCCACCCATACAGGGTCTCACCTCACAATTTACGTGACAAGCATCTTCCACAAGGGGTCCTGTGTCAGGAACCCAGCTCACAAGAAAAAGTTTCAGTCCAGTTCAAGTAATGTCCCAGGGGGTGTCCCTCAATGTCCACCTACTTTTTGGGCATGGCTAGTGTTTCTCAGGGTACCACCAGTCTTTCTGGGCACAGCCAGGTTTCTCACATATTCTCGATGGCAGCCAATCAAGACACAGAAAGTAAACATCTGCCTGTACCCCAACAAGTGGTCTTCCTGCACTAGTCTCACTGGTGGCCAGGCGAGACACAGGAAGCAAACATCCACCTGTACCCCAACAAGGGGTCTTCCTGCACCAGTCTCGCTGGTGGCAGGGCAAGACGCAGGAAGTAAACATCTGCCAGTTCCACTACATGGTGGTATGTTCCCAAGCAAACAGTCAAGCAGTCCATCACATCAGGGATGGAAGGAAATTCCCCATAATCCACTGTCATCCGCCAGGGCTGTGAGTTGGCCTCACAATGTGTGCCCTCTCCGCAGGGCAAGGGCTCCAAGTCCTCCCCAACCTGGGGGTGAGGGACGACTTGACCTCACCCACATCCTCCATCGAGGACTCAGTAAGTGTTTCCTCCTGGGACTACAAGTCCCACATGTTGGCTACAAGCACTTCCCAGCCCACACAGCCGCAACGACCTTCGCTTTTTCCGGCCTATGCTGATTGGAGAACCATCCACAGCTTCCCATCCCTCCATGGACCTCCAATTCCTGAGAACAGGGGCTACCAGGTACCACACACTGTGTGAGGGCCACATGTCCTCCTGCCCAGGGTCAGACATCATTCTTACCTGGCAGGAATCCTGCTCACTCAGCCAGGTGTCCGATTGGGTGGAGTCCTCGGTGTAAAATGTCCAGAACTCTAGGAGCCCACAGCAGCAGCAGACCACCAAAAGGAAGATGACACTTGCTTTGGCCAACAGGGTGGCGTGCCATCCGGAGGCTTGAGAGGACCACCAATTCACCGAGGGGTTACGTTTCTCCCAGGCAGTTCGCGTTTTCTGCTCCTGGCGCTGCTCCTCACTGGCTTCCTGAGACTGAGTGTTCCTACACACAAACTGCTCTACCACCCTTTGGAGAGTTTTGGCCGGCACCATACCTGGCTCGCTGTGCCATGTGTCATGCAGTGTCATGCGGGGTCTCAACTCCTGCTCCCCGCACAAGAACACAGGTTATGGTTAGGCCAAAAGGAACACCGACAGAGCCATCGATAGTGGGGAGTCATACCACTATATTCTCACTGGAGGCTGGATCGCAGACCCAAGAAGCAGGAACCATACTATCCGCAACCTGTCGTCCACTTCTCTGTCAACCAACCTCACTTGCTAACTGCAATCCGCCATGCTAACTGCAATCTGCCCTTGCTAGCTCAGCCACGGCATTTATATCAGTGGCTAATGGCTAACCAGTTACAGCTGATGGCTAACCAGTCACAGCTGATGGCCATCTACTATCCGAGCCCGCACCTTTCCACGTGAGGCTGAGAGCCTGGAAACTGCTCTCTGGGACTCCGTCCCCACATATGGTGACTCGGTCTTTTATTTGGCAATCTCCTCAGAGACTGATTCAGTAGAGAAATTGACTGTGAAAGGCAATAATACGCATTTTGTGGCTTTTTTTTATTGAGGCAGAGGGTAAATATCCTTCCTTCTGAATGTGTCTTCCAAAGCAGCACCTGGTGGTTTCACCACGGTGAGAGAGCTACTGCCTATGCCCCAGATTTTCAACGCATGATTCCTCTCAGATGTTTCTCTACATAAAGCATTTGATTGTTGAAAATTTCATCCATATGTCTCTGTTTTATCCAAAGGAATTCCAGCCAGTATGCCAGGATCCCCTAAAACGTCTAAGTCTAATCAACACTTATGAAAATAAATTTGTGTTCAATTTAATATATTGAGGACCACATTGAGAACAAAATCCCCAAATACCTCCAACAGGAGAAGAAATGCCAGGTTACACCCCAAAATTTCTACATTTTTACTTAATGAAATGAGGACTGAAATAAGTAATGTAATCTTTACCTGAATCTCTAAATTTGCCCAAGATTCTAGCATTATTTTTCATCTGTCATAAAGCACTTTTAATGTGTTAGAAAATAATCATCTAAGACTATGTTTCATGTCTTTGGAATATCAGCAGTAGGACACAATTTGGCTCAATTTTTAGCATTTTGAAGACCAGTTGGATAGATAGAAATGGGAAAGAAAAATAACTGGATAGTCAGGGAGTACTTGTACTGGTAAAATTGTGCTCACCCATTAGAAAAATGTAACATCATTGAAATAAAATATCACATCAAAGAGACTGAATTGAGTACAGGTACATGCATTGATATGATGAATCTGAAAAACAATGTTGAGTGATATAAGTCCCAGAAGAACAAATATATTAGAATTACATTTATATGAAGTAGAAAAAAAGAAGGCAACATTAGGTAATATATTGTTTAGGGATCCAAGCCTATGTGGTAATGCCATAGATAGAATAGGGTTGGCAAACTACAACCCTTATATCAAATACAGCCCTCCACCTGTTTTTGAAAATAAACATTTTGTTTTGTTTGTTTTGCTTTGTTTTTTAAGAACACAATCACATTTATTTACTTATGTATTGTCTGTGTGCTTTCAAACTACAAGCGTTAAGTTGAATAGTTATAACAGAAACCATGTGGCCTGTGAAGACTAAATTATTTACTATCTGGCCCTAGGTGGTTTTTATATCTTATAAAACTTGATAAACATTTTTTCTATAATTAACCTGGAAGAATATGGTCCAATAATAGCCCAGCACATCTTGAACAAGAAAAAAAAGGGGTATAATTTACCTTATAGACATCAAAAATTACTCTAAAGCTCTATTGAATCAGATAAGGTATAATGAGTACAAGGATAGAAAAATAGCTCAAAGGAATATACTGTGGAACCTAGAAATAGATCATATCTATTTATAACTTAGCTAGTATTACAGATCAGTAGAAAAATAAGGGACTTTTTAACGATGGTGAGATAATTTTTTTAATGTGGAAAATAATGAACATGGACACCTACATACAGAAATCTAATTCATTACTATTAAAGCTTTTTAGGGAATACCTCCCATCAAAAGGAAGAAGAAAGCCAATCCAAGCAAAAGGAAAGAAAAAGAATTTACAAGGCACTCCATAGAATATATTTTTAAAAAATCAATAAGCATAAGAAAATATATAAATCAAATTACAACTACAATTAAATACCATTTTATGCCTTCGCTCTTTTCTACATCCATACTAAATTTCATTAGACATATTAATGTTTGCATTCTGATGGGTGTAAAATGACTAAGTGTCATTGGTCACTTGTTTTTCTACATGCAACAACTGCCTAATCATTTCTTCATATTTTGTAGATTCCATGAGTAATGGATTTATATTATATGCTACATCTTGTTTGTGAATGTCAACCCTAACTATGCTGGAAAAAAATCTCACAGATCTTCATGTGGAAATAATTTACTGGAGCATCATATATTGAAGACTACTGGTCACTTATACAAGGGGATGTGGAAGGGAGAAAAAAGGTCATTTCCAGTGAGGTGTACACATATGTGTTTGTATGTGTACTTACTTTTCTTTTCTTGAACATTTATTCATTTGGAGCAAACAGCAACTCCTTCTTTGGGCAGCAAGCCGTGTCCTAACTGCATTAAAGTCTGTGGTCTATAGAAGAGCTAAGCAGTATCCAGATGCACTGATTTTGCTCACTGCAGGAGGTAATGAGTCCAGCAGAGCCGTGTAATGCCACACACTGGGATTTTTTCACTGGAAAAAGACATGCCCACTGGAAATAGGTGATGGGGAGAAAACCTGAGAAACAATGGGCGTAGGAACCTGTGGATCGGACGAGGACAAACAATGAAGAGATTTAATTACTGGAGAAGAGGTGTGGGACAAAAAGGTAATCATGTGACAGATGGACACAAATAAGGACAGACAAGGAGACAGGAACAAAATAGGCATAGGCAGAAACTCTACATAATCGCACAATTAAGAAAGACAAATGTAAAGAAAAAAAATCACCTTCATTTTTTTATAGCTATTAGGCTGTATCTGTTTTCAACCACATAAGGATCCCCATTTCCTTAGAATTTTAATTTCATAAACAACAAACCATTCAATTTATTTCCTGCTTCCCTTTTAATTGCATATTGAAACTTTCCCAAAACTAGTATAAGCTATATATAGTTCTCCATTCTTGCTACTGAAATTCTATATTCATATTTCTGTAAAGCATCTTTTCCTCCAATTATCTAACTTCCTTTATTGCAGACTCACATTTCTCCTCCCCCTAAAGCCAATCTTAGTGTCATATTTGAATTTTCCTCTAACCTCATGTTTCAAATACAGATACCATTGAACAAGATATACTTCAAATGCTTCAAAAGCATTGTTGTACATTCTCAGAAGTTGTTTTTTGAAAACAATTTTCTTGTCCTCCCTTTTTAATATTTGAATGTTGTGTTTTGTTTCAGTCAGGGTTCTTGGTTGCAAGCAACAGAAATCAACTGACTAAAGCAGAAAATAAGGTGTTGAAAGGATATTTCAAAGTTCACAGTCTTGAAAGGAAGACTAAAGCCTCAGGCTTGCATAACGGGACCAAGGAAGTTAGTCGTCCGAGAACTCATCCAAAGTTATGCTCAAGAATATTTTATTTGATACAGTATCGATGACCGCAATATCAGACACTCTACAGCATCTACTGTCCCACTACTGGGCCATTGCCGTGGCTATCACCTTAGGGATAATATTTCAAATGGCCTTGTGTCTGTGGCTCATTCCCTTAAGATTCAAAGCCCCAAATAGAAGCATAGAAACATGATTTATGTGCTTGTATCCTATCTCCCAGGAGTCATCTAAGAGAAAATATTCAGTGTCTTGGGCTTCCAATCATGAGAAATTCTGCCTCTGACCACATCTTACACAATGAGGGATGCCCTTAAATTCAGAATGGTGTTTGGATATGAAACTAAAAACGGAACACTTGTCCACATATCACTGTTAAAGTCATTTTTCTCTTCACATAAATCACAGAGTTTTCTATAGTTTACCATGCTTTCTTTATACACCTAAGACCTTCCCACTAATGCTCAAACCATGAATTTCTTACTTTACCCCAAATATCAGAAACCACCTCCCTCTGTAGTCAATAACCTTATCAGTCTTCTTTAAACTCTTTTTGAATATAAGGTCTTTCTGTTTCAATATTGTTTGTGACTCACTTGGTGTGGAAAATAGGAATTAAAATTTATGAAGTGGCTGCATATATTTTTAAAAATCATGCTGACATTTTATCCTCTTAAAATAATAGAAAATAAAAATATAAAAGCTGTTCATTGTTAGAAGGAAAATATTTAAGAGAAAACCTGGGACTTTTGATATTATATGCTATTCAGGAAACATAAGTTCTGGAAACAGGTAGGTCCTGAGAATTAAGAGACAAAAATGATAGGTGAGATCCCTGTTCTCATGGAGTTTGGGTTGTCATGTACTGTATATTTATAATTTCTTCATTCAGTTATTGATTTATATAGTTAGGGATCATGGACTTTATTCTTCTTTATTGCTAAACCTATGAAAAGGACACAATATACAAATGAGCAAATATAAATTGTGAATTTCAATTAAATTTTGGCTACTACATCATTATTATTTTATGGAAGTTGTTTTTTTTTTCTTTTTATATCTAATTTGTCTCTTTTATGTTGAGAGGGGAACTTGTAGCTAATTCAAATCATACAGTCAAATTTTGTAAATTTGACAATGATACTAAGGTACGATCTTGAACTAGAATTTTTTCTGGTTGTTAATTAATTTAGAGGAACATATGCTCAGGACAAAAAAATAAAATTGCAAAACTATATACAATTAAAAGTATGTTTCTGATAAAAATTCTAGCAAGCTATTTTGTGGACATCAACAAACTAACTCTAGATTTTACATAGAACTGCAAAAGTCAGAGTAGTGCAAAAGCCAACATAATACTGAAAGAATGGGGAAAAGGGAATGTGATCACTTATTTACTTTGGAAATAATTTGAGTCTATAAGACTAAAGGCAAAAATAAGTATGCATAAGAACTGAACTGTACTTGATAAAGTTGTTTGCCATGAAGGTACAGATAAATAATACTGACACTTCTATACACGTATATTTGAATTGAATAGTTAGGGAAATGAATGGCAGATGGTTGGAATAAGATTTCTCATTGTTGGAGTGGGAAGCAAGGGGAAGCAAGGGGGGGGAAATAGAATGATCTATGTTGTAATGAGTTAAAGTTGGAGACATCCGTAAGAATCCATATTTAGCTTAATATAGATTCAGATGCTTACACATAGAAAAATTTATAGCTATATATATATGTATATAGATTAGTATACATACATATATTTTTGTTGTGTTTGCTAAGAGGTCCTAGACACAAAACCATCCTGGTGGTAAGGGTCAATTATTCAAATATTGGTTTTAACACCATTCTCCAGTAAAAGGAATCAAGAATCTTTAGGGAAATAACTGATTCTAGGACTGGGGTAGAAAATGCATAAGATTAGCCTACAGCACCTTGTAGAGGTAGAAAGTAAGCAAGAGCTCAAAAAAAACAAAATTAATGAACAAACAAACAAATGAAAAACCCACCACTAACAACAACAATAAAACCGCTTTCACTAGGGCATGTTAATGTGGCACAGGAACCAACTAAAAACGTTCCCAGTGGCCAAAACTAAAATAACTTGAGCAGTAAACAAGTTAAATATATTAAATTACAATCCACAGTATAAAGTAAATATCCATGAGTCTATACAGATATAAATAAATGACTGAATAAATAAATAACTGGAGGAGATTAGACAAATCTCCTGTGCATAAGCATTCCAAATAATTTATACATTCACTTCACTCTCAAGGAAGTGGACCATAACTCTCCATTCCTTACATGTAGGCTGAACATAGTAGTGACTTATTTCCAAAAGCCTCAGTATGTAGGGGCAGGGGATAATAAATATATACTGAAGAAACATGACAAACACTATGTCCACCAAGTGATCAAGGTTAATATCAACAGTGACAGTCATGTTGATAGCATGTACACTTGACGTGATATGATGTGATGGCAGTAGAAATATATATCTCTCTCCCAAAAACCCCAAATCCCAGTCTAACGATAGGAAAACCATCAGACGAGCTCCAATAGAGGCGCATCCTACAATATGCCAGACCAGTATTTCTCAAAACTGTCAAGTCAAGGAAAGTCTAAGAAATTGCCACAGTCAAAAGGAGCCTAAGGAGGCATGACAACTAAATGTATTGTGTTGTCTTGAATGTGATGTTGGAACAGAAAAAGAACCTCCTTAGGGAAAAGCAAAATAAATTTGAATAAAGTATGGACTTTAGTTAGTAGTAATGTATCAATATTGGTTCATTAATTTTGAAAAATGTACTATATTAATGAAAGATGTTAATAATAAAAATACTGATTGTGAGCTATATGAAAGTTCTCTGTATTATTTTTGCAATTTTCCAGTAAATAAAGCAATTTTAAAATAAAAAGTTTGTATTCAAAAAGGTATATCTCTGTCTTAGGCAGGGTCTAATTCTGCAATTCTCTTCTCAGAGGTAAGCATCAATTTCTTTGTTGACTTTCAAAGTCTTCATATTTATGGCAAGTTATATAATACTTTATATATAATAAATTTAAAAAAATATATGGAAATAAATATAATGTATTATATATGCACATACAATATATGTATATATAAGGGTGGGTAGGTATACATAGATACATAGTCAATATTTATATTTATAACACTATTTACTTTATATGTTTAAAAGCATATATATTTATAAACATATTTTTGTTTATATAAATTTCATGATTTTACATATACACTATTGTGAATATTTATTTATGCTGATACATATGGATCCACTTCATTCATTTTCCCCTGGCTAGTGACATAGCATTGAATGGATATTTCTTAATAAAATTAATGAATCTTTTGTTAATGATAAAGTATGTTGGTTTTGCATATATGTGATTATATGACTCTATAAGTAAAGTTGTTTTAAAAGGTACGTGCATATAAATTGTTTAATAGATAATACCAAATTGCTCTCCAATGAGTTGCACCATTTTACCCTCCATGAGCTATGTATATTGTCCCTCACAAATAGCAATATCATCTATTACCAAAATTTTGTATAAAAGTATATTCTATTGTTGTTTTTGCATACTTTAAAAAATATTATCAAGGTTGTACATCACTTTACTATTTGAAAGTTCTTCGTACCACAAATCAGCAATGGCAAATATGAACATATTACTCAGTAGTTAGACAAATGGGTAGCCATTTAGAAAAGGATTAAAATTGGATTCATATCTCATGCCAAATCACAAGTATAAACCACAAAATCATCAATAGTTTAAACATTTGGAAAAATGAAACTTTAAAGTAGTTGAAGAAACTGGGGGCGGAGGGTGGTAGCAAGAGAAGATTATTTTATGACTTTGAAATGAGAAGGTCCTTTCTTTCCATGCCTCAGGAGCTACTAAAATTTTTCCAGGAGCCATACAAGAAAAATTAGAGTCTTTAACTACATAGAAATTGAAATTGTCTGCAATACCAAGAAAAAAAAAAAAGCAAAACAAATACCAATCTATTCATATACACACACACAAAAAGACAAGAAAATGCTACTGAAACACATAGAAGATATTCAATCCCATTTATATTAAGAAGAATTATACTGAGAAATCTATCCAGACTGTACAAAAGCTAAACGTTTGACAAAAGCTAAACGTTTGACAACATTCAATTTGCAGAGCTTTGAGAAAAGTGGTATTTTCAAAGATTTCTGGCAGGAGTGTGAAATAGTTTAACCTCTAATGAAGGGAAATTTGAGAGTATATTTCAAAATTGCAATTACATTTACTCTTTGACTCAGCAATTCCACTTTGGTAAATATATCTACAGATATACTAATAAACATAGAAAATGATCTGGGTACATCATTCTTCACAACATTCCTGTTCATAATAGCAAAATATTGAGCAAAAGCAAAGGGCCATCTATATGGGAGCTAAATGAACCACAACCATTTAGTGGAATATGTGTAGCTCTCTAAAGAATGACATGCTTTCTGTGTGAAAAAAGGAAAAACTCCAACGTTGTATTTTTGTATTGAAAAAAAAGAAAGTGTGGTGCAAGAAACTGGATATTATATGGTATATTTTGTATAAGATGAAGAGGAAAAAACTATACATTTTAATTTCTATGTCTACTGAATAAACATTGAACACATACATTTTAAAGACTAATAAAAGTTGTACCCACCAGGGAGGAGGGGTATGGTGTGGACGTGGGCACAGGGATAAGAATAAACTTTCAATGTTCATCATTATGTATCTTTATATTTTGATCCCTGGGAATATTATTTATTGAAAATAAATAAATAAATAAATAAATAAATAAATAAATAAATAAATAATAAATTAAAGGCTGCAAACTTCTTCTGTATGCTCTTTGTCCATTTTTATATTGCACTATAGATTCATTTCTTACTGAATACAAGAATGCTTAACAAAATAGAGATTGATCCTTTGTAATATATTTTGTAAATATTTTTTTTTCATATTTGAAATTTGTTTTTTTGGCTTTGTTTGTGATATTTTCCCTCTTGGAAAAACATAATCAAATTCATCAATCATTATTTTATAGCTTTTTTAAGTAGATTAACTGAAAATGATTTTTGCAGCCTCACTGTTACAAAAAAAAATTCACTCCCATTATTTTATCTAATTCTATATTATTTCTTTATGTTTAATATTAGTTTTTGATCTACCTGTTAATTCATTTGGTGTTTTAAAAAAAAAAAAAAGAAAAGAAAAAAAACTATGTAGAGATTTGCTTCACCTTGAAGAGTTCTGGCCAAGTTTTGTAATAGTTACTAATACATATTTCCTTTACTAATGCACATTTAGTAATGCACATTTCCTTTTTATACACTCTATTATCTTTCTTTATAATTTTATTTCTAATCACTTCACCTGTTTTCTGCTGTTATAAATACAACATTTTTCCCTAACATTTTTGTTTATGGCATAGCGATCAATTTTTGTTCATTTAATCATTTAATCAATTGCTTACTAAATATTTTATATGCCTCAGAGTTTTACAGTTAATTCTTGGATTATACAAATATAAAACGATATCACTCAAAAATATTAATTCACTGCATAAACTTAGAGTAACGTGTGCTTTAATTAGTGTAAACTTGTCTAAATTAAATCACTTGTTGGTAATCCATACATAATGGAAACATATTAAAGTTGCCTGTGTTGTCTATGGGTGCTTTATGGTAATAATTTGTTTTTCCTCCAGCACCCAGTACTGGTGAAAATGGACAAAAGACAAGTGGGTAAACACTGCAGACCATTTTTTTCTGGTTCCTCTATTTTGTGTAGGTAGGATTTGGAGTTATTTTTCACAATCAGCCACAAATATAATATTCAACTTTACAGTGATGACAGACAGCTCAAGGTTCTGAAGAGACTGCATTGCCTCTAGAAGAAGAGTGTAAATAACGATGGAGGTCATTAAATCAGCTATATAAACTGATTGCTTGGTAATGTATAGCCTTATTTTCATCTCGGAATATTATATCCATAATTCTCAGCTAGTATTTTTCTCTAGAATAATCAATATTCAATACAATGTAATAATGTTAGCTAACGCTGCAAAGGGTTTTCACGAATGTTCTGCAAAAGTATATATAACAGATTGTCCCTTTTGTCACTTGCATTAGTTTGCTTCAATTTGTATTTACTTTCTTCAGTTTCTCCTTGTTTCTTAGTGAAATTAATAGCCATCAGAATTCAGTTGCTTTAAACTTGAATATTATCATTGTGTTCTGTTTTACTGTTTCTTTTTAGAATATGTTAAATCCTTTTTATTACCTTTTCAATTTTTAAAGCTGAAAATGGTGACAAATACCAGGTTCAACCTTTTATATATCAACAATTACAGATACGTGCCCTACATTTTAAAGATTATATGATATCATGCCATATCTGTTACAATAAAAACTATTTCATTATCATATTACTAAGGCTTTACTGGGGACACTTTACTTTAGAGAAAATTTACATCCTGTGTCTTGGAGTGTCCATGAGCTGGCCCGCTCTTTTTGGTGACCTCTTCTCCTCTTAAGGGCTGAAGCCTATTTTCATGTACTCACATAGACAGTTGGGAACTTTCTATTATTCCTTCCTTTGTTTGTGGATAAATTTAATTCAAAGGGCAATATGGTTTCATAAGTGTAAATGAAGATAATTGGTAAGTATAGTGATTCTGGGAAGTTTTAAATATAACTCACAAGTATATAAATTAAGTTTCGATAAAAGATTAATTCACTTAAATAGTACATCACCAAGATTTATTTATAAATGCAAAAGTGTGTGTTTCAAAATATAGTGTGTGTCAGTAGTGCTCGTAACATGGAATGGAGAGGCTTGAGAACTTTGCCAGACAATGATCAGATAATTATGGTTATGAGAACTTGTATACTTAGGAATTTCTACATTTGTGCATCTTTTTTAGTTGCAATTACAAAGTACGTCAGTCATTTAAGAAGCTACAAAGACAAAACAATTACATTGAAAAGAGTAAGAATTGAATAAGAACTTTTTGTTATAACAAAAACAACATGCAGGGATGATAGTAGATTATGGAACTTCCTGTAGTAATTAGAATACCTGAATATAGAGCGCTCTAATTCCATTAAAAGTGACATATTGTTAGATTTGAGTTTTATTTTTGGAGGATATATTTTATATTTTGAGATTTTTAATAATGAACATTGATATTCCTTTTTAAAAGAATGTCTACTGACAATTTATTCTTTTATCAGTTATAATTTTATTAAAGGTTTTTCAAGTTTTATTTTCTGAAACATTTTAAGTATCATTTCATATGTTTGGTAGTTTTTTGTCTTAATGCTTATTTGGACTTGTTTCTTCACACTGACTTCTGAAAATTTAGTGTTTACTTCTTTAAAATATTTTTTCTGTAGAAAAATATGTAATGTATACTTATGCATGTATGTAGTGTTTATGTAATTTTTCAAAAAATTCCATAAATAATTAGAAACAGTCGAATTTCAAGACAGGGTTGGGAAATGCTTGAGACGTGTCTATACTAGAACAGAATTACTTAGATTCAGCTGGCTGTCACCTGGAGAAAGCCTCTTACAGTGGTAGCAAGTCTCTTCTTAGTTAAATTAGAGACAAGCTCCTTGTGATTTTTACCCATTGATTTAAATTTTGATTTCTGGGAAAATAAAAATGTTCTGTATTTATTCTACACCATTTTTTAAACAATTACAAAAGCTATTCTGTTTCTTGCATACCCAATATCTAAGTTTCATCCTCTTAAGTGCATTAATTTTAAATGTCATTCTTGATACTTTAATCTTAGAAATTTTGAAGTATTCTATATTAAATAAGTAATAAGTTTAAGGACTTACGAAGGGTTAGGTCTTGGGCCTGGCAATGTTTTAAATTATCTTATTTAATAGTTATAGGAACTGTGTAACATAATAAGTAATTCTCAAATCTCGATGATTTGACAGTCTAAAAACTTTTGTCTGCTCATGTCATAATTCATTGAGGTCAGCAGAGGTGGGAGGTGGCAAGTTACATGTGGGAGACTTATCTTGGTAAGGCCTAGAGATAATAATGCAACTTCCGTTCAGGTTTCAACGGCCTAAGCTCAGTCACATGGCCCAAGCTTAACTGCAAAAGAGCTGAAATATGTGGTTTGGCTGTGTAACCAGGATGAAAATGAAATCACTTTGCTAAACACATAACAGTATTACTGCCACAATCCATTCTTCTCATTAATAAATGTCTGTCCCTTTCATTCTTCTACATGAAGAAAACATTTTCTTCTGAGTGAGTCTATGGTCCAGTTAATACCTCCAATTTTAAGACAAGAGTTTCTAGTTGAAACACAGTCTTCTATTTGTCTGGATGTTGTTCTTTGATTCCATCAGTCTATGAGCTAAAATAATAAAGTAGAGACAACACTTACTCTTTACTGGAATGGGAAAAAAATAAGAGTCACAGTAAGCATATAATTTGCTGTCTAGTTTTCACAGGTGATAGTTTTAGTACAGGGGTTACTATTATACTACATGGATATTTAGCTACCTACCCTGTTTTTCTTTTCCTCTTTAGTCTTCCCCTAAACCACTAAGCCATTTACACGTAAGCCACTTTATCCCCATTTCCAGTTCCAGTTTCCTAACTAATAGTTTCTGTTTTAGGCAAGATAGGCTAACTACATAACCAACCACCAAATATCACATTGCTTATTACAATTATACAATAATTATGTATATTGTTTTATTACTATTATTGTAGGCAGGTGTCCCTGAAGTTGTAACTTCATCTCCTTCTATGTACCAAATCATATTCATCAATTATTAAGCTTGCTTTATTCTTTTCCTTTGGGAAAAAAAAAAAGAAATCTAACTTTTATTTAATGATGGCAGTATAAAGTCTTATCAGAAAAACTCTGTCTCCCAGATATCTAAAGAAATAAGAAAAAAACAAACAAACAAACAAACAAAACAAAACAAAAAAACAAGAAAAGGGCACTACTACTAGAAACATTAAAAAAAAAAAGTGGTGATAAAGAAAAGAACCCAAAACAGTTGCAGCTGTGCTGCACAACTCCAGACCCCTCTCCTTTCCCTTCTCAAAGCCATAGAGGTGAGTGGGAAAAATCCAGAGAACTTTTCTGATACCCTTAAGTAGAGAAATTCAAGATGATTCTTATCTTTTCCATCTTAGAACTGAAGAGAAAATAAAGATGTTACCGAGAACCTATAGGTAAAAGAGAAAAGAATGACTAGAATTGTCTGAAGGCAGTGAAGCACTAAGATTCCCCTCAATGATGTAGAATTTGAGAATTCCCTTCAAAAATACGAATAGATCACCTGAAAAAATGGAGACATTTCCTAGTTGTGTTACCTTAGGCAAAACATTTAACCTCTCTGTGTTTCAGCTTCATTATTGTAAAATAGAGGTTATACATCATTGAGTTGTAATTATGATTAAATGATAAAAGCTAGAGGTGCTTAGAACCATGCCTGACAATAAGTGCTCAATACATATTGGCTATTATTATTATTATTTTAATTTATGGTAACTTGTAGCTAATTTCACCTGTTTTCCCATCTTCTTCTGTTTTGGAATCATTTCACCCTCTACAGCAACAGGCCCACTGGCTCTTAGCTCCGCATCCACACATAGACTCAAAAGGACAGCTTTGAAAAACTTAAAGCAGAGGACATCCTTATGTCTGACCATCTATATTACTTTTCTGTTTTACAGGCCACAGGGAAGCGTATGAAGAAGCTTTTGAAAAGAGTTCCAAATGAGCAGTTGAGAAACCTCCTCTCTTCTCTCAATGCTATCCTTAGTTCTTTAAACCACTTCTTTAATTGCTGGAATCAGGAAACATGACTCTCTCTCTCTCCCTTCCCTCGCCATCTGGGGAAGATGTGGCTGTAGAGGCATCCAGCTGTTAGAAGAGAGGGGTGGAGACTGTGCAGCCCAGGACAGCAGCAGCTATGATGGCATTGGTGTCTGTAGCTACAGTGATTGTCAGACCCAGCAAGTGTGATTTAAGCATTATTCCTATTCCATTTAGGCATGACCACCTGACTTTCCTAATTGGTTAACTCTTTAATGTTCTTGAATACTTTTTTTTTTTTTTCCAAAACTACTTTAAGAAGTTTCTACTACTTGTATCTGAGATCACTGACTGACACAGGGCAATTCAATGGACGCGTCCTAAGTCTTTAAGGGATAAACTTTACTGTTGAGTGTATCTTGACTAATACTCACAAGAATAATTCAGAGATTTTTATTTTGTTAGGAAAAAGCAAACCTGACTATTTTGAATTGTTAAATTTAGCTTTTCAGATATAAGCATTTGACAAGCCCTAGAATCACTCCTAAGAGGACATCATTTCACATGCTGGTAATTACTTTAATATGATAGTTAAAGTCAATAACTATTAATCCACAACTATGTATATAATAGGTATTATGTTCAGCATTAGAACTATAATGATAAATAAGCAGAATCTCTATCTCCAAAGGACCTATAATCCAGGGAGAACATGTTTTTAATACAATGGCTTTCATTCTTTCTCACAGGGTTCTTAAATTAGATATTCATATAGCTAACATCAATAATTCACATTTTTAAATTATGAAATTTTCTAACTTTCTGATAAATAGTACAGACAAAAAGTTTAAATATTTATATACAGGATTATAAACTTATATAATTACTGGATCTGATCTTATGTATATTTAAAAGGAAAATATTTTCAAAATGATAGTATGAGTATAAGGTGCTAAGAGAGTTTTGGAGGTTATCAAAGAAAAAGTATCTGCTTTATAATCTTACCTTTTCAACATGCATCTTAAGACTCATGGATTATAAGTAATGAGGGCTAAAAAAACTAAGTGGACAATAATCACAGTAAAATAAACTAAGGTAAGTACAGCTAGTCTAATCTAATAAATTGGAGATTATTGGTCAATTTTACAGGTTCTATTGTTTCTATGTAATGTATGATTTCTATCTCTAGATTTTATTGCTCCTAAACTTACTGTGAAAACTTCCACATAAAGTTGTGCTAATAAGTGAATTTGATGAGATACTTTTCTCTATGATTTAAACAATTATTTCTGAAAAGATGATGGATCATGGGCAAGTGGGATTTTCCTAACCCTGGTTTCTTATACTTCTTATCTGGAGAACTTGCCAAAGCTACCTCCTAAATAGTTACATATTATACTGATGGCCCTGAAAAAAATGTTCAAAGCAACTAAAGAACCACATGCACATTAGCATAAAGTTGGTATTTCAAATATCAATTATTTTATTTGTGTCAACTTATTTTACCTCCAGTAGAGATAAGATAAAGTAGGAACAGTTAATTTTGCTTATTTATACTGAAAACTGTTGTATCTAAGGAGGCTGCCAAATTTACTCATGTTTCTCAGCTTATAAATTGACTCCTAGAGAGCATTTCAGCAACTCCACTTTCTGTGGCAAGTCTCTCTATAATATTATACTACATCTCACATTGACCATGCAATCATAAGCAATATTAATAACTTACAACTTCTCAAAAATACATTGTATCCCACATTTTATGCAAAGTGCTCTAGATAGGTTGTTTCATTTAATCCACACAGAAACCTTAACTTCATTGTATAGATGAAGAAATCAAACCTTACACAGATTAAAAAACATGAACAGAACTTAAACTTGCTGGCTCCAAAGATACCATAGATATGATATCACAGATAACAAGCTATGTTTCCAGGAACCTGGCACAAAAGAGGGGGACTTTCATGGGGTTTCAATGTAGAACACATGGTTTCAGGTGTTCTTTCTGAGGTTGTCCAGCTGTATGATGGCCAGATATTCTCCCAAATTCAGAGTCTAGGTGTTTTGTATTGGTGGTGGCATTGGAGGTTTGTTATTCATTTGTTTATTTCTTGTTTGTTTTGCTTGAAACTTTAAATATGGATAAAAAAATAAATATCACTACTTATTTTTGTGGTTGTAAGGTCACCATGAAATATGTATTTGTCATCTATAGAGACTGGCACAACCATGAGAAGTACAGTAATTACTAGTTTATACAAGTTTAGTCTTCTCTAATACCTCCAGAAAAATCACTTGTGGAATGGGATGGACTGTAAAAGTGTTGATATTGAAAGCAAAGTCCAGTTTCTAATAAAGATTAAATGAATATGCTTCTCTGTCAACCAGGTCCAAGGAAGAAAAGGGTTTATAAAGTTTTAAGTCATAGATTAAATGACCATATAGGTGTGGATTTATTTCTGGCCCTCTATTCTGTTCTATTGATCTACGTGTCTGTTTTTATGCCAGTACCATGCTGGTTTGATTACTATAGAAGCCTTGTAGTATGCTTTGATGCCAGGTAAAGTGATACCTCGACTTTGTTCTTCTTATTTCTCAAAATTGTCATGATTATTTGGGTTCTTTTATGGTTCCATACAAGTATTAGGATTAAATGTTCTAGTTCTGTGAAAAGTGTCATTGGTAATTTGATAGGGATTGTGTTGAATCTATATATTGCCTTAGGTAGTATGGACATTTTAAATATATTAATTCTTCCTCTCCATGAGCATGATATATGTTTCCATTTATTTGTATCATCTTTCGTTTCTCTCTTCAGTATCTTATAATTTTCTGAGCACAGGTCTTTTAGTTCTTCGGTTAAATTTATTCCTAAGTATTTTATTGTTTTTGAAGCAATTGTAAATGGGGTTGTTTCTTAATTTCTCCTTCTGATAGTATGTTATTGGTGTATACAAATGCAACAGGTTTCTGAATATTAATTTTGTATCCTGCTACTTTACTAAATTCATTTATTAGTTCTAGTAGTGTTTTGGTGGAGTCTTTGAGGTTCTCTATATATAGTATCATGTCATCTGAATATTATGACAATTTTACTTCCTCCTTTCTAATTTGGATGGCTTTTATTTCCTTTGCTTGTCTGATTGCTGTGGTTAGAACTTCCAGAACTATGTTGACTAAAAGTGGTGCAAGTGGGCAACCTTGTCTTGTTCCTGATCTTAAGAGGAATGGTTTTAGTTTTTCCCATTGACTATGATGTTAGCTGTGGGTTTATGATATATGGCCTTTATTATGTTGAGATATGATCCCTCTATTACCACTTTGTTAAGAGTTTTTATCATAAATACCTGCTAGATTTTGTCAAATGCTTTTTCTGTATCTATTGATATGATCATATGATTTTTATTTTTTATTTTGTTAATATGGTGGATCATGTAAATTGATTTGCAGATATTGAACCAACTTTGCACACCAGGAATGAATCCCACTTGATCGTGATGTATGATCTTTTTAATGTATTGCCAAATTTGGTTTGCTAATATTTTGTGAGGATTTTTAAGTCAATGTGCTATACCAATTATAGTTCATGTTTCTCAATCCAAAATATGAAATTTTTATATAGCCAGAATACATCTTAATGGATTCTATAAATGTCAATTTATGGATTTGATAAATTTGGAATTGCTTCTAAACTTTATTCAACTAAAATAAAAGTCCATATTAAATTTTAATTAATTCATTCACTCAAATTATCATCAAGACTCTCCTTTCAGAAATAGATATATGTAAACACAAGATTCAAAAAGGAAGAATATGCATGCAGTAGAAATATCCTTTGTATATTTAAAAGATATTTTGGCATGCACCCTTATGCCAAGGAGGGTTAAAGCAGAGTGAATCTCACTGTTCCTTATTGACAGTGACACTTCTGACCATGTAATAAAATACTTGCTGGCTGGGATTCCAGCTCTATAATTCCATTTTTTCTCCAGAAACACAGTGCCACAACTCATTTTACCTCACTATCATTAAGGTACACATTGCCTTTCTACTCCATGTACTAGGAATAAAAACAGACAACTCTGATGCTTTAAGGGGTAGAGGATGTCACTCTGTTAAGCCAAGGCAGTTGGTTTTGCTTTGGTCTTATTATACAGATATAAGTGAATGCTAATGCCATGAAAATGTAGGGAGCTGACACCAGGGGTATGGAGTTCAAAGATGAAGATTTAAGGTTTTGTCCCATCATTTATATTCTGTTTGACACTGAAAAGTTTGAAAAAAATTCCCTACTTCATCTATTAAATGGGGTTAATAGTAACCTTTACTAGATGTCATTATGATTCTGCAAAGATTATAAACTGAAAAACATGTTATATTGTATTTGGTTGTATCTGGTTAAATTGTGGATGCTAAGCCAAATAGCCATAGCTGTTGCTGATGTCACATTTAGGTAAATCTTAACTGGAAAATAAGGAAATACTGATTCTTTCCATCACTTCTTGTATTGTTTTTTGGTACTGAATAAATCAAGATACACTTTGTAAGCTATATTTCTTTCTTTTTTAAGTTTGGGGACAATGACAAAAACCAGTCACTTTGTGCTTCAAATAATTTATAGATTCTAATATTTTTTGCTTAAAAATTCTAAATTGAAAACAACAATCTAGCCATTCCTTTGACATATCACTATTAAAAAAATTAACATAAGGCAGGCAGCTTGCTTATCTTTCTTCCCAATTGTGGTGTAAAATGTTTACTCATGAATATATGTGCTTATGTTATGTACAAAATCTTTATGTTAACTCTTCTAGCATTAGCTTATCTTTTACTATACTCAGACATCTGATGGATGCCAGTGAGCTAAAAACAATTAATTTACTTCCAAGTACTATTCAGTGTACGTAGTTGCAGAAGAGAAAACTTGGGACCTGAAATTAGAATTTTAGAGGGAGGGAATGTAGAGACTTTCCAATCCAATCTCTTCTTTGTGGAGGTGAGAAAGCTGAAGCCCAGTGATTTGACATGAACTGTATAAAGTCACATTTCTAGATATTAAAAAGTCAGACCTATGTTGGTGCTATTCCCATGAAACAACATAGCTTGTATCTGTGTTTTTTAGTGTTTTCAGTTGGAATTTCTCCTATTCTGAAATAGTTCTACTGTGTTTCCTCGAAAATAAGACCGGATCTTATATTAATTTTCGCTCCAAATGATGCATTAGGGCTTATGTTCAGAGGATGCTATCCTGGAAAATCATGCTAGGGCTTATTTTCCAGTAAGGTCTTATTTTCAGGGAAACTCAGTATTGCCTGTCCGTGGACCACAGGTTTCTAGAAGAACTTCAGGGTTGCTTTTCAAAATACATCTTAGATATTTGTGATTCCGTAGTATCTACTGACTTCTCTGATTTGTTATGTTTCATACTATGGTGCTTGCACTAAGATGTAACCCCAAGTACTAGCTGTATCAGACATGTTTGTGAAAGACAACATTTAGACAAAAATAAAGGCCTCAAAATAGTGATGCAGCTGTATAGAAAGACAGCTTGTATCTGATATATTATTTAAAAACAAAGTTTTTTAAACAAAAGGGAAAGTAAGAAAAGAAACAAAGAAAACTCTGGACATTCCACATCCTAAGAATAAATCCTATGTCCTCAGAGCAAGGATTAGGAACCAAGTTCCTTAATTAAGTACAGTATGGTTCTCACTATAAACTTCTGCTGTTGTCTAGATGCATATCACAAATCATAAAAAGGGAGGAAAGAATATTGAACTGTTTCTTTTTTCTCTGTTTGTCTCTAAATCTGAATAGTAAAGATTTTTAAACTAAATTACCTGTATGTTACTTTGCAGTTATAACTTTTGTAATTTTCAAGGCATTTAACCCATTACCTATACTCTGTAATTCCTTTTATTGACTAATCAACACAAACATAAACTTCCATTACCCAGAAAGTTAAAAACTTTCAGCACTTCATTCATATTTTGTAAATACCCATTTACAAAAATTTTAACACCACATTCTTAAAAATTTCAGCACCTCATTCATATTTTATAAATAATCATTGATCAAAATTATGCCATATTCTTTGAACCAGACCGTCTTTGAATGGATTATAAATGTAAAGTTGGAACAAAGTGAAGGATGAGGGCTCTGAGAATTTATATTTTGCATTTCTAATTTAAGCATTTACTCTAAATAACACATAAGAAAATACTGTCAGTGTGATGCAGTTGTTCAGGCAATCACAGCATTTCAGTAATGTATACCAAACCATTATTCAAGTAATAAATGGAAGGGACACTATTACAGTGGTTATTGCTTGTTAGCTTATTTCTTGAATGAAATGTTGGTCTCTACACATTCTATGTATGAGTATTTTTAACGTAGCATCTTGAAAGCATATAGGTAACTGTTTCTAATCTACTGAATATTGTATAAAATTTCTTTCCCACAAAGGAAAGAGGTGGTGGGAGAAAAAATAAAGTGAGCTATTTTTCACATAAAGGGAGAAAAAGAAAGTGTAAAAATATTGTTCGGTGACAGTTATCCGTGACATTGTGCTGATTGTCTTGGATGACCAAAATCAACCATCACCTTGCAGACTGCATCAGCTTCTATCAAACCCTTTAACCACAGATGTTGCCAAGAATAGGTTTATTATGAATATTAGCTCAATTCTCTGGTCTGAGTGGAGATGCCAGTGAGCATTGCCCCTAAGAAAAGAGCAGCCACAGAGGAGTCTGCCTGTGTAATCCTCATTAGACAGCAGCTCCCCTCAAATGAGGTTGGAATAAATAATTTAAAACAATTCAACTTGATCCTTCCTCTCAAGTTGCCAGAAGCCCATTTCTACCCAATGTTGTGTCAGAAATAAGTGTTTAAATGTGGGATCGGTTACTATTTTTTGTCATTTTTTGCTGAAAGCATTCATATTGACTCAAATATCTCTTCTCCTAAATTGTATATTGTTTATATTGTGGTGTAATGTACAGTGTTGTGATTGTAGTTAATACTGTCCTATGTATTTGAAATTTGCTAAGAGAGTAGATCTTAAAATTCTTAATCACAAGAAAAAGATGTGACTGTATGGTAACAGATGTTAACTAGACTTATTGTAGTGATTATTTTGCAGTATCTACACACATTGAATCATATTGTATACCTGAATCTAATGGACTATGTCAATTATATCTCAATAAAATAAAAGACAAAAAAAGTAAGTGAAGCCGGAGGAGGAAAATTATAACAGAAAGAACTGGAATGCTGGAGGTCTGCTTCCCACTTCATCATCTTTGTGACACCCCATTTTAAGGCCTCACATCTGTATAAAAAGGGGTTTGGAATAAATAACTGTAGAAATACTTAGTCTAAGTCTAAACTTCATTTCTGGGCTTGTCTTTGGGCTATGTTTTTCTTTGCCTTTCTCTTTCGCCCACTTCCATTTACAATGAATCCTCCTCTCTTTATGTCACTTTTTTTAAGACTGTGGTCCTGGACCACTCAATCAGAATCAGAACAACAGCAACAAAAAACCACTGTGAATTGTCTCCCTAAATTTCCTTTTCACATATTTGTTTTCTCTACGGATCTCTTTTTGGCAATGATATTATTATAAAAGTTCAACATAAGATTTTTATTCTTTTTATCCTCACTGTTAATGAGCTGTCCTCACTCCACTACCACTTTCCACCCCCTCCCTTTCCCTAAAATCAGCAGTTTCATTTCCGCCTACTGAGGCCTTTGGAATCAACTGTATTACAGTGACCATGGAAATGAGCCTAGAGTGCAGAGTGCAAGGACTGGTGTAGCAACATTCTTCTGTTTTATTGTTAACATTTGGTGTTTCTAGAAATAATACAGCATACATGTTTTCTCTGAATTTCTCTTTTCTTTGGAAAGATCAGCTTGAGGCAATAGAAAGGGCAAAAGTTTTAGCCTTTCAAGTCATACGGAACTTGGATTCAAACGTAGAATCCATCACTTTCCAACTGTGTCACCTTGGGTAAGTTGTTTAACGTAAACCTCAGGGAGCTCATTCATAAATTGGGCATATGATATGGACTGGACTGACTCTCAAAGAATTGTGAGAATCAAATAATATAATATGTGAAAGTATGTAGTAGCACAACGAATGTTTGGCACATAGAAACACTCCATACATGGTATTATGATCTTTAGTATGGTTATGTTACATATTATATTATGTAATTCATTATTTTAAAGTTTTCCTTATATAGTATTTCTTTTTCATATTTATTCATACATATCTATGAAGGAAGGGAAGTAAAATGATGAAAATAAGCGTAGTGCACATACACATGGAAAAGGCTGGAAGTTCACAATATGATTTATATTGTTTTATCATTTAATTTCACTAGAGGTTTATTTTTATAGTATTCTGCAAAAGTATCAGTCCACAATGGATGGAGCAAGTGGCCTGGGGGAAACACTGGTCTTTTACCATAAAAAGCTATAGAAGCCATGAACAGGGTACTTTTTTACCTTAATATCACCTGGGCTGGAATGCAGCTGAGATTCTGCATTTCTAACAAACTCCAGGTGAAGTTGATACTGTTCAGAGGAACACACTCTGAATGGTAAAATATTAGAGGACTCAGACTAACCTGAAGAACTTCTGACCCATTTATAGTTCATAGACAACCACATTGGTCACCATAAATAATGCTATTGGTCACCTTAAATCAACTGAGTGTACTGATGAAGTATGTGTCCAGCTCAATTAGGAGAAGTGAAAATGTTTGAGTTATCTAAATTGCATTATTATATATCAGTATATTTGGAAACATTTAGAGTGCAAACATAACAGACTGCCTTTACTCTTAATATGGACAGGATCTTGGCTCCTCATCAAACATAAAAGTGTCCTTTCATGAGGCAAGGTAAAGGGCTTTGGTATTCTAATTTCTCCTGGGCAAAGGGTTCAACTGGTACACCTAGAGTATTTGTAAAGCCCCCTCGTGAATATGGAGATTGGATTGGGACATCTGCCTCCTATATCTTGGAGAAGGTGAGAGGAGAAATTTTCAAAGAACTCTTAGATTTGGTTGAAAATGCCGGTCGCAAATTCTACCTAGAGACAGAAATTAATTGGTGACTGAAGATGAATCCTAGAAGAGACCCTTGAGCTAACAATGTAATGAACAGAAAAACACTTCCAGCTAATTTCTAGTCTTTCCCATTTACTTCTCATCAAACTGCCACTATTCAATAATGAGATTCTAAGGTTTTTTTACCTAAACATTGCTGACCCAAATGCCTTCCTCCTCCACACATCTCTACCTTCACCATCTAGCTGACAGTCATTGCCTTTAAAAATGAACAATCAATCCCTACTTAAAAAATATTTTAAAATTTCTGTGAGCCAGATATTAATATGCCAATGCTCTTATCTAGAATATCCTCCTCCACCAAAGATCATTTTTCCCTCTATCAAATCTCTGCTGAAAAATACAACTATTATATGAAGATTTCTTTGTCCAATCATATGAAACTCTAATAAATTCTATGAAACTTCTTCCTACATACCTGAATCCTCAGAATTTTGTGGAGATGTCAGTAAAATTATGGTTTTCTATGTACTTGTCATGTGTTCATATTTTTCTTTCACCAATTTGAGTGACAAGAAAAATCAAAAAACCTTCAGAGGCAGTCTATGATCTTTCAATTTACTGAAATCTCTCATAGCATTTAATTTGTCATGTACTGAATGAATATTATTGATTATTTGATTTACACTTCTACTTCTGGAGGTAACAAATATTTTCTAGACTTTTGTTTTCCTTTTGGTGAACATCTAACATAATAAAAGCAATTGTTGGAAAGTAGAAAAAAATAGAAAAGAAGGATGTTTCTTCTGAACTTTCTATTATAATTAACAACATTCAATGAAATTTATTTTATTTAAATCTTTACAACATATCTATAGTATTTCTGCTTTCTATTAATTATAACCCAGAATAATCAATTAATTAATTACTTAAAAATTGTTCGCCATTGCCTATTATGTGCTAGGCATTGTATCAAATATTGAATGAGGACATACCTTGTGAAGCCCATAGTTTGCAGGGAAAGATGCAGTTATAATTAACAATGTTATGTTGTAAGTACTACTAAGGGTACAACATATTTCTGGAGTGTGGATTCCAGCATCAAGGAAGTTTCTACAAAGGAAAATATAAGAGTTTTGTAGCATTAAATAGCAGTGTATTCTCTAGAGTCAAATAGACCGGAATTGAGTTATTCTGTCATTGATTTGCTGTGGAATCTTGGCTACATTTAAGCTCTCTAGGCTTTCATTTGCTCATCTGTAAAATGGGTGTTGTTAGGCTTGTTGCAAAGTCTAAGCTAAAACACAGGGAATGAAAGGGAGAGAGTATAAACTGCAAGGAGGCTCATTTCCCTAATCATCGTGACCTTGCTGAGGAGTTTGGATTTCGTTCTCTTTGTTCAAAGGGAAAGACGTAAACCAGGAAGTAAAAAGATGTAATTTACTTTTTAAAAAGATCATTCTCGTTGTAGTGAAGGCAAGATTAACATAGAGGAAGATGGGACTGTGGAGTGTTGAAGCATGAGGGGCCAGGTGACAAATGATGATGTCTATAGACCTAGAGTGAGACTGAAAATGAAGATAAGGGGGGGGGGGGGTGTCTTGTGGCCGGGCAAGCGTCCATCTCCTGCATATCTGAGGCCACAGCCACCCCTGTCCAGATTTGCCCTGACCCAGTTTTAAAAGCCCCCCCTTTTTTTTTTTATAACTTTTATACTTTGTCCACGCCCTGTCCCTGCTTCCCTCCTCTCCAGGTCTCACGGCACTGGGGCTGTTTTTAACATGTTCGCTTGCACTGATGGATGAATTCATCAATAAACTCAATCATTTGTTTAAAAAAAGAAAGAAAGAAAATGAAGACAAGTCAGGAGATTACTAAAATAGATAAGGAAGCAGGGTATGAACTGGGTCAGAAACAAGTGGAATGGATTAAAAAAACATGGATCTGAGAGATTCTGTAGAGATAGACATATAAAAATAAAAATGCATATATGGAGAGATGCAATGGGGCAGCGTTCACATGGCAAAGAAGTTCAGTGAGTCTAAAAAACAGATATCAGTCTGATAGAAGAAGAATAAGTATAGGATATGAAGTGAAAAACTTTTATAATATTTTTCAGAGAGAAAATAACATTTTTAAGGATTTATATATTACTGGGAATATTTTCTCTAAATACTCAAAAGCAGGAGTGATAATTTTAAATTAATTGTATACAGGAAACAACATATTTACTTAAACATGAAACTATTAGTTGTTTTCTCAATATAGAATATTTAGCATACTGAAATAAAATCTGTACCCTCTGATCAATGATTAAATTGAAGGGCTTTTAGCACATCTCTCAGAAAGAGGTTTTCTTAACAAACAAGATATCACATGCCATGCCTGGTCTGAAAATTCTGATAGAACAATATTTCTTAAACAACCTGTAACTTTTGGTGAAATAGTGCCTGAGGATTGGCAAACGATATTTGACTTGATGCTTCGGTAAGCTTGGGCTTATTCTTATTACAGTAACTTATTTTCTCTGTTAGATGTATTATCACATTGAGAAAAATACGTATTTTTTAAAACATGAACTCTAAAATGTCTGGCAAAGTTTCATGAGAATTAACCAGTTAAGTGCCACTTGGCAGCCTGTATTGTTCCTGCATATACCTGTGGGCAGATTCCATAGTGGGCATCATGTATTGAGCACCTGCTATGAGCTAATGTCAAGACACAAACAGCAAGAAACAAACAAGTAAGAAACAGCAAGAAACAAACCTTCACTGACCTTAAATAGTAGATCATTTAGTCATGAAAATGGCATTTATTGAGTACCCACTATGTGTCGGAAACTGTGCTGGATACTGTAGATATATCATTTAACACATTAGGCAAAAATTCTTGACTTCATGGAACTTACAACCTAGTGAGGAAAAAATTATTTACTAACATGAAGTAATAATACCTTTGCACATACATTGCACATATGTAAATTATATAAATTATTTGAATTTAAGTTACCTTAATTTTCAATTAATATATATTATTATATTAATCAACTTTAATCCATGTGTATGAATTGATGACTTCAAATTATTATATGGTACCTCCTGGCTCTATTACTTTGCTCATTGTTACACCTGAAGACGGAGAGTGATGATCAGACTTTTTAAATTACATTTAAGAATACTTCTCTCATATGTAATTATCACAAATATTAGGAGATACCTGTGGTTTGTTTGTTGGTCATTTTACCATGTTTTGATTCTTTTTCATAGACACATCAGGAAGTACTTCAAAATGATTGTTAATGAATTTTAAACTTATGGCTGAAGTGAATCTGTATGAAACAAAATGCTTTAACTACGATCTCCAACACCTATAATGAGTTCCTTCAGAAAATCATCTGGAAAGCACATATTTTTCTTGGTGATTTGAAGAGAAATGTCTTAAATACTTCTTACTGTGCTCTAATGCACATATGACCAAATGAAATAAGAGCCCTGGATAACAATGAACATTTAAGCAGCAATTCATCGGGTGCCTTAAAACAGTACTCTCTAGAACCTCATAAAGCAAACATTGAAATGGGTAGCAATCAGCTAAAAGCCTCATTAAGCAAGTAGCATTTGAGCAAACACTTCAAACACTCCAGATTGACTCCTGAAGTTTCTAAGGACAAAAGTGGCCTTCTTTTTATCACAAACACTACGCCCATGGAGATAGCACAAACAACAAATGCAAAAGTGGAACTTTTGATATAACTGAAAACAAGATTGAGCCACAATTCCAACAATCAGAGCAATGAAGTGCAGGATTTAGAAGTTGCACCTCTGGCTCAGAGGTCACCAGTGCCTATAACGTGTTATATGTGCACTTTAGGGCTGTACTGAGCCAGTGAGGTAGGAATAGATGCCCAGATATACCAGGAAATTAGAAAGTGAACTCTTCTTTTATTGGATCATTAGCTTTGAGAAACAATGAGCAGTAGTGACCCATTATCCTCAGTGGGATACATTTCAAGACCACCAGTGGCTGCCTGAAAACACAGATGCCAACACCTATATGAGGTCTGACATTTAAGCTTGCGAACTCATCCTACAAAAAGTACTACATACCTCATTGCTGAATATCACTATGGTCACCTTCAAAGTATTCCCCTTGGGAAGCTATGCACTGACGCCAGTGCCTAGTTCATGCTTCAAAGCAATTTTGGAACTCTTTTTCTGGAATGGCCATCAGAGCTGTCGTCGTATTACCCTTGAGGTCCTGAATGTCACCAAAATTTCTTCTTTTCAATATTTCCTTTATCTTCAGGTAAAGAAAGAAGTCATTGGGGGCCAAATCAGGTGAGTAGGGAGGGTGTTCCAATACAGTTATTTGTTTAAAGACAGTGCCGTGTGAGCTGGTGCACTGTTGTGATGCAAGAGCCATAAATTGTTGGTAAAAAATTCAGGCCGTTTTCGTCTAACTTTTTCACACAGCCTTTTCAGCACTTCCAAATAGTAAACTTGGTTAACTCTTTGTCCCTATGATATCAAAAATGTTTAGCAACATTGTTGCAACAAGTTTGTGAACTTAATTGTCAGAACTTGTATATGCTATGTTTTCTGTACATACACTCTACGTCTTCTCTTTGACATGTCCAAATTGTCAGCAGCACTACTGTTGCACTTTGGGACCATTATTAAGTAATATAAGGGTTACTTGAACACAAGCTCTATGATACCATGACAGTCAATCTGATAATCCAGATAGTGACTAAGTCACTAAGAGGCAGGTAGCATACACAACATGGATACACTGGAGAAAAGGATGATTCACCTTCCCAGGCTGGATGGGTGGGGAGGCCACAAGACTTCATCACACTACTTACAACAGCATGCAATTTAAAACTTATTGTTTATTTCTGGAATTTTCTACGTAATGTTTTTGTGACAATGTTGACCTTGAGTAACTGAAAATGAAGAAAGCAAAACTATGGATAAGGGGAATCTATTGTATCAGCTAAAGAATTAGGTGTCTGGGGTTTTGGGAGATGTATTCCTGAGTAAAAAACAATAAAATAGATATTATATTATTAACTGCAGAAGTTAATAACTTTTTCTTACTCTACCACAATCAGAAACACACACACACACACACACACACACACGCACGCACACACACACACACACACCACACACATACACATGAGAGAGAGAGAGTCTTATGTCCCTTTTGTGTCCATTTAGTGTTGTGTCTTACAGGTATAATTTAAATTGTTTCAGTATATTTCCATAAATAGGTTAAATTATTTGAAGTAGTTGTTATTAATTGGTGAAAAAGAGACCGGGTATCACCTCTCCAAAAGCAGTAGAGTAACTAACTATCTCAAAGGCATCATATTAACAAATGGTTTGGTAGCATCTTCATTAATTATAATCAGCATAGGCATCCCAACTACAACAATAATAGTTAATATTTAGTTTTCCATGTGCTAGGATTGTGCTAAAGGCTTTGGAGTCAAATAACTCAATTATTTTAAGAACTCCCTTAGTCACTGACGTTTTACAGATGTTAAGCTAATTGTCCAACATCACAGAGCTAGAAAGGGGCAGTTTCTGAATACAAATTTAGGCACTGATTAGAGAACCTCTAATGCCTTTTCCTGCATATGCAATTTTAATATTTTTAATCATAGTGTTTACATATAATATCAAATTCTTCTTCTTTTTTCCCTCCTTTTCATGTCCTCTTCTAGCCAAGTTAAAAAGAAAACAATTTATAATTTTTGTTGATGCTGATGAATTACTTTTTCACATTCAAAATAAACTTTTTAGGTGGGACATTATGGGAATCATTCAAAAACCAATTATTCATTATTATCAGAACTGTTAATGTGTTGTTCCTAGAAGAAGGCTTTGGATGGAGGAACACATAGGGATGTTTAAAAGTATCCATTCTATCCCTTCTCCTTCTTGGAAGAGAATGTGTGACAAGCGTATTTCCTTGATATTGGTCGTTGTTGTATAGCTTACATGGGGAATGATTTTTTTCCAAAAATGAGGGCTAAAATTCTTATCAGCTGAAATTTCCAGATGGTGTATAAATAGGAAGCCAAAGACAGGCTGGCTCCAGAGTCTAACCTTGAAGTAACGGCATGAAAATAGAATTGCTTAAAAATGGTACTGTCATCATTAATGCTAAACAAAATATGTCTGAACCCATGAGACCTATAATATAAACAGGAAAGCTAAGAATAATAGGTTCAGTCATCTGATGAGGATATTTCCAGAGCTTTGACTCAGAATAATTTGCAAATATACAAAATTGCATGTTAAATTTGAGAATCCTTAAATCCAAATAAATTAAACAAAAATAAATCAATGTAACTTCCTCCAATAAAATTCATACGTAATGTTTCACAGAAGGTTAAAGACTAAAAGGAACTTCGAGTTTATCTATCTCACCCTGTCATCTTACAGATGAACAAACTGAAAGTGTGACCTAAATTCAGCACATAGCGTTATCAATCCAATTCATTTAATAACATTGCTGTGATGTTGTGATTTATAATAAGAAATATATATTTGGTGTTTGTCAGTTTCTGACAGACTCCTAATACCACTGGAATTTCCTGATCGATGGGAGTGAACAAGGCGTCTGTTATGTTAATGAAGTTACATTTGGAAAGCAAAAGGTTAACCTAAGGATGGGGACTGGTTGCCAGAGGACTCACCTTTGTTATTAGAGAGCTGGAACTTTCAGTCCCCACCCACCTCTAGGAAGGGGAAAAGGCTGGAGGTTGAATCAATAGCCACTGGCCAGTGATTTAATTAATCATGCCTATGTAATGAAGCTTTCATGAAAACCCAAAGGATGGGGTTTGGAGAGCTTCTAGGTTGGTGAACACATGGAGATTTGGGACAAGTGGGCACTGTAGAGAGTATGGCAGGTCTCTGCTCTTTCCCCATACTTTGCTCTATGCATTTTTTTCCCATCAGTTCTTGAATTATATCCTTTTTATAATAAACTGGTGATCTAGTAGTAAAATGTTTCTGAGTCCTCTGAGCAGTTCTAACAAATTAATGGAACCCAAAAAGTGATGGGCCTTCCAATCTATAGACTGTTGGTCAGAAGCACAGGTAACAACCTGGACTTGGACTGGCTGCTGAAGTTGGGGTCTAGGGCCAGTCTCGTAGTACTGAGCTCTTAACCTGTGGGATCTGATGCTCTCTCCAGGTAAACAGTGTCAGAATTGAGTTGACTTGTAGGATGCCCAGCTGGTGTTCCAGAATTGCTTATTGGTGGTCTGGAGAAAACACCCTCCCTACTCACAATGGAATTGGGTACACAACTTTTAATTGCAAAGTAGGAAATGGGTAAATGTAGCTGTTTCTTTCCTCTCTTTTTGTTATTCATGTAACTTAACATTGGTTAGAAAAATGACTATCAAGGTGTCCATTGAATGCTCCAGGATCCTAGTATAGCACTAACAAATTATAGAACAGTGATACAAAACTTAAAAAATAAAACAAATAAAAGACATATGGTGAGGGATAGCTTATTAGATATACCTGCAACTGGAATGTCATAGAGATTATAAAACTATGAGAAACAAATAAATATTAGAAAGGAAGGAACATGAAAAGCATAGCTAACTTGAGAAAAATATCTTCTCTCATCTACAGGTGAGGACCTTTGTCATATTAGATAAACCTGTAGTACTCAAACATGTCACAAAATCTTGAAAGACACAAAAAGTGATAAGATCTAGGCAATGTTTTTTAATGCTTTTTATTTTTAAATAATTTTAGACTTACAGTGGAATCACAAAGATGGTATAAAGAGTTGCTATATAAACTTCACTCAGCTTCCCTTAATATTATTGTCTTATATAATCATTATACAATTATCAACACCAAGAACTTAATATTGGTACTATCCTATTAAATATTACAGACTTTATCCAATGCATTTTTCAGTTTCAGAATCAAACCCAGGATGCCATTGCCATTAATTGTCATGTCTCCTTCATTCCCTTCAATTTGTGATAATTCCTAAATACTTATCTTTCATGTCCTTGACACTTTTGAAGAATACTGATATGGTATTTTACAAAATGTCCTTGAATTTTGGTTTCTCTAAATTTTTCTCATGAAGATACTGAATTTATGCATTTTTGGCAAGCATACCAGAAAGGTATGTGCCCTTGAGAGCACTGTGTCATATCAGGGGTACACAATGTTTGTTTATCTTACTACTGGGATGTTAACTTTAATCACCTAGTTAAAGTGATATCTGCCTGGTTTCTTCATTATAAGTTAATTTTTTTCCCTTTGCATTTGATAAATGTTTGGGGAGACATACTTTGCAACTTTGATCGTTAATTTTATGGCTCAACTTGGCTGCGTATGGAGTGACTAGATTAAACATTTCTGGGTGTGCCTGTGAAGGTGTTTCCAGATGAGAATACCATCTGGATTGATGACTCAGTGAAGCGGTTTTCCTTCCCCAGTGTGGATGGACATCACCTGATCTATTGAGGTCCTGAATAGATCACAAGGCAGAGGACAAAATAATTCACTTTTTCTTATCTACTGACTGAACTGGGGCATCTTATCTCATTTTCTCCTGCCCTTTGACTGGGATTTACATGATCTGCTTCCCTGGTTCTCTCAGTTTCTTTGGACTCAGGATGATTTACACCACTGACTTTCCTGAGTCTCCAGCTTGCAGATGGCAGATCATGAAACTTCTTAGCCTCCACAATCATGTAAGCCAGTTCCTCGTAATAAAGATGGATGGATAGATAGATAGATAGATAGATAGATAGATAGATAGATAGATAGATAGATAGATAATCTCTACGGGTCTATTTTCATGGATAATCCTCACTAATACAGAGGTTATGCAAATATCATGTTTCGCCTTAAGCTTTTGCCCACTAATTTTATCAATCATCTGTGGATCTTGCCTGAATCAATTATTACTGATATTCTAACATTGGTCTTCTATTTTCCTCCTCCCTTCTACATTCATGAAGTTGAATTATACAAAAAGGAAGAGCTGTTTCTTCTCCCTAATTTATTTATTCATTATTGATACCAGTATGACTCAAGATATTCATTTTATTATACAAAATAACATTTTATATAATAAATATAATAATTGGGAAAAATACTGTGGTTATTTCCTTAGTTGTTCTAATTGTTTTAGCTTTGCCAATGGAAGTTCTTTTAGATCTCCTCCTGTATCTCTTTAACATGTTTTTATATTTTTGTTTTTGAGCACTTCCTTACTAATGTTATAAGATATTCTAGAATCATCTAGTAATTTGCCTTCTCCAGCTCTAGAATCATTCATTTCTCCAAGAAACTTATTTCTTTAATTGGAGACCGATTTTTAGAAACAAAGATCTGGACATTAGATATAGTCATTGCTACTGCATTGTCACTGTTTCTAGACCATCTTGGTGAACATAGCTAGAAAAATTGTATATACATATGCACACAGACACATAAATATTGCTGTTTCTGTTTTCGTGTGTATGTATGTGTGCATATACAAGCATGCATGCATACATAAGCATCAGTGTAATTACTAAATCTGTTTCTGTGTGGGTATTAATATATATTTATATACATAGATTTTTATTTTTTTTTCTTTTCCATGTTTAATTTTTTTTATTTTTTATTTCTTTCCCCCTTTAACTTGGGAAACTTTTCTTAAACACTGTTTTGGAAATGTTGGTTTCTGCTATGTAACAATTAATTTAACGGAGGTATATTTTGTTCTCTGAATGTTTTATGTATAAAACACATGTATGTTTTCTTGTTTCATAGATGCAATGTATTTTTTTGCTTTTCTGAATTATTGGTTAAAAATTTTTTTTCAGCGCCTTTCATTACTTATTTTCACAATTGTTTTGGATTGTTTTCTTCTTTATCTTTTTTGTTAGAGTTGTTCTTTTCTCCCCAAATGTTTAACAATCCTTTGCTCTCAGTTCATATTTAAGAGTGAGGTGCTGAAAAGTAGATTGGGACTCAATATGCATTGATGGCACTTGGAAATTAGCAAGCCTCACTGATTAGTAGTTAGGAGAGAGTTAGACCTTTTGGGGGGAGTCTTTTCTCTTGTAACCAGTCACTTTCATCTGAAAGAAATTCTTCAATTGCAAGTTGGGATTCAATAAGATTAAGCATTGCTGCTAGAATTCTGGGAAGTGAGAAGAGAGATTTGGAGGGTGGTTCTCACTTCTCGGTAAGTAGACTTGTGTCACCTCTACTCTCAAAGTGTTCCTGATGTGCCCAAGTCTAGAGTCATTCTGTCTGTTTCAGGTTCTCCTGCAAGGAATCTCCAGCTTTCTGCTGAGGCTCCGAAGAGAAGGTCTCATGGCTATTTGGGATAAGGAAGGGATGGATGGATTTAAATGCTCTTTTTAGATATTTATAATAATTTTCCCTCTTTTCAATTCACCCTACACTTATATTTTCCGAGCTACCAGTTCCCTTCAATATCTGAGTTCCCATGAGAGCAATCATTTTGTTTGCTGTGAGCTTTATGGATATACTGGCCCAAGTTTTTGCTTTCTCTGGTCTGCTGGGTCAGTTATCACCTACTCACCAGTTCCAAATGTTGTTGACATAAATCATCCTTTCTTCCCATCTCTTTGTTTTTGTGGGGTTTTGCTTTTTTATTTATTTATCATCTTTCAGTAAGTTTTGAGAGGAAATGGAGATAAACGCATACAAATAAGTCCATCTTGGCAGTCATAAAACCGCACTTCTCAGGTGCCCTACCTTAGAGAGAAAGTGTCTTAAATAGAGTACCTTGTTGTAAGCCATCAATATTTGGTAATGTGAGTCCTCAAAATTGTTTTTCTTTGTCTCAATTGTTCTGGCTATTTTAATTCCTTGTTTTTACATACAAATTTTAGAATAAGCTTGTTCATTACTCCAGAAAAACAAAACAAAACAAAACAAAAACCAACCTGCTGTAATTTCCATTGGGATTGTATTGAATCTATAGATGAAACTGAAGTGAATTGATATCTTAAACAATACTGTGTCTTTCAATCCAGAAACACAGTATCCAGGAACACGGTGTATTTTTTTAATTTATTTTGGTCTTTCTATATACTTTTTTTTTTTTTCAGTATTTTGTAGTAGTCAGCCTTCAGCTACTTCACTTTTTTAAAGATTTTTTTTGTTTGTTTAGTTTCAAATTTGCAGTCTTCATATTTATTATTAACCTTGTATCCAACTAGGAGAGGAGTGTTGATGTTTCCAACTATAATTGTGGATTTGTCTATTTCTCTTTTTAGGTCTATTAATTTTCACTTTATTTTAAAACTCAGATGTTACCTATGTACACATCTAAGATTGCTATGTCTCTTTGGAAAATTGCCCCTTGGTCATTATGTAATGACCTTTGTTATACTTAGTAATTTCCATTGTTCTGATGTCCACTTTCTCTGATAATATACAAACTATCCAGCTTTCTTTTGGTTAATGTTTGCCTGGTGTGTTGGATCCACAAGACAAACTTCAGGATCTATGATTTACTAGAAGGACCCATAGGATTCATGAGTTTTTGTTATCGTAGTTATAACATTACTGAATGGATGCAGAGTAACATCAGAGAAAGGGAAGTGAAGTGAAAGTGAAGTCCAGAGGGATCAGGTACAAGCTTCCAAGTGACCCTTCCCAGTGGATCCACATGGGACACCTTTCATTCTTCCACCAATCATGTCTAGCAACATGGACACAGAGATACCAATCAGGAAAGCTAATTTCAAACAAGTTTTCCAGGATTTTATCGGGCATCTGTCACATGGGTATCCAGCGTCTATGTGACTGACATTAGTTCCTCAAGATCCCAAACTCCAGAGCACAAGTAGATGCTCACCATAAATCACATTGCTAGCATAAACGATCTGAATAAACTAATTTAGGCCCAATGTTTTAAGCCCAATGTCTTAGGCCTGCGAAAATATCCTTTGCAGAAAATTCCAAGAGCTCAGGACCCAGAAGCCAGCCAAATTCCAGTCAAGAAAATAAGCCTTTCTTTGTAATGTGCAGATTTGAACAAACCAGATCCACTGAGTTAACCCTTTCCCAAACGAATGGTATAATTTTTTTCATTCTTTTCAGTTTAACTTATCTCTATCTTGATTTTTAAAATGGGTTTCCTTTAAATGGCATATAATTAGATATTGCATTTTATCCAATATGGAAACCTCTGTATTTTAACTGTTGTGGTTAGACTATTTGTACTTAATATGATTATTGATATAGTTGGACTAAAATTTATCATCTTAAGCAAGACTTTTTACCAGAGATATAAGGACACTCTGTGATCTAAGAGCGAACTTCAGGGGCTTCTGTAAAACTATAGAAATTGTATGTAAAATTTTGTCTACATGTGTTTAAGTACAATTTTTGTGAGAGGAAACAAGAATTTATCAGACTCTCATATGGATCTGTGACACATTTCTACCACATACAAAAAAATGTGTTTACAAGAAGAGAACAGGAACGTATTAATAACTACCATTTTCTGAGCATGTTTATATAAGCCAGCATCATTGTAAGAGAATTGCATTTATTAACTCACACCTAATCTTCCTAACAATCCTCTGACAAATTTACGATTATTAACCTTGTTTTATAGATGAGCTACCTGAGAGAGGTTGAACAACTTGCATAGGTGCACAGGTGCTAAGTGGTTAAGTTAAATCCAGGCTAGAGAGGACCCTCAACTATATACTGCACTACAATCATAAAACTCTCATAGACCCTAAGATTGTAAGTCTGTCCATGTCAACACCAGCAGCAAAACATCATCATCCATACATGCCAATTTTCATTAGTAAATAACTGCAGAAAACAATTAAAAAATTCTACACTTTGGTAGCCAATGGTCCAATAATTAATAAAGAAATAGAAAAACAATCCAAAGGAGCTAGTGTGTCCTTTTAGAAACTGGAAGACATTGTCTCAAATGTGAGAAACACAAATCCAGTTAGTAATACCAAGTTAATATGGATTTTCCTTACACTTGGTTTCTTTCATACACAACAAATTTGGCCATTTGAGTCCTTTTTTCATTATCATTTACAGCTTTCTATAGTGAAATTTTAGGGCCTAAATAATATCTAACCTAATCAACATTCAAGCAAGCATATTATTGTTGTAAGACTATAAAAATGTAGAGATTTTCTGTTTCATTTTGTAGATAAAGAGGATGTATTGTCTAAAAGCCATAAGACCTAAGTACTACATCAGAAGAAATTTCCTGAAATATCTGGAAAAAGAGCATTCCACACCAACATAGAAGACAACAAAACAATACTAAGATGGAGCATGTTTGGTAAGATCCAAGAATAGTACAGGGTCCATTGTAGCTGGGAGTTGAATGAGTGATTAATTTATTAGGATATGATTCAAGCACTGAAATTGATCCTGTAAAATGCTTGTAAGGGCTAAGAGTTTTGTTCTGCATAAAATAGATTAGTCTCGTAGCTAAGTCTGTCCAGGAAAAGCGGTGGAAACAGGGAGGCCAGTTAGGGGTGTTTTGTAACAATCAGACAAGAGAAGATGCTGGCCACCAGTATGATAGCAGTAGAGGGGATGACAGATGTTTAAAACCTAGAAATATTTTGAAGGTAGAGTCAGTAGCATTTGCTTTTGGAAGGGATATATGGTATGACAGAAGAAAGGAATCAAGGATGAGTCTAGAGTTTTTTATTTAAGCAACTGGAAGAATAGCTTGACGTTTACTCAGACTGAGAAGATGTGAGTGGAATAAATTTCACAGGGAAGATTAAGAGTTCAGTTTGAGGCATGTTGAGTTTGAAGTGTCAATTATATGCCCAATAAGAAATGTTGAGAAGTGATAAGTGAATAAATGAATAATATTCTTATATGAGATGAGGCAAAGAATGTATAAAGTTCTTGTAGAGAGGTAAACTACTTTTGTCAATTTCAACTTAATATGCCTATTATGTGTCAAGCACTTTTCTAGGTTCTGGGAATACATTGGTGAAGAAAACAGACATAAAGGATTGTTTTCATGAAGATTACATTCTAGCAGGGAGAGAAAAAAAATTAAAAATTAAATAAATAAACAGATATGTAATGATAGGTTAGAATGTAATCTATGCATGAAATGGTAGGAGATATTGGAAATATCAGCAAGGCAGGGATGGGTGCTGTTATTAAAATGATTACTGTATGCTTCACAAACAATAGTTGTCCAGAATATCTAGGCAGTCATACAATACTCTGAGAAGCTTTCAGAAGTTTCAGCATTTGTAGGGTGCTTGAGGAGACGACTATGATATCACCTATAGCCTTCAGTTCAACCTAGGAGGATATTTTAAATGGAAGGACTCTACAAACATATCTGACACCACACATAACATTAAGACGCATGAAGTTTGCTCATATTCATTTAATTCCATCATTCATACTTAAAACAGTTCAGCTTCCACATCTGGCCTGATGAAGTAAGGGAGTCCTGTTTTTCAGGAAAAGATGGAAAGAAGATGAGAGGAAAAATAGAAGCTTTGGGGATGCAAGAGGCAGGATGGTAGAAAACGTAGTAAAAGACTCATATATTCTAAAGAACTATTGAAGGCCTAGGCTGAAATAATCTGAGAATGGTAATAATTAACTGTATTGAGCATTTACAGTTGGACAGGAATTATTCTAAGTGCTGCACGTTTATTAACCATTTAATCTTTATAGCCACTTTAAGAAATAGCTACGATATTTATCCCCATTTTACAGATGCAGAAACTGGAGCGTGTACTGTTTATATAGCTTGTCAAATTTACACAGGTAGTAAGTGACGGAGCTGTGGTAATCTCACATCGCATCACATGGTCTTACCTGCTAGGCAATGCAGCCTGCCTTACTTCCAGGTGAGGATAGCTGTCCTACTTCCACATAAGATTTGTTGCACATTCCTTTTAGTCATCTTTTCGCATTCACCAAAATACACTACAGAACTGGAGTAAACAAAGTTCAAGGCAAAATGCCACATTAAAGAAATTTTGCTTTTGGAGGTATTTTTATCCTATCAGATACTATTAGCAATGTAAGTTGAATATGGTAAATTCAACTATATATAATGAATATATTTATATACCCACACATATACAACTAGTCGGTAGTGTTAAATTTGTAATCACTAGCCTGTAAAAATTATTACATTATTTGAATGTTCACAAATTAGGATTGAATATACCATCCATTAGTTTCCTTCCTTTTTACTGATGCACTAACTTTAGTTTGAACCATTTATAAGCGATGACAATAATAACAGTTGTGTTTTTGTTTTGTTTTTCCATTTGCAGGCACTATTCCCTTTGATATTTACCCCAACTCAATGAAGCCGGAAATGTCCCCCTTTTGGAAAACAAGAGCTTTATAAACTTAGATATTGTTACTCAGTTAAATTATACCAGGGCTGGATCAAAGCCAGTTCACTAGGTTTTGTGCTCCTGTGTGTTCTGCTCTACCTTCAAATGCAAATAGACTAATTGCAAACACTCATCAACAATGGAAAGTGGTTTATTATTCGTAAAATTTTTCTCTCTGCCACTTAATCACCAGAATGACTTAGTGTCAACTCTCATAAACAATCTAATTAATGTAATTAGAGTGGAGCAGAGGAGAAAAAAAAAAGAAAGGGAAACAGAAAAGGAAGAAACTTGGGGGAATAAAGGAAAGAAATAGAAGCCTTTCTTTTAAAGGACTGAAAATAGTTTGGTTACAGGATTGATAATAGGCAAAAAAGCAGTGATGAGTATTATTATAACAAATATTAAAGATAGTACTTGACCTTGGAATTTAGTCCTATTGCATAGATGGAACCAAACTCTCTTCATGTTCTAGTGTGACCACAGTTTGAATATTTTTCTATGCCTTTTCGATAATAGACAAATTTATGGGGGGAAATTAAATATTTTCTCTTTACTTTTAAATAAAGTAGCATTCATGCTTTAAGCCTAGAGAAAACGGCAGTCATCACAGTTGATCCCTGATTTAATCATTGACATTTTTAAAAGCCAGTACACCTAACAGGGAAACCCCAAAGGGTGCACCTTCAAATTGTGAATAATGACCTGTAAAGCCCATCAATGCATAGTATTGGGGATTTATAGTTAAGAGCTTGGAAAGGAGATATCACCAGGAATGAAACTGTGAGCATTTCCTACAATATTCTATGAGATCCCATGGTCTGGCTTTTATGTTTTGGAATAAAAATATAGTTCTTGAGCTTGATTTTATGGCTCCTACGAGGGTTTTAATTAACCATTATCTTAGATTATAAGGCCTGTAAATGATAAATTTAAAATGTCATTCATTACATGAACATGAAGCATTATTTTTATTTTTTTTAAGAAGCATTATTAAAACTCAAGTAAATACAATAAAAAGTCCAAAGAGATGAGAATGATGCAAGTTAGAAAGTGATATCTTTAAAAACTTCATTGAATTCTTATTCATTTTAGAATGTCTCATCCTTCCAGTGTTTGTCATTACTGATTGTTCCAAATAGAATCTAGTTTAGTCTCCCTTGAACATTAGATATGATGGGTTTCATTAAAATGGCATAACTTGTGAAATTCCCTGGGAAATCATACAGACACCTGAATGAATAAGCAATCTATTAAATTATAGATATGCAGCTTTGATGATAAGTTCAGTTTCACAAACTCTAGTTCTTTTGTCCCATGGTACAAAAACTCAGCTTACGGCACTTGAAGTTAACATAGTGGAAAAATAATGGAATTCGTATACTGTAGTGATAGATTATAGTTGACTGTGCATTTGAGGGGTGCGGGGGCGGGAGGAGGGGGTCCTTTCATAGGGAAGCATAAACATGCTCCATTTCACTGAGTAACAAAGAAGAGGAAAAATGTCAGCTGTATGAGGGGGGAATGTGTCAAGACAAAAAATAAGTTCTGGAAAAGAAGAGAAGCCCAGAAAACAGTGGCATAAACAGTTTTGTCATAATCAGAATTGTCAGGTGACAGTGATAACATGAGGCTCCTGAGTGGCACTATGACAGGCAGAACATTTAACAGAAGGTAATGGCAATCTCTTAAATCATTAACAATGTGCTTTTAGAATTTAGCCAGCAATCAGGTAGAGGAAGAGTAAGGTTATGTTCCCACAGAGAGGTGCTGACATCTTTATTTCTACTTTTCTGTGCAATTACACAAACAAAGGGTAAATATGGATTATTCCTCTTTCAACTCCACACCTCATCATCTTGATGGCATTATCAATAGTGACAATGAGATGGAGGGTATATTCCCTTTTTAATTCCTTTTTTGCTTTCTCTCTCTCTCTCTCTCTCTCTCTCTCTCTCTCTCTCTCTCTCTCTCAAACAATGACTCTTGGATTTATTCTCAAAATAGCATTTTATAAAAGGAGTCGAACCTGTAACCTCATTTTCTCATCTCCAACACTTAGCTTATCAAATTATGCAAAGATTTACATTAAATTGCCAGAAAGAAGCATTTAGGATATAGAGGGAGGAATTGCTTCTGAGAATCAGAGTCAATAAAACAAGGCACTTTTGGATGAACATTCTCTCTTGTTTTTTCAACTAAACATAGCTACAGGGAAAGGATGCAGTTTTTTGTTTTTTTTTTTCTTTAATGAAATACTATTGCTCTTTGGACTCCTGTTTGAAAATAAGCATATTATCTATAAAGCAATTTATAAAAATATAGTTAAAACACTGCACCCAACAATGACAGAATTCACATTCCTTTCAAAGACTCACAAAATCCTTAACAAAATTAGTCATATGCTAGATCAGCATACAAGTCTCAATAATTTTCAAAAATTGGAAGATGTCAGACTATACTCAATGGAATTAATCTGAACATCAATTAATATTTCATTAACAAGTCCAAACTGCTGGAATATTAAAAATATATTTTTAGAAAATTTATTGAACAAAAAACAAATCATAATAAGAACGGGATTAGAAAATATTTTAAACAAAATAATAATAATAATGAGCAACTTATTAAAATGGATACAATGTAGCTAAAACAGGGCTTAGAGGGAAATTCAGTTTTTTTAAAACACATTTAATCAGAAGGTTAAAAATTAATGTACAACATTGTTTCTCAAGAAACTACAGCAAAACTAACCCAAATGAAGTAGATAGATTGAAATAATAAAAATAAGATCAGGAAAAGAAAAATGTGCAGTAAAGAAAGTCTAAAGGCAAAAATTCAAGACTAAAGAAGAAAGAGAAAGAAAGAGAAACATTACCTATATCAGACTTATAAAAGCTTCTACAGACATCAAAAGCATTAATTCAGCAATTTAGGCAAAATAGACAAATTCCTTAGAGACACAATGTATTAAAACTGATATAATAAAAAAATTACATACTCCTGTATTTGTTACAAATTGAATTTATTATTAAAATTATTCCAACAAAGGAAAACTCCTGTAACAAAAATGTAAGAAAGAAATAACACTTATCCTGTATATCCTAAACAAACTCTTTTAGGAAATAGAATAAGAAAGGATATTTCATAATTTGTTTTATGAGGCCAGAATAATGTTAACAACAAAACTTGACAAAGCTACAGTCCAATTTCTCTCATGAACATTGACACAATAGATTTTAATAAAACTATTAGTAAATTAGTTACAGTGATATGTAGAATTGATTATATATCACAAACAGTTGTTATAAAAATTCAAGGTGGGGGTAACGTCACAAAAATGGCGGCATGAGGTGAGCCACTTGAAATCTCCCATTGTGAAATATACATGCATAAATAAATAATGGGAACCAGAAATGTTATATATATCTAGCTCATCTACCTCACAAATCTTAAGGCTTAAAAAAAAAAAAAATAGTTTTCAGCATACAGGAAATTAGGGAATGCTTTACTCTCATCCCTTCTTTAAAAATCTACTACTGGTGTGTATTATTCAACCATGTATGACTGGTGAGGATCTTAAAACATAAAAGTTATGAGAGTGGAAAATAGAAAATGGAAAACTTTATTTTCATATAGGAAAAAGGTGGGTATTAAAAGATATCACAATAAACAGATGAACTAAGTAGTTAAAGGTCTGAGGACATTGAAAAACATGTAAGTTAAACGTAAGAACTAAAAAAAAAAAAAAAATTTACACCCCCTCCTAGGTAAAACAAATAGACAAGGAAATCATAGAGAAATAAATGGAGATGTCATAAAAATGGCAGCGTGAGGTGAGCCTATTGAAATCTCCCCTGGAATTTACAACAAATGGAACAACTATAACTCCACAAAGGACTCCCTGCACAGCAGACATGCAAAACTAAGAGGTCCACTATGGAAGTCACCTAAAGTTGGGCAAACTACCTGAGTAGGGGAGGAGGGAAGGGAGAAGTGTGGAGACAGGGCCGCTCGGGCACAGGACACAAACCTGAGCTCAATGCTCTGAGCTCGCTGCATCCCTGAACTACCATAGCTGTGGGAGAAGGAAGAACTCAGACTGTTAGGACTCCATTATGGCCCACAGGGCTGAGGGGACAGCATCTAACATGGTTGAACCCCACCTTCAAGGCAGAGACCTTGGAGCAAAGACAGAGGGAAGAAGGCTGAAAATGGTCACTTAAGCCCTCACTGCCGAGCAGAGAATGGAAGGCTTAGTCACTGAGACTAGCCGCTCCCTCCCTGCCTTCCCAGAGCTCGCCCCGCCCCACCTTCCCAGTGGCAGAAGCGGAATAGTAGCAGTGTCAGATCAAAAGAACAGAATATTTGCAGTTTTGAGAGCTGTGGTCCACAGACACAGACTCACAACCCAACTAGTTCTGGCAAAGGGGAGGGAGCTGTGGAAGGAGGACTGGCTATGGTGGTGATTGCAACCATTGCTCTAGGCCACCTCTCACAACCCACCCGCCCCTGTCCCCACCTATCTGGGCAGATCCCTGTAGGAGTAAACAGAGCTGCTGGAACACATGGGCTCTGAATCTGGTGCAGAAAGAGCTTTGGAACTTCAGAAGCTCTCAACATCCCACCATGGAGGCGGTGCTCTATGACCCAGGCAGACTGTTTACAGAGGAGAAGCCCACCTTCCAGGGAATCCATCCATTGTGTGAGAAGCTGGAATAGTGCAGAGAAAACACTACAGTGTGAGAAAGAATAAAAGACTGCAGTCAGAGAGAAAATAAAACTTTCTACCAACACCAACTGGAAAACAAAAGATCTCTTTCTATCAACCTGTTGCAGAACCCACTCCTGTAGGTGTCTAGGAAAAGAAATAATAAATCATTAATTGGCATGAATAACCAAAGCAACAAGACAGCTCAGAAAGAAAATGAAAAGTCTCCAGAAAATGAACTTGAAGACATGGAAAAATGTGACGTAAATGACAGAGAATTCAAGATTGCAGTTCTTAAAAAACTCAATGAAATGCAAGAAAACATGGACAGACAGTTTAATGAACTCAGAAACACAACCAAAGAACAAAAAGAACATTTAACCAAAGAGATAAAAATTTAAAAAAAAAAAAAAAAAAGGAATTTCTGGAGATTAAGAACTCAATAAAATAAATAAAGAATGAAATACCAGTTTAGGTAATACAGTTGACCAGATGGAAAGAATCAATGACATCGAAGATAGAAATCTGGAAATGAAATGGATGGAAGAAGAAATAGACTTGAGACTTAAAAGAAAGGAAAGAACTCTACGAGAACTTTCTGACTCCACCAGAAAGAGCAATATAAGAATAATGGGTATACGAGAAGGAGAAGAAAGAGAGAAGGGAACAGAGAGTATATTCAAACAAATAGTCGATGAGAACTTCCCAAACTTGTGGAAAGAACTGGATCCTCAAATCCAAGAAGCAAATAGACCACCTAATTACCTCAACCCCAACAGGCCTTCCCCAAGGCACATATATTAAAGCTGTCAAAAATCAATGACAAAGAAAGAATCCTGAAGGCAGCCAGGGAAAAGAAGACTGTAACCTACAATGGAAAACCCATTAGAATATAATCAGATTTTTCAGTAGAAACTCTACAAGTGAAGAGGGAGTGGAACCAAATATTCAAACTATTGAAAAAGAGAAATTATGAGTGAAGAATAATATATCCAGCAAAGATATCCTTTAGCTATGAGGGAGGAATAAAGACCTTTCCAGACATACAGAAGCTGAGGGAATTTTCTAACACACGACCTGCACTATAAGAAATACTGAAGGAAGCTATTCGGCCAGCATCAATTGGATAAATTGTGGCAACCAAAACATAAAAGGGGGGAGAGTAAATGCCTGAACCAATATGGGAATGGAGAAAGTAAGCATGCTAAAGAAAATGGAATACTCAAAATATCAAACTTTCTTTTACATAAACTTAATGGTAACCAGTCAAAAAAAAAAAAAAAAAAAAAAATCCAGAACTGAAATATATAAAGTAATAAAATAAGAAACAGAGGGAAAAATCATAGAATACCACCACACAGAATAAATAGACAACAACAAAAAGGCAAAGAAACAACGGACACACAGTCTTACCAGAAAACTAAAGATAGAATGATAGGAAATACTCACATATCAATAATCACCCTAAATGTAAATGGACTGAACTCACCAATACAAAGGCACAGAATAAGAGATTGGATAAAAAAAACTAAACCCAATCATATGCAGCCTCCAAGAGACACATCTCAGCTACAAGGACAAACATAGACTCAATGTGAAAGGGTGGAAATTGACACTCCAAGCGAATGGTATCCAGAGAAAAGCAGTTATAGTCATACTGATATCAGATGAAACAAACTTCAGGATAAAAAAGATAACAAGAGACAAAAATGGACATTTCAAAATGATAAAGGGGACTATACAACAAAAAGACATAACAGTCATCAATATTTATGCCCCCAATCAGGAAGCACCAAAATATAATATACCAAGAAGCTACTAACAGAATTAAAGGGAGAAATTGACAAAAACACAATTATACTAGGGGACCTAAATATATCATTCAAACAGAAAACAAATAAAGAAATAGCAGCCCTATATGACACATTAGATGAAATGGACATAATTGACATTTACAGAGCACTTCATCCTAAAACATCAGGCTATACATTTTTTTTCTAGTGTACATGTAACATTCTCAAGAACAGATCATATATTGGGACGTAAAACTAGGCTCAGAAGATTGAAATCACACCAAGCATATTCTCTGATCACAAGGCTTTGAAATTGGATATCAACTGCAAAAAGAAAGCAGGAAATCCACAAATACGTGGAGATTAAACAACATACTTTTAAACAATGACTGTGTCAAAGAAGAAATAAGAGGAGAGATCAAAAAGTACATAGAAACAAATGAGAATAAAAATACATCCCACCAAAATTTTTGGGATGCAGCGAAAGCAGTTTTCAGAGGGAAATTTATATCATTACAGGCCTAGCTAAAGCAACAAGAAAAATCCCAAATAAATAACCTCACATTACACCTTAAAGAACTAGAAAAAGAAGAACAAATGAAACCCAAGGTCAGCAGAAGAAAGGAAATAATAAAAATCAGAGCAAAACTAAATGAAATAGAGAACAAAAAGACGATAGAAAAAAATTAATGTGACAAAGAACTGGCTCTTTGAAAAGATTAATAAAATTGACAAACCCCTGTCTAGACTCACTAAGATAAAAACAAAACAAAAAATCAGAAATGAAAAAGGGGAGGTTCTCACAGATGCCGTAGAAATACAAAGGATCATCCAAGAATACTGTGAAGGATTATATGCCACCAAATTCAATAACCTGTAAGAAATGGACAAGTTCTTAGAAACACGTAGCCGTCTTAGGCTGAATCATGAAGAATTAGAAAATCTAAATAGACCGATCACCAGTAAGCAAATTGAATCAGTCATCCAAAACCTTCCCAAAAGCAAAAGTCCGGGACCAGATGGCTTCACTAGTGAATTCTACCCAACCTTTAAAGAGGATCTAATACCTGTCCTACTCAAACTCTTCCAAAAGTGAAGAAAAGACAATACTCCCTAACTCATTTTATGAGGTCAGCATTACCCTGACTCCCATACCTGGTAAGAGTAACATAAATAAGAAAACTACAGACCAATGTCTCTGATGAATACAGATGCAAATTTCCTAAACCAACTTCTAGCAAATTGAATGCAACAATACATTAAAAAGATTATTCATCATGACCAATTGGGGTTCATCCCAGGGGCAGAAGGATGGTTCAACATATGCAAATCCATCAGTGTGATACACCACAAAAGCAAAATAAAGGACAAAAATCATATGAGTATATCAGTTGATGCAGAAAAAGCATTTGACAAGATACAACATCCATTTATGATTAAAACACTTAATAAAATAGGTATAGAAGGGAAATACCTTAACATAATAAAGGCCATATTTGACAAACCCTCAGCTAATCTCATAATTAATGGTGAAAAACTGAAGCTCTCTCTGCTCTACGTTCAGGAACATGACAGGGCTGTCCCCTATCACCTCTGCTTTTCAACATAGTGTTGGAAGTTCTCGCCAGAGCAATCAGGCAAGAGAAAGAAATAAAATGCATCCAAATTGGGAATGAAGAAGTTAAATTGTTACTCTTTGCAGATGACATGATGCTATGTATAGAAAACCCAAGAGACTCCACCAAAAAGCTATTAGAAACAATAAACGAATATAGCAAAGTTGCTGTCTACAAAATCATCTTATAAAAGTCCACTGCATTCCTATATACTAACAATAAAATTTCAGAAAAAGAAATGAAAAAAAAATTTACTTTTGCAACTGCAACAAAAAGAATAAAAAATCTAAGAATAAACTTAACCAAGGATGGGAAAGACCTATACACTGAAAATTATAAGACATTAAAAAAAAAAAAAAAAAAATTGACGAAGACACAAAGAAATGAAAAGATGTTCCATGGTCATGGATTGGAAGAATAAACATAGTTAAAATGGCCATGTTACCCAAAGCTATATGCAGATTTAATACAATCCCCATCAAAATATCAATGGCATTTTTTGAAGAAATAGAACAAAAAACCATTAGATTTGTATGGAACCACCAAACACCCCGAATAGCCAAAGCAATCCTAAGAAAAAAGAACAATGCTGGAGGTATCACACTCCCTGACTTTAGCTTGTACTACAGGACAACAATAATCAAAACAGCATGGTATTGGCAGAAAAACAGACACACAGACCAATGGAATAAAATTGAGAACCCAGAAATTAAAGTACATAAATATGGACAGATAATTTTGACAAAGAAGCCAAAAACATACAATGAAGAAAAGACAGCTTCTTCAATAAATGATGCTGGCAGAATTGGACAGCCATGTGCAAAAGAATGAAACTGGACTGCTATCTGTTATCAAGTACCAAAATTAATTCAATATGGATCAAAGAGTTAATCATAAGACCTGAAACAATTAACTGCATAGAAGAAAACATAGGTACTAAACTTATGGACCTTGGGTTCAAAGAGCATTTTATAAATTTGACTCCAAAGGAAAGGGAAGTAAAAGCTAAAATAAATGAATGGGACTATATGACACTTAAAAGCTTCTGCACAGCAAAAGAAACCATCGACAAAATAAAGAGGCAACCAACTGTATGGGAGAAGATTTTTGCAAACAGTTCCTCTGATAAGGGGCTAATATCCAAAATATACAAGGAACTCATGCAACTCAACACCAAAAACAAGCAACCCAATTGAAAAATGGCAAAGGACCTGGAGAGACATTTCTCCAAAGAGAACATACAAATGGTAAATAGACATATGAAAACTGCTCAACATCACTAATCATCAGAGAAATGCAAATAAAAACCACAATGAGATATCACCTTGCCCCAGTTAGAATGGCTATCATCAACAAGACAAATAGTAACAAGTGTTGGAGAGGCTGTGGAGAAGAAGAAACCCTCATACACTGTTGGTGGGAATGCAGATTGGTGCAGCCTGTATGGAAGGCACTGTGGAGGTTCCTCAAAAAATTACGAATAGAATTGCCATATGACCCAGCAATCCCTCTCCTGGATATCTACCCAAAAAATCTGAAAATGTTTATCTAAAGACAAGTGTACTCCAATGTTCATTGCAGCTTTATTTACAGTGGCCAAGACATGGAAACAACCAAAATGTCCTTTGATAGATGAATGGATATAGAAGTTGTGGTATATGTACACAATGGAATACTATTTGGCGGTAAGAATAGCTGAAATAGGACCATTTGTAACAACATGGATGGACCTTGAGATTATAAGGCTAAGCGAAATAAGTCAGACAGAAAAAGTAGAGAACCATATGATTTCACTGATATGTGGTATATAAACCGAAAACAACAAAAGAACAAGACAAACAACTGAAAGAACAAAAACTCATAGACATAGACAATAGTTTAGGGGTTACCAGAGGGTAATGGGGAGGGGGAAGTGGGACTCTAGAAGAGGATCAACAGAGTTTAATATATGATGATGGAAAGAAAACTGACTCTGGGTGGTGAACACACAATGTGATATATAGATAATGTATTACAGAATTGTACACCTGAAATCTATGTAACTTTACTAACAATTGTCACCCCAATAAACTTTAATTCAAAGAAAAAAAATTCAAGGTGGTCTCAATATTTGACAAAAAAAGAAGTTATATATATATATATATATATATATATATATATATATATATATATATGATATATATATATATGATATATATATATATGACATATATATATGTCATATTGGCTGCAAAAAGGAGAAAAAAATCTAATAATCATCTCAATAGATGTAGATAAAGCACTTGATATAATTCTACAAATATTATTGCGAACAATTAACAAAATCTAAATAAACATATGTATCATACATAGCATTAGTTATTTGAAAACTTAAAGTTGTAAATAAGTCAATCCCCCAAATTGTTCTACAGATTTAATGAAATCTAAGTCAAAATCTCAGTTTTTTTTAATAGAAATTGACAAGATGATTGTAAAATTTATAAATGAGCCAATCTTGAAGAAGACACAGTTGGAGGATTTAAACTACCAAATATGAAGACTGTAACACTGTAGTAATAAGCACAGTGTAATATTGGCAGATAGGTAGATAGATCAATGGAAAGTTATATAGTCTAAAAGTAGCCCACACCTCTAAGCTCACCTAAATTAAGACAGTGTTGTGTGGGAAAGATGATCAATTAAAAATCATATGAAAAAATGTAAATTTTTATTCTTACTTTACACTATACAAAACTAATACAATTGTAGATGAATTGGAGATCTAAATGTGAAAGATGATATAAAGACCAAACATGATTTAGTCATCAAAATCCCAAATGTTCAAATTAGGTCTAAAAATAAATAAATGGTTAAATAAATTATTACTATTATGTTTAGTTTTGAAAAAATGTTTAAAGTCATAAAAATGTAATAAGTTAAAACATAGATGTTAACAGTATGTACGCAGTATACAAAACAGTATATCAAAATCACAACAAAATTGTATATAGAACATGATTCTAACTTACACATGTGTCACACAGATGTAAAATCTGGAATGAATAACACCCCCCCCCCCCCAAAAAAAAAGGTGGTTATCTTTGTATGGTAGAAATCTTGGTAACTTTTTGCTTGCTTTACCCTGCTTTGTGTTTCGAAATTTTCTACAGTGTGTATATATTCCCTTTCTTTCCCATAACAAAAGATTTTGTTTTTTTTTAATTGCCCCAATTACTTCATAATTCATGTAATGTTTTTCATTTTATATAACACACACACACACGCACACACACACACACACACACACACATATTTAAAGTCATTAATAACATTTGACCATGACAAACTGTGCTTCCCAAATGACATGACCCCTCTGACATTTGATTTTCTAAACACAGGTGAAAATGGCTTTAAAATGTATAGATTTAAATAGAAAACTCAGTCTTTGTTCTAATGCTCAACAATGAAAAAAGCAAAAGATCCAATTAGATCATGAACAAAAGACAAAATATAAAAATAAAAAATAAACAGAGAGATATACAGATGGAAAAATAACCCACGAAAAGATGTTCAATATCATTAGCCATCAGGGAGTTGTAAACTACAACCACAATGACATACCACTATAAATCTATCAGCATGGCTAAAATGAAAAACAGTGGCTATACTAAATGATGATAAGGATGCAGATAAACTGTGTTACTCATACAAAGCTGGCAGGAATATAGAGTGGTATACTCACTGTGGAAAACAGTTTGGCAGTTCCCTTAAAAAGCAACACATTGAACTATCATAAGACCAGTTACTGCACTGCTAGGAATTTATCTAAGAGTAATGAAGGCTTTTGTACACACAACATCTTGTACTCGCATGTCTCTAAGAGCTGTGTGTGTAATTAACCAAAAGTATCAACAACCCTGGTATCCTTTAGTTATTGAATAGTTAAACAAACTATGATATTCCCGTATGAGAGAATACTACTCAACAATGAAAAATGAATGAACTGCTAATACACACAATAACTTGGTGAATAACGTGGTGAATCTCTAGGAAATTATACTGAATTAATAATGCCAATTTCAAAGTTTACATTTATATCTGACTCCATATATAACATTCTTGAAATGACAAAATTATAGAAATGGAGAACAGATTAGTGCTTTCTAGGAGTTAAGAAGGGGTGGGGTCAGAGGAAAGCGGTTGTCCCTATAAAAAGGCAACATGAATGATCCTTATGATGGAAATATTCCTCATCTTGACTGTATCCATGCTAATGTCCTGATTGTGATGTTGTACAAGAGTTTTGTGAGATGTTACTATGGGGGCAAACTGGGTAAAGGATACATGGATTGTTCCCATATTATTTGTTATAATTGCATGTGAATCTGTAATTATCTCCAAACAAACAAACAAACAAACAAAAACTGATCATTAGAAAATGTAAGGTACAATTATAGGCCTCCATATATATTCATTTAAAAATAGCAAAAAATAAATCAGAGTAGGTGATCTCTAATGAAAGAACAGAACCATTTCATGAAATCAGTTAATCAGTTTTTTCTGCTATTACCAGTATATAGTCATGGTTTCAGTGTGACTTCATATTCACATGAGAGAGAACCATTGTTATACGTTTCTTTCTACTGCTGATTTACATACTGCCATGTATGAGGCAGCAATGAGCCTTATGTACTGTTATCACCTTTAGTGAAAAATGTAATGATGCCAATTTCTTATAAAAAGGAAACTTGCACAACTAGGTAGCAACGCATGAATAAGTTTGTAGAGCTAGAGCAAGACTTAGTTGGGAAAAACATAATCAGGAATATTATAGCATTCTGTGGGAAAAAAAGATTAATATTTGAACACGTCAAGTAACCTTAAGGGAAGCAGTTCTTTACATAATTGAAAAGAGATGGGTTATACATACCTTAGAAAAATAATTATTTATCATTGCTAACAATGAGAGTATCCTTTAAATGCATCTGATGACCTAACAAAATGCAACAAACACTTAAGTTAATGGTCATTTAATGTTAACTCATTACAGTATTAAGGACAATTTATCTTTGAGTTTCATGATTTAGAACTGAAGTATGTAAGCGCTCTTGTCAGGAAACAACAAAAAAGTTAATAACTGTCATGAGATTTATACATCAGATCCAGGAAGTGATGATAATGCTTTAGAATTATTTTTATCTATTCAACAAACAGTTTCTGAAGGTGTTGACTCTCTTATAAAGAATGAAAATGAGAAGTTGGAAAAGTCTCATTAAGTACATCATTGTCATGGAACTTAGAAAACTTGCTTAATGGCATATTTTCCTCATCTCCACTCTACTTGTTTTGTTTTTAACAAATATTACCATATGCAGGGTCCATATAAATGTTTGGAATGCTGAAAGTTCTCTCATTCTCAGTACAGTGTTTTTCTTTATATTTTAGACTTAAAAAATAATCCTTTTAAAAAACCATTGCACATTTTTTAATGTGTAGTCTTCTGACAACCATTGCATTGTTTTGGGGTTATCCCATTCTATTCCTTCATGGTCAAGAAGGAAATGAGACAGAAGCAATAACGGTCTGAAAAACACAGATCTCCAGATTGTAAATATCTTTCACCCATCACCACAATTTATAACTGTAAGTTTGCTCACTGTCCCTGCATAGAGCTTGAAACTATCATCTCCAAATTCTTTCTTCCCCAGGAGATAAACAGCATTGCCCCTCTTGACCAATATTTCCTCACTGCCACTTCACATCTAGTTAAAATTTGAATTCAATGTACTTCACCCTCACTGCTGCTGCCTGACTCAAGGCAACATCACAGAACTTACTGTTTTTGATGTATAATGATGCTGATCCTCTAAAATTAGTGTCCGCCACTCAGATCTTCAAATCTGACTCAGACTACAGGCAGATCTCATGAGGAAACAGGACAGAATCAGGTAAGGATCATAATGTCTGGGTTCTTTCTGGAAGGATCCAACCCCTTCCTCGGCCAAGGGATAGCATTACCTATAATAGCAATAGAGGTAACAACTGAGGAGTTTCAGCTAGCTTAAAGTTTTCGAGTGATTTGAATAATTAATTAAAAGTTTGTCTGAATTATTGGACTTTAGATAATAAACTCAATAGTTGCACTCAGAATCAAATTACTAACTGGACTTTAGAAAATGGACTTTAAAGTAGAAGCCCAGAACAGGTTTGGTCTAGTTAACCACACACCAACAATTTACACGTTTATGGGAACTTGTGAAAATCCTTGGGAAAGAAGTAATAATTTTGTCTACTTCTAATATTGTAAGCTAACCTTCTGAACACATGCAAAATGAATTGGATAATTACTTTAGTCTGAATCTAGTCGCTCTGCTTTATGGGCAGCTGTATTTTAACAGATTAAAGAAATGCAAGTGGCAGCACTAATCAGTGAATTAATATGAAAAAAATTGGAAAACACAGTGTCTATAAATCCAAGAATATAAGTATTTTCCCATGTGACTTATTTATTGTATCTTTAACTTTTTTCTAGCTATATTTCTATTTTCACAATACATACATTTTTTTACATATAAAACCACATTTTAAATATATTGGTGAAGTGATTTTTTCTTTTTTTTAAGTAACATAGAAGTGAGTTTTAGAAAACAGAGATATTTGGCAATGGCAAAAATTGCTCATAATGGTTAGTTTTTAATAAACTTGTGTATCTGTAATACAACCCAATAATCTCACAACAGCTAAGATTTTACTTTCCAGAGAATTTTAGATATAAAAGGCCACGTAATCCAGGCTCCCAGTTCCTACTAGAACAACCACAACAATTAATGTTAGCTCTACGGGTACCCAAAGTAGTGCCTAGGTATTATTACATAAGACATGATAAGAGTTGCTCGAGCAAAATGTTCCCCAAGCCAATAATATACCTGAATTTCTCAGGAAGAGTCACTGTTTTAGATCAAGCTACAAACACCCTCATTTCAAGTGTCTTTTGCTTTAATTTATGTTAGTTTATCAGACTAACCTGAAATTCCTTAGCAAATACCTTGAAAAAGCGGACATAATTAAAAGATTTAGGGGAAGGATAAAGCATAAAGAGCATAAAGCTCCTGCAGAGCTTTTTAATTGGAGGAAGCCTTAAGCCACGGAATGCAGGCAGCCTCTGCAACGTGAGAACAACCCCTGGTCCACATCCAACAAGGAAACAAGCATCTCAGTCCTACAGCTGCATAAGAAACCGATGTCTGTACAACATCACGTTTGAGCCTGGGAGCAGATTCTATCCTAGAGCATCCAGATGAAAGCCAGGCTGCTCAATACCTGGGAGGGGACCTGTATTAATTTGTCTATTGCTGCTATAACAAATTTCACAGCTTAAAAAAGAAAAAGGCCCATTACCAGGGCATAGTGGGGAGGGAGGAATAAATGGGCAGGGCATAGAGGAGTTTTAGGGCAGTGAAACTACTCAGTGTGATACTATAATAGTGGCTATATATGTCATTACAAATTTGTTCAAACCCGTAGACTGTACAACACCAAGAGTGAACCCGTATGTAAATTTTGGACTTTGGGTGATGATGATGTGTCAATGTAGGTTCGTCATTTGTAACAAATGTACCTGGTGGGGGGATGTTGATAATGGGGGAGGCTGTGCATGTGTGGAAAAGGGGTATGTGGGAGATCTCCGTACCTCGCACTCAATTTGCTGTGAACCTAAAACTGCTCGAAAAAATTAAGTATATACATTTCTTAAATACCCATTTATTATTCATAGTTCTGTAGGCCAGAGTCTGAATAAGTATGACATGTTTAAGATCTTACAATGCTAAATTCAAGTCGTCTGGATTTTACCTGGATGCTTTGGGATAGAATCTGCTGCCAGGCTCAAACATGATGTTGTACCGACATCAGTTTCTTGTGCACCTGTAGGACTGACATGCTTGTTTCCTTGTTGGATGTGGACCAGGGATTGTTCTCATGTTGCAGAGGCCACCTGCATTCCTTGACTTATGGCCTCCTCCATTGAAAAGCCAGCAAAACTGTATAGACACCCGATCCTGTTTCTCCTGCTGCTTTCTGATTTGAATCAATCTTTGCCTTCCTTTTTGCCACACTCTTCTATTCTTAAAGGACTCATGTGATTATATTGGGTCACCCCAGACAACCCAGAAAAATCTTATTTTAAAGTCAACTGATTAGTAACCTTACTTAATAGTATATTAATACAGGCCCCAATACCAAGTATAATAGTATATCTTTAAAGTCCCTCCCTAGCAGTGCCTAGACTAGTGTTTGAATAACCAGGAGTGGGGAATCTTTGGGAGAAAAGCAACTACATCAACATGATTTATGGGAATAACCAAATCCAAAAATAATCTTTTTTAAATTATCATGTTTTAGGAAATGAGCTTTATTTATAGTTGTTTCCTTTTTGTTTTTAATGGTATATTTATTATGTAATTTAAAGTTCCTTTTTGTGTTTAATGTGAGATTTACTATGTAATTTAAAGTGAATCTGATAACTATAGAACATTTGGAAAAAAATGAAAATTTAAAATAAGTCACACATAGTCTCACCAAAGATAACCTTAACAATTCATGTGCTTCTTTTCACATGCCTTAGAAACAGTTGTGTGTGTGTGCTTAATAATTTCTTATGCTTCAGCATAATTGTAATTACATTCATTTGGATTTCTGATGGTGTAAACTATCTGTGGGGAGTTTATTCCTAGAGAATTTTATGAGGGATGCAACAATAGGATAATTCACGCCCATCGTAATTGATAATGAGTCACTGGATTTCTTATTTAAAGTTTTATCAATGAACAAAGTAGACAACTACTCAGTCTTATTATAACTTTAATCAAATGGCCAGCTCAAATAAATGTGGTTTAGTAAAATGGTGACTTGTCTAAGTTTCACAGGTGGGTTAGTGATGTGTTTCTTATGTGTAAAACTCTATTCAGTTTTTATCCCCAAATAAGTCTTGAATTGTTATTTGGAGTTTCCACAGTCAACTGGAATGTGATTCTAAATAACTTTTTCAAGAAGTTTGCAAAAGTATTGTGTCTGAAGCTTTGTATAAGAGGGCTGACAATTAAGTTCATGAATGTGTTCAACAATGTTGCTAACATTTTTTTTATATCAGAGGGATTATTCATTATGAATTTGCATCAACTGGACATACAGTTAACCATGTTTACTGTTTGGAAGTGCTGAAAAGGCTGCATGTAAAAAAGTTACACCTGAACTTTTCAGCAACAATTCATGACTCTTGTATCACAACAATGCACCAGCTCCCACAGCACTGTCTTTGAGGGAGTTTTCAGACAGTAAACAAATAACTGTATTGGAACACCCTCCCTACTCACCTGATCTGGCCTCCAATGACTTCTTTCTTTACCCGAAGATAAAGGAAATATTGAAAGGAAGACATTGACATTCAGGACATCAAGGGTAATATGACACCAGCTCTGATGGCCAGTCCAGAAAAAAAGAGTTCCAAAACTGCTTTGAAGAGTGGACTAGGTGCTGGCATCGGTGCATAGCTTCCCAAGGAGAGTATTTCAAAGGTGACTGTAGTGATATTCAGCAATGAGGTATGTAGCACTTTTTCTAGGATGAGTTCGCAAGCTTAATTGTCCGACCTTGTAAATGAAAAGATTTTATTACTGCCTTCACATTTAAAATATATCTCAGCTGGATATAAAAAAAAATATTGAATTACAAACTTTTCTCTGACAAAACTCGAAGTCTTTCTGTATCCAATTTTTATATAGTTGTAAAAGGGAAAACAAATTCAAGATGATTTGTTTCTGGATATAAGCAGAATTTTCTACTTGACTGCATAGAATAGCTTGCTTTTCTTTATGATTAAAATTGAAATTGCTTCAAGGATTTTCTAGATGTAGATCTTTTTTCATTTTCCTTTTTTTCTTATACCAACATTATTCTTATCTGTATTCTGAGTTCTCTAATGGATCAGAAATAAATCAATTTTATATTACTGTTTCTATGATTATTTTGGCATTATATCCAGGGACTCTAACAAATCTTAGATTAAATCTTTGTTTTCTGACTCCATTATGTATCATATTCTCTGCGATTGTTTTCCTCTGAATATTCTGGAAAAGTGACTTTGCAAGAGTGACTCATATATTTTGTTCTGCAACATTGGTACAATTTGACAGTGTTCATTCTGCTATTGCATTTTTAGTTTCCTTGAAAATATTTTGATGTTACAATCTCTCTTTTTATAAAATTCTGTGGGATTTATGTCTTTCCCTATTCCTTCCATGTGATTTCTGTTTCTTTTATGTAGAAGTCATACTTTCCTATTTCCCATTAAAGATATCAAACACGGTTTTATTATTTTCTTCTTGTTCTTAGAGACAATCATTTTTAGGAGTTGCTGAATCTTCAAGATGTTCTCTGACTGTTGTTCTACAATATAGATCCATAGTTCCATGTTTGTTTGTATGGCTCCTACAAAGGTCAGAGCTATATCCAAATCCTGTGTTTGTCAACAGACGATGTATATGGATGCTCTTCATTTCATTATTTGTTAATTTCCGTGGTAGTCTACTCTCTCAGATGGCTAACTGAAAAAGAAAAAAAAAGAAAGGGGTTTTAGATTTTATAATGAATGTACTTTTTGAGAAATACTTTAATGAAGGCTGTTCTTTCGGATTTCAAGTGTTCTCCTCCTCCCTTTAGCTTTATGCTGCTCTGAGTAGATAGGGCACTTGCATTACCAAAGGTTTTGTTATGCATCGATGACAAAGCTAATCTTGACTGCTTTAGCTACAATTAGCCTGGCCTAATGAGAATTCAGAAAGACCTAGGTTTGAATCTCTACCCTACCACTCTCCAGTTTTATGGCTTTTAGAATGTTTCCCAACCTCGGTGAATCAATTTTCTAATCACTTACTTTTCAGATAGGTGTGTGAACTATATGAAAAAAAGACATGTAAAGCTCCCAACGCTGGGCATACCATATAGATACAAATTAAATGGTAGGTTTAATTATTATTACATTCCCAGGATGTAATGAGTCATCATTAATTACTTTTTCTTCCTGTCCAGGTTTTCTCCTCTGAAGGTCTCCCTTTAAATTTTGACTAAATATGGAAAGCAAATTTATACTGAGGAATGAGATAGGAAAGGGTTGAGGTCAGCACTTTGCCTCAATAAGTGGCATACTCTCAGGAGAGAGACAGCCGACTGCTTTTTCTGTTGATACAGATCTTGAATGTAGGAGCCAAGAGGCACAATATGTTTTCCAAGTTTTTGCAGGCAGTGGCTATATAAACTATCAATTTGGTTTTTCAATTCCATTTCCTCAGGCTCTTTAGTTAGACATAATCCCTCACCATTTGTTACAATATGTTGACAGGCATCCCTATTGTTAACATGAGTTTGCAGATGCATACACATTCCTTAGTAAGTATTTTAGTGGGTAACTGGTCTCCTTCAGAGGCTGCTACTGGATACCATTTGCAACAAAAAACTGATTAATAAAATTGTCCTCTTTAACTCAAAATTCTTGAGTTAACTCAAATTCTTGAACTTGACTAATTTATGGTACTTATGTGATAAATTAGTCAAATTCATTTGGGAAAAAAACAGATTGGGAAAAATGAATAGTTTTTTTTATTTTTTTTATTTTTTTTTTTTTATTGCATTACTGCTTAACACCTGTAATATGCTATCGGGCATCATTGATCTCAGAAGGCATACACGGTTTCTCACATTACTGTGACCATGAAAAGATGTTGGGTAGTGAATAGATGTAGTGGACATTCTTAACGTACCACCTAGAAACCCCCATGTTCTTTACTGGCATTGCGCCCCTTCTTCTAGCTTCCGCTTCTTTTGCTGTTAAAATGCCTCACTTGGAAAAAGGTCTTCTAGGTTCATACTCAGGTATTGTAACTGCTTTGCCAGTTGGAAGAACTGCAAATGTATGGACGTTTATATCCCCTTTGATTCCTACTCCTACCTGTGACTCATAGCCAATGACTGAGTGGTGTGGGGATACACAGGCCCAAGTCCTTTGCTGGAAACTCTCAGGTGTACTCCAGAACTCTCCTTGGATTAGGCTGAGTCTGGAACTTCACCTGAACTTCCATTCTAACTTGGAGGTGCCTTCCTGTTCTACTTATCCACTACCACACTTGCCAGTGGCTTCTGATGGGAGCATATCTTTAATAAATCAATTGCACTCAAATACTCGACGCAGTGTTTCTTTCTAAAAGAACGCTACCTAAAGCAGTAGAGTCTTTGGGACCTATGACTTGAGAAACAAAAATTAGAAACACTGCTTTATAGCAGTATAGTTTCACTCAAAATACCTAGAAGGGACTTTTAGAATCTGTGTTTTAACAAGCAGCTCAAGTAATTTGTGAAATTTGATATTTAAGAATAATGTAACAAGAAGTATATATTAATGTGTATTAAATATGTCTTTAATGAAGAAGGTCTTCCACTGTTGTTTACTGGTTCCAGGCCATATCACTGCATGTTTCAGACAGAGATTACTATATTTTCTTTTAGAAACTTTTATCCTCTACTTTCTCAATTATTTCAAGCAATCACGTCAAGAAAGTTTCACAACCCAGAATGGTATTTGTATTAGCCTACTTGAATTACAAATAATAGTCTTTCAAAGTCAGGAGAGACTTTAATGATCATCTATTTCAACCCTGTCATTTTATTTTATTTATTTATTTTTGTTTTTTTAATTAAAGTTTATTGGGATGACAATTGTTGGTAAAGTTACATAGGTTTCAGGTGTACAATTCTGTGATACATCATCTATAAGTCATATTGTGTGTTCACCACCCAGAGTCAGTTCTCCTTCCATCACCATATATTTGATCCCTTTTACTTTCATAACCCTGTCATTTTAAAGCTGAGGAAACTTAAGTTTAGAGAGTAAAAGTTAGGGCCCATGGTCACACAGAACCATCCCAAGTTTTTGGAATTCTATTCAGATATTTGATCTTTACACAGGAGTGCCTTTCTAATTATACAGATAATGACTGAGCAGGAATGCATTGTATTTCTGGCATGCTCATTTTAACTATATTTTTATTCATAAAAATATGATCAGTTCTCTATGTAGAGCTGTTATTTAACATTCTAAACTCCACAAATTAAAAACTGATTTTTCAATTTATCTTGATTGTGAGGAAGAATATATTTAAAAACTTATGTATTCAACAAAAAGCTATGGAAATTAGTAATACTTCCCATTTCACTTTTAAATTTTTAGCTCTTGTAAAAATCTTAATAGTATTCATCCCAAAATAGAAAGGAAATTATTTAAACATCAGTTGTTTAAACACCAAAGAAGGAATGGATTTCAAAACTTCTCTACAGCTTATGTTACAATAAAAATTTTAGCCCAAGCAAGGGCATTTTTGAGAATGAAAAAAGGTGCTATTAGGAAGTATGCTGGATCTGTCCCAGCAAATTGGGATGTGTGGCCATTATTCCCATGAATGTATTAGTAGATTCTCTGCAAATCCTACTTCCCCAAAAAGAGTTCCTCATCCATCCTCTCACAGACAACCTTTTTCCTCAATAACATTCATAGCCCTAGGGCATTTCTTTCTTCTATATGCTAAATTACTTGGTTATTCCTCTCTCTCTCTCTCTCTCTCTCTCTCTCTCTCTCTCTCTCTCTCTCTCCCCTCTCTCTGTCTATCCTATATCCTACCAAGTGGCAAGAATAGTGCATTTCTAATCACCGGTGCCAAATAAATTATTCAATTTAATTACTTAAAAGTCAATCATATGGCCAGCCCAGTGGCTCAGGTCGTTAGAGCTCCATGCTTCTAACTCCAAAGGCTGCTGGTTCGATTCCCACATGGGCCAGTGGGCTCTCAACCAAAAGGTTGCCGGTTCAATTCCTCTGAGTCCCGCAAGGAATGGTGGGCTCCGCCCCCTGCAACTAAGATTGAACACAGCACCTTGAGCTGAGCTGCCTCCCAGATGGCTCAGTTGGTTGGAGCATGGGCTCTCAACCACAAGGTTGCCAGTTCGACTCCCAGAATGGATGGTGGGCTGCGCCCCCCTGCAACTAGGAAGGGCAACTGGACCTGGAGCTGAGCTGCGCCCTCCACAACTAAGACTGAAAGGACAATAACTTGAAGCTGAACAGCACCCTCCACAACTAAGACTGAAAGGACAACAACTTGACTTGGAAAAAAAGGCCTGGAAGTACACACTGATCCCCAATAAACTCCTGTTCCCCTTCCCCAACCTTCCCCAATAAAATCTTAAAAAAAAGAAAAAGAAAAAGTCAATCATATATAGAGACTACTAGATTTCAACATGAAAATACATCCAGTGAAGCCAAGATCAAAAGCCTGTTTTCTGTATTGTGTTACCAAATATAGAGATATTTAACATGCAAAAAGTGATAAATAATGTTCATTTGATATTCATATATTAAAGACCTTTAAAAAAATTTGCTGAAAAGGATAAAATATATGTGTAAGTGCCTTAATTATTTCTTACTTAGATTTTATATTTTATAAAGAATTCAAAGACTTAAATGTTCGGTGGCAAATCAAATCATTCATTAGTTTTCTATTCTTTTCTTGCAAACCAAGCTAATTTTCCTAATAGCTAGTGATTTTTCTAATTATATTACAAGCTCTGTGAATATTGATCTCTATGTAAATATTGAAGAAAAAAAGAAATGAATATAAAGGAAAAAGTAATGCAAATTATCCTCTTCATGATCTCCTTGCATGCAATGTCATGCTTTTTGTTACTTATAGTAATCAGCATCTCTATCTCCCTTGCTCTATTATAACAAGACTGATTAAAATGTCAGTCCATAGTAATAAAATCAACTTATACAATTATTGGCAATGAGGCATTAATATCACAAGACCACCTTACATTCTTCCCTCATGGAGTTTGAGAGAGTGGCAACTGTTATTTCAGCTATGTTAGGGGCCAGTTTCTTTCCCACAAACTTCAGAAAATTCTGCAGGTTAGGTGGTCACATTTCCTGATGTTTCCAAATATCAGGAACATAATTTGGAATTGATTGGCCTTGGAAGCGCTTACTCCATATTACAGAAGAGCTGAAAATGGCTCCAAGGTATACAAGAATTGTCAAGCTCATCGATCGATTTTGTTAACTATTCTTATCCCTAATTAGGCTAATTTGATAATTCATAACGCCTGCCAGTAGACAATTTTTACAAATATTTGCAATGAAAAGTGACATCAAAGAGATTTAATACAGACTGAGCAGATTTTGTTTTAGGCATTTTCATGCACTCTCTCATTTTATCCTCCAAATAACTCTGGCAGACAGATACTATGATTTCTGTTTCTGATAAAAGAAAACCTGACTGACAGAGATGACCAGCTTTGCTCAATACCTACCAGTCTACTAAGTGACAGATCTACGGTTTGAATATAGGTTATTTTCCAACTCTAAGTATGCTTTCTAATATAACAGAAGGCTATGAATCCTACTTGGAGGTAAACCATATTTCAAAGTAACTTTTATTTCACTTCCTTTTATGAATATCAAATTTATTATGAGTTTACTCATGATGAGAGGACTGTGTCAGGGTAGCTGAGGTAGCAAAAGATTAACCTTGGAAGTTGAAGCTTGTGCAATTTGGAACAAATGACTTAATGCCACGATCAAATATTCTCATCGTTGATATAAAATTAAGACATCTGTTTCTCAGAGTTGTGAAGATTAAATGATAAACTACCTGTTACAGCGCTTTATTAATTAATTATAAGCTACTGTTCACATATGAGATATTTAGTGTTGTTCTAAGACTGGATTGAATATTTACTACAAATTCTCAGATAGGGAACTTTGTTTTCACAAAGTAGCACTGCAGTCTGTGTTTATATATCATCACATATTGTATATTGTTATGTTCTACGTGTCAAATCTCATAATTCCAATTGTGCACCTGAATTCCTAAATTCTTAAGAGGAGTGAAGGTATCAGAAATCCAAAACAAGGTGCCAGGGATAATTTGTGTCTAAACACCTTCTATATGTGGATTATATGTTTATTTAACAAGTCAGTCTTGTCAGGGTGAGTAGCTCTCTGAAGACCATGCGCATTAAGTTGTAACTTATAATGTCTATCAACTGTGAACATGTGTAAGAGTAGGTAGTTGTCACTCAATGATTTTGTGAGAAGTGGGATGTTATCAATTGAAAAGCATCCATTCATGATCATTGACTTAAAACTTGGAAGAGTATAAACCATTTATTCCCCCCTACTACCATCTTCTTCCTACGTAGAACTTAAAAATTTGCACTTGACAAAGCATCTAGATGAATGAGCCAGAAAAATTAAGCACTTTGAATAGCGGGCAGGGTTCAGAAAGGCTGAGGTGATATTTTTTTCGCACACTTTATTACAAATTGGCTCCATCCTAACAATGACAACTTTAAGTATAAGGAGAAAAGATAGTGGTCAGTAGCAATAAAAATGCATTGAACATATTTCTGCTCTTCTGGAACAGTTGGTGAAGAAAATATACCATATTTCAAGCCATTGGTTAATTTCTGTCTTTAGGAGTATATAACATTTTCCTTATAATTGTGAGGACCAAGGTAAATCATGTTGTGAGCTGATTCCCACCTGACATATTTCGTATATCCCGTTAGCACCTCCGCACATATTTGTAAAAATATTCTTTAACCCTGAAGTATTTTATAGTTAAGTTGCAAAATAGTCACACAAATATTTAACATACATTAAGTCATTGGATTGCTTTCTACACAGTAACTGAGACCATTGTCAGTACACTAAAATGATTATGAGGCTTGTGTTCAGTAGAGACTTCTTTGCTTGCATACTGGTTTCACCCTATGACCATTTTCCCATTTTTATTACCTGCAATCTCTAACTGATCTATGTGAATTATCACCTGGATCTGGTCAAGTCTGTGTTGCTTTATAGCCACAGCTTCTGTGTGGCAGTGCCTTTTCCACAGCTTCAGCTCTTGCCCTTTCTGGGTTAAAGTTGCGGTGGTTTTGCTGTCATTCCTCTTCCAGTTCACTGCTTAGTAAATTGTCCTTTCATTAAACTCTTTTCAGTAATCCCTTTAGAATGAGGCAACTATTTCACATAACCCTTATTGATATAGCTTGTTAACATATCACTTAGATCTCAAATCCATTTGAGTGATATGAGTGTTTCTCAAACGAGTTTAATGAAATCTTTTTAAAGAATTCCTTTGTATCCCCACTGTCACTTAAACATAGTAAAACATTAAATGAGGTATAAATAACTAAAAAAGACAAAATAATTAACAAACACAACTACCAACTAAACAATTAAATTCATTACAATATTTTGGTATGGCAAATGTTTTACTGAAATTAAATAGCTATTTTAGTTAAATATGATGCCATGAATATACTAATGAAATGATGCAATTTTCTGGTCCTTTCTTCTTTCAGAATTTTATGTAAAAGACATCACCAGCTATGCAAGACAGCCAGATGAAACACCTGGGTGACATCTTGAATCCTTCTTATCCACTCACCCCCAGCATTCAATTGAGCCATTTATTTCTATCTTTTATGCCACAATAACATCAAATTAGCATTTTCTCTATACTAGATTATTGAATCTACGAAATCTTTTTCCATCTAATATTGTTCCACTCCAATCTACCCTGCATTCTGAATCCTTTGTCATTTTTATAACATGCAACACAGTTCGTGTCACTTCCCTTCTTACCCTCTATGGCCCTTTATAGCTCCTTTGATGAAGTCAACACCCTTTGTACAGTTTATAAGGCCTCATATGATCTGGCCCTTGTTTGGGACTCCACTTCAATAATATGCACCCACCATCACACTTAATAATAGCTGAGTCATTTTATACATCTTAATATTCCTCCAAAGTAAATTCTTTAGTGTTTGGACCTCCACACTTGAAGTCCTCTCTGTAATACATGCTTTTCTTTCCATATTTTGCCTGGCATATTCCTCCAGAATCTCTAGAATCTCTTCCTCTAGAACTTCTTCCCTTCATCTTACTTGCGTCTGGTTTAAGAGACCCTATTCTTTCCTCCACAGTGTTACAGTTTTCAGTTTACATGTCTGTATGCCTCTCTAAGATCCTGCCTGAACATAAAATATATCTATCTTGTTTACAGGTTCATTTCCAGTTTGACATATTGTAGGGATGTTAGTAATATTTGTTTAATAAATGAAACATTGCATTTAAGCCTATTACCATGTTTCTTAAGATTATTTTCATTATGTGTTTCATTTCTGATTTTTCTATTTTATCTCAAAATACTCAAATCTTAAACTCTTAAAGGTTCACTACTATTTCAAATTTCTTGTAGTTGTATCTTCAAATAGCACATGGGGAAAAAAAGAGTTTTGGTCATTTCCTGTTAAAATTTCAGACACTGGTAGAGTCTAAAAAAACAAAAGACCTGGAAACTAATAAAAACCAATAGGCAAATTAAAAGAAATATTCTCTGACCTATTACCTATTAAAGAAGTATGCTGGTGTCTTATTTTACTACCTAGTAAAAACCACATGCTGCTATTTTATATTCTGTGTAATAGTATACTTAGCACCAAATCAAATAAATTTAGATTTGTTATAAAGAATTCAGAATAGTGACAAAAGTAATACTATTTTTATGTGTTCAACAAAATGGGTCACAGTGAAAAATCTGCTGTATTGGATTATAATATGCTATTCAAAATGTAATATCTATATATAACTGTTTTAAAAATATTTGAGAATTCTATTTTAATAAGATGTCTCCAATATGACGCTAACTAAAATTGTAAGACAATATGTATACTATACCTACATTTTTGGTTTAAAATATGAAAAAATTATTTGAAAGTAATCTGGATGTACAAAGAAATATTTAACAGATATATCTTTATGTGGCAAGATAACAAATATTTTTTCTTTTTAGTTATCTATAAATACTAATTTTCTAGAATAAGTATAAATTACTTATTTAAGAACAGCTTAAAATATTTCAAATAAAAAAAAAAAAACAGTCACTTCTATGTCACACAACTCCATACAGTTCTATGAATTAAAACAAAGGTATTGAAATAATGAATAGATAGGTGGAAAGAGTAAACAATATCTTTTTTTCTTAATCAGGTTGATTCTTACAAATGTAAAAAGATAAAACTTATGCCACAATGAGTGTGTCTGTTCTTTTTCTATTATGTAGCACCACAAAAGTAAATTCACTATCATCCTGAACACTAGTTTAGGCCTTTTTAATCATTGTGATATGATTACTGTGTGAATTGATAACTATTAATACATGTGGAGATGTTTTAAGTCCTGGTAAGTAAAAATGCAGCTCTTCCTGTACATAAATGAGTGTATTTGCTTTTATTTCTTTGAATGTTTAAATGGGCTGATGATATTGTCTTCTCTAAGGTAAATCTATTCTTACTTATTTTTACTTAGGCTTCTACATACCTTTGGGAATGACTACTGTAAAAGAAAATTTATTACTGCTGTTATCATTATTATTGATTATTAATTGAAGCTATATCTTTTCCAAGCTTTCATGCTCTCATCATTGATTTTTCACAATAAATTATGTCAATGAAGCAATATTTTATGTAACCATGTCTAATATGCAGTTATAATGACATATGGGTTTGCCAAGTTCTTTTATTTTATAATTATAGTAAATACATACAAATATTACCCTGGTTTTCTTATTAAATTGATTTGTAGATAATTTATAAATTGGTGCTAACTTGTAAAGCCTGAATAAAGCATTATGGACTTAAAATTAAATGCTTTGAGTTGACAATAACAATCTATTTCTCAAACAATCTCAATATTAATCCCACTAATAAAATTGAAAACAAAGGGAGCTCTTTCTAACTTAATGGCATATATAAAAACTGTTGAAGGATGATACTAAATTATCAAGTACTAAACAAGTCCCTTTTAGAAATAACAATGTATCATTCAAAGATGCTTACTCAACTTGTAAGATTCCTGAGAAAAACAGAATATTCCATTTCCAAAGATATTTCTCAAATCATATCTTATTTTCAATCCTAGATTTGCAATAAAACCAAAGCCTTTTCAAGGCTGACATTCTAAGAATCCAGATCATATAGATCAAAAATGAAGGGAAACTGGCAAGAATATATAGGAGTCAACAAACTGTAGTAGTAATGCTGCAGACTCTGACCCACAAAAAGCCTCACCGCATCTCTGAGCTGGAATGTTGAAGTTGTGATTACACAGATCTTTTGCTGCTTTCTTAGAAGTCCCTGCAACCCTACCCACATAATAGACAAATGCAGAAAGCACATATGAGTCCATGCATGCTAATATTTTACCTTTAGTCCTACTCAAATTTACCACCATGATTTTAAAACACAATTACAGGCAGCACTAAAGAGAAACCTTGACGTGTGAAAAGCTTATATTGGTGATTTATTAATTAAGAAGCAGATACATTCCTTGAAAATCTCAGGTCCCTGTTCATATAAATAACACTGCCAGTCTTAGACTCTGCTGTGCCATTAGTGTAGCGTGTGGTAGCAGGCCAAGCTTGGAGCGCTAATGGGTTGCTTGGAGTGCTAAAGAAACTGATCTGAAAATCTAAAAGGGCTGATGGATCAAAGATCAGGAACATCAATGGCTTCCCCTACCTGCTCCACACACTCCTTGGCATTTTCAGAGTGAACACTAATGGTCACCTGAGGGATACATGCTCCAAACTGATACAGTACTGAACACAGTACAGAAGCAGAGCATTTGTGAATATCTTTATGATTAAAACATTCAAGTTCCATATTTGGTTCAGCCAGATACAGAATATTATCATGAAAAAAGAACACTCCCCAGGGAACTGAGGAATTGTCTCCCTGAACTGGTTACCTTCTAGTAACCAGAGAAAGGCCACTATTGGACTTCACAAAGAGAAAAGGCACAAGTTGATTTTTTTCCAACCATCATACTCAGTTATTTCCCCTTTGATTCAAGTTCAATGCAATAAATTTATCCTTTCCTCCAAGACCTTTGAGCTAAAATGAAACTTGGACACTCTGAAAATGCTGAGAAATTGATTATTCATAATTGTGTCTGACAAAAAAAAAAAAATGAGCGCACTGGGCAAAACTCAGAGATAACTCTAGATCTTGGTAACTTCAATTTATTTTTACAAAGTCACAGACATGAAGACATATCTCCAAAGCAAATCAATGATTCCATATGCATATTTGCAAAAATGGAGACAATTGTTCAAAAGAGAGAACAAGCAAATATTTAATAGAGAAGTAGGTAATATTGAGTCAGAAGAAAAGGAAGGGTGAAAGAAACATTAAGTATTTGTTGCTCTAAATAGCAATCTTCACACTGATAAGTCAAATGAGACTTAATGGTTTACTTTACCCAGGCACAAGCCATGGAATGATAATAGGGATCAAATTTCAACCACCTGCATTTTACATATGTATAGATTTAGGTAGTAGATAGATGGAGGCTGGGCTTTCAGGGATCCACCAAAATGTAAGTGGACATTAACTGCAGGATCTGCCTGCTTCAAAACCACCTCTTTTGTTACCCACAACAATAAAAGAGAACATGACACAGCATCTCACAACACATTAGACACAAATTGGAATCAAACTCAGGATGGGCCATATGGATTAAGGGAGCATATAAACAGTGAGATCAAGTCCATTTACTTCTGTGTGCTTGGGGAACAGAGCAAGCTGAACTGCAGAGAGACAATTGTAAAGCAGATAAACAGAGAAGGACATGGATTAGGTACGGGTAAGTGCCCAGGTTCTTGATTTTTTTCCAGCATCAGTCATCCAGTGGCCTGTCTACTTTCTTGTATTGGAGAAAACATATATTCTAATCTTTTAATATCAGTGCCCTGAGTTAAGATCGCTTTAGGAAATATAATTTTTATGCATTCATTAACTTCTAGTCATATCCTTATAACTACATCAGTAACAGAGTGAATCATGGCAGATTCTACTTTGATTAGTGTATTAGGTTTCTCAAAAGAGACAGAAACAATGGAATATCTCTCTGTCAGAGAGAGAGAGAGAGAGAGAGAGAGAGAGAGAGAGAGAGAGAGAAAGAAAGAGACAGACAGGGACAGAGAGAGGAAATTTAGGAGATTTATTATAGGAATTGTCTCATGCAATTGTGAAGGCTGAGAAGTCCCATGATCTGCCATCTGCAAGCTAGAAAACCAGGGAAGTAAGTGGTGTAACTCAATTCCACTCCAAAGGCCCAAGAATTGGAGGAGCTGACGGTATAATTCGTAGTCCAAGTCCAAAGTGCCAATGTCAGAGGCAGGAGAAAATGGATGTCCCAGCTCCAGAAAAGAGGACATTCACCTTTCCTCCACTTTTTTGTTCTATTGGAGGCCTCAGTGAACTGGATGATACCCACCCACATTGGTGAGGGTGATCTTCTTTACTCAGTTTACGAATTCATACTCTAACCTCTTCCAGAAACACTCTCACAGAAATACTCAGGAATAATGTTTTACCAGCTATCTGGGCATCTCAGCCCAGTCGAGTTGACACATAAAATTACCATCAAAATTAGTACTCTGATTTTAGGGTTTTGGTTGTTGGGAAGAGACTTTCTAAAGAATACCCACATACTACTCCGTCAACTGAATTGTGCTCAGCATATATCTAAGAAAAGCTTGCTTTGGGGGAATGAGATCATAAGTGATTTATATTTCTTCTCTTTTTAAAAATTTTTCTGAATTTTCACAAATTTTAGAAGAATACACTACACAAGTCATCAGAGAAAAACAATGCAAAGTAAGTTATCACAGTCCTGCCTTTCCAAATGAAAACATGGACTTAAATCAAACAAGTACTGGACATATTTAAAAAGAAAAAAAAGCTGAATTTATTGCACATATCTGGTTACCCTAAAAAGTTAGGGTTGTTTAGTAAGCAATATGACATAAGAAATATTATATCAGTGTACTTATTGTATAAATAAATACATTTATAATCATAAAATGCCAGAGAGGTAGAATAAGATGAAAATTATAACTGAAGTAGGATAAATAATGGCCACCAAGGATATCTAGTTTCTAATTCCTGGAAAGTATAATGTTACCTTACATGGTGAAAATAAACTTTGGAAATGTTATTAAATTGAGTATTTGGGAACTGGAAGATTATCCTAGATTATCTGGTGGATACTAAATGTGATCACTTATAAGGGAGGCAGAAAAATATTTGAAACAGACAATAGACAGAGGAGAAGCAATGGACCACAGAACGGAGATTGTAGTGATGTGGCCATAAGCTGAGGAATGCCAGCAGTCATAAGAAGTTGGAAGAGTCAAAGAACAGATTCTATCCCAGAACAGAACCTCTGGAGCTCTGGAACACAGCCTTGCAGACACCTTGATCTCAGCCCAGCAGAACTGATTTTGGACGTCTGGCCTCCAGAACTGTGAGAGAATAAATTTGTGTGGTTATAAGACGACCGGTTTATGGTAGTTTGTAACCACAGACCTAGGAAACTAATCTAATAACCAGTATTAACTAATTATTCTCTTTCAATTATCCAAGAGTTATTGAGCAACTGTTGTGCCCTTGGTATTATGCTATGCCCAGGGCTATAATGTTGTACCAAAAAAACCACTCCTTCCTTGCCAGAGCTTGCAGTCCAGTGAGAATCAGGTAATGAAGGTAGGGTAGAATCCTGTGTCTTATTCATGCAAAACATGAACTACATCACTTAACAGGAACTAAGTGCGATACGCTCATTCCATGGCTGGCTTCTTACATACCTAATGCAATAATATATATTTCTTATCTTTTCGATTGATATCATCCTTTAGAGCCACCTGATGAGTTGTTCTCCATGGACATTCTATATTACTCAATTTTTTCAGGAAACATATTTGTAAACTGTCTGAGTAATGAAAGTACAATAATTATTACAATTCTTGCTTAGGTTAGTAATCAAGTATCAACTTGAACAATTAAGTCTGCTAATTTATATTTTTCATCAAAAAATATGTTTTTTTGGACATTCTACCTACTTACATTTCATTTTAAAGCTCGCTACCTTATCTTCTAAAAATGTAGTGCTATAATAAATATTTTTAAAAAACCAATATATGTGTTGCTAACTTGTGATAGGAACAATTGTGAATGAAAGATAATCTCAGTTTCAAGACTGCTGTGAAATAGAAGGCATAAAAATTAGTAGGTACATGGGAGAAATAGATGAGTATCATTGACTCCTTTCCACTAAAGAAGTTCACCTCAATTCTCCATTGTAATATAACCATCCATAACATTTGGAGGAGAAAAGAATCTTCATATTATACATTGCGTTTGATGACTTTTTTTTTTATCTCCAACATGTTTTAACATTCCCAAAAAAATCCCAGTTTCATTTAACATTGATAAAACTTTAAAGTAATTCACTGTAATTTTTCTGATTTTTCCCAATCAAATAACAAAACCTCTAACAACTTTACAATAGTGAAAATAGGTAATAATTTCCATTTTCACTTTCTAAATATTCTCTCCCAGATTGCTCTATACTCCACCACACCTCTTCAAATAACTCTTGGGGTGGGGGGTAGAAAAAAGAAAAAGAAAAGACACATGGAGTTTATTGTTCATTTAGAGGCCTAGCAAAATGCCAAATGAATTTGTTTTGATATTATTTCGCTGCCAGTTGTTTGTCTCTCAAGCAAGTTTACAAGCATAACATTATGTTTTAGTTCTCATTTTGCTCCATAACTGACCTTATCTTCATCTAATGAAATCATACCCTAACCCCCCAAACCATCAGTCCAACATTAACAAGCATTCATGTCTACTTCAGCCTTCAAAATCTCTCCATGCATCTGGCCCAATTATGCTTCAAAAGCTCAGATTTTGGATTCTCAGATTGTATTTAAACAGTAAAGAAGGTATTTAAAAGAGCACTGTCATCTGTTTGTTCTTACTTTTGATTTGCCTTAAAATTGCTATAATCGAATGGGAAACTGTTAGATGAACCGTGACCGTCCTATCTTTTTGCAGTTTATGAGGAAGAGATGAAAATAGTGTGAAAATTACTTCCATCCTAGAAAGTACTGAATGTTTAACCTATTCTTTGTCAAACTAAGGGATTATTTGTATACTGAAAACTACTGTCCTGCATCTTTCTGAGGCTGTTAATTATCAAATCATTTCATTTCAGTTATGTATCTACTCTAGTGTTCACATATTACTGATAGGATTGCTTTCTGGAAAAAAACACAATTCACAAATTTACAGGTAAGAATAATCAGATTTATAACCCTGTCTCCCCTAGTAGTCACTTATTCTATCCAGAAGGATTTGCTTTACCTTTCATATTTAAAAAGTAATATTAAATTACGCAAAATGCAGAGATTAGTTACAATAAACCATGAATTCAAACCTGAATTTCATGCATTCTTAGGAGGGAGGAAAAGACAGTAAATAAAAATCAGCTAAAATCAATAAAACCGGATTATGTAGAAATGGAGAAGAAAAGGAGAGTAAGGGAGAGGAGAAGGCAGGAGATAGGAGGAGGAGGATGGGAGAAAGAAAAGTTGGAAAAGTTAGAGAAATCAGAGAAGTGAATACTCAGGGAGAAACCTGCAGGGTGTGCTTCTTCTTTAAGCCAGACAGAGCTGCGTGGAGTTAGTCAGAAGTCAAAAATCTCACCTCTTCAACCTTACTGGAACTAAGACAGGAAGTTCGAACAAACAAGAAACATTAACTCAGCCACATTCTGTGCTTTATGATCTAAGTGACCAGCCCACAGTAGGGACTTGATAATTAAATTTGATTCATTCAAACTATTATCTAATTTCCTTAGCTATTCTTTAAGTGTGGACTTTTGAGATACAGTCTCTGAAGCCTCTTCCAAATCCCCACTGAAACCAACAATGGTGGTGAGCTTAATACTTAGCAAAGACTCTGCTGCATAAAGCGATGCACAGAGGATGTTCTGAAGGACTTGCAGATAAGCTAGTCCTACTGGTCTGCATTGTTTTGGCCCCCATTACTTGATGTTATTACTTGTGTTTATTAAACATTTAATACCAGTGTAATAATATTAAACACGAGGGGAGTTTATAAGAAACATTCCTAGACAATTCAATGTATAAAGAGACATTGTTGAAGAAGCAATCTCAATATCTTAATATAAACTTTTCATCATGACCCATGGGAAAAAAGTGTTCTTTGATATCGGTACCAGGAATAGTTGTACTTTTCCTATGTAAGAACTTTGTACGATTTCATCTTTTCAATTCTGAGCATCATATAACTCTTTGTATTTCTCAATTTATTTTAGGTACTACAAACACTGAATCCAATTTGTATCCTACAAATAATGTATGCACAAGACAAAACGGCATGTATTTTGGGTAATAATTGCTCTACTGCCTTCAATAATTCAATATAGAGTTAATTTTTGTGGTTACAAATCTGTTATATAACTCAGTGGAATGTAAGTTGGAGGAAATGAGGCATTGATTGAAGAAAGCAAAAATGAAAGTAAGAAAGAGGCATTTTAGCTAAATAATTCTGGCCTAATTGTGTTCTCAGTTTTCCAACTGTGTCTTTATCCTGATCCATTTTAAGCTGATTGTAGAGAATTAAAACATACTTTTATATAAATTAGAAATGCCTAGGGCTGAAAGAAACAAAAATTTATATAAACATGGACTTTCAAAACCAAGCAATTTATTTTTCTTTTTCAATATCATGTCCAGGTTTGGGTAACCCAACCTGATATAACTACTTCAGGAAGTCTCAATTTCACAAATTCATTTGCCTTCCTGATTGGCAATTTTTGCATGGTCTCAGAAAGACTGTTTGATTCAGGTATGAAATCTATTTTTCAGACAGATGAAAACAAGCATAAAAAATGAAAACAAACAAAGATAAAAAAAGGACACCTTCTATGGGGACTTATTTTTGTACATCGTTGACCAGAACTGTGTCAGTATGCTTAACTGCAAAGAAAGCTGAAAAATAATGCATTTTAAATATCTAATCTCTTAAATGAAGACAAAGAAGGAGGTTAGACTGGGTATTGAAGAAATCACAAAAATATATGCCATATATCATTATAGATGTATTATCATAATATACTTATTATTTGGGTGATTATTGACATGTAATTTTTTGAGTCTTATATTTTTCCTTATCTGTAAAAAAGTAGTAACTCCCACTTCAAATAATTCTTGTGACCATTGAATAAAATATGATATTCAAACATGTCTGGCATATAATAGATGCTCAATAAGTGGTGTTTTTTTTTTTTCAGCATTAAGTATTCAAACAGGAGCCTTGAAAGTATTCATTTAAAGTTGTCAATTTTAAAGAATTTCAAAAGCAAAGAAATATGGGGTGGGGGGGGGGGGAGAAAAATAAACTAGTCTAAAATGTAAGCAACATTCTATGCTAGGGACCAAACTAAGTATTTTCCACATTCCATATGTTGTCTATAATTTAAGAATTTAATATACGACAGTGTGATTTTCTGAGTAGTGTGACTAATGCATAATAAACTGAAATTTGCTTACTTCTCAGCCTTTAAATATCAAGAAAAACACAAATGCCTATTTTAGATTCTATGTTAAAATGTAAGGGATTGAACATAGCAATGGCACACTTTTTGTTTTTTCCCATTGTTATATCGTCTTTTCAGTTGTTGAAAGCTGTGCCATATCCCTCTGGGAAGAGAAGAAATTCTAAATAGCACATCATGACAAAGCGTTTCAGAAAAGAAAAATCGGTTCCTGAAAATATATCATGAAATCAATATATTTCCACAACTGACCAGCTTAATCACCCAACCCTCCAGTCAAAAGAATTCTAATTGAAATGCTGTACTGCCTCTCTGTCTTCAAAATTCAGAGTCTGCTCAACAATGCATTGACCATTTTATAGAAGTAAGTAGATCTGGAGAGCTAAGTATTGACTTGAAAGGAGAGCATTGCAAGTCTAGCCAGAAGGCTGCAATGCCTGCATTTAGAAGTAATCAATAAAAATAAAAAAATAAAAAAGTATTCATAGTTCTATTTATTTCTGTCAGATGTATTATGATAATCCTTTGTATCCTAAGAGTGGCATAAACATAGCAAAAATACATTTTCTACTAGTTAGTGGTGTTATCTGGCTTTGCAAAAAAACCCTCTAAAGTTGCAATTTAGTATTCTGTCAAAAATAAAAAAGAAATGTTTTTCTACTACAATAAGTGCCAAAAAACACCATAAATTTCAGTGGAAGATACTATGTGTAAGACATATTTAAAGTTCTGTTTCAAATATCTATTACTTAAGATTTCTTTCATTATATTCTAAGAAATATTTATTAGAAACAACACATCATTTTCTCATTTCTTTTTTTCAGAAAAAAAGGTGAAATAAATGACAACAATAACTTAGCTAAAACTAAATTATCACAATTTGGTCATTTACTTGGTAAAACATAAGTACTGCTAAAGTGTCATTTTCTCTATGAGGGACACATTCCTACCTTTTCCATGTGACAAACGAACTGTTCTCATTTCTGAAATTGGTCCAGAACTACCATGTAGCTATTTTTGGTGGCAGACTCCTCTAGGAAAGTGATGTGTGGCCACAGTATCCTTCATTTGGAGCTTCTGTTCTGATAAAAATGATTGAGACAATAACTCTTTATTGTTTCTTTATCAGAGTTGTTCCTTTGCACACTGTTACATACTTTTATGCTATCATGCAGTGCCTACCTAACAAAATGTATTATTCTATTTATTTTAAATTAAGCCACAAGGTTTGTGGGCCTCTATGCAGAATACTAAACCCAAACAATTCTTTCAGTAATTCCTTGCATTGCATTTGGCTTATATTCAGTTTGTACGTTTCACTGGGGGTTAAGCTGTTCACTTCAAATCTTTCACATTTTTACCCAAAATGAATGTGGGCAAGTGTTTCAGCAATAACAGTGTATACTAGTTTTACTACGAATATCAGCTTTGACATGCTCCCAGCTTCTTAAGCAAGCTCCTTAACTTTTCTACGTATGTCTTAGTCTCTTCAATAGTAAAATGGAGATAATAAGAGGATTGGCTTTAAAAATATTTGAAGGCCCCTATAGGGAGCTTATAAGTTGATTTTTTTTTTTTTAAATTAGGGGTTATTTAGTGTTGTCGAGTTCTAAAATTATTTTTTCTGCTCTTCTCCCATTAGTTATGCTAGCCTTCTGTTTTTGATGCTTAGAAATATATTGAACTTGATGATACCAAACACCTCAAATGTAAGGAAATAAAATAAAATATGGGTTTTGAATTTGTGAAACCTTCCAAAGGAAAATGCAAAGCTATTTCATAATAATAATAATAATAATGAAATTCTACTCAGTCTTACAGTAAATAGATACTCTTTTCTGGACATCAGGTGTAGAAGCTGTAAGCTTTTGTTCATAATTCTTCATGGAAGGAGAATTTAATATTTGCAGCATGAGTACCCCCAAAATCCTCCATGTTAGTTTAGTATCCAGTATACATGTCATCAAGAGAAATGGGAACAAAGTAAATTCAGTGTGTTGCACTTCCGTATTTACTCTTTGTATCGGTAGGGAGAGACTGCACCCTTGTATGGGTCTTAGAAATTATATTTACCAGAAAAAGTTCTAAATAGTAAATGAATACCATCCATCTGTTTCATTTGTCTTATTGTGGGCAAGTACAGCATATATAGTAAAATAATTTACCGAAGGCAGTTGAGAATGCATGGAATGCTACATGGAGGCCAAAAAAGAGGAAACCAATGACAGTGGTAAACCATATAATAATGTGTGTTCTAAAGACTAACACTATATGGGCTATGCAAAGGATATGGGGTAGGGGGGATGATGTAAAAGGTCAAATGATATTTATTCTATACTTTTTTATGTCTGACACTTGGCAAATAATTGCCTCAACGAAATATAAGTTGAAAGAGGAAAATAAATAAATGTTATGATATTATGCCCTATACACTCTATAGTAAAATCAGATCTACTAAGTAATTTTGAAGTAAATTGAAACATCATCTTCTATTAAAAAACAAACGAATGCAAAATACTCCTACGGGGGTTATCTATAAGTCTACTGCATGAGTGAGCATTCATATAGATTACAATGTTAATGGTGTCCCTAGAAGTTGGCAACAACTGGATGGCCCTGAAAATGCTGTTATTTTCATTATTATTCTAGAATACTCAGTACCTTTTATTTAATATTGCAGTGATGAAAGGCCACTTGGAAATAGATGGAAACCATCACCTTGGGTTATAAATACTCTGCAGGTATACTTTTGTAAGAATAAAATTTAACATACATGCTTAACAAGTCATAATTTTACTAGTTAAGGCTCTAAAAATAACAAGACCTCTCAATTATATGATTTAGAATTTCAAGAATGTGCGTTATATTTCAATGATACCAGAATACTTTGTTTACAAGTTAGAAACACAATATGGATAGTTCTTTAAACAATGATAACATTGCTCTCTCTATAAAACAATCCATCTCCATTGATCTTTTACCTTAATATTCTCTAAATCCAATTTCCAAACCTACTAGAGCACGACTTTCATATTATAAGGTATTTAGAACTTTACTAGGTTTAAGATTTTTTTTTCTCCTCTTATTTCCACACACACACACACACACACACACACACACACACACACACACACAGAATTTAGATACTTATTACCATTCTTATTGTTTGTCTTCCCCAGAATTTCCAATACATAAAAATTGCACTGACCGCCAACTTGAATGATTTAAGTACTTTTATTAGTAATTCGTGGCTATTTAATGAAATTATTGTAGCAATATATAAAGAAAGCAAAGCTGCCAGTGGATATGCATTATTCTAATATGGCACCAGTTAAAAAAAAAAGGTGGGTTAGCTTGTTTTGTCTTGTGAAGTTAAAAGGGTAGGTTAATTTATGCTGACAAAGAAAAATCAATAGCACATTGTGCACAAAAGAAGAATCAATCATCATTTCTATGGCTTCCATATTCATTATGACATGAATTTATTGAGGAAAACATTGCATTCAAATATGAATTGAGTTTGCCTCAGAAGTTGCTAAGCTCATCGGGGGCACAATCAAAGTCCTTGCCTCAGAATTTCTGAGTGACCCCCAACATTTAACATAGCAACCTGCAAACAGTGAATATATATATCTGGTTGGCTACAACAGCATTTTGAGAATCATAAACCTTATATTTCAAATGCCACAATAATAAACATTTCCACCTATTGTATCTTTATACATTAATTTTAATTTTATCAAAGATTCCCTGTAAACTACCTCTAGTACACCAGGCTCTCAAGATTATTTTTGCTACTTGTAAAGAAACATATGTACTGTCATTTATGCCTATTCTCCATTTTTGTTTTGTTTTGATTTTCAGTCATCCTTTCTCTGAAATTATTTCCCACCAATATGTTAGCACTTACCAATCAGAAATGTTTCATTTTCTTAAAAGCACATCTTAAATATTTTTATTTACAAAGCAAGTAACATATTCATTAATAAATAAAAGGAAGTGGTATAATGAATATTCCTGAAATGAAAAAAAGTTTTTCCATAATTAAATATATCCAGAATGAAAGATTTTTGAAGAAAAAAATGTCTTCTATGTGCTCTTTATATCTTCTGTGTAACCTTTATTTCCTGGGTCATACATAAAAGTGGAGAAATCAATATTTCAGTTTAAGTCCATGATCTCTTGGCTCAAATTGAAGCTCATAGTTCCTGGTCCTAGCAAGTTCACCTGAGTCTTCATGGACTTAATATCCATTTGAATGTCAAATAAGTATATAAGAAACCCCAAAAAGGCCTTTCCTTTTTTTTTTTTTTTTTTTTTTTCATCCTATGATAACAAATTAAACTGAGCTAAATAGCCACTCATACTGCAGGAAGGACAATGAATTTTGGAACCTCTTTTGTCCTAACTAAGCCAATGTGGCTTAAGCGGGTTCTATCAACCCACCATCACTTCCCAGTCCTCTGGCTCTCTGCTATCAACACAATCACAATTGCACCACCAGTCTGGTTTCCATCAAAGTTACTGGAGTTACTTTTCCACGAACTTGAAGAATGCTGTGCTCCCATGTGGGGAACTGTCTTGATTTCAAGCTGAGTCTTTTCACCCAAGTAGTTTTATAAAACATTATTTTCATGGCAACAACAGTTTACAAAGAAATTGTAGAGTGAGCCCTCAATTTAGAGGAGAGCATGCATAATTGACCATGCATACACACACATCCACCATGGCTATTATGAAGCAGAGAGTACACTTTTAGTTAATTGCAAGAAACAGAAATCTCAGCACAGGTGACGTAGAAGCAGATCAACTTGAGACACAAAAGGAAAGCCAGGCTGGAACCACACATCTCCTTAGCTATAGGGTTAAAGACCAGCCCTTAGGATGAATTGGATACCACAACATAGGTAACTGTACCTAATGATTGCGTTTTCAATTCTGGTCCCCAGAATAGGCAAAATAAGAAACAGATTTTCCTTTATATCTGCAGTTCTCCAGATGTGGCACAAGAAAGGAGATCCCTTCTGACATCAAAATATTCTGCTTACGTTAATGCAGACTATTTAGTGGATAACTAAGAGCATCTTACGCATTGCCCTTGTTAAGTTTTATTTTTTTAAAATTAGGTCTCTATAATGTTGGGGTTTTTTTCTGTTTATTTTGTAGTTTTACCAATATTCAGGCTTTGGCATCTCCCTCTCTCCTCCATTATATATCTTGTTGTTAATTCCTGGAATGCCCCAGAGATAACTCATGATCCTCCAATGTATTGTTTGACTCTTTCATTCAGCATCTGTGTGGACAACTTTGATAAGCACATAATTTATTTCTTCATCAAAATCGCTAATGATCATGTTCAGGTCAAAATAGAAAGTACAGTACATAGAAGGAAAAGACACAGTATCTGATAATTCCCCCAGCACCCAAAATACCTGCAACATTCATTCTTCTTAAGAATTTAAGCATAGCTTATTTACAGAGGTTAATGGAAGGGTCCAAATGCACATTTGTTTAATCATGTTCATAAATTCTGATAAGGTTTAACAAAGGTTATTATTCTGCAAGTGGAGTTAAAAGATATTGATATGAAAATTTTGAGAGTATACACTGGTACCAAAAGATTTAAAAATGAAATAATAATACTTAATATACTCTGGCATGATACATTGAAATTAGAAGACTAAAACATGCCACTTGCTCATTAGAGTCACTGGAAATGCCAGCAAAGGAGAAAGGAAACAGAAAGAAAAAACTTCAATTCATGGAATTTCAGAACTGCAAATCACCTTACAGAAACCAGTTACATCATTTTACAGATGAGAGAAGTGATGAAATAGCTTACTCAATGTTCCATAGCTATATAGTGGCAGAATTAATACTAGAATCCAGGTTGTCTGACTCTTAGTCAATATGTATTTTACTACACGAGCTGGTCAAACAAATCTTAAAGGGTCTATGACAGTGAAGCAAATCAATGATAAATCTAAATTAACAACCAAGGTTTTATTTGCTAATGTTTGACGGTGCCCTGATATATGTTTTACCTACATTCACTTATCAACTAATTTCACTTATTTTTTTTCTTATAGATACCCAGAATCATAATAGAAAATTGTGTATGTTATTACATTTTCAAATACCGTAACAATAAGCTATGATCAAGATAAGAACAATCTGCTTAATCCTTCACATGAATAAAATGTATATACCTACCTTCCTGACTTGCTTTACAAACAGGTGCAATTTAGCATGTGTTTTTGGAAAGCTTCTTTGCAGTAAAATTAACAAATACTTTTGTTTGTGAACACATGTATGGTATAGCATTGAAATATAAATCAATTATTTTCGACCTAACACTAGCCAGAAGCTGTAATGCTAATTAACAAACTGAACTCCAGGATACCTTTGCTGCTGCTCATTAAAGAGTTCATCACAATGTTAAAAACATTTCAGGATAAGCAACTCCAGAGCACTGCTATTTAGAGAAGAAGGCAGATGTCCATCTGGTTGAGATTATTAAAAATTCAAGTATGAAATAAATGAAGAAAATATTCCTGGGGAGATACATTATCACCTGCATTCACAGAAGGGCTGCACTGATATTTAGCAGAAGGATATCTCAGTGTCATAAAATAAGCTACTGCAATAATCTCATGGTCACTTAGGCAGAGCAGATATGATTCTCCAAATACATAACAAAGTGATGCAACTGTGAATGCAGCTAGATATCTTAACACACACAAGGTTGTTAGCTAAAGCAAAATCCATAGTCTTCTTCTAATGCCTTGAACAATGTTCCCTAGTATGTTAAATTTAAGCTAACTATCTCCAATTTTTCAGAGAAGATTGTGCAGCCATTTTGTTTTAAACAGCTACACTTAAAACAAGTAAACAACCAAAACACAAAAACAAACAAACAAAAAACCTTCACAACTGTAAAGGTAAAATAGCTAGGCTGTTGCTCCTAAATAGGAGTCATTCTAGTCTTTTTGATAGTAGGTTTATTGGGCAACTGAGAGGTAGGTTAGGATTATCCTCAAAGCCAAGTGTGCATTCACAGGTCCACTGCAGGTCTTCTAAGGAACGAGTGACATTAACAACTGATATGAGGTGTAAGTTCTGCCTAACATAGGTGAAGACATGAACCAAATCGGCCTAGAAAAATAAGAGCCGCATAGTTCAGTTCACTAGAAGTGGGGAGTGGGAGAGGTGGTCACTGGCCTCCTCTAGTTCTTGCAACTTCATTTTCTCATCGCTTTACCCACAAATCTAACTCAGAAGTACTTCTCATTGAAACATTTTGAGCTGACTTAGAATCTATTCGTTTAAGCCATTTTTTCAGACAAATCTATTATCAGCTCAAGTTAATAACACATAAATGAATTTAGAGAAGAGAATACACAGGGAAAAAATTGTATGTATTTTCACAATACATGAAAACAAACTGAAAACCTAAAAATCATATACTATCTTATTTTGAAAGTTAAAATTAAACAGGAAGCCAAGCTTTTCTTACACATTCTAATTCCACTTTGCAAATGTAGAGTTGGCATTCTAATCAAGAATTCTGAAAATGGATTCCTATCAAATCCTTTGGCAAAGCAACTCCAGGTTATTCAAGCACACCATATGTGTGAGCTTGACACAGCTTGGAAAAATTATGGAAGCTATCAGTAGACATTTCCCAGCTTTTCATTCAAGGTGAAAATGAACATGTCAACTATAGAAATATTATAATAATTTTAAAATGTCCAACTTACAGGCAGGTCCAAATACTAGAGCTTTAATTGTAACTTTTGACAACATCTCTTGGCGCCACATCTATTTTCCACCAGAAGCAAACAAATGAAAAAGATTTTTCTCTGTCTAGTATAATCACATCTCAATTTTGTTCTTTCAAGCTACATGCAATACTGAACTAGATACTTATTGTCACCCCAATTTAAACATGTATCTCCAAAGATACATGTCTTTCAACAAAAACAAAAATTGTCAGATTAAGTACATAGTGGCTTGACCAGTGCTGCAGTGAGAAGGCACGTTTATGGATTGGTTAAGTGCACTCCCACTCAGCAATCTAATATTACATCTTATCATTAAGCAAAAGAAGTCTTTAATACATTAACAACATTCAGTCTAAAGTGCCTCACAGAGAAAATGCTATAGAACACTGCAATTATCCTAAACCTGAATGCAACACTATTAGAGGCTGAGTATTTTTAAATGTGAATCTGTTACGTCTGTCTTCATTGGGGACTGTTACAATAAACATGACAAAAGCACTACAGTTTAGAGAGCTATAATTGATTGATCATAATTTTTTCAATACCCTAAAAACTATCCAATGGACTGTGAGCCACTTCTATCCTTCTTTATCTGGAAAGCCTCCAAAATTGTATAAGTGTTATGGAAAAAATATTTAATGGCTCTCCTTTGAAAGATGGGTCTCTAAGTTTCTCATTTGTCCTTTTCCAATATAAAAGTAAATTTCCTAAATAATGTTTTAGACAGGATGATCAGATCTCTTATCCTCAAAACTGGAGATGCTGCTTCTAACATTCTTTTAATTAGATGTCTACACTCGGTATGTCTGTGCCTCACCATTCATTCACTCATTTACTCCATGTCCTGCTCCAACCTGACTACCCTGCTATTACCACCACCAGAGTTTTGTCAGAGGACCAGCAATCTGAAAAAATAAGTATGTAATTTTATATATATTTATATGTATAAAATCACATTTTCTTTAAACATTCATCCACTGAAAAACACTTAGATTGTATCTATACCTTGGCTACTGTGAATAATGCCGCTATATAAACATAGGCGTACAGGAATCTCTTCAAGATAATGATTTTGTTTCCTTTCGATATATACCCAGACATGAGACTGCTGGTAGCAATATTTTTAATTTTTTTGAGGAATCTCCAGAGTATTTCCCAAGTAGCTGTACCAGTTTGCATTACCACCAATAGTGCATGAGAGTTCTCTTTTCCCCATAGGCTCACCAGCACTTATTATCTCTTGTCTTTTGTGATAATAGACATCCTACCAGGTGTGAGGTTATCTCACTGTGCTTTCCATTTGCATTTCCCTGATGGTTAGTGACGCTGAGCACATTTTCATATACATACCTGTTGGACATTTGTATGTCTTCTTTTGAAAAAATATCTATTCAAGTCCTTTGTCCATTTTTTTAATTGGGTTATTTGTTTTTTGTTTGTTTGTTGTTTGAGTTGTATGAGTTCTTTGAATATTTTGAATATTAACATCTTATTAAATGTGGTTTGCAAATATTTTATCCCACTCCATAGGTTGTTTTCATTTTTTTGATGGTTTGGTTTTTGTTTTGTTTTTTTGTGGTTTTTTTTTTTTTGGTGTGCAGAAGCTGTTTAGTTTGATGTAGTCTCATATATTTATTTTTTTCCTTTTGTTGCCATTGAATTTTGGTGTCAAATCCTCCCAAAAAACTTTGCTAAGACTGATGGCAAGGGGCATACCCCTAATGTTTTCTTTGAGGAGTTTTATGGTTTCAAGTCTTACATTCAAGTCTTTAATCCATTTTGGGTTGATTTTTGCTTACATTGTAATATAAAGGTCCATTTTCATTCTTTCCACATGTGACTGTCCAGTTTTCCCAACACCATTTATTAAAGATAGTATCTTTTCCCCATTATATGTTGTGTTTTATCCACCAAATCACATACCCATGAGGTAAACCAAAGTGTCTGGCTTTTTATTGTTGTAGGGTGCCTGGCACATAATTACTTGAGAAATATGTTTGAAATGAATATATAGTGTATACATTTAAGCACTGTTTAGTAAAAAGAGTATGTTATTCACTCATTTAAATAAACCTAATTATTTTAAACAATAATTTTATAGTCTTTATAACACCATTAATAATAATAAACATTTTGTTCATGTCTAAGTAAAGATGGATCCAACATTCACAGTCACAATCCTGAAAATCAAATTGAGAATTGCATAGAATCACCCTCTTCAGAATGATGCCTGCATGAGGTTATTAATGTGTGTTTGTTTAGTAGCCCTTTATTAGTAAATAGTAGGTACTCAATAAGTATTTGTTTGATCCATTAAGGACAATAATTAGCAGAATAGATTCCTCAAGTCCTCCCTAACCATTTTTTTTTTCACAGTCCTGTTTATTGTTCCCAGAATCTGTCCTGCTCTCTGAATGCAGAAGCTTCATTCCTGGCAAGCCTCCAGTCTCTAGTTAGGGTCTAATTTGAACTCAAGAAAATTACTGATTTTATATGCAAATATTTTAGGGAGGCCCAACATTGCAATTCACACATGTCAGTTCAGGGTTAAAGAGCTGAATCAAAAAAAGCACAAGGGAGTCTAAAAGTGTGGTAGTTTGAATAAGTCTGTCCTGGACACCTCAACTTCTAACTCTTATCTCTTTCTCCTCAGTCACTATCACTGTCTGCTAACAGTAGCAGACAGGCAAGACCAAGGGAATACAACTGAACCCCGAGCTCCATGGAATCCTAACTGACAAAAAGATGGTAGAGGAATTTCTCCCCAGGGAGTCAGACAAGAACTCTTTTGGAGAAAGTTTGGGTCTTAGAGAACTATGGACCTCCCCACATAGTGAAAGGGCGGTATTAGTCCTCTCACCGGTGTTTTGCCTCCTTGTTCCTCAAAGAGCTGAGGAGAAGTTGAAAAAATTGGCTTAAACATTCTCTACTTCTGAACCTGGGAGAGAGTGGAGACCAGGAATTAGAGACGCTTCTACATAGCAAATCCCTAGGAAGCTAATAGGGTTTTTTTGCTGAAGAATGACCAGAGCTCAGCCACCACAGGCTGTTGAGATGGTATATCCCAGAAGCTAGGTCTGAGATGCCATGAGCTGACAAATTAAAAATTATGTGCCAAATCGGGGTAGGCATCAGAGAAAAAAAGAAGCAGTGCACTCAGAGTTAGCTCTAAGATGCAGAAGTTCAGAGAAAACAGTCAGGAACAGAATGAAGCAAAAAATAATAAAGTAATAGAGGGGAGAAAAAATGTTCCTGAGGTGTGAAGAACCTGGGAGCACAGATAGGCTCGAGACATTCTAGGCAGGATTGATGAGAAAAGGCACACACCAAGGAATATCCTAGTAAAGACAAGGAGAAACAGCTTATAAGCTCCCAAGCCAAGAAAACTGCACTTAAAATGGAGAGAGAGGGAGAAACAGAGAGAGAGAGAGAGAGAGAGAGAGAGAGAGAGAGAGAGAGAGAGAGAGAGAGATACTGCCATTGGACTTATCTATAGCAGAGAAACTTACAAGATGGTGGAATACTATAAGTTGACCACTGCGAAAAAATTAAGTAAAATAATTTAAAACAAGAATACTATACCCATCCAAGATAACATTTACCTGTCAGATAAATGTGGATATACAAAGATGTAAAGACTATATCTCTCACAGTTCCTTCTGTGTGTACACACATCTACACACAGAGGGCATGAAGGCACAAAATTCTGAGAGAGCATGGACATAAAATACAAGGAGTTCGGGATCATTGGTGCCATGCAGATGGTCACAAATGATCACGTGGAGATTGACAACAGATGTATATATCTCTCTGCCTCTCTTACCTTTGGTTAGGTTGATAGGATTCAGCTCTACAAAATTACTGCTATGGAATCAGAGCCACACTACCAAAAATATTAGCTTACAAGTCTGAGTCATATATTTTAAATAGCCACATAGTATTGAAAGGTGAAAACCTTACAAAAATAAAATTTTGACATTTTTACTATGCCACATTATAATTTTTTAGGCTTATATGTTCAAACTCTGTTCATTTTTGACATACCATATTAACATGAAATAAAGTATTAACTAATTTGCATTCTAATGTACTTCTGGCAGAAGAAACTATATTTCAAGTAGCCAAAAAAAAATTGTTAAGTATAGAAACTGGAGATTATCAAGATGCAAAGATTTCCAGTAATGTTAATACAACCATGTTAAACATATGGTACATTTTATATCTCTCACTTAAATACTACTTAATGTCTATATTGAAAAGTTACTGTAGAAATGGCTGTAAAAATTTGGGAAATAAAGATACTTAAGTTTCCAAAGAAAGAAATACATTTCTAGTAGACTTCATAGGTACATTAATAAGCTTCTCATTTTTAAGAGAAGAAAAAATGGCAATATTTTGAAGAATGAAAGAGAACTAAGAATAGTAAAATTTAAAATGATTCTCATTCTTAATAGAATACCTCATCAGAATTTGTAATTTTCCTAACCACAAATTCATAAACAGATGCTAGGAAGATATGTTTTCCTCAGTAGTCATTGATTTCCAAATTCAAAATGTGCTATGTTAAATTTCCTCAATACCACCCGTTTCTTAGACGCTGAACAGAATTTTAAATTGCAATTGTAATTAATTTAGCTATTATGTATTAATTTAAGCTAAAATGTACTAATTTTTTATTGTTAAATATCACGAAAAAAAATTCCCTGGCATTTCTGTTAGCTTTGTCCCCTTTGAGCTAGGCACCTTTGCTATTTCCATTAACTTTTTCAAAAAAACTTTCATAAAGAGAACAGTGCAGAACAATTTGGCACTGGCTCACCCTCCCCAAAAACAATAATTTATATATCAACAAGATACTTTCTTCTCTTCTTTTTCACCATTGACTCATTACGACAAACATCCTAGGAGTATTTTTTCTTCACATAAAAATAAAGTGAAATTGTGAGAAAATGTTAAAAGTTGATTCTTTCAAAATGATAACATGTTGATTCTGAGAGGAAACATTTTCTTAAGATCTTTTTAGATAATATGTTTATTTATTTCCTTATTAAAATTTATAAATAAGTATATAATATGTAAAAACTTGTAAGGGAAAAGAGAAACAAAATTGTAACTAATCCCACCACTCAGAGATGCTCTTAATCAATGTTTGCCTTTAAAAATTTAGCCATTTGACAGATGGAAAGTATCTTACAATACCTACCTAAGTCTATATTTCTCACAAATACCTTAAGAGAAAGAGAGAGAATATTGTCTTCCACACATTAAAAAGAATACTAATAAAAGACATGCAAAATAGAAAAGAAGTAAAGGTCTCTATTCATAGATGACATGATGCTGTATATAGAAAATCCCTCAAAAATCTACAGAGAGAGAGAGAGAGAGAGAGAGAGAGAGAGAGAGAGAGAGAGAGAATAAACATACTAAAGCTAATAAAATAATTCAGCAAAGTTGTAAGGTAAAAGATAAACACAAAAACATCAGTTATGTTTCTATACACCAGCAAAGGAGAATCCAAAAAATAATTTAAAACAAAATTATTTACAATAGCATCTAAGAGAATAAAATACCTAGGAATAAATTCAATCAAGGAGGTAAAAACAAAAAACAAACAAGCAAACAAAAAACATCTATATTGAAAACTACAGAGCATTGCTGGAAGAAATTAAAGAAGCCCTAAGTAGATGGAAAAGACATCCCATGCACAAGGATTAGAGGCTTAATATTGTTATAATAACAAAGAAAGCTACATATTCATTATAATCTCTATCAAAACTCCAATGACCATTTTACGGAAATGGCAAAGATGTTTCTCAGATTCACATGGAATTTCATGAGGCCTTTACTATCCAAAACAATCCTGAGAAAGAAGGAAAAAAGGGGAAGTTTAGTCAACTCAAGATGCCCTAACAAAACACCATAGATTGAGTGGCTTAATAAATTTACTTTACGGTTTTGGAGGTTGGAAGTCTGACATCAGGGTGCCAATATGGTTTGGTTCTGATGATGGCATCTATGCAGATGGCTGTCTTCTCTGTGTGTCCTCACAGGAGAAGACGAAAAAGAGGGAGGGAGGGAGGGAGGGAGGGAGGGAGGGAGGGAAGGAGGGAGGGAGGGAGAGAGAGAGAGAGAGAGAGAGAGAGAGAGAGAGAGAGAGAGAGAGAGAGCTTTCTGGTATTTCTTCTTATGAGGACACTAATTCCACCATGAGGTTTCCACCTTCATGAGTTCATCTAAACCTATTAATAATTACATCCCTAAAGCTCTATCTCAAAACACCATCATGTAGGGAGATTAGAGCTTTAACATAAATTTTGGGAGATACAATTCATTCTGTAGCATTGGAAGATTCACACTTTTCAATTTCAGATCTTACTACAATGCTACAATAATGATAACAGTGTGGTACTGGAGTAAGGACAAATATACAGACCAGTGGAATAGAATTGAATCTAGAAATAAACCCATACATACATGGCCAGTTGATTTTTAACAACAGTGACAAGAGTGTCCAATGGGGCTAAAGAAGAGTACTTTGAACAGATGGTGCTAGGACAATGAATATCTGCTTGAAAAAAGAGTGAAGTTGGACCTGTACTCAGACAATATACTACAAAAATTGATTCAGAATGGATCAATATATGAGATAAAACATAAGGAGAAGAAACATAAGGATAAATCTCCATGATCTTGGTTTTGCCAATGAATTCTTAGATGTAAAACCAAAAGCATGAGTAACAAAAGACAAAATAGAAAAATTGGACTTCATAAAAAAATAAAACTTTTATTTATCAAATGACATTATCAAGAAGGTGAAAAGACAACTCACAGAAGGGGAGAATTTTTGCAAATCATACGTCAGATGAGGGGATAATATTTAGAATATATAAAGAACTACCAAATCTCAACAACAAAAACATATATAACTCAATTAAAAAATGGTCACAGGATTTGAATGGATATTTCTCCAGACAAATATATAAATGGTCTATAAGTACAGTAAAAGATGCTTAATGTCTTTATTTATTAGGGGAATACAAATCAAAACCACAGTGAGATACCACTTCACACCCACTGAAATAACTATACAAACAAGTGTTGTCAAGGAAATGGGGAAATTGGAATGTTCATGCATTCCTGGTGGAAACATAAAATGGTCCAGGCATTATGAAAAAACAGTTTGGCAATTCCTCAAACAGTTAAACATAGAATTACTACATGATCTATTAATTCTACTTCTAGGTGTACACTCAACAGAATTTAAAAGAGGTATTCCACAAACACATGTCCACATATGTTCATAGCCATACCATTCATAGCAACCAAAAGGTGAAAACAACCCAAATATCCATCAATGGGTAAATAGTAAAACAAATTGTAGTATATACATACAATGAAATATTATTCAGTCATATAAACTCATGAAGTACTGACACATGCTACAATATGGATGAATCTGGAAAGCATTATGCCTGAGTAAAAGAAGGCAGACACAAAAGGTCACATATTATAAGATTCTATTGATATGAAATATCCAGAATAGGTAGAGACAGAAAGCAGACTGCTAGTTACCAGGAGTTGGGGTAAAATGACATGGAGGTTAATTGTTTAAAGGGTGCAGGAGTTTCTTTTGGGTAATGAAAATGTTTTGGAACTAGATAGAGGTGATGGTTGCACAACATTGTGAATATACTAAATGCCACTTAATTGCTCACTTTTAATGTTTAATTTTATATGTTATATGAATTTCACCTCAATTGGGGGAAAAAAGGAGAGAGAGAAGACACTGTGCTTTGAGGAGTAATGTTTCTTATCCAAAACTACGAAAGAGGTAAGGGAAGAATTTGAGCTCCATACTCAAGCAGTTTGACAGAGATTCTGTGGTATTTTTCTTTTTGCTGTACTGCCTCCTTCCGTGTCTCTGTTTTTTGTTGAAAGTAATGTTTTTTATATATCCGTAGAATATTGGTGCTCTTTATATAAACACCTGTTTGTATTATTGACCCATTTTTAATCAGATTGTTTTCCTTTTCTTTTTGACATCTAAGACTGTAAACTAAAGTAAAAATCATTTATGTGTTAAATATTGTGCCAATATATTTTAAAATATATAAATATTTTTTACTTTTGTTCATCATGGTTTGATATAAGGATGTTTGCTCTGAAATCTATAATCATTGCCTTTAGCAGTTTGCCTTTTTACAAGACAAAGAAAGAGACATTGTTATCAAGGGACCCAAGACAGGATTCTCTGCTGAAAGACAGAATTCTTTTAGCCCCTAGATACCTATTCCATCAACTTCTAAAGCTCAAGACTAAAACTTTAAGAGATTTTTGAAAAATAAATTTAAAATTCTAGTTGTGAAAAAGCAAATAAGAGTTACTTTAGAAAAATTGACCTCAACTAACTTAGAAAGTCTTGACATTTTCTTTCAGGGGAACTTGCATTTACAGTGCCCAGTCAATTACCAAGATTTGAAATAAGTCTCAGTTCCTACCGGAAGTAACCAGTAAACAATTTAAACTGAATCCATTTATTTCCTTCCTTATACTACATTTCAGGTAGTTTAAAGTTCCCACACTCAGGGTTGATTCCAGGGCAACTTGAATTTTTAATCCAAGACCATTTCTTTGGGAGTCTTAGATATTTATTTGGATCAAGGTACAGAGAAAAGAGAAAGTGTACATCATTAAGTTATGGGAAAGAAAACTGAGGAAGGATAGTCAGGAACTATAAAGTATATGGACCAGGATCACAGGGCTGGAAAAGAAAAGTTTGGAATCCATCTGCAAAAAGTAGCTCTAATGGCTACTTAAGGATTATGGAGACAATCCAGAGATACTCACAGAACGAGAGAAGAAAAGAAGGAAAGATCAAACACTATGGAGTATTAGCATTTTAGGGCAGGAATGTGAAGAGACACCATAAGTGATATATTGATCCATGAAAAATACAGGGGAAGAAATAGAGAATTTTGCCACAGGCATAAGGAAATAAAGTAAATCTCAGAGACAAATGGTTCATGCTGTCACAGAGAGATCAAGTAAGACATGAAATAAAAATAATACATTGAATTTGACATTTATAGATTAATTAAGGCCCTAGAGAACACATTTTTAGGCAGAAACTTGATTGATAGAAAGCAGAGATGGGTAAGATTCTGAAGGGAAGGAGGTAGGAGTGTCCTACAGAGGGAAGACATTTGCTGAAAGATTATAAAGACGAGACACCTGATTATGTGTATATGCTGACGTAAAAATAGCAATGAAGTTGTGCCTAAAGAAGATACTTGATAAAGAAGAGATAACTGATAAAGGGTAGTATTAAATATGAGAGTATAAAATTTAGAAGATAATTAGAATTTAGCCATTGAGATAAGAGAGCGGTAACTACTTTTTATCTTGAGTGAAAAAAAAAATTGTATAAGAATAAGTCTGAGCGATTACCTCTCCAACATATGCGTTTAATCCATCTATTTTCTATTCATCTTCCTAAATTAAGCAGCCATGATCTCTCTTCTAGACTCTGGCAATACAATCATAATTGATCTATAGGATTCATTCTCCACAGGAAAGCCAGCATGATTTGTTAATATGCAAATTGGATTATGTTACTTCTGGTTTAACACTAGGGCAGCTTCCCATTACATTTAAAATCGTATCAGATATCTACCAGTACCTTCAGTTCTCTATGAGAACAGACCTATATTTCCATCATACATCATCATTGTTCCCTCTGCTTAGCATGATCCAGTCAACTTGATTTTCCCTCAGTTTCTTGAACACAACTACTTCTTTCCATAGGTAAGGCCTTTGCTGATGCTGTTCCCTGTACCTGAAATAATCTCCTTGACAATTCACACATAGCTGGCTTTTTGTCATTTTTCAGGTCTTAACACAAGAATCACTCCCACAGAGAGAACTTCAGTGACAAATCAGTATAGACTTCCCTCCTCTCAAAGCACCTTTCCTAATATTTATGACAAAAGCATTGCTTATTTATTATTTGTTTTCTCAACCAAATAATAAACTGTTGTGAAGAAAACATCATAGTATACACAGACAGTACACTCAAAAAGTATTTATTGTATAAATAGTAAATAGGAGAGATAGATAGATAATAGATGATAGATAGATAGATAGGTAGCTAGATAGATAGATAGATAGATAGATAGATAGATAGATAGATAGATAGATAGATAGATAGATGATAGATAGATGATAGAGCGAGAGAGAGAGAGATAGGTGATAGACAGATAGATACACCAAGTGAAGTAGAATTGATGTGTTAATAGCTAAGATACTGAATTCCTCTGTGAATTAAAAATTAAATTCCATTACTTTTGCTAGAGACCCTTAAAAAGAGTTGTGAGTTTTGTTATTGGCCAAACTAATGGTATCCTAAAGGCTTTTCAGAGGAAACTAAGATCTGAAGGATAAATGAGATTTAGCTACATCAAGTTGATGGGAGAGGGTGTTTACAAACATAGAAAAACATTGACCAGAGGGATTGAAAAGAGTTAAAAAATCTGTTGGTCCCACGCACCGTAGTGTTTACTTCTTGGTGGGAGAGTTGTCCTATTATTTTATTTTTATTGTTACTGTTGTTGTATTTGTTTGATTTCCTTTAAGATTCTGAGTCAGACACAAGAAGAAACAATATGAAAGGGGCAAGCATGTCTTTGTACTTTGTTTTACTAAAACAAAAATAAACTATTGTACAGAAGAACTAAGTTTACATCAACAATTTGCTACCTTATCCCATTACTTCCCAGAAACAACCACTTGAAAAAACAAAAACCAAAAAAATTGTTTTTAGACTTTCTGGTGATCATCCATTACTTTAATATAATTTGACCCCTGTTTCTTGATCTACTAACATGAAAAGTTATCTCTTGACTTCTTCAAGCAAAATTACAACACTATTCTAATTTCTCTACTGACATGTTCACCCAAAAATGACGCATTTAAATCTTCATTACTTGTCTCATTAAACACAGGAAGCATCTTTTGAACCCATCTTTATAAAAGCGGACATTAATCTGCATCATCCCTGCCTTCTTTAGATCCATCTCTAGCCACTGTAATTGTGTCTTTACACAAAGATAATAACATTTACATTCTGTCCAGTAATCATAGTAAAGGTTTCCTTACCTTGTCAATAGGTTGACCTTAAAAATTGAAAATTACTGTAATGGAGATGTATTTTATAAGTAACTCACTAGCTGTTGTACCTTTTCAATAATCTCATGCTCCCCCCGCCTACTCCCACTGGGAGGGAGAGAAGGGCAAATTTCACCCTTCAAAGAAGAGGAAAAAATGACAGTTGGGAAGATCCCATCAAGAAAGAAAATCAAATACAAATTCCTTCCAGGTTACGAGAAAAAGACAGTGAGCATGCGAAATATTCAGGTAATCTACAGGATCTGAGTTATTACCCCTTAAACTTTCCCTTCACCCACACTTCTCCAGGTTTCAAACTTCCAGGTTCAGGAGTGTATAAAAACAAACAGGTTTAATAGAAACCTTTTTTTTTTCTTCCTGAAATGTACATTGGCAACCCTGTTCTTTTTTGTTTTCATGTGCATATTTCTCTTTTCCAAAATACAGCTGAGACAATTTCAAGCCCCTTAGAGAAGTACTGTTTTCCACATGACACTGCACATGCCATTTAGTAGACATGGCAAATAAAGTACCAGAGCAGGAAGTCTGAAGGGAGGCCCAGAGAGCTCTGCCCTCCTTCTTCTTAGACTCAGGTAGGGAAGATAGTATTTTTGTTCATTAAATGTTTACTAGGAACTCCCATAGTATAAGATGATAGAGAGATGAACAAAAAAGCATTATCAGAGTGATAGATGGAAAGAAGTGAAGACATGGTTTCTATGCTGATATATTTAACAAGTTAAATTGAAAGATTTGTACTGTAAGTTTTGTTTCCTATATAAAGTAAATGTAGTTTCTTGGTAAGTGTCCATTGATAGCTAATTTTATTTTTAAAAATCAGTGGTCAGATAATACATAAAGCATAAAGCATCAATAAACACACAAAAAAATCAATTTTGCAGGCCACATTATTTGAATGAAATGTATTAAAACTAGAAGTTGATGATAAAACTTTATATTTTTAATGATTAATGGTGAGGGGATATATATTCTCCTAAACCACTCCATGGTCTATAAAGAAATCAAAACTGACATTTACAAAGATTATTTAAAAAAAATAATTTTTAAAACACTAGTCGTCATTATCCATGGGATATAGCCAAAGCAAATTCTAGTTTTAAATATTATAATTAGTAGAGAAGAACAAAAAATAAATCAACCAAACATTAACTTAAACTAGATAAAAACAATAAAACAAATACAAATAAAAGCAGAAATAATTAGGAGCTAAAATCAGAAATCAATAAATTAAAATTAATTTTGTCAATAATTAAATTCAAGACCAGGTTCTATAAAATCATAGAATATACCAATATTTTGCAAATCCAATGAACAAAATAGAGAGAAAACCAAATAAATGATATTCAGAATGTATAAATGACTATATAAATAGACATGGTAAGTATTTTCAAAAGTATGAGACTACTATACATAACTATGTAAAAACTTTGAAAAAATCTCTATGAAATGGATAAGCATGAGAGAAAATACAAAAACAATCCAAATTGACTCAAGAAATGATAGAAAATTACTGTAGAGCAATGAACATGTAAAATTTTAGAAAACATTTTTAAAGATTTACCTTCAAAGATGACATCTGGCCCTGAATTATTTCTATAATCTAAAAAGGTAGTAGTAAGTAATTGTTTTGCTATTAATATTGTTGCAAGGCATGGAAAACACATGTTTTCAAAACTAGCTCAAACTCAACTCAAAAGCTTGACAAAGTTAATGAACACACAGATTAACTAAGACACAATCTCAAGGTTGAACTCCATGAAATTTCTGATACATATATTTACATACAGTTATGGCAAATTAGTAAGATTCGACCTGGTTAAACACAAATTCAAAAATCCTATTTAGAGCACGCCACTCACCTCTGCCTTTGCTAAGTGGCCTTGAGTACCTAGCTGTGGGAATGCTGGGAGGTGTCAGGTAAAGATGGTGATCACTGGGCCTCAGGTAACCATGAAGAAAGAGCTTCGAGCACCATTCTTTTTAATACATACAAAAAGGAAGAATTTACCACCAACAATGTCTATAAATCTAGAAGAGACTTCAGAACAATTGGAAGATTCAGAGCTTAAAAGATAAAATCATATCTGAATAGTTAATTGGGGTGAAATTGTGGATGGCAGCTGGACCAAGGGAAAAATTTACTGCAGCTGAGTTTGAAGTCTTAAAGAAATACCTGGATAGTGGTGGAGATATCCTTGTGAGGCTAGGAGAGTGTGGGAAATCCAGATTTGACATCAATATTAACTGTCTCCTAGAAGAATATGGAATCACGGTTAATAATGATGCTGTTGTAAGAAACATGTATTATAAATATTTCTATCACAAAGAAGCTCTAGTTTCCAATGGAGTCTTCAATAGGCAAATTAGCTGAGCTGCAGGGAAAGCTGTGCCTGGAATCATTAATGAGGAGAGCAGTAGAAACAACATACAGGCTCTTACCTTTGACTATCCTTTTGGTGTCACATCAAGTGTCATGAAACCAGAAGTGGCTGTTCTGTCCACAGGCTCTGTCTGTTTCCCACTCAAAAGACCCATTCAGGTGTTCTATCACTCGAAGAACCAAGGTGTGAAGCTGGCAGTTCTTGGCTTATGTCACATGTTCAGTGACTGACATTTAGATAAAGAAGAAATGAACAAAATCATGGATGTTGCTTTTGAGTGGCTTATAGCAGAAGACATCCACCTAAACTAGATTGATTCTGAGGACCTAGAGATGTCCGAATACATGATACTGCCTGAAACAGCCACCTGTCAGAATGGCTTCAGGTGTGTCTTCAGGAGGGGAATGAGAACCTATAGGACTTTACCACCCTCTTTGACCTCTCTGTTTACCTTCCTCCCCAAGGTCATCAAGGCTCATGAATAGCTAAACATGAAACATGAACCTCTCCAGCTCATCCAGCCTCAGCCAGTGGTTTTCCCTCCCTGTTTCAGGGAATTGCCATCTCCTCCACTGGAGCTGTTTGACTTAAATAAGACATTGTCCTCTGATAAGGCACGGCTTGCTTAGATTACCAATAAGTATACTGAAGACCTGGAATTTTATGTGAGGAAGTGTGGTGACATTCTTGGAGTAACCAGTAAACTACCAAGGGACCAACAAGATGCCAAACATATCCATGAGCACATCTTCTTCCAAGCGCTGGAATTCAAGAAATTGAACCAAGAACATGTTGATATAAGTGAAACTGCATTTCAGAAGTATTTTCTTTCTCCTGATTCTTTTTGTAAACTTTTTCAATTGTTCCTCAACTCCTTTATCAAAATTGTCTATACACTCTTTCTTCTTTGAGCTGTGGAATATTTGTGTATCTTCTGTAGTGTCCAGATAGGCATAACATCTCTAACTTAGAAGATCCTTATGTAAGACATGTTCCATTTTTTTAATTATATCCAATTAAATCTGTACTTTTATAATTTATGAAATATACTTTCATTGAAGTCTTTTCTTTCAACTCTTCCCCCCATATATATATATATTTATTTTAGTTTAAATAATTATATAGGTTCATTGTGTACCATTAGTCCTTTGGTCATAGTTTTTGTTTCCTTTTAAGTCATCTCCTACTTAGTTATATTTCATTCCCTCACAGTTTTATCAAGAAGAAAAATAAAATGTTATTCAACACTTGTGTTACTTCTTACATTACAAAGGCAAAAACCAGATTATATCTTCACGTATTAAACTAAAATGAATTTTAGGCTATTATACTACAGAGATAAATATAAAAACAAAAAGTTTTAAATCTTAAAAATATATATATTTATTGGACCTGTGGTTTCATAGATTTTGTAAAATCGATAACAATATCACAATGGTAAAACTTGAAAGATATTATTATATAAAATTAAAAATAGTTTCCATGTCAAAAACCCCTTAAACAATTTCAAAATAATATAGACAATTAAAATATTTACCAAAAATATAGCATATTTAAACTAACATTCTTACAAACAATTAATCCTTATGGAAATTGTTGTTGAGATTTTCATTTAAAAGGTCATTTGCCCAAGGTCTTAAAGACTTTACATAGGCAAAGAAATATAATTCAGGCATTACAGATGAAAAGAAAAGTTTGAAAAAAGAAAACTATAGCTGGAGTATTTAGAAGAATTTGGAAGGAGATAAAAGGTTGCCATTAAAAATGTAATAATTTAGAAGTAAATATGAATATACTAATCAGCTGATTAAAGAATCATTAGAATACCGGACCTGATCATGTCTAACTTTCATAAATTACCTAGTTATCTAATATTTTTATTTTCCCATACTCGTTTGATTATTGCTTTGTAAAGCTATCTGAATCCCAAAACCATGCTTATACAGTTTCTTATAGATCATTTTCTAGGAGCCATCCAAAATACTGAATAATATTCTCATTTACTAAACATCTAAACCCAAATTAAATACATGTTAGGAGATTCTCCCTGAAATAGTCTTTCTTGTATAGGCACTGGAAGAGAGCAATATCCAAATAATTATATTGATGAGATAAATAATAATGATATTGATTTTCATCCATTCTATTAAGAAAGAGCAAGTCCCTTTTTGGCTCAGAATCCACTGCCCAACCAAAGACAGGCAGTTTTAGACCCACCCAAGTGAAAGAAAAGTGGGAAAAGAAACAGAGCTTAAAATGTTACATTACACAGATGCTGATTGCATGGAAGCGCCCAGGGTCAACAGAACCTACTGGCCTGGAACAACTGAAGACAGAGTGGTTTAATTTGTGGAAAACCATTACTTTGTCCACATTGCAAAGGCAAAAGCTACTGCCAACAATAGGAAAATTCTGCAGGCCACAGCCCTAGCTACTGTTCAGAACACAGGCTATCACCTAATCAATGTGTATGACTCCAGGTCACCCATCCATCTTCCTAACCAGGCAAGCAGCCATACTATGAAAAGTAACATCTTAAAAATAAACATGGGTGACATATTTTACCTGTAGGCAGAAGTTGGCACCAAATATCTAACTTTACACCTCTAACATCTCCATCGAACGTCTACAAAGGGCTTCCTCCCCACTCTGACTTCCCATGTTATAATAATAGAACATTGCCTCAAAAATGCAAAATCTTTTAAAGCTTTTCTCATTCTGGGAAGCAATCACTCTTATTTCCTCACAATGAATTTAACATTCATAATAAAGAGCATTTAATTGTAGCAGCAGTAACCCATTTGGAATAGAAGTTTGATATCTGCTGTTATTTTTATGACAAGCTAGAGCTTTTTGAAGATTTTTTTTTTCCATAAGATTCAAGCAATTCATTAAATGAGTTTGAATCTTCAATTAGGAAAAAGGCACTTATAGAGGCTTGGGGGAAAAGGTACGTATATAGTGGCTTCAGTTTTACTTTGCCAGATAATGACTTAAACTGCAACATGTCAGAGAGGCTAATGAGCTTCTAGAGCTTTCACCAAAACTTCATGAGCTTATATCTCACTGTCTCTCTAACCCACATCTGAACACTTCACTGGATGTGTAGAGAACTGCTTAAAGACAAAGATGTATAGTTTTGGGGCTTTAAAATCCTTATAATACAGACATATATCATACAAATTTTGATAAGCATCCATGGATATCAAAGATAAGCTGTCATGGAATACACAGGTCCCATAGAAATAGGCTCCAATTATCAATTTTACCACTAATATATCCAGCTTAGGAAAATATATTAACCCAATTCTGTGTATAACAGATTATTTTTTTCCCCCTCCCACAACTGGAAGTTTCTCATGAAAAGCAAAGTAATCATTTTCTATAGCACTTTGCAAAAAATATCTTAAGTGACTTTTAGCAATCTCAAATGATGCTTTTTCTTCACTCATTTTTTTCAACCAGATCAACAATATGTTAATTACATTAACTTCTAAAACAAAGTTTTGTAGCAAAATAAACAAAAGAAAATAAACCAGAAGACAGCAAAACCAATCAAATATGCACGTAAAAAATGGCAAGAGAGATCACTAAGTTATCACTGTTACACATTTTCAATATCAAATTTTAGGTTTTAACTATCACTCTGATCAATCAGCTGAAAAAGCACTAACACTGAAATACTAGATTTTAGTTATTGTGAAATGTGGGTTTTTATTTTCAATGCTCTTAAACTTCAAAATTAGAAATCAAAGAGAACGAAGCGTTCTTTTAAAAAGTACTCTGCTTTAAGGAAAACAAAGTAACTCAAAAGTCAATCATCCTCAGGAGAGGGTGCTATCTGCACCCACCTTCTCGGAATTAAAACAATTTTGTATAGCAGAATAAGATACTTCTAAAAGGTCAATAGACAGCAGGTAGAGATCCCCAAAGACAGTTTTAGAGAACAAAGCTTGGAATATCTAGAATCTCCGATAAAAGCATCAGATCCAACGGTGAACCCTTTCATTGAGGAGAACTTACTTAACAAACAAAAATGTTAAAATAGTATGTGCTTAGCCAGGGGTAGCTACATAATTTGCTGGGCTCCGTGCAAATAAGGATGTGAGGGCCCTTGTTCAAACATCAGGGGGGGAAAAAAAGCTTTTTTCCCTTTTTTCTACCATGTCTCTCTCTCTTTCATCTTGTCTTGGTTTTTTAATTTGCCATTTGAAGTTGCACTGTCTACACCATAAGAATACACGCAGGTAAGTGCAGCCCTTCACAGGAGCACAGGACTCTGGTGGTGAGTTAGCACCACCACCAATCTGTGACCAATCACCACCCTCTTCTCCATGCCTTCTCCCAGCCTCCTCCAGGGGTGGAGCGTGTCAGCAGGGGCAGTAAGCAGGTGGCTGAGAACCTGTCTTAGGGTCAGGGGCAAGTAATGGGAAGCTGGGCCCTGCATAAGCTGAGAGTCCAAGTCCCCACCACCATGTTCCATTGTCCCCTGAGACTTCATGTACAAAACACAAATCCAAAAGTAAAATTATTAAGAATTTTGATACAGTAATCACAGACATGAAACCCTACGCCCTTTCTGAGTGTGTGACCCTATGTGATCTCCCAGCTTCTAGTCCCAAGGAATCAGCCCTATGCCCAGCCTTAGACCAGAGTTTCCCAACCTCAGGACTATTAGCATTTGGAGGCAGATAAGTCTCCTTTTTTCGGGGGGTGGTATAGAGTGGAGAGGTGTCCTGTGCATTGCAGGATGCTTAGTTGCTGCGTTCCTGGTGTCTACACATCAAGCACTTACCCAGTCTGGCAATCGATAATGTCTCCAGACATTATCAAATAGCCCCTGGGGAACAAAATTTTCCCCAGTTGAGAACCAAAGCCTTAGATTAATATCTACAAAAAATAAAGATACCCATACACTTCTAACATTCCCCTAGTGATACTCAGAGAAGGTAGATTCCACCATTTACCTTATGATAATGATTTAGCAGTTACCAGATAAAGAAATAGAAGCATCAAAAGATGAGATTTATGACAGTCTTTTGGTGCTCAGGGCTAACTCCGTACCAGGCCATCTCCGGCCTGGGACAAAGAGCTGGTCACTCAGCTTTGAAGGAGTGCTTAGGAGGGAGATATGCTCAAAGGACACACTGAATGTTTTCTAAACAGGAGGCATGGAGTCCAGTTACTACTTATTTATTTCTTATTTCCTCTGAGACAAAGACATCAAGCAGTTTTCCCCGAAGATGTAAGGTCTGTGCAGAATTCTCGTTTGGACTGTGAAGGCCTTGTAGAGTTAGAAGCAGTAAAGAAAGATCAGGTGGCTTTAGGAGGCCTTAACACCACTGGTGTCATTGTCTGGGACACACAGAGTCAGAAAAAAAATGTTGTCCCTTATCAACTTCTGTGGTTGACATACTAATTTTTAGTATGTTATATCCTTATATGTTTATTTTCCTTGCACCGTCCTCGTTTAAGTACCAAAATTCCAGTACAATAGTTGGCTTAATTTGATGGATCAGCAACTTCTTTATCATATTGACTCTCTCTCCAACACCTTCCTAATCCCCCCTCCTTTTCTCCCTGCCTTCCTCTGTGCCGTCTACCCCTACCAGAGACCCTCTTGACTTCTCAGCTTCAGCAACTCTTCCTCCTTCAGGGCCAAATCAGGTCCTGTTCCTTGATGAAGGGATGGGTATTCGGGGACAAGTACAATAAAGTCCGCTAAGCTATCATTCCAGAATTACATCCTGTTTTTCTTTACAAGCATATGGGGCTGCCCAGGACATACTCAGTCCGGCACATTTCACACTGTTTTGTCTTTCTTCATGATGTGCCCATGACGACTGCTTACCACTACACCTATTAAACGTCCCTTATTTGTCCTGCTCTAGATCAAATGTAGCTTCCCCCATGAACCTTGTCTCAGCATTGCATTCCACACTAATCACAGGCTTTCTCAATTACATGAATATGCCTTGGTTGCACAGCATATGGGACATACTGCCTGGCACACAGGAGTCAGTCAGTGACCATCTAAGGGGAAAAAAAAATCTCACATTTTAAGTCACTGTTATATGTTGCAATGTTATTATTACTGTTATTCTTTCCAACTGTATTATAACTCTTCAGAGCAGAAGCTATCCTCCCATGGCTAAATGAAGCCTGAATAAATGAATGCATAATTACCACTTTAATTCTATTTCTCTTAGTCTGTTCCCTTTTCAAACTGAAGCAGTCATTACCAGAGAGGTTTTACTCTCTATTCTTATAATCTGGATTTGTCGCCAAGTTCAGCTCTTCCCAAGCTCTCTAGTCAAAGAAGAAACTGATAACATTGACATTTGCTCTCTGCTTCTTGCCAAATTATCGACAACCTAGTCAGCTCTTGGATTTTGTATTATTGGCTAAATAATTATCCCACTGGGGGCTATTTTTTTCTGTTTTATAGTGCAAATAGTACAGAGTGGGCACAAAATAATATAATTATTGTTGTAACAAGAGGAGTACAGTCCATTATATTTTTATAACAAAATTAATAAGCATAAGAGAAGTGCTTGTGTCTAGCTAGAAGGAAACTGAGAATATTTTGTTACAGGTATTCAGGTAAATCTGAATTGCATAAATGATCTTACAAAAGCATGAATAAATTGGATATCGTTTGTGGTCTGATGGAATCAATTGTCTCTTTACACTGAGAATAGAACAACAGTATAAGATTAATAAACTGAGCTTGTGAAAAATAAAATAATGAGTGAACACACAAAACATGATGAACAGTTGTGGTACAAGACTAGTAAAATAATTTATGAGGGAGCAGTCAACCTATGTGGTGCTAATTAAAACCTATATTTTTTGGAGATCTGCAAATCAAATAATAATTTACCTATGTATCAAGGGAAATGTTCAACAGATATAGTCAACTTGGCCAGAAGGAGGAGGACGTTACAGCAGTTAATATAGGCCAATTTTAATTATGAATATATTTTGATTCCTGGAACACTTGTTGACCTACCTTTCATCATTGCAGAAGAATTATAAGATATGTAAGACATACAATGATAAAATATATAAAATACATGTTGTGATTCTGCCTTTTACAGCTTTGTCTGACTGTTCCAGGGATTAATATTAGACTATCACCCAGTCTCTTAGAATTAAGACTAAATGTTCAAAAAAGTTTAAGTAAAATGATTTTCTGGAATGAGATGTACTAAGTACGACCCTAAAAACTGAGGGAAAAGAATTTGTTATTCTAGTTTATTTTTCTTTTAACAGGAAGAACTCATTTTGAATAGATTCTGGGACTTTTTAAAAATTTGAACATATAATTAAATACTCTTAAGTAGTATGCATATATCAATTAAGAAAAATTAGAGGAAAGGGGAAATGATGCAGCGAAGGTGACCAGCTAGCGGGAATTTTTATGTATCAATGAATGGCAGGAAGATGGGCTGGAGGAAGAGCAGTCACGACATATTCCATCCAGAGCAGATGGACCAGGGAGAGTCCACCTGTACCAGCAGCTTCAGAAGAAGCTGCTACCCTAGTAGATTGTGAAGATAGTGTGTTTTATGCTTCCAAGCTCATAGTCACTCAGCAAGAAACAATTGCCATCAATTTATTCCAATTAGTGTCACATTTTGGCACGATTGAATTCTGCCCAACACGGAGATCCACAATTTGTAAACAAACTGTTTCAAGATTCTATGGGGGTAACATGCAGTGTGAGGACAAGGGAAGTGTTGGAAACTCATTGAGCAAGTAGATGGGGTTTGCAAAAGCTAAATATCATACAGAAGTACCAGAGAAGAGAGCACATTTTCAATTCTAAAATAGATTTTCTCCTTCTTTCTCTGTCTGCTATGTTCAAGAAAGAATGCGCTGAAAGGTGCTTGTCAAAGTTTAGACTGTAATGAATGCAGGGCAGCCAGGCTTGAAAATGACTTTCTGGATGTGTTCGTGGACGCTTCGTGTGTTGTTCTAATCATATGAGTGGCAGCCAGAAATTTTGGGTTTATCTTCTCCTTTGACAAGAACCCACCAATATGCATGACCTTTTTGCCATCCTGCCTTCATTTCTACCTGTAAAACTAATACAATAGACATTATTAGCATAAAAATTACCATTGTGCATAATGAATGCATCAGAAAACATCCAAGTAAGTAGAAAAAAATTACTTTTTGGACGGCAAACGCTTCTATCATATCTTGGGAACAAATTACAAATGCAAAGATGTGACCTCTTATGTGATGCGTGGCATGTTATGCAGCTTTTGTTTAGTCTTTCCTCCTTCGTCCTGCCATGGGAACTGCACTCAGAGTGACTCAGGTAAGTGGCATTAATTCACTCACCCAAACATGCTCTTTGACAAAAGCCAGACTTAATTTTATTTCAACACTGGAAAAAATTGAACAGGTGCTTAATATGATTGATAGAAAATTCATTCTCCCCCTCTCTCTGTTTTTCAGTAATCAGCAATTTCCATATTATATAAAATCAAAATCAGCCATTGCTAAGGTGAATAAATATTTACCTACTTCTGAAAATTGCATATTCAGAAAAAAATGTTGTTTATATAATTTTCTTCTCTGTAGTTCACTAAAATAGTTCTGTATTCTTAAACATTGGTGTATTACTATCATCGATCATTAACTTAATGCCCATATTATTCTATTGCTGTTATTAGGTTCTTTTAAAATAAACAGCTTACTTTAGGCTAATATAGAAAATCTATTTATTGATTTTCTTTATAAAAGTAAGTTAAAACATAATGTCCTCTAGAGAAAATAAATGAGAGGGAGAGAGAGAGAGAGCGATACAAAAAGCACTTCTGTGTCATCATGTGGAAATAAGATAGCTTGCCTTTTAGAACTTCCAAAAAGCGTATCCTACCAAAGTCAACTCAGATGTTCTAAGAAGGGAATCTCTGATTGCCTGCACCTTGAGGGATGTGAATGATCCCCAGTCATGCTTAGGTTCCCAGTGTCCTCCTCACAACCTCTCAATAACTTCTCTCTTAGATAGAATAACTCTGAAAGAAAGTGTGTTATATAAATACCATTGATACCAGATTATATAGCCCATACTAGGACAAATGAAACCTGTTGCCAAGTATCATTACCACTTCATCACCTAAAACAACCAACAAAGAAGACTCAAGCATTGCCAGATTCTGGTTCCTGAGTGGTGAAAAATATACACAAGCATCATCACACTCACCGAAAGCCAGGCTCATAAACAATTAGAGTTCAAATGGAAAACTTTGTTTAAAGTATTAATAAGTACTCTAATTTCATGTATGCATATTTGGCAAATGAAATAATATTTTAGATTACAAATAAATATAGGTATAAAATAAATGTATACTGACTTTCTGTAATTATGGCCCTAGCAGTCAGTAGGTATAAATCCTCCTTTCTTTATGTGAGTGTTTCCAGGTTACAAGAATTAGGATCTAATGCTCAGAGTTGGGGTTAACAGTAGGCTCAGTGCTGTCTGCCTCTCTTGGATGATGTCTCACACAAAATGAGTCAGACAGAACAACTGATGGAGGCAGAGACTGTGGATCAGACCGCATCACAAATGCAGACAGCTTTTATTTCAAACATCAGACTGTGTGTGTGTGTGTGTGTGTGTGTGTGTGTGTGTGTGTGTACATTTTTTTTTTTAAGCTAAGATGCAGAGTCCAAAATGGAGCAATCAGGTAGTCAGGTACCTTAGGCTATAAACTCATTGACTCATTCAGAGCATATACTATTTTTCTGTTTGTGAACGCTAAAGCCTCAATGAGTCCAAATTCTCCTAAATTAAAAAAGCAGTTTGAGACAGGCTAGATACAGTTAATTCTGAAACTGGACGCTACTGTCAATTTATATTCTCTAATTCCTCTGTTTATTCATAAGTTTCACATAATCATTATGTTTACTATGGGGGCAAGGGGCTCTGTATACATTTAGTCAACCTCTCGGAAGTGAATATCTGAGTTACTTTCTCAAACTAGTTGCTGTTTGGCCATTGAACTGCTACACCTATGCAGGAGAACCTGTACTAGGTCTGTCACTTAGGTTCGCAAACTTGTTGCAATGATGTTGCTAACCTTTTTTGACATCAGAGGGATTATTCATTATGAATTTGTACCAAGTAGACAAACAGTTAACCGAGTTTACTATTTGGAAGTGCTGAAAACGCTGCGTGAAAAAGTTAGAAAACCTGAACTTGTCACCAACCATTCTTGGCTCTTGCATCACGACAATGCACCGGCTCACACAACACTGTCTGTGAGGGAGTTTTTAGCCAGTAAACAAATAACTGGATTGGAACACCCTCCCTACTCACCTGAGCTGGCCCCCAATGACTTCTTCCTTTACCTGAAGATAAAGCAAACACTGAAAGGAAGACATTTTGATGACATTCAGGACATCAAGGATAATACGACACCAGTTCTGATGGCCAGTTCAGAAAAAAAGTTCCAAAATTGCTTTGAAGGGTGAACTAGGTGTTGGCATCGGTACATAGCTTCCCAAGGGGTATGCCTAGAAAGTAACTGTAGTGATATTCAGCAATGAGGTATGTAGAACTTTTTCTAGGATGAATTCATGAATTTAAGTGTCAGACCTCAGTATATCAAGATTTTCCAAGTTATAAATGGTTAAGCTGTTGTTTAAACATCAATTTATTTAATCTATGTAAATGGTAGTTGTGTAAGAGTTAATAGTCTCAATCGGTTGCCCATGACCATTATATTAATTTAATGAAGCTATCTGTACTCTTGAAACCAAGGGTAAGTGGTTCTATCCTTTGGTGATCTGAATAAAGAAGCTTAATAACACTTTGATTCTATGATTGACAATTTGGTATAACCTGAGGATGCAGAGGGAATCTATAGACACTGCCACTGTTCTGAGATCAGACTTGCGATATATGCAGAAAATGGAGGCTCTAATTTGAACAAACTACATTTTTTAAATTGTTGGATCTATTCATTCAATAGCATGTAGATCCAAATACACTGAAGCCATTCAGTTTTTAGTTTATATGCTAGACCCCACAGGAATTACTCACAGAGTCTATGTACTTCCACATCCTGTTCTTGAGTTGTTCCCCCAGCATCCTTCAAGTTAAACCTTGAGAATTGCAGACTTACAGACTCCTAAATGGTAGAAGAAGAAATTCAAAATAAATTCCCCAGCCAGGATTGAGATTTTATTTGGCTATGGATGGGATGTGAGCTGTCTTAAGATCCTTCACAATAAAAGAGAGTTACACAGAATTCTATTGCGTAAGGAAATATCCAGAAAAATCACATTTTCTCATCTCAATGACAGTGCATTAAAGAGTTATTGATTAATAAAATAATTGTCAAGTCATCAGCTTCTGTCACATCATAGTGGTGTGTAAGAAACCAGGAAAAATAGGGGAAGGCTGGTTGACACAGTACTCATAACACCAAGGTCACCGGTTCGAGTCCCACATGGGCCAGTGAGCTGTGCCCTCCACAATTAGATTGAAAAACAACAACTTGACTTGGAGCTGATGGGTCCTGAAAAAACACACTGTTCCCCAATATTCCACAATTAAAAAAAGGAGGAGGAGGAGGAGAAGAAGAAGAAGAAGAAGAAGAAGAAGAAGAAGAAGAAGAAGAAGAAGAAGAAGAAGAAGAAGAAGAAATCAGGAAATATACACATATAGGCTCTGTTTCACTTTGAATAACTGTCATAAAATAGATCAGTACGCTGTACACCAAATTCAGGACAATTAAACCATTTACTAGAGAACCAGTGTTTTTACTATTAGACTTGAGTAAGTGTTATTATCTTTTACTGATGAAATGTAAATACTTGGGAAAGGTAAATTTCAAGCAATTATTTGATAAGAATAGAATATACCAAACTTCCTTAAAGAATGTCAGGCACATACAAGTAAGCACCAACTCTAAAAATATCAGCTAGCAGCAATTATAAATGATAAACATCACTGTAAGTTAAAATTTTCTCAAGATTAAATATTCATTTCAGAAGTCACCATGTTAATGATTGAAGATCACCATGTTAATACAAGGACACCACAAGCAAACAAAAGAAAGTCTTAGGACAACATCATGACTGATTTTGTGGATAAGAGTTTATCTGAGGGTCATCCTAAAATTTATAAACACTAATAATTTTTAGGATGTATATTAGTTGTTTTTATTTTTTTAAGTGTAACTGATAATTGTCTTAAATCTGTGTTGATCAGCTATGCTTTGCATGTATTGGGACAGTGATAACTGTCCAAGTAGCTGTTATTGATTTCTTATTAATTAGTGTACACATATGTGGTTCATTAAAGGTACACGCAAGGGCTCTTTGGATTTCTCAGGAGGTAGGATATATATTTTTAGGGAAACATGGCCAAGAGTGTTTCAGCAGTTAACTACGTGCACAACAGAGTTATTTGTAACACAGAAGGAGATAAAGCAATGGAGGAGGCTGTAAAAAACTGACCTCAAGTGAGGACACAGATTACAAAAAAAAGAAAAAATAGAAGAAAAAAAAAAAGTAGCTAGGAAAAGGATCAGGACTTTTGGACTTTCTCCAAGGAACCAAGGAAAATGAAAATGTTGCTGCTGAAAAGTAAGGAATTTACCAATAGTGAAGAACAAAATAATAAACCAAGAGCTGATTCTTTGCAGAGAAATTTCATGCAAGGTAAGTCATTAGCTACCTATTCAAAAATAAAAAAATTAAAGCTGAAAAACAATATGTATAAGTTAAAATGTGGACAGATCCAAAGATATAGGGAATTAAAATGATTATGGGGTTACTTTCTTTTTATGTATACAAAAAAAAAAAAAAATCTGAGTAAAATAGTTCTTTTTTTTTCTTTTTCTGTGAAAATGTAAGTATGCTCATTCCCTTAATAAAATTCTCAATGGACTATTATCTCCAAATGTACATCAAGCAATTGTACATATTATGTCTTTCAAATGCCTGTGCAAAGAAAGAAGAAAATCTCTTTTTTGTTTTACTTGTGAAGCTCCTGGATTTGAAACCCATGTTCACCTAGCTTTACTAATGTTATTTAACCTCTCTGTGCCTCCATTTTATATTTCAAAAATGAGGATTCTAATAGTATTTCCTTTGTAAGCCTATCATGAGTACTAATAAATTATTAATTATAAAGCATTTAGAACAGTGCCTTGTGCATAGTGGTATTTAAGATTTTGTTAAATAAATATAAAATATCTAACAACTGCAATTGTTTAAAACCACAGATAAATCTTATTTACACAAATACTAATGTAAGTATTATAAACATTAGCAAAACTCTTTCATCAAAGCAGTAAATTAAAATACGCAATGAAAAGAGATCATATACCGAGAATGCCATAATAGTCTAGAAATAAAATTTACTAAATTTAAGTACTAAATCATATAATCATGTCCATGGATGTTGGAAAAGTGGTTAATAAAGTTTCATGTTTATTTCAGATGAAAACTTCTAATAAAATATGAAGAATAGATATAATTGAAATATATATTATAAATGATATAAAATATATGCCACATCATATATCATATATTATATATGTATAAATCTAGCATCACTTTTAAGGATCAAACAATAAAATTAGGAAAAAAAGACATTGTCTTATATAGTATTACTCTAGAGATGCTAGTTGATGGACTGAGAATTGAGGAAAAACAATAAATATATAAAACTTTAATATAGACATACATAATTATGATTATTTGGAAATGATATAATTGTATAAAAAATACCCAATAGAGTCCTTTAGAGAAATATTACCAAAAACAGCAAACAGGCCACAAACATAGAGGAGAAAAAGAAAACATGTAATTGTCTTAATTTTTTAAGCTATTGATGGAAGGATAGCTAGAATGGGCAGCATAGGCAACGGCAGTAAAGCGATCCTACTATGTCTCTTCTGTTTATTTCCAAAGCCACATTCTGCTGGTGACCTTTTCTAAAACTCCTGACCAGTGCAAATAGGAAGCAAAAAATAATGGAGCAGGAAATCTAATTTCTCCTTCCAACTTTACAAACTAGTTACTTGACCATGGAGAAGTTAGAAATTGAACTTCTCCAGGATTCGATATCCTCGTATGAATATATGGAAGTAAAGGCCTGATGCTATCAGTTCTCACATTTCATTTCATATACACATAGGAGAGAGAAGATTCCAAAGCTTAGCAAATCTTTCGGGACAACAGTAGACATCTATTGTGAGAATAATCTTCATAATGTCTTCATTGAGTGGAGAAGATGTGAGGATGAAACAAGTTTAATAAAATGTTGATAGTTGTTGAAGTTAGGTGACAGCTAAATGGAAGTTCACTATACTCTTTTCATCATTTTTGTTTACATTTGAAATGTTTTATCAGATCTTATAAGTGCTCTTATCACAAGATAATAATAATAATAAAAACAGTAATAATGAAAGAGGTTGGTAATGATTTCACAGACTTATCTCAAAACTCATCTGCTTGTATATATTAAATATGAATAGCTTTTTGTATGTCAATCAAACCTCATAAATGGTTTAACATTTTTTTATTACGAAATAAAAATTGTTAATTAAAATTATGTCAAAAAATGTTTCACTCTATAATTACCACTTATATAGAGGAAGTAGATTTAAACAATTTGAAAAGAAACAAGTGAAAATACAAAATACTGTATTTAATTATTTTCCCTAAAAAATAACACTACAAGCAACCAGTACTTTTAGAGACATTCTAAAAATGACTCTGGAGAAATAGCAATTTTTCACAGCAGAACTCACTTTGAACTAAGAAAAACTAATCTATGTAGAATTACTCCTTTAAAAAAATCAAATTGTTTGACATTTTGAAGTGCCCAGAGCAAATTGAAGTAATAATATATTCCTTATGTTTCCTTTATGTTAGTAACCATAGTTTTAAGAAAAGTGAGACCATAAAAGTTATTTTGGTTCAATCATAATCAAGACAAAATCTAATATTGTGAATTTCATGCCTGCAAATAGAGTTTTTGCTACCATGAATTATTTTCCAATTTTAGAACTGAGTCTGGAACTATAAGATAACTTTTGAATGGGCATTGAATTTTTATATTTAAAAAAAAAAAGACTACATATACAAGAAAAAGATAGAATTTTTTCTTTTTCTCTTCCACATTTTTAGGTAATTTTTTACATAAACTATGTCAAAAGCTTTCTTCAATCTCATATTCAAAAGAAATAAACATTTATTGAGTATCTGCTATATTTTCCAAATTATGTAAGGATCTATGGAAACTAAAAAGAATAAGAAATGGTTTCTCTCTTTGAGAAACTTATGATCCATTGAAGGGAACAACACAACTACAGCTGAAACAATTTGAGAAAAGTTCTGTGCTAGAACATGTGTCACTTATGGTAAAGACAATACAGATTTAGAGAAGAGAAATGGTGAGAGAATGGTAAAAAGGGTCTTATAGAGGACATAAGCCTTGAGGTAGGCCTGGTACTATAGAAGGATTTCAGAAGGTAAGAGGGAAAGCAATGAGGGGCATGATATTAAGATACAAGGCAAAGAGTCTGATTTTTATAGTGTATTATGGAAATTTGTGGTATCTGGAGTCTAGAATGTTTTAATGTGAAATGAAATGTTATACCAAGATGCAGTTTATACTACATGTTAGTCTTTATAATTTAGAAGAAGGTATGGGCAAAATTAGAAATTAGCACGGGTCTCAGTGTATTGCAGGAGCTTCAGGAAACTTCTGTAAGCTCTTGAGCAGTGAAGTAATATGAGGAAAGATAATTCTATTGTGTTGTTTTTTTTTAACATTTTATTGGGGAAGGGGAACAGGACTTTATTGGGGAACAGTGTGTACTTCCAGGACTTTTTTCCAAGTCAAGTTGTTGTCCCTTCAATCTTAGTTGTGGAGGGTGCCGTTCAGCTTTAAGTTGTTGTCCTTTCAGTCTTAGTTGTGGAGGGCACAGCTCAGCTCCAGGTCCAATTGCCGTTGTTAGTTGCAGGGGGCACAGCCCACCACCCCTTGCGGGAGTCGAACCGGCAACCTTATGGTTGAGAGGACGCGCTCCAACCAACTGTGCCATCCAGGAGGCAGCTCAGTTCAAGGTGCCATGTTCAATCTTAGTTGCAGGGGGCGGAGCCCACCATCCCTTGCGGGACTCGAGAAGTCCAACCGGCAACCTTGTGGTTGAGAGCCCACTGGCTCAACTGGGAATCCAACTGGCAGCCTTCGGAGTTAGGAGCATGGAGCTCCAACTGCCTGAGCCACCGGGCTGCCCATGGAAAGATAATTCTTAGATCATTTGGTTGTTCTCCACCAAATGGACTTAAAGAAAGAAAATCTTAGGGTCAGAAAGCTCTCCCAGGAATCTCTTGTAATACTCCATATATTAGACGATATAGTGGTTTTGAAATGTGCCCACAAATTCTTTAATACTCTTCTCACCAAGAGGTGGAGCCTAATTCTCCTCTCCGTGACTCAGCTAGCCTTAATGACTCTCTGAATGTATTCTAACCAATAGAATAAAGTAAAAGTGATAGCATGTCACTTCTGAGACTACATCATAAAAAGACATTGTGGATTCCTCCTTGCTAGCCGGTTGTTGGTTGGAAACCCCAATTCCTTTTCTCATGAGCCCCTCCATAGGGTTGCTCTGTGACATGACAGTTAAAACCACTCAGAGAGAAACCCCTACCAAACAGCCACATGAGTGAGCCTTTTTGAAGCATACTCTCCAGCCCCAGTCAAGCCTGCAGATGACTACAGCTCTCACCAATATCCTGACTACAACCTCCTGGATGACTCTGAACCAGAACCAACTAGCTAAACCACTCCCAGGTTCCTAACTCTTAAAATTGAATGAGATAATAAATGTTCTTTTAAACAACTAAGTTTTGGGGTAATTTGTTATACCATAATAGAAACTGGTAACAGAATAAGGATCCAAAGAGCTAACAGAACAAATTTGTTGGTTTTCTATTGTTGTTTTATTTGTTTTCTAATTTCTCTCTCTTGTATTATTATTTATGTATGTATTTATTTATTTATTTTTAGGGAAAAAGAAATATGTGTAGTATACGACAGGTTTACTGTTTTGAGTAAAAAAAATCTCAAATGACTGCTATAATATTGTAACTTAGGGAAGGTTGGAAGGCAGCCTCATTTTGACATAAAGGGCATGTTTGGTAAGATCATCATCGTCTGGAATCTGGTCATAGTTTTGACATTTCAAGACATAAAGAGATCAGGTCCTGAGAAAACAACATCAGGGGACCAATGTGAGTTACAGGAAAACAACAACAAAAACGAACTCCAGCTACAATGGAAGCAACACTATGAAGAAAATGTGTAAACTTGTCCTTGATCTGAGGTGCTCGTCCAAAATTCCAGTACATGGGAAATCAATTAATAATCAATGTGAACTTGGCAAAGTTATGACTAAAACAAACATCTGATCTAAGTGGTGATAGAAACTAAACTTCAAAATCAAGTCATGCTTCACGTGATTCCTCTCTGTTAATTAGCTAAAGTCTCTCTGCCTTTGGCAGTGTTGAATAAATACGTATAATTATGTGTGCAAGTTTATTAATTGACATACCCTCCAGTATACAGCTCATTTGTATTGATTATCTTTTACGTTGGTTGCTTCTTGATGACATACTATATGCCTTCATCCTATTGGTAAGTAGTCTCAAAAACTAATACTATGTAAATTTATCCCTAGAATTAGCATCATGCACTGAGTAGGACATTTCTTATTCTGCCCCTATTAAAAGAAAAATTATGCTTTTGTTGTATACCTTTTGTGTGTGTGTATTCTGAAAAATAGATTCTATGGAATTGGGAAATATAGTCAATAGACAGAGTTTGATTGTAAGATCTAGTCTTTCTGCCTTAGTATCTACAATAACATAAAAATTCTGCCTTAAGGAAATGCAAGAATGGTGATATTACTGATAGAAATAAAATAGTTCGTATTATAGCCAATCTTGAATGGAATAAAAAGTTGGGCTAAATTTGTGCTCCCCAAAGGATATTTCTCTGTATACTAGTTCAGCAAATTAATAGAAGTTGTTCATAAATAATTTCTGTATTTAAAATATTTGGGTAGAAAAACCTGGCAAACACATTTGGTATGTCATAGACTTGACGATCTCAATGTTAATTTTCATTGTCTGAAACCTATGATAAATTCAGTTTAACTCATGTAGATGGAAATAGCAAAAGAAGAGTACATATTGAATCATGAATCTCTAATAACAGTTTAAACAATGCCACAATGCTGTGAAAAGTTGTAATTATTTTTACTGCACTGATTTAAAATGAGTAAAATAAATCCAAGACACTTCGTGAAAATCAATCCATATGTCTCTCCCTATATTCCCCTAAAAAAAACTGAATTCCAAAATGAAAATAGCAAAAAGGCATTATCTTATTATTAATCCAATAATGTGCAAACAGCTTCTCGTGTCTAGACAAATACAATCGTGTTTTCCTGAAAATAAGACCTAGCTGGACAATCAGCTCTAATGCGTCTTTTGGAGCAAAAATTAATATGAGACCCTGTATTATGTTATATTATGTTATACCCAGTCTTACATTATAGTAAAATAAGACTGGGTCTTATGTTAATTTTTGCTCCAAAAGATGCATTAGAGCTGATAGTCCTGCTCTGTCTTATTTTCGGGGAAACACGGAGGTTGTCTGGATTCTGATTTTTTAACGATTCAATAAGTAGGTAAAAATTAGAGGGTTAATAGATTCAGTAGGTGAATGTGAATCTTGCCATAATACTCATTTCTCAATATCCCTAAGATACAATAAGAATGGCAATTTTTATATCTTTCATGGTAAATAATCCTACTAATTATCAAAGCAATATGCATCATTGCATGCAATGAACTAAAAAGGAAAAGATGAGATGTTTGCAATTATAGCAAATGATTTTAAAAAGCTTCAGGATGAGAAGTATGATCCCTGGTGATGTATATAATGGAATAATGTGTCTATAAAATGTTCTACTCATTAAATGTCCAACCATCTGCATTCTATTTAAAATAAATTCAAAATAGTATTCAAAAAGCACTCTAGAAGATCTGAAAGTAGGGTTGAAGTTATACTTTCTATCATTGGTGCAGGCCATGTAAGAGTAAAGAATAAGTTTCATTTAAAACTTTACTCTGTTCCCATGATGTTCTTATACGTTTTAGTCATTGTAGAAATAGACATTTGAAAATTCACAGTATGGTATTTCCTTTGTGAATTTGAAAATTCTCTTACAAACATCTGAAATTTCTATCTTTCTCAAAAAAATATGACAATGGAAAGCTCTTAAAACTATTTGTAGAACAACGATTTAGTAAGCTCCATGCCAATACAGAACTTTTTACAGTTTGTAAGCTCATATCAATAATAGGTAGGGATTTCAGCTACAATATATACTACCCAGATAAATTGAATTTCAGATCAACAAAAAAAATATTGTTTTGAGTATAAGTATGTCCCAAATATTTCATAGAACATAATTACAAACAAAAATTTTGGTTGCTTATCAAAAATTTGAATTTAATGTGTTCTCATGTACTTTTATTTGATAAATATGGTAACACTAACAACAAGTAATTGCCTTTATAAATTAATTGAAAAATAGGAAGTGTAATTAGAAATATTAGATTAAGTAAAGAGATGATTAATAGACTATCAGAAAATTATTTTCTTTGAATTTTAATAGACAATAAAAATAGCCTCCCCCCAAAAGTGAAAATTTATATGATTGTGAAGTAAACCTTAAAATTTGTTGTGCAATTTCCATTTAGATAATTATAAACTCATTTTCTATGAGGTGCGTTTCAAACAGCCAGCTCTGTTACTTTTTTATAACAACCTTATTCAGTATAATTTATATACCATAAAATTCAACATATTATGGTATACAATTTAGTGGGTTTTAGCATATTCACAGAATTGTGCAACCATCACTGCAATAAATTTTAGAACATTTTCATCACCCCAAAAATAAAAGGTATGCCCGTAAGCAGTCACTGCCCATTCTCTGTACCTGCTCCAAAACCTTAGACAATCAACAATCTTCCTTCTGCCTCTATAGATTTGCCTATTTATATTTCATATAAATGGAATCATATAATATATGGACCTCTGTGACTGGTTTCTTTCATTAGAATAATATTTTAAGGGTTATTCACGTTGTAGAATGTACCATATTTTCTTTCTATTATTAAATAATATTCCCTTGTATGAATATACCATTTTATTCATTTTATTAATCCATTGATCAGTTCATGGATATTAGGTTACCACTGTTCAGCTATTGTTAATAATGCTGCTGTAAAAATTTTTGCACATGTGTTTGTGTACACCAATGTTTTTATTTCTCTTCAGTGGATACCTAGGAATGGAATTCCTGGGTCATATAATAATTCTTTTGAGGATCTGCCAAGTTGTTTTCCAAAGTGGCTACATGATTTTACATTCCCAACAGCAATGTACAACTGTTCCAGTTATTCCATATCCTCTCCAACACTTTTCTATTATATTATCTGTCTTTTTGTTTATAACCATCCTAGTGAGTATGAAGTGGTATCTTATTAAGATTTTGATTTAATGATTTTGATAATTAATGATGCTGAACATCTTTTCATGTGCTTACTAGCCATTTGGATATTTATGTTTGAAACATATCTATTCAATTTTTTTGTCCATTTATTAATTGAGCCATTTATCTTTCTCATTATTGAGCTATGTGTGTAAGGAAACAGATTTTCGTTCAGAGCCTCCAGAAAGAACACATATCTGCCCACCTATTTTAGATCTTTGTGTGAAGACAGAGGCTTGGTCCTGCAACTTCATGTATTTACTTATTAGTTCTAACAGTTTTTGTTGTTGTTGTTGTTGAGTCTTTAGCGTTTTCTACATAAATTATGTCATCTGAAAAGAGATAGTTTTGTTTTTTTCTTTCCTGAGTTGGATGCCTTTTATTTCCTTTTCTTGTCTAATTGCTTTGGCTAGGATCATATGTACTATGTTAAATAGAAGTAGAGAGAGTGAGCATCCTTGCTTCATACCACATCTTAGAGGAAAAGCTTTAATTTTTGCCCCTGAATATGATGTTAGCTGTTGGTTTTTCATATATAGCTGTACCAGCTATCAAAAAATTCTGTGAAAGAAATAGCTAAGGAATTAGAATAGTACACCAGAAAATATCTAATACAGAAGTAATGGAGAAATAGAGGAAAAAAGACACAAAATATAGAGTATAGAGAAAACAAACAGCAAAATGGTAAATAAAAATAGTACTTTATCAGTGATTAGATTTAAATGAACTAAACACTCCAATCATAAGACAGAATTTGGCACATTTCACAAAATAATAAAAAAATAATCCACCTACATGTTGCTTATAAGAGATACACTTTAGATTAAAACACAAAATAGATGAAAAGAAAAGGAAAAGGATATACTATGCAAACAGTGCAAAGAAGATAGCTATATAAGAAGGTGATGTTTAGTAATTCCAGCACCATTTATTTATTTATTTATTTATTTATTTATTTATTTATTTATTTATTTATGAAAAGACTGTCTTTGCTCCATTGCATTTATTGCCTTTGCTTCTTTGCCTGAGACTAGTTGACTATATTTATGTGGGTCTATCTCTAGACTCTCAATTCTGTTCCATTTATCTATTTGCCTGTTCTTATACCAATGCCATACTGTCTTCATTTTTGTAGCTTTACAGTAAGTCATAAAATCAGGTAATGTCAGTCCTTCAATTTTATTCTTCTCCTTTGATATTGTGTGAGCTATTCTGAGTCTTTTGACTCTCCACATAATCTTTAGAATCAGTTTGTCAATGTCCACAAAATAATTTGCTGGGATCTTGATTTGTAATCTTCAGATTAAGTTGGGAACAACTGATATCTTGACAATATTGTGTCTTTCTATCCATGAACATGGAATATCTGTTCATTTATTTATTTTTCTTTGATTACGTTAATCAGATTTCTGTAGTTTTCCTCATACAGTTCTTGTACACGTTTTGTTAAATGTTTACCTATTTCATTTTTTGTGTGCTAGTATAAATTTTATTGTGTTTTTCAGTACATTCCTAATATATAGGAATAAAAATAACTTTTTTAATATTAACCTTGTATCCCACAGCCTTGCTGTGGTTTCTTATTACTTTAAGGAGTTATTTTGTCAATTATTTCAGATTTTCTACATAAATGAACATGTCATCTGCAAATAAAGACAGTTTTGTTTCTTCTTTCCCAATATGTATACGATTTTTTTCCTTTTCTGTTTTATTACATTAGTTGCAACTTCAATTATGATGTTAAAATGGAGTGGTTAGAGGGACATTCTTGTCTTATAACGGATTTTAGTGGGAAAATGTGAGTTTCTCACCATTAGGTACAATGTTAGCTGTTTTTTGTAAATATTCTTTATCAAGTTGAGGAAATTTCCTATTTTTCCTAATTGACTGTGAGTTTTGTCATGAATTGGTGCTGGATTTTGTCAAGTGCTTTTTCTGCATCTTTTTCAGCCTGGTGATCTTGTCGATCACATTAATTGATTTTTGAATGTTGAACCAAACTTGCATTACTGGGATAAATCTCACCTGATGCCAGTATATAATTCTTTCTGTGCGTTGTTGGATATAATTTACTAATAATTTATTAAGTTGATTTTGTATTTATGTTAATGAGCTACAATGGTTTGTAGATTTCTTTTTGTAATGTTTTTATCTGGTTTTGGTATTAGGAAATGTTGGCCTCATAAAATAAGTTCGGATAATCTCTGCTTCTATTGTCCTAAAGCGATTGTAGAGAATTGGTATAATTTCTTCCTTACAGGTTTGATAGAACATTTCACTGGTGAGTGAATTCATTTGGGTCTGGTGTTTTCTGTTTTAAAAGATTATTAATTATTTATTTATTTATTTTTAAAAATTCTTTTAATAGATATAGGCCTATTCAGATTGTCTATTTCTTCTTGTGTGAGTCTTGGTATATTGTGTCTTTAAGGAATTGGTCCATTTATTCTAAGTTATAAAATTTGTGAGCATGGAGTTATTCATAGGATTCCTTTACATTTTTATTCTTCTAATGTCCATAGGATCTGTAATGATGACCCCTCTTTCACTTCTGATATTAATGATTATATCTCCTAGTTAGCTTGACTAGAGGCTTATCAATGTTATTGATCTGTTCAAAGAGCCAGATTTTTATTTTCATTTTTTTTTGGATAATTTCTATTGATTTCCTGTTTTCAATTTCATTGATTTCTGCTCTATTTTTTAATATAAATTAAGATATAATTGACATATAACATTATATTAGTTCAGGTATACAATATAATTATTCAATGTATGTGTATATTGTAAGTGATCCCCATAATTAGTCTCTTTAACATCCATCACTGCATAGTTACAATTTTTTTCTTGTGATGGAAACTTAAAATGTACTCTCTTGAGAACTTTCTAATATACAATACAGTATTATTAACTATAGTCACTCTACTATACATTATATCTCTAGGAGTTATTCATTTTATATATGGAAGTTTGGCCTTCTTCTTCTTCTTCTTCTTCTTCTTCTTCTTCTTCTTCTTCTTCTTCTTCTTCTTCTTCTTCTTCTTCTTCTTTTTTGTTTACTTTGGATTTGCTTCTTTTTTTGCTTCTTTTTCTAGTTTCCAAGGTGGAAACTTTGATTATTGATTTTAGGTCCTCAATTACTTTTTCAATATTAAGTAATAAATCCTAAAATAAAATTTTAATCTTTATATGTTAGTTGGAACTGGCAAGTATTATGGGTCTCCTTTAAATTGTAAATAAACAGGGATAACAAACTAAAGACTTATGTGACATACACCGGTATTTTGAGTAACGTGGATAAATTAGCTCTAAATACCTAAATGTTCAGATACTTATTTTTATTTTGGAGTCTTCAGAATTTTTCCCAGAATTTGCACTGGTGAAATCTCAGTAGAAATGAGATCTGTCTCAATAATAAACTGCAAAATATTTTTGGAGGAAATCCTAGTTTACCATTTCAGATTATTATTGCCCTTTCATCATGACAGTGGGCAGTACCGATGTACCAGTACATATTAACAGGAAGCAATGACAATAATTTTATAATGTGCAACAACTAAAGAAACGGAGTCACTTTTCCAAGTTTTTCATAAACAGTTTCAAAATCTTTACCCTGTTAAAATTCAAGAACTATAGCATGCAATAATTTGAGTTTCTTTTACTCTTCGTAATATGTTTAGTCTGCTATAACTTGAGGCAGTATATTTTTAAACAGGTTAAATTCTGAAGAAATACATAAATACTGCAATAAACATGGCACTGTACCTTGAAAAATACCTGAAGTTTATTTATAGCAGTGAGCATAAGACAGTTTTCAACTTGTCAGTTATTGCAAATGGTGGAAGTAAAATTATTTGAATTAAGAGGAAAACCTGTGACTTCTGATATGAATGAATGTCTCATAGACATGTGGAAATGGATAGATATTTGAGATGTGCCTATGCGTGCTTGGTGTATTCCTTCACAGTTCCATTCAGCTGAATACATTTTTCTGCATTGCCTACTGTTTCTTGTACACAAAATTGCACATAGTTGAATGCAGAATTTGTGTTGTACTCCCATTATTTCTTAATATATTAATTGTTTTGGAACAAATTAGAGTTTTGAAAACAAACATCATAGCAGACCTATCTGTATCTTAAAACTTCTACATTAAAAAAAAAAAAAAAACGGTTCACAAATATAAAGCAATTTTCCTATATACTATAAACAATATTTTTCCTTGTATTAAGATAAAAACATGTGGCTATTTTTTAAATTTTTCTTGGGGAATAATTGAAGAAAAGATTATTTTATTTCATGCCACCAGCCTATTACACTAGTTAATATTTTTCTCTGTATGTAAGTTACATAAAAATAGAATCAAAACTTTAAGACTATCTTACTTCAGAATGGTTGTGATGCTTTCATTTGCATAGTTTCATACTCTTGAAGATTTTATTTACAGAAGGAAATGCAATAGACAGTACAAGATTGATAGGAGAAGGCTACAAGTTTTTTAATTCTTTTTTTCCTTTTTTTATAAATATATATTTTTAAGGCTTTGGCACAACATAATTTATGTGCTTCTTTGTGTGTCTGTGCTATCTTATATACAGTTCTGTGTTTTATTAAGTCATATCTTACTTCAGTATTTTTTTCACATTTTTCTGTTATTGGTATTTGAATAAGGGTATGAGATATTTCTTATTTTCAATTATTCCTATTGTCTTTTGATTAAAATATTTTCAATCCATATTGAAACCTAAGTGCTTGAATATTTGATACTTTAAATGAGATTTAAAGCAGGTGCTATATTTTCTATATTTGGTATATATATATATACATGATATATACTTTACCTATATATTATAAATATATTACATATTTATAAATTTATAATATATTTACTTATCTGTGATATATATATATATATATATATATATGCCAAAAAATGTATACGAGTGGCCACTTTGGTCAACGTTGCTCAAACAGTAGTTTGCCGTAATCAGAAGTGTCTGGACACTGATGGCAACCACTTTGAGCACCTCCTGTAATTGCAGAAGTCAAACGTGACTTGTATTCATCTTTTGTTATCGGTATATATTGGGTATTACAATTTTAATAGTTATTTTTCCTTTCTTAAAATGTGTAGACTTTTTTGGCCATATATATATATACACATATATACGTATACATATACATATATATATATATGTATATATGTATAGATATATATATATGAGATATGTATATAAATTCAGAAAAGGTTAGCCACAGATAGTTTTGAATGTTTTTTTATAGTGACTTTTTTATAATTAAATACATAAAAAGCAAAACTTCAGGGACTAAAGCATGATCATGTTATTCATGAAGACAGGAAGACTGTTTTCCAAAATTTTTATCTTGAGATTTTAAGTTTCTAATCAAGAATGATGCTATTTTCCCCCTTGGTTCCTTGAAATTTGGAGTGAAGAGAGTAATTGCAGGGGAGTAAGTGACAGAAACTGCCAGATGTACTTGCCATTCAGTCTTTCTTTTCTTCAATAAAATTCAAGTAAAAGGAATTATCAAAATTCTATTCTCTAATCGTTACCAGGAAATTCCAGCCCACGTATAAGCCTTGTAGGCAAAATTGCAGGTGCAGGCATTCTTTGGGTGTTTTGTTCCTTTCTGTAGCCTATAATTATTGCTAGCCTTGGACTGTACTCCCTCATATTAAAATAACTTAAATTATATTATCAAATAGCCTAACAATAAACTCATAGCTCTAGCATAATAGCACTATAGCTCTTCACACATCCTGAGTTTAAGCTGAATTTCCAACAGAAATTTCCTTCTTAAAAACATGATTTTACCTTGTCAGCTTTTTAAGTGTTTTGAGTTTGTTTGTTTTATTCGTATCTTATCTACTAATCTTAGGATTTCTTTTTCAAAATTTTTGTTCTTACACTATACTACTTTGATAAAATTCAAATGTTTTGGCCTGAAGAATTTCAAAGGTATTTTTGTCTATAATTTTAGAATTTTTAGATAAATACAGAACTTCAGATTTTCACAATATTAATACTCTTTGCTTATAGTTAATCATGTTATTTTACCTAAAATTGTTATTTATAGGCAATTAACTCAAAGATTCACATAGTGCTATACCTACCACCTTAGGTTGAATGCAAAGATCTCAGTTAGAAACACTCAAATTCACGATTTCTACTTTAAGAGTTTTATTTACATAACAAACTTATGGGATATATGAAATAACATTCAAGTAAATTACCAAAAGAAATTAATTCTATCATAATACATTTTGTATCATCAATCTGATTAATTCATTCCATTAAAAAATAATTAAACAATAAATCCTGATATGACACTAGTAACCCAAAAAAGAAATCACTCTAAAATTCCAACACTGACAACATCAAAGTGTTCATTGACACTTTCAATATCTTATTGAGCAAATTTTGGCACCACATCACACTGATAGAAAATTTTATCTGAAACTAATTACTAATTTCATAGCAAAATATTGCATGTAACTATTTCTTAGAAACTGCATACCCACAGGTATTATAAATTTTTCTGAAATAAAACTTAATGCACTTAAGCATGGTTTAATGTATTTTCTAGTATTTTGACAAAAAATAAAAACTAAAGATTTTTTTTCTAAACCTTATCTTTCAACATGCATTACTCATGTAGTTTATCTACTAAACTTCAGATTTGATTATGGTTTTCCTGCGGCATTATTTTTATTATTTCATGGTTCTTTATGTCAAATATATATGATAATTCATTACACTGAACAGTCAATAAAGCTTGGCACCCTGAGAATCACCTTCCTTTCTTCCTAAATCATATTTGCCATCTCAAGTTCTAGGTTACTGCCTATTCTATGCAGTGATTCATTGTTATTTATTTGTTTATTTAAACAAACATTTACTTAATCTTTACTAGGTATCAAATAATGTTGTAGGTTTAAAGATTAGCAACATTGGGTCAGTAATTTCAAGATGCTCAGGGGAGAACGGGGAGAGAGAAACAAGTAAGAAGATAAATATACTTATGATACATGTTAAAATATGCATAAGAAGAAACTATGAATTTTCTGGTGTAAATTACACTGGGCTGAGTCCTGTAGTATTAATATCAGTTAACCAGGTGGAAAGTAAAAGGGGAGGTGGGGAACATTGACAGGAATTAAAGACTATCATAAGCAAAGGTTTTGGAGTACAGGACAGGTTATTTGCAGGCTGATGATTATGGGTGAAATAGGTAGTATAGGAAGATGAAAGAAGGGGAGTGATAAGCAAGGAGGCTGGAAAGACGCAGAGATATAACCAAAAGCTAGGGAGTCACTGAGGATTACATGACAAGAAATGTCTCCATTAAAATTTTATTTTAGAAAGAGGTAAAAGTACAAAAAACAAGCTGAAGTATGACACTAGAAAATTGGGGATATAATTAGTAGGCTGCTGCAATTTATCCAGAACAAAAACATGAGAAGCTAAACTAAGAGGGTGAAGGTGGAAAAGGGATAACAAATAAACTTTAGCCAAAAAAAAAAAAAAAAATGGAGGTAATTTGTATTTTACTTGCCACTCATTTAGAAGTAGGAGTGGGGTAGAGAGCCATGTTTGGCTTTCAAGATTCTACTTTTAGCATTAGAAGCAAAAGAGCCATAAATGGAAAGGAGCAAGCTTAGACAGGAAGAAAATCAGTGCAGTTTATATGTTCAGTTTTTAGATGCCTATGTTATATATATTTAGAAATGTTCTTTTCAGAGTTGGACATGCTGATTTGAAACTAACAGATAACTGGATTAGTGATAAAGATTTGGGAGTAATTAGCACATCAATGAAACTTCAGACTTAGGAAGAGATAACCAGGAAAGTCAAGATTCAAAGGTTTCCAGGTAAGTTTCTTTGGAGTTAGTAGGGTGTTTATTAAATGATTGCATCTGAACATTCTTTTATGGGTCAGGCTCTAAGTTGTCCCAGCCCTCATCAGTCACTATACTAGTAAACATAGCCTACTCCCCTCCCATCTGTTACCAGCCTGGCCCCTAAAGCAATTAATTGCAAAACCCAGAAGGAGATAAAAGATTGATCTCTGAAAAACATTTAAGTAGTGGAAAGAGGAAGGCAATCAGATGAATGGTACTGGAAAAGGGATCTACGTACTGTGGAAAGGAGATTCAGAATAAACCTGCTTGTATTGGGATTTTTCAGTTGATTTGCCCCTGACTGTTGTTCCTCTTTCTCATATGTATTTAATTGACTAAACAAAGAAAATATCTTTTACTCTCCTTAATTAGTAGTATAAATATCCCACCACAGTTTTTCACACTAAAGGTCCAAAGTTATTTAGTAAAATCAAACAATAAAAACATGTGAGATACCAAGAGTTTAGGGCACTTTTCCTTCATTTTGTTGTTCCCCTCTTCCTTTTATCATTTGGAGAATATCTATTATTAAGGTACCTGACGTACAGAAGTTCCTAAAAACATGTTTATTCTTTTCTTCATATATCATAATTTCTTTTTGCACAAAGTTGGAAATGCAAACAAGTGTAATAACACCCTCTTACTTATTAACAGCCAATTTTTGTAAAAAAGAAGGAAAGTGAAAAGGAGGAAGGGTTGGAATAGAGATAATGCTTTGTTTATCCTTGAAAGTCAGTTTAAATTGAATGTTTTTTTTTTTTTACTAGACAAGAAAAATCTATGGAAGAATAGTAATAAGGGAGAAGTAGCCCCATCTGATATTAAGATGTATTGTGAAATAGCAGCAATAGAAACTATTTGTACTAGAGAAGGAATAGATGTAAATTGACAGAACAAAATAAAGGCCCAGAAATGTATAAAATTTGATAAATTATTACTTTTTTTCAGTAGGAAGAAGAGTACTTAATCAATCCATAAATGCCATTGGGATTGATACATATCTATTTGGAAATTTCATCACTAACTGACATAAAAATAAAGACTGGCAAACATAATTACATAAACATTTAAAAACTGGAGTAAAGTCACCATTTACATGGTGAAAATGTAAGTAAAATCTTGGGGGAAATAATTTTCAGTGTTATTTTTTAGAAGAAACATGGAATTAGTTAACCACAATAAATAGTTCATATGAATAAATGAGAAATGACAAAAGAAGATGGGCAAGAAAAATATAGGCAAGTCACAGAATGAGAAAGAATATTGAAAGTGTGCTCAATCTCACTAACACTTAAAGAAATACAATCTCAAATAATGAACTATATTTTTCTGTCAAACACCTGGGTAAAATAGAAAAGACTGGTTACATTTATCAATTATTTATCTTGAAGAAATCGCTATTCTTATACTGTATTGGTGGTGGGTAAATTAGTTCAGCTTTTTGAAGATAATTTCAACAATATTTATAATAATTGTCAATTTTCATAGAGTTAGATTCAATTTTCACTTCTATGTACCTATCCTAAAGAAAGAGTTGCACAATACATACCGGTAGTGGCATATATTAAAGAAACAGAAACAAAACCAAAATGTAACTGCAACATTGTAATATTGAAAACAAACCTCCATCACAATGGATACAGATAAAGGGTACCAGTGAGGGGAAACTGACCTAAAATGGTGGCCCGAGCGGAAAGAGAAGTCCCCAGCCTAAGCTCCAGCCCATTTCCGCATAACCCCTCCAAGCCACACCTTGAGCCAATCACCAGACGACACCTACCCCTTCCCCAACTCAAGGAAGTCCCCAACCCATAAAAACCTGCTCAAAACCTTGCTAGGGGCTCAGTCTTTTGGGAAGGATCCTGCTGAGCCCACCACCATAATAAAGCTGACTCTCCTAACTCTCTGAGTGCTGCTTGGGTTCTTTCCGATCTTGGATTCTGTAACACCAGCAAACTATGGAATATTATCTGGCAATTAAACAAGTGTAGAGCTACAAGCACTGACCCTGGAATTCTCCAGGACGTGTGAAGAAGGAAAAGTAGTGAGATTGAACTAAGGATTGGGTAAATTGTGGGTACTGGGATGTTTCTGTTTACATCAATGTTTCTTAATTAGAGGGCCACAAAAAAAAAAACTAGATAAAATTACATGGGATCTAGGGTAGGACCTGGGAATCTGCATTTTGACAAACATTTTTTTTTCTTTTTTTCAACTTTATTGAGGCATATTTTATGCATCGTATAATGCATCCATTTCAAAAGCACAATTAAATGATTTTTACAAATATTAAGCAACTTGTGCTACTATCACCATGAATCAATTTTGGAGCATTTTATCACCCCACGTCCTTTTTACTGTTAATCTGTATTCCCACCCCTTACCCCAGATGATCATTATTTTACTATCTGTCTCTATCAGTTTGCCTTTTCTGGACATTTCATATAAATGGAACCACACAATATGTTTCCAACTTTAATATGCATAGGAATCACCTGGAATCGTGTTAAATGCAAACTTTAACAACTCTGGCATGAGATCTTAAAATCAGTAGTTCTAACAAGTTCTCAGGTGATACTGATACTGCTGGACCACGGACCACATTTCCTGGAGCAGGGCCCTAGGATACTTCTGAGTCTTACGCACAGCAAATTTTGAGGAATGCTGTTACATATCTGTCTGTACTTTCAATTTTTAACAATGAACATTTGTTCCTGTCTTACATGTATCATTTTTTAAGAAGAAAGTCAGGTGATCGGAAGTTTTAGCACAATAATAATAGCGAGAATTTTAGTCCAACACCAATAACTGAAAACTTTATTAGGTTCCTGAAACCTTCGCTAATTTCCTGTTCTTAAGTGCAATATTTGTATTGTCTTTTATTTTCTAGAGGAAGATTAGTCATAAAACATGAAGATCGTCTGGGGCAACAGGAAAATGGATAGCTAGCCTCATGGAGTCTCAGGAAATAAAGACGGAAAATATTTAAAAGGAAATTAACGCCAAATCAACTCCTGGGCCTATGGAAAAAGTGCACAGGTGGCTGACCAAGGAAGGATGGAGGTAAGACTCAAGCTGTTCCCAACTCTTTATACAACAAATAAGTGATTTGCATCCTCTCTTGACAAGTCTAGTTTTAGTGCCTGCCCTTAAATTGTTTCTCCAACCCTATTAGCATTTGGACCAATTTATTTATGTTTCCAGATTGATATTTTCTATGTGTTGTATAACAAACTACTAAGACAGCACTTTTCTAATATTATGTACATCCATTTGAGGCCTGAAGAATGCATCACTAGTTATATTAGCATTTAGTTTCTCCTGGAGCAATATCCTGTTGTGAATACAGATAAAGAGAGAACAATAATAGGTGTCTAGGACACTGTTATCTTTATTGCAAAGTCTTGGTTGAGTAAATCTAAAGCATATATTGTTTTAATCCAAGCCAATCAATTTTATTAAAAATGTACTTACCACATTCCATTGTTCGTCTCCCTCTTCTTTTCAATATTACCAACTATTAAGTTTCTATGTGAAGAAAAGCTGTAGTTTGAGTAATCCAAAGCAATAGTTAAATGGTTTTTAAATGCTTTATAAAATTCTGTTGTTTTTATTTGCTTCAATTTTCAAACCCTAGAATATAAGTTCCAAACAGGGAGGGATGTTGGAGCTATAAGAGGTATTGGAGAAATACCAGAAAGAGAGAAATATAATATGTATTTCTATTTTTCCATTGATTTTTGTATCCTCAACAGAACATGTCTTTTCTCATACCAACCATGACCCATTTTATAAAACAATATACCATCTTCTAACCTAAATTTTACAATACAAGGAATTTGTCATTTCTCTCTCTAATGACCTGAACAGGTAAACTGAAGTTTGTTTGTTTCTTTTCCCTCTTGGAAACTGTTTATATCTTTGACCAATCAAAAAATATAGAATATTACCACTTCTACAAAATAATCTTGAAAGTAGAAAAACTTTACATTTGAAGATGCTCATCACATTATTATTTATAAAATACTGAAATAACCTAAATTCTGGATAATGTGGAAATGGTTATGTAATTATGATATATTTGCTTTCTTAAATAAGCTAAAACTTAAAATGGTTTTTATGGTGAATTTTAGTATACATTGTCTATAATAACTTGTTTTAATTAATTAATTCACATATTTAACAAATGTCTTTAGTATATTCTAGGCACTATATAATTAAAAAGATATTTATATAAAAATAAGTTTTAAAAAGCAGCATGCAAAATTATAAATTATATGGTATTGAAAATGCTTTAGTACCACAACAATTATGAAAATAAAAAGATCAGAAGAAAAGTTAGTAACTGAACAATGAATGTTTACCCTCCAATTTTCAGTATTTTTAAAACTTACATACTGATTTTTACAAAGGCAATTTTAAAAATTTAGGAAATAGGTAGAACTTGAAAATTGACTTGTAAAAAATAGTGACTAAAGTATTAAAATGCACTTTGTAGTCATATATATATATATATAGAGAGAGAGAGAGAGAGAGAGAGAGAGAGAGAGAGTCATTTTCAGTTCTCTATTCTCTTTATGCATAACAGAACTTGTCTATTGTAGTTATTTTCTATTTCAATATCAATGATAACCAGGCCAGAGGGCTCCCAGTCTTTGAAATTGTACTGTATAACAGATTAGTTATATGGTATCAGTAAATTGGATCTAAACCCGGGGCATTTCTCACAATGCCTCTCAATGTTGTTTTTCAGATTTCTGCTTGTAACTTCAGTAGCAGCACAAGTAGAAAGCTAAGTTAGCCTAAAGAAAAAAACCTTTTTTAACTGACATTAATTTTTATGTATAAAGTACAAAGTTTCAGAAGTTGACTCACTGGCTGGCTGCATTAATTTCAAACCAAGTCAAGTTCCTATATAGTTACATACATAAATTTCTCTCAGCAGCATTCCTAAAGCTTTTGCAGAACAGATTTGTATATCTGAATTGTTTTAACCACAAGACAATGATAGGAGAAAGAGAGTCCTGAGGAGCAACTGATTGACTCAAAAAGGTGTATTTTTTGCTAAATATTTTTCTATCTTGAAGCTTTAAAGACCATTTGTGATGGTTAATTTTACATGTCAACTTGACTAAGTCACAGCACCCAATATTCAGTTAGACAACATTCTACATATTTCTGTGAAGGGACTTTTGGGATGGGAATAACATTTAAATGAGTAAACTTAGAGTAAAGCAGATTGCCCTCCATAATGTGAGTGGGTCTTGTGCAGTCAGTTGAAGGACTTGAGAAAAAGACTCATCTCCCTTGAGAGAGAGATTTCTGCCATCAGACTCCCTTTGGACTCAAACTGCCACTCTTTCCTGCTGGTAAGCTATCCTACACATTCTCTACAATCATGTGAGCCAATTCTCTCTCTCTCTCTCTCTCTCTCTCTCTCTCTCTCTCTCTCTCCCCCCCCCCCCCCGGAATAAATGTACACACAAACACATACACATGTGGCCCGTGAACACACATGCACCTATGGTCACACATGATATGGAGAACCCTGACCAATATATCATCCTAAGTTATCTCTTCATCACATTGACTATTCTCAATACCAAGTATACTGGCCTCCGTTTCTAAGTATCTAGTTACACAGAGTTGCTTGTGGAATATAAAACAGTTAGCCATATTACAAATTTATAGGAAAGTCTGTTGTAATTCAGCTAGTGAACCAGGTCCTAGCCCAGGTTTCTTCCCCATCCACCCATTTCAGATATATTGGCAAATAAGAGGACACTTTGGACACTAAGGCAAGGAATGATTGTCATATCAATAAAACTGTAAATAAACTTGGTTTTACCAGGCAATTTTTAAGCAAACAAGCCATTACACTTGGAAGTTTAATTATAGTATTGGTATATCATAGAAATGGATGTTTATGTTATTTTATTGATAATATTTACAAGGTAAAGGGTGTATCTTTTGGTGTCCTTGGTTATGATAAATAGGTGAATCCAAATGGTTTTACAGAACTTTTGTTCAGACTGAATACCACGCAGCTCTTTTGCAAGCTTTGTATTTCTTGGAACTAATTTTTAGGACTCCCCATCTGTCAGGACAAAGGTTTCTGAGCTATCTGGAAAGCTGACACAATATTGTTTTTTACAGGGTTTTGTCTGATAGCAGTGATGGCATCTTATATAATTTTAAAGAAAAGGAGAAAAAAAAAAGAACTTGAAAGAGCAAAATTGCTCCAATCTTAGGGGAAAAAAAAGTATTTTTCTACCAAAGTCTTCATTTATAACTCTTACCTGCAGCACAAAAACATTTCAAAATGGAGGAACCAAATCAAAATCAATATGTCCATCTAACAGCCTAAAATGAGATCAAAACTGAACTTCATATTTAAGTTTCATTGATTTGAGCAGATAGTAGACGTATCTGTTATTGATTTAGAAGAAATATTAAATCAATAGTGATTCTCATTTCTTTCTCAGTTCTTTTGCTTTTACTTGCAGCCACAGTTCACTATGATGAAGATTTAATGCACAACATTAAAAAAGATTTCTGATATACTGACTATACTGTAGAGCTTATTCACAGATATGTGGTAATGGAACTACCACACAGCTCTTTCATGAACTTCATATCATAAGTTTGTACACAAAGCCACCATAAGCTACCAGAAAGAAGAATACACAGAAAACTTTGGGGTGAATATTTGTACCCTAGCTTCAGGGATTAAGATAGTCAAATAAAGAGGAGGAGAAATATATATGAGTTCGATGAATAGAGGTAGACAGCAACCTCATATGAAAGAGTGTGGCATACCTGGTCAGGGACACGTCAGCTAAAGTAAACAGTGTTCTGATGTATAAAAAAGGAAAGTCATTCAAATATCTTCAGTCCTAACTCTAAAATACTTTACAGAAGTAACCTTTGGAAAGTTGGAGAAATTATCCAAGTTCAAGTGTACCTAAAAGAGTAAAATGAGCAGAAGTCAAGAATCTGCTAATAACTAAAGCAGCAAACAAATTAAGAACAGAAACATGGTTTAAACTACCAGAAGCAATGTCTATGGCCAACCACGTGAGAATATGAACCACATAGCAGTAGTGAAAAAAGAAACTGCTAGCATTCCCAATAGTGCATAGGAAAGTTGCACAGGACTCAAAGCTAGTATGGCTATTCAAATCCAGATTGTTCTTCAAGGCAGTTCGGAACCAAGGGACATTGAGCTCAGGTACATGTATTTAATTCATCTTATTTTCTAAATACCAAAATGATGCATAACATTAGAATATTGGTTTAAAATATTTTACAGTTGACATATTTGTAATTGATCAGTAAAGAAGATTGGTAACATTCTTATTTCCCTGAGAAAATACAGTCAACAATAACCTTGATTTGAAAGAGTAATTCTTAAATATAGCTGTAGCGTCAACCATAAATATCAGCCCCCTTGAATGTAGGTTGCTCATAAAAGACAATGCATTCTAAAACATAAAACAAAATAATAAGTATATAATCTGTTCTCTTGACTTTTCCAGATATCCCCTTGTCTTGGGATTACCTCTTTCTCAATTTCTGCGGTAAACTTCTCATTTATTCAGATTATTTTAATAAGCTAGCTTCTCAGCATCGAGTATTAGTCTCTCTTCTCACTACACATTCTGTCCCTTGATTTTCTTGTCAACTCATGCCTTCAATATCAATTAGCACTGATCGCCAATGACTCCCATATCTCTAGTCCAATCACACTGCTTGTTTCATAAACACACACACACACACACACACACACACACACACACATATTAGAAAGTATGAGTAACTTGGCATCTCAGCTGTCAGTTGGATGGCTCATAAGAATTTCAAATATCTGAATATTAAAACATTTGAAAACAAATTATTAATCTTCTGTAATCTTGCCTCTTCCTAGTCTTTGTTGTATCAGGAAAGGGCATTTCCTTCTCCATCATTCTCTGTGTACAGTTCATTACCAAATCCTCTTGACTTCCAAAATACATATCAAATATATGTGACTCTTTTTATTTTCAGTCTCCACCCTAATTCCATCCATCATCATTCCTTACCTGAATCACCACAAATGACTCCTAATAGGTCTCCCTGCTTCCCGTTTATTGTCACTCTAATTCTTTCACACATATACGAAGGGCAGACAATTAAGTTCATGAACTCATCCTAGAAAAAGTGCTACATACCTCACTGCTGAATATCACTTCAGTCACATGTGAAATACTCCACTGACGAAGCTATGCACTGACACCAGCTCCTAGTCCACCCTTCAAAGCAATTTTGGAACTCTTTTTCTTGAATGGCCATCAGAGCTGTCGTCGTATTACCCTTGATGTCCTGAATGTCATCAAAATGTCTTCCTTTCAATATTTCCTTTATCTTTGGGTAAAGAAAGAAGTCATTGGGGGCCAAATCAGGTGAGCGGGGAGGGTGTTCCAACACAGTAATTTGTTTACTGGCTAAAAACTCCCTCCCACACAGTGCCATGTGACTGGTGCATTGTCGTGATGCAAGAGCCATGAATTGTTGGCGAAAACTTCAGGTCGTCTAACTTTTTCATGCAGCCTTTCCAGCACTTCCAAATAGTAAACTTGGTTAACTGTTTGTCCACTTGGTACAAATTCATAATGAATAATCCCTCTGATATCAAAAAAGGTTAGCAACATCATTGTAACGAGTTTGCAAACTTAATTGTCAGACATTGCACACCAATGTGACCTACCCAAACATAATCTGGATCATGTCACTCTCCAGAACAAAATCCTCCAGGCCCCATAGTATTCTGATTAATATCTAAAAATCCTTCACAAGATCTAAGAGACCTTTTCAGTTTCATCTGATGCCACAGTTCTTCCATCTTCACCTCCACTGCATCCCTTAATCACTCAACTTCCCACCTATGAGGCACCTCTCAGTTCCTCGAGTGTGTCAAGGTCTTTTCTCTGTATAGCTCCCAAAGTTGCTGTTTTCTCTAATTGAATTATTCTTCCTTCCTCCCAGTTTGCCTTTCCATGATTCACATGGATAAATTTTCAGTATCTGTACATACCCACTTCCTCTGAGAAGACTTCCTTAAGTACTTAACCAAAGTTAGAATCTCTATTATACTCTTACTGTATACAGTGCTTTCCTGTAACACTTTTATGTTATATAATCATATATTGGAGTAATTATGTGCTGATGTTTTCCTTTCCCCTCAACTCAGGAGAATGAGGTCATGTTAGTTTTAAGTATTATATACTCTATCTGCAATCAATAAATAGCTCATGTTAAATAAAATAAAGTTTTTATTTTGTTCAATATCAATATTAAATATTCATAACACTCATACACGTTGTTCCCCTCAAAATGCCTTTTGTTTCATTTATAGTGACATGATTTATGAATAAACAGTTCCTAAAATTATGTATGAATAATCTTTCTTGTTTCATGAAGGACTACTTGAGTAATCGCAGTCATAGAACCTAAGAGTACTTGCTCACAGGTTGCTTAGAAGCCACTTTATTTGTTACTTTAGATCGTTTGTTTTCCCTTAATTTGAGTGTAAAATCTTTGAGGACTCCCCTCCCCCTATATTAAACTATATTGTATATTTTCAAGCAGGCAGACCATTTCTACCACAAGATTTTTTTTCTATCCATAATGATATGGACTTGGCATGTGCTATGACATTAAATTTGTTGTTATTTGTATTTTCCAAAGTTCTGTTGACATGTAGCTCATAAGGGCTGCAGAAGATAGTATTCTGATTAACATCTAAAAATCCTTCACAAGACCTAAGAGACCTTTTCAGTTTCATCTGATGACACAGTTTTTCCATCTTCACCTCCACTGCATCCCTTAATCACTCAACTTGAAGAAAAGAAAAAAATTACAAAGAAAAAAATAACTGTGGTATTGGCATAGCCGCCTCAAAAACTAAAGTGAAGCAATTTCATTTTAGTAAGATATTACCTTCAAGAGGTCCATGTAATTGTGATCCATGTTGTTTTCCTTTTATTGTTACCAATGGTGGTGTAATTTTGCTCTCTCAAGGTAGGTTTTCTATTAAAAGTCTGCAACTGTACATCACTTCCTTTGACCAGTAACTTGCTCCCTCTGGTGGTCTTGTGAAGCTCAAACTGTTGACCACATATACATATTTAATTTATAATATGGAATTTTTTTTCTTAATGTTTTCAAAGACTGACATTGCAATACTCTATTTTTAGGGTGGTATGGGCTATGGCTGAACTTATTGTTAAGAAATGCTGTCTATTGATTTAGTGGAATCATCCTAGTGATACCTCTATTTCAAAAATTTCTCATTATTATAGTCCCTGTATCAAACTATTTTTATATGCTTGTATAAGTGTTAGTATTAAAAAGCATGGTGACAGGATAATAATTAAATGCTTATCATAAGGATCTACTCAGGCAGACTGATATCTAGGAAGGGGGAGGGAAAGGCAAAGATTTCCTGTTTGGGAAAAAAATCTTCAATCTTTACACTATAACATTGTTTTCCATTTCACTGAACATTATTACAATGTAAGGAGTTGCTTTTGAAGTCACTGAATGTTTCTGACATAAAAGAGGTACAGATTGAAAAGAAATTGGATTAAGGGCAGTAGCACTTACTTGAATCCAGTTTTCCGAAATAAGGTAGAACATTAAAAATAAATGGCCACATTTCTAATGATCATTAAAAATAAATGATCTTTTCTAATTTGGCCTCACATAAGCACTTCAAATGTTTAATGGTGGTAGAGTACAAGCTAAATTCTGAGTCAAATGCTAAAACAGTATATTTGTGTCAAAATGTCATACTGGCTTCCAACTTAAGAAGCCTTTGGTGAAATGCTCACAGAGTAAAGGAGAAACAGGGAAGCTGTCTCCAGCTGAATATATGTATGCTCCCAAGCCGTGCTTGAAATGTTTTACTCTGGGCTCTTCATGCTGGAGAAGGCATTCAGAAGGAAATCTACAATATATTTTCCTCAGATACCTTACAGTGAAGACTTTGCATTTTTTAAGCCTATCTGTCAGAGCCCAGTGAAAAGATGGATTCACTCCAGTAAGTTTTGAAAAAGCTACTGGCTATTAAGAATAATGCATAAAAAGGGAAAACAGAAAAAGAGGGGAGAACAAGGGAAGAATGTGAGTTGAGTATTTACATCTGAACTAGAAAGACCTTCAGAATGTTGTTAGCCTAACAATATTGTTTACATAACAAATACTTAAGAAGATTTGGAATTCCTTGGAATCATAAGGATTAGGTGATTTTAAAGACTTTTCATTCAACCACTATTCAACTCAGGTTTATGTTAATGCTGCTGATTTATCCCATCCACGTTAGTTGCTATGGGCTAGTAGGTACTGTAACTGTGCAGAAATAATAACTAGTAACTGCAGCGTATTAAACTTCCTCTGGAGAAATCATTTGTGACACCCTTTTCTAAGATCAGGGCATCTATAAAGCTTTTCTGTATTGATTTTGAGATATTGGAGAGTCTGGAAGGGGGTTAAACCTTTTCCATTTATGGTAGCCCTAATCTTAACAGAAAGCCACCTGGTCCCTGCAAAGCCCTCTGTTACATTTAGCATTAGGCTCTAGCTGGGCATAGGTCTCTTGAGCCACTTAAAACTTGACATTTTGTACCTCCTGTAATTACAATGCAAATGAAGGGATGAATTTTGTTTTCAAAAACAGATTACACAGGTTAATTAAGATGAAAACTTACCTAAGCCCAGGCTAACATGGTAGAATGTGAATCCTGAAATTATGTTCTACATAATAGAAAGATCCATTATCTACATGTCAAAGTAAGACAGGGAAGTCCCAGAGACTGAAAAATATAATTGTTAGGTATACTCTTTAAAGTAATGGTAAGGAGAAAGCAATTCACCAGTTTCTGTTTGAAATTAACTTTTCTATGGTTCCATTTTGCTTCAGACTTAGAAAATGCTAGCTTTAAAAAGCACACAGCCTTCACATGATATGGATAATAAAAATTGCCACAATGGATGCATTTGTGAAAACCATCATCTTCTGTGCATTTACTCTATTTTTATCTGTCTACCTGAATAATTAAAAGGGGAGCTTCTGGACACACTAGAGACATTTGGGTCACAACTCAAGCACATAACCTTCCTCCCTAAGAGGAAAGGTGAAAAAAGCTAAGAAAAGCAAACACTTTAGAAATGACCTTGCATTATTCTTGGTGCTACTGCAAGAAGATGCAATTCTAAGGGTGATGATGGAAAGGAATAAAATGCAACATTTATTTTCCACACTGAAAAGCCAAATAATGCTTTGTTAGTGGTTTTTCTAAAGGAGCATTTTCTATCTTTGCCACTTAATCATAGCTGAACTCCTTGCACATACAAAACACGATGTCATATTTAATTTTTAGCCATTAGAAAGATGGATACTGTGTAGATGTTAAAAGCAGCAAAAATAAAGGAACAATTACATGATATTTATGGCACACAAAAATAAAATATTTTTAGATATCACAGATCAAACACAATAATTATTTTAGTAAAGGAAAGATATGACACCAAATTAAAAATTTGGGTCATGGGATAATTAACATAGGTTAGGAAAAGTCGTCATAGTTACCTTGAAACTAAAATTATTACCACAATATAAATTAGGCTGTTAGAAATTGAATGTGGGAGTTGAACCAGACTCCACACATGATATAGCACCCTGGAACATCTCATTAAATACTTCAAATTGATGAAGAGCTTTAACATCCCTATGTTTTTATTTACTAATTTAAATTCAGTCCTACAAAACAGAAAGTGAGATAGAGTACAGCCTTGAGCCTAAAAGAGAATTAGGAGAGAGGAGACAGTTTTACCAAATTTTTCAGAATTTATTTGTTTTTTATGCAAGTCGCTTCAGTGGGCTTCCAGGGCACGGCTTTTCTCAAGAAAAAAATCAGACTGTAGATTTTTCTCTCATTTAGATATATACCCCTTCGTTCTCTTACGCTTGTTTTAAGTACTGAATCTCTGATTTCTAGTACGTTTATTCTGCAATGTGGACATAACCAGATTGAACCCCAGCCTAATAAAAATCTATAAACTCTTTGCTTTTAAATAACAAATGAATTTTCCAAAGATATTGCTTATCATTTTCATCATATACTCAATATGTCAGTCATTCTTTAGTGTTTTTATTGTTACACACACACACACACACACACACACACACACACACACACTCGCATGCACACACATACCTTTTTTAATGTTTTACTTTCTGAAAAAGGTTTCTCCTGAGCCTTATAAATATTTATAAGCATCCCAAGAGTCTTTACTCTCAAGTATGTAGTTAGTGGCGCGCTGTCTTTGTAAGATTTTTTCAATTATTTTTTTGAATCTTTAGTTCACCTTTTTTCCCCTGAAATTTTTAATTATGTGGTTCCAGAAGGCTTTTGCCACGGGGCATCAGTTTTGGCGAAATATGGGGCCTCTGTATGGAAAACTAATGGGGCCTGGTTATTTAGATAATGCAGCCCTTTCATCTACTCTGAAGACATAACAGGGATACAAGCCCAACTCAAAGCACTCTTAGATTGCAGAAAGTCAATGATTGTGCCCGTGGGACTAGCTCACTCCCCTTTCTTCCCAGCTGCTGGTCAAGTCCTTTAACAAAGGCAATGGGCAGCAACACATAAGAATTGCCATGGGAAATTCCACCAGCTCTGGAAACTAGCAAACTGCCCCTTTGGGATAAGTAGAGACTGTTGTCACAGACCCAGCCTGGCTTCTCCCTCATTTACTCTTCAGTGACTGCTGCATAGCCTGCTCTCAGAAACAGTTGGTTTCTCTTTCTATGAGTTTCTTTCCATCTACCCCAGGAGAGGGTCTCTGTTTACATTTTGTTTCAGCCTTAGGGGAGGCTACTTTCCTTAGTTACCAGCTACCGTTTCAGTAGGGAATCAGGAATCAATGCCAGGGAGTATTACTCTGAGAACTAGTTCAGAGTTCATTGGCTCCTTCCAAAGGAGTTTTCTCATCCAATAGAAACTGCTACAATTTCCCAAAAAGGCATATTGCCTTGGAACTGAACTGTCTTCCTTCTCTAACCTTAGACAGGAAATTCATACATCAGATAGGGTGTCAGCATTCTGCTAGTCCCAGCTCTGCCCTGGTCCCAGACCTTGCACTTCAGAGTTATTCACTCCTCCGTCTCACAGATAAAGCTTGCCTCCATTCACATCATACCATTTGACTCTACAATCCAGAGCCATGCAACAACCTCTGAGTCATTTCTTCATATTTATCAAAGGATTCAGCACAATGCTTGTGGCCTTTCCCTCCATCCAAATTCTTGCCAATATTCTGGGTTAGCTCAATGCCCATCCTTGAATTCAGCCCAATTCTTTGCTTCATAGTTTCTTAAGCTTTTCAACTCTAGTGACTTTCATATCCACCTTGCCCCAGACCTGCAAACCCAAAACTCCACCTTGGGCCTATCATGACCTGAAACTACTACATCTCTGAGGTTTTCAGCTATAGAGTCCCATTTGTACTAACACCTATCCTTCCATTGTCTCACTTATTTACTCCAATAGGACTATAATTGAAGCCCACAGAAACTCTAGTTCCTTATCTCCCTACCTTTCCTCAGTCTACGCATAAACACCATTTGCCATCTTATCCAATCTAGAACCACCAACACGAATGTATTTCTTCTTGACAACATCGACTTCCTTTCCCATTTAACTTTCTGCCAGACTGCTCTGGTGGGATTTGGAATATCCCACCAACTCTACTCCTATACCACAGCTGCTGAAATGGGATTGGAGATAATCACACCACTGTGCACATTGGGTCACAATACATTCTATGTCTCCAACCTTAGCGTGGCACCCTACAATGCTTGGCACTCATTCCAGTTAGCTCCCTTGAACAGTCACAAGTGCTGGTTCCTACACATATTCTCAAACCTTGTGTCATGCCACATAAGTTTTAAACTTTTTTATTAAAACATAACATGACACAACAAAAAGTTCACGTAAGTTTACAGCTTGAAAGATTTTCAAAAATGTAATGTGCCTGTGTAAGCCAGTATCCTAACCAGGAAACCAAACATTATCAGTAACTCAGAAGCCTTCATGTAATCCCTAGCCCCCCATTCACCTGACTTCAAACAGTACAAGTTAGTCTGCCTTTTTTTTTTTCATTCTTTCCTTTTTCTTTTTCTCTCTTCTCTTCTTCTTCTATTATTATTATTATTATTATCATCATCATCATCATCATCATCATTATTATTATTTCATACAGTCTGTACTCTTTTATCTATGGCTTCTTTAGTTCAACATTATGCTCTTGAGATTCATCAATGTTATAGTGTGTAGCTTTGTCATTTTCAATGTTGTGTAGTATTTTTATGAATATACCGTGTATATCCATTATACTATAGGCAGACACTTGATATGCTTCTAGTTTGGGGCTATTAAAAATAGAGCTGTTATAAAAATTCTACTACATCTTTGGATGAACATGGCTATACCCTTCTGATGGATGTATATTTATCAGGGGAATTATTAGATTAAATGGCCTGCCTATGTTGTTTACTAGATAGTGTCAAACTACCCAAATTGAGTGCACCATTCTATACTCTTATGTAGACTTTGACCTCATGGAATCACCTTTCACTGAAAGAAAACAAATACGAAGTAAACAAATAAACCAAATAATTATAGGTTGTGGCAAGTGTTATAAAGGACAGAAACAGTGATGGAATAGATGGTATTTGGAAGGTTGAAAGAGAGCTTCTTGTGTAGTGAGGAAAGAACATTCTGAGGTAATGACATTTGAGGTTGGACTTGATTATTAGGAAGAGATACCCATAGGAAGACCCAGGAAAAGAACATGCCAGGCAGAAAGAAGAGGAAATTAAAAAGCCCTGAGGCAGAAAAGAATTCCGTATGTTTAAGGTACACAAAGGAGGCAAGAGATCCATTTGGCTGATAGATTATAAAAAAGAAGAGGGGTCCTAGGTTCTGAGATGAGTTGGAAAAGATGAGCAGGAATCAGCTCATTCAAGGCCTTATAGACTATTGATTTCATTTGCTTGTAATTATATGTCCAATAAAAATCTCCAGGAAGTTTGTGGCTGGGGGCACGTATGGAAGAATATTGACACCATCTGAGTACTTTTCACTATGGCAGCCGTATGAAGAACAGACTGTGTAGAGACAAGGGTGCGAACAAGAGCATCCATTAGTAAGGTGACCATTCATCTTGGGAACCTTGAATTTTGTAATGTTCCACATAAGTATAAATAACATCCTTTATCATTCTCAAAATTGTTTTCTTTAAGTTGGGATGTTAAACTTTTCTTTAAGTTGGGAAGTTAAACTCTATCTATAAGGGACTTTTTAACAGACATAGAAAAGATAGATATCATTGGCTTAAATTGGCTTGGTGGTGGAATAGAGAGTAAGGAGTGATAAAATTCAAGACCTATTTTTGCAGGTAGCACTGAAAGATATATTGATAGATTTCATATGAGAGGTAAGGGAAAGGCACAGATCGAGCATGATTTCAAGACGTTTTGTCCTAAATTGATGGTACTACCATTTACTAAGAGAAGGATATCTAAAGTATAACAGGCTTGGGTGGAGAAAGACAAGTTTACTCAATTGACTGAGAAGTCAGAACAGGACAGATGGAAGACAACATGGAAGATAGAATTGCCAAAGTAGATGTTTACCTCTTTTATTCATCTTATAACAGAAGACCCTCCTTAACCTGAAGTATAATCCTTACACTTGTTCTCTGAATTTTCTTCCCTTTCTTCTTTACTTGCCTCAAACTTTCAGTTATCCATGCTTCAATTTTACCTTCACCATCTTCTTATTTGTTCTCTCTGAAAGCCTATAGATGTGAACAATTATTATCCATCTTATAAATTAATTAATTAACTAATTAATTAAAATAAACAAGCAAACCCACAACCTTCCATGGACCCTATATTCTCTTCTCACTTTCACAATCCTCTGGACCTTTAGAGTCAAGTTTTCGAAAAGATTAATCTACAATCAAGATTACCTTTTCCCTGTCTCCCATTTCTATGAAATCACTGGCACTATGATTTCTACCCTCATCACTTTGATTAAAATCTCTTTCAACAATTACCTCCAATTGTTGGTAATTACCGACAATACCTCCATGTGACAAATGAGTGGATACTTCTGATTTTTCATTTATTTGACTTTCAGGATCCTTTATCACTTTCACAATCACTCCTTTTCAGAACTGTCCTCATCTTTGTTTCTATCTCTGTTAGTCTTTCTACCTCTATTCTGACTTTTTTTTTTCCCCTCAGCCTTAAAATTAATATTACTCAGGAATCTATTAAGCCAAATTTTCTTCTGGTTTTTAAAAAGGTATTCTTCCAAAAGCTTCTACTTGGCTCTAATACTCACCTCAAAAGGGTGATAAATATGTTTGCTCTCTTGATTGTGGTGATGTTTTCATGGATGCACACACAAAGCAAAGTTTATCAAATTATACACGTCAAATAACTTCAAATTATTGTAAATTAAGCTGTTTTGAAAATTTGCTCCTTAATTTGAATGAATCTTGGTAGAAAATCCATAAAACAGAAGGTGTTCCTGTAACATTCTTGCTATGGTAGAAATTTTCTGATCTCAAGTGGGACATACCTGGCCATGTGAGTTAAATCCTATATCACCATTGCCCAGATGTGGACAATCTGTTTCTAGAGGCACAATTCAATAAAATTAGTTTTATTTTAGTTTAGTGACTCAGGTATGAATCTAATTATGACTTTTCAGATATGAATCTGGTATAAAGCTACCTTAATGGGTAATTGTTGCCACGCAGCAGCCTACCCGTCTGTCCCCTCATACCTACCCCTAAAGAAAGGAGAGTCTGTGAGACTGATCTTTTCATGGATTTTGCTTCACCTTTGTGCTTACAACTTATGTCTCCCTGTTTGGCCCCAAAGGATGGCTGGTTAGTTAATGACAGGTAAGATTCCTCAAGGGAGGAACAACCTAAGACAGGAACAGTCCCATCTGGAGAACTCACAGGGTTGATAGAGGTGGGCACAGACCCCCACCTTCCCCCGGCTAAGGAGAGCTTCTGCTTCTGTGGCTACATTCCTTCCCACATCCTGCTTGGGAAGAGATTCAGTGAGGTGATAACATCAGCTCTCCATCTATTCATATTAGTAAGTTTCAGCATAAAGGTTGTGTCCCTTGGGGAGGTACTTACAACAATTGCTAAGACATCCTGTGACTTTTGGTTCCCGCTGTCTGCAGGCAAGGGTGATTGGTTTGAACCAGTTTCCTATTATAATGTATGAAATTCACAGATCTTGAGATTAACAAACTTTACTTCCTCATTTGTTAATCAATAAAAGCTATGTGTTGGCCCAATTCGGGGCTCAGTCTTTGAGGCTGGAGTCCCTTGGCCCTGCTTGGACTGTATTCTTGGCTACTGTATTTCTTAACCCTATGTCGCCCTTCTCACTTCCCACCGTTCTTGTTGTGCAGGACGCAACAGGTGTTTTTTTTTGTTTTTTTCTCTTGAATGTCTCAGGAGTAGGTCTTAGGATTTTTCTGAACACTCCCATCTTGTGTCAGAAGAAACATGACTGAGTTAGTTCTGTGTCTATTTTCTCTATGGGCCTCCAAAGTTACCACAACTTGTTTTCATATGTTGCTGGGGGCTAGAGTACTCCATTTTGAAGCGATATAGCTCCAAGAGCAGCAATCTCCTGCCTTTGGAGAAAGCCTACTCTCTCTCACCAGAAGGACTCTTTTTTTTTTTCCTTCTAAGATCACTCTCTGAAACTTCACATCACTTTGTTGGGCAGCAACCATCAAGCTTAGGGTTTTATCATTGCTGTATTGTAGATTCCAGAAATAGCCCTAGATATCAGCTTTGCCAAACATTATTTTTTTGGATAAAACAACGTGTTTGCTGCCCTAGATGCCCTACACACCCTTGCTAGATGGGTGGTTTATTAGTGTTTTGAGAGTACAACCTGTGGAAAAGAACAAATGTATCTCTTTTGCTCAACCCTGACCTAAAATAAAGCCTGAAATACAGTCTCCCAGAGCTGCCATTCTGAAATGCCCTGTAGCATCTATCTTAGCACCAGTCAAGACAAAAGAGAAGAAAATGTTAACAGTCCACAGTTAGAAGGGTATTCTATATATACACTTCTAATCATTATCAATGGTAAATCATTTCAGCAGTAAAAATTTACATTTAGAAATGGGCATCAGACTTCACTGTCAGATGGGTTCCTAAAAGGAACTGCCCCTGGAAATCTTTCCCTGAAGACCAGATATAACATCCTAAGCTTTCCAAATTGGTTTCAGTGGTATTACAAAAAAAAATGTGGGGGGGGGGGGGGGTGAGTCAAGGAAAGTAATTCAAGATCACTGTAAGGCATTTCCTGTCTCTCATCTGGTGCTTAGGTTTGCTTTTTGGGTATGTGTAAATAAATATTCACTTGACCTTAGCACCTACTATTTTGCCTAAATTAGCCATAGTCCAATTTGCCCAGGATAATCCCAAATTCACTATCACTAATAGAAGTCTCCAAATTTCTTTGATCAAGTACCCACATCATTAATAATTAATTAATTTAAAAATAAGTATAAATAGCAAAATGAACAGTTATGCATTTTTGGAATCTATATATACATTCCACTTCTTTAAAAATTATACATGTGTGTGTGTGCTACTATTACAAGCCAATATTTCAAGGCATAATATATGCTAAGGATGAAGTTATTAAAACTAATGTACATAGAGTTATGTTTCATATAGTTTTCTTAATTTTAGTATGATTAAGAATTTAGCTAATTTTCTAAAAATTCGACCTGATTAAGTCTTCATTGACCTTGACTTGAAATGTGTCTGGCCAAAGCCCATACTAGTAGCATAAAATTTCAGCTGTAATTTTTTTCAGGGAGTGGGGAGGAGGCTTGTCATTTGCTTGCACTTAAAAGTATTATCTTCAATCCAGGGTTATTCCGTAGAATTCATTTTGACCCACTTATTCATTTTAATAACTTTAGTGTAGTGAGGCTAGATAACATACGCCATATAACCACTTAATGAGACCCATACAAACTACACTGCCTTACAAAATGCTGAAAGCGAACTTCTTCTTGGTGCTGTGAAATCTCCCTCTTCCCTGGATATCTCACTGGTTCTTTGTGAAAAAGGAAGTATGACATAATGAACTAATGAAAACACAAGTACCTATTCACATTTCAAATATCAGCAAAGCTTAATTTTTATTTCATTTCCAAGAAAAAATATAACGTTCAGTGCTAAAATTTTCTTTCCACACTTCAGGGGGTTATTGTTTGTATCTCATGGAGCACTCACCCTAATTCAGGGATCACTGATTTTAACATGACTGCTCAAGCCACAATTCCTGCTGGTTCCATCTTCACCACATGTTTCAGCAGAGTAGCCAAGATTTCTTCCATCCTGGTAATGCGTATTTATTTTCAACACAATTAAGTAAAACATATGTCCCTTCTTTTTTCTTAGTCTATATATTTCATGATACCTCATTAAAACCTTCTTAAATTCCACAACTCTCCTTTTTATTAAAAAGATCAATTTTTCATTTTAACTGTATGTTATGACACTGTTTAATTACTTCATTCAGTATTAATAAAAGTATATTTGATTTGGGAAATCTTGCAAATGAACACTAATATATAAGTGGTATTGGCATCCCACAGCCAACAATCCAAGCCTCCAGCCAGCTCTATTTGATGGACATTCACTTATTTCACCCTCAATAACAAACTATCCATCTATATGCTCAAGAGATACAATGATTGTTGTTTCACTCCCATTATCTAAAGGAATTAAATATGAATCCCATTTTTATATATTCCTGCCCTCTAAGAACATTAATATTTAAACATTATTAAATATTCAATAGTTTAATTTCGTAGCTAGATATTTAGAAAAAGTCACTGAGTTTTAGACATGCACAGTATTGAATAGACAATACCTGTAAAGGTATTATCTATGACAAGAATAAAAAAATCTAAAATTGAACATGCCGGTTCAGCAATAATTTTGCATAAGAGTGAAATAAGGAATTAATTCCATTTATTTAATGAGTGTCCACTATGTTTAGAACTAGTGAGTCCTTTTGTGAATCATCAAGTTGACTGAAGGATTAATTAAAAAAAAATAAATGATGAAGGCAAGCACTAAATACAAAGATGAGGGGAAATAAATGTATGAAAGTAAAGAGGATAGAGTTTTGCTGAGAATATTAGAGGGAATGAATAAACGAGGTGTGTTCCTTTCTCAGTAAATAAAAGATCTGGAGTTCACAACACACCTTGCCCCAGAAAAACTATCATCTTTGTAATCTTCTCATGTTTGAATTTATGACTTCTGACTTAATACAATCTTTTATAGAGTGTAATTTCTACTTCATGCTCAATAAGTATTTATCAAATAAATGAATATGAATGAATTAGAAAAAGATAGGAACCTGATATAAAGAATACACTTTTCATTGATATGAAGGGCCTATTATAAACTTACATTATCTCTCTTGTTATTGTCCGAAATATTGAGATTATACTAGACATAAATTTACATGGCCTTTGATATCATGAAAAATGTTTATTAAAATTTTGAACACATAGTTGACTTTGCTGCTTGTGAGGCGATACGGTTAGTATTAGGGTAACATTAGGGTTGGGTTAAGCTGAGAGAAATAACGCTCTCTATGTAATATATGCTCAATATTTGGAAGGTTTTTGTACTTATTGTTGGACTAATGTAATAAGACACATTTTGTAAGCAGCCCACAGTCAGGCCTTAGCTAATTTAGGTTTTCTAGCACATTTTTTGTGAGTATAGAAGTAATTCAATAATAATTTTAGAAAACTAGAACACCCTCTAGAGTAAAAAAGAATAAAATAAAGCTTACCCACAATCAAGAGTAATATTTCAGGGGACTTCAAGCATGTCTTCTCTTAGGCATATAGATTTGTAATTTGAAATTATATTCCTATAACATGTAGTTGTATCTTACTTTTTTTATTAGTCCCCTATTATGAACATTTCTTTATTCATTAAATATTCTCCAAAAACATGAATTAATTTTTTATAATATTCCATTCCATAGGTATATTATAATTTTTGCAACCTTCTCATATTTCTGAATATTTAGATAATACCTAATCAAAATCCACATTTAAATAAAAATTACTATACATGGAGTTTCTAGTTCAAAAGCTATTTAAAACTCCTGATATAATTTGCCAGCAGACCTTTCAGAAAGATCTTACACCCCACTAAGCATTGTGCAAAAGAAACTCCCATTTTACTGTAGTCTTAAAAGCACTACATATTATGTTACTTTACCTTACTAATGTGGGAAATGAAATAGTATTATGTTTTAATTGTATTTACTTTCTTTATAAACTACTAATAAACACAATTTTTTACATATTTGCTTCCATAGATAATTCTTGAGTTTACTCTGTGTGCTCTTTTCTGAATTTTCTACTGGTGTTATAATTTTCTAACTGATTTTAATAACATATCTCTTTACATATTAAGGATGATGCTGCTATATTCAATATATATGTTCTGGATATTTCTTTCAGTTTATTATTTCTTCTAATATTTTGATCTTCAAGTTTAAATGATCTTTATTCAATCTTTATTCTTTGTTTTTCTTTCGCCATTTTTTCTGCTGTTTTCATGCGTAGAAAGTTTTCCATTCTGAAACCACATAAATAAATATCTAAATTTCTATCTGGTTGTTAGAGTTGGGTTTTTTCCCTTATACATTGTTATTTAATCCATCTTGAAAAAAGTTAGTGCAGGGTATATGAAAAGACTAACTTTATCTTATGTTCTGGAGTAATTATTCTGAACCACAGAGTAAATATGCATTTTCATTCAATAAGCACATCTTGCTTACAATGAGTCAGCCACTACCCTAGGCACTGAACTATTTTCCCTTTATCACATTGATCATAGTCAATCCTTTCAAACTATTTTGCATTACAATTTGTTCCAGTAACATATTATTTTAAGTACTGTCTAGTTATAACACATTGTAATATGTAATGGGGCAGCTCTTCTTCAGAAGTCCCTAGCTATTCTGTTTAATTGGACGCTCTGGGACAAGGTGTGGGACTGGAGGGGAGAAAGTAGGGTGGCGATAATCTTACCTTTTTCTTCATTCAATTATGCATGTTTTTAATTTTAATGACACAGTACTTTTATAACTTTATATCTGGTTTATTACTTTTTAACTATTTTGTGAAATTCAATATTCCTCTCATTCTGTTTAAAAACACATCATCACATTAATAAATTAATATGAAAATAATATATCTATTTTTATAATATTCACTTTCCCATTTAAGAACGCATCCTGTCTCTTTGTTTAAGCCATTTAATTTCATTCTCCAGTTAGCAACTGTTTTCACAAAGACCTATGTGTTGTTGTTTTTTTTAACCACAGAGTAAATATGCATTTTTAAAATATTTAAAATTATTTTTGCAACTGTTTTTGACTACTATACAGAACTCTATTGTTTTGTATATTCATTTGTAACAAGCTGTTTAAATAAACTTTTAATATTTCTAATTTACTTTCAGTGCAATCTCATAATTTCTACTTAAACTTTATCTGAGAATGCAAATTGTAGTTCCTCTTTTTTAAGAGCTAATGCTTATGATTGCTGATTGTTTCAATTGATTGGTTTCTGCTCCCAGAACAATGTTAATAGTGGTGTCAGTGCCTCCTGGTCTTGTTTTGATTTTAATGAGACTGCCTCTGGTGTTTCAAGGTTAAGTATGAGGTTGTCTGTTGACTTTATTAGATACCCTTCATTATAAAAGATAACTATCCATTACTATCTCTCCATAATTTAAAAATAATAAGTGGTTGTTATATATTGTAAAATTGCTTCTCTGCGTCTTTTGACATAGCATTTTTTGCTTCTGACTTATTGATTATATGTATTAAATCAGTAGATTTTCCAACGTAAAACCATCTTTGTTTTCCTATAATAAACTCACCTGGGCATGTTATAGTAGTCTTTTGATGGAAAGGTCTGAAATATAGTCTGTGTTTTTCTATTTTTTTGCTTTCTGTGACGTTTCACTAGGTCAATTATGATGATTTAATAAAATCAAGTGATGCATTATCAAATAGGATTTTTTTGGGGGGTGGGGGGAGCAAAGGGATGAAGCTTATGAGAACAGAGAATTACCAGTGATTTGAAAACTGAAAAAAAAAAAAAAAATTCCTTAAATTGATCGGATTTAGAGTTTTGGGGAAGTAATTCCTTCACCTTTTATTTTCAGTTTTTCATGGTTGTGGTCAATAATTATTAACAACTTTATATTGCATTTATTTCCTGCTGTAGTACTTATATGGGGTTTCAGGCAAATGTCATTGCATTTGATATTCACAAAAACACTATGAATTAGGTGCTAGATAGTTATTTCTCCATTAAAGATAAATGTAGTAGCTCAAAAAGGTTGTGGCTTGCCCAACGTCATACTGGTGTGGCAAGTAATAGTCAAGGTTAAATTGCAAATAATTCAGAATTTGTGTTGTTGTTTTTTACCACACTATTTTGCCTCTTACTCTAATTTTTAAGTGGCCCAGTTAATTACCTTAAGTTATCCCTTCAATGTAACTTAACATTTATTTTCTTATGTGTTCCTTGCAATAAACTTTATCATTCTATTTGTAACACTGTATGGGCTAAGATGGTCTTAATGTGCCCTCTGCATGACTAAACTTGAGACAGTTTCTTCCTGCCTAAGGCGTCCTGCCTAAGTGATTCCCTTCACTTAGAACATTTACTTTAGAAACAATTGTTAAATGCTTTGTTTGTCTTTTTGAGATGTAAGTTTTCTCCCAGTTTCTTGCCAATTTCACAATGCAGAAAAGTCCTGCTCAAGGACTTGGGAGCCATCCCTTTGAAATACAGTTATCAAGAAAGACAGCACTGCTATCTCTCAGTTTCTGTGTGACTTACCTCCATAAGATAAGCACCAACTAGCAAACATAGGGGGCCTAAATATATCGACCAATCTAACATCCTCCAGTACTTTTCCATTAGTTTACCCCATGTTTAAAAACTGTCCCGCCTATTGTTTCAGTGAAATTGAGTTCAAAATGTCTCATCTCATTGCAGTAGTCTTGAATAAAATATTTCTTGACTATCTAACTCTGTCAGGTACAATTTCTCTTTCACAGTATTAAAATGTTTCAATTTATTTGATACTATTTCTCTCTGGTTTTTGAAATTCTTAGAGACTTTACTGGGTTTTAAACCTGTTTTTAATCCCTAAGATTTAACAAAAGTGCCTAAACAAACTAGCTATTTAATAAATGTTGATCTACCACATGGAATACATTTGAATAAATAAATAAATAAATAAATAGGCTGCAGGTAAGAAATTCTGGGTCCAGAGTCCCCATCTCCATTATAAGTATCACTTTTTAAATTTTTTAAAAGAACATTTGGAAACATTGACCCTGTATCAATGTTTCCTGCCATGCTGAGATAGAAAATTAACAAGGCACTGGTATCTAAGAGGGACCCTGTCTAAAGGAGATTCAGATATTATTCAGGGGGTCATCTCATTCTTCTGATTTAAATCCATCCTCCATTTTCCCAAGGTTCACTAGTTGAAATAATACTATTAATATTCGGCATGTGCCTCAAGAATAATAAAGTAAATGAGTGTTTTACTGGTAGATATCCCAGAAATACAACGGATTCATAAATATTTATTTCAATGAGAGAGAGAGAGAGTTCTCACCTACCAGCATTCATCTTTCCCCAGATATCAGATTAGATAACGTTTTGTTGTTAGTTGAAGAGATAGGCATATAGTTTGGAAAAGGCAAGAATTAGACAAATAACAATGCCTTGTCCAGCTCTTTTCTTTTAAAAGCTGTCTTCTGTAAATGTTAGTGTAACTAGACTTCTTTACTAATAAAAGACAGATCATTCGAGTCCTCATCATAATACATGATACTGCAGCTTTTCTTCATCATTACTAGATTCCAAGGCTTTGGCATTGTTTTTTTGGTATCTTATCTTGTTTACTTTAATTCCTTATGTTTTTTTATTCCTTCCTTCCTTCCTTCCTTCCTTCCTTCCTTCCTTCCTTCCTTCCTTCCTTCCTTCGTTCCTTCCTTCCTTCCTTCCTTCCTTCCTTCCTTCCTTCCTTCCTTCCTTCCTTCTTTCTTCCCTCTCTCCCTCTTCCTTCCTTCTCTCTCTCTCTCTTTCTCTCTCTCTCTCTCTCTCTCTCTCTCTCTCTCTCTCTCTCTCTCTCTCTCTCTCTCTCTCTCTCTTTTTTATATAGCCAACCAATATATACAGTGTTTGTAATCGTATCTGGTTTCCAAGACATAGTCTTTCTTTCAGACTAAACCAACCATTCTTCTGTTTTAGTTCAACTTTTCTCTGCAGGGTATGTTTATTCCCATGATCCTCCTTTATGGAGGACAGCTTCTTTAACTTTATTAGGGGCAGATCCAGCAGAAGTCTATGCAAGGGACCCTTCTCTTCTGCCCACCCCAACTGTAAATTTGCCTCCAGGTGCTTCCTTAGCACAGCTTGTATTGCTGTTTCCTTATTAACACTTAGCACATTTGCAATTATGTGTTTATTCTTGTGTGTATTTGTCCAATACATGTGTCTTCCATTATACTGGAAACTCCATGATTATAAGCCTTGTCTTTTTATTGACTTCCATATCTTGACACATGATAGATATTAGCTAAGTAACTCTTGATTGCAAAATGATCATCTTAAAGGAGCCAGGCGACAATTAAGAGAGCAAGTCTGCATGCCTTGGGTGAAAAGTTCATGGAAGGCCAGCAGACTAACACATAGCCCAGGTCTGAAACTCTGACCGTGTCTCCTAAGCTGCCTACACCAGAAGAAGATGTATGCTAAGCCTGTCACCAGCACCCCATCCACGAGATGCCATGAGTTCTTTAAAATAGTTGAACAATGTATAATTGAAATTGCTAGTATTTAGGAATGAGAATGTAACATTTATGGTGGGGAGGTCTATGACATCTAGATAATTTTCTATGAAGCAAAACAGCTTAGCAACAGCATTTATAATTTTTCTGATTTTTTTCCCCTAAAAACTTAGAAAATCTAACTTCTGAAGATGAACAACCATTTGTTGATTAACTGTCTAGGTTTAGAGCCAGAGGGAACATACCTTGCAGGAGGCTAGCTGAGGAGTCCACATTCCATCCCGAAACCCTCTCTGCCCACTTCACCTGTAACTGCCTCCACGTGCTCCTCTATAACTTACCATTTTTGCACTTTCTTGATACGAGGTACACATTTTATGTGAAGTAGTGCAAGGAGGAGTGGATAAGGTGAAAGGTATTCTAAAATGCTGGGCAATATTAAAATATTGATCCGAAAGTATGAAAGTTAGAATGGTAAATTATGCCACTTTGTTAATATTTCTATGATAAATGATAATAATAGTTATGGGGTGATGTCATTAATGGTTAGAACACAGGTTTGGGGACCAAAAATACTTGTATTAGTATCTTAGTTCCGTACGTTAGTAATTATTATATATACTCTTTATGTAAAATTTTCACCTTTTTTAGATCCGTTTTTATCATATATAAAAATAACTCAATAGTCTTTTTTTTTTAAGGATATAGTATTTATAATGTGTCTAATGCAGTGTCAGGTACATTACTAGTGCTCAAAAATTGGTGATGATGTGATGCAGGTGATATTGGTGATGATAATGTATATTTAACTGTCACCTTCATATTCTGAACCACTTTAAGAAATTTTGTTGTAAACCATGTGTGCTATAGACAGGTCAGTCTGTAAATTTAACTTTAAACTGTTAAATCTGGCAGAAACTTACATATACATACTGCTCTCCACTCACTCTTTAAATTATCATTCTCTCACACCTGTTTATCTTCCATCAATAGCATCTTGTGTTTGTCACTTCTGTGGTCAGAACTTACATTATGCAGGATTGGGGGTGGGATAGAGGCAGGGAGCTATCCAGGAAGGCTGACCAATATAGGAAGAACTGTCAACTCAAGATGTGTGATGCCTTTTCTCTGGAGACCTGCGTTCCAGTCATGGCTATACCACCAGTTAATGATATGACCTTGGGCAAGTGACAACCTACCTAAGCTTAGTTCCCTCATTTGTAAAATGAGGGGATTGGCAAAGGTACCCTTCTAAAGCTCCTTCGAGTTCTACAAGGACTGTGATTAGTGCATGTCACTCTAGGCAACATCTTACTGTCTTAGCTAATAAGGTCACGTATGTCCAGTCTATCAATGCATCATTTTGCAGAGGTATTACAATTCCTTGTTTATGTTCTTCAGTTCATTTTGAATAAGGGCTATTAGTAGAAACGCTCTCCCTAAAAATGTACCAGACAATAAACTTGTAGTTTAACCCACACGCTCATTAACAAGCTATTCCCAGGAGACCAATAACAATATTTCTTTAGGCGTACTCTCATCTTTGCAGATATCACATTGGTTAACCCTGACAACAATAGCCATCATTATCCTTACCGATTACTATTATTAGTGATCAGAACAGACTCACTTGCTTTTCTGGGACATCCAGAAATTATGTAGCTTTGCCTATAACAAAATAAACCAAGAGAAATAAAACAGCTCTTCATGTAATTTTTGTTTTTCTCTTATTTTTCTTTGTTAATAGTATCAGAAGTGGTGCATTTTATCCTTCCACCTCATTTTGCTATTTTCACTTAATGATTTTTTTATTATTATGTAATTTATGTAAATAGTTTTAACTCAATTTTTTTGTTGTTGATGTTTATTTCTCTTCCAGAATTATATTTCTAGGCTTCAATACTTTTGTCTCACTTGGCCCTAACAGGATTTAAAACACACACACACACACACACACACACACACACACACACACACTCAGTGGAGTTTACCCTTCTTTATAATGCAGATCTCTTTACAGGACTTGACTTCATCAGATTCTTTAAAAATGCTCACATGTGCCGCAGTAACCCCATTGATAAATGTCCTGAATAGATAGCATAATTAAATTAAAAGTTTGAGGCCTATTTCCTTCACCTTGTGGTCCTGGTAGCTGGATCAAAGTATTTACATTCACATTTAATCCTTTAATCTAGGAATCAATGTATGACCTGAGGCAACAAGTTAACAGCTTGCCAAAACTAAGCCTGGGCAGATGGCAACATTGATCCAGATTTCAATTTCCCAAGACCCCTGGAAATACCTGGTGCAAGACCCAGACAAATAGTTACAGGGAAGTCAGGGCCCTTTGCACAACAGCTCTCTGATCTCTATGACATCACTTACCTTCTCACCCAATTCAGGGCACTGAGTTGCTTGCATTTTCTGTACCAATTACATTTTACTAACAAGACCTGTTTTCTCTGAGACACTAAAAATCAAGACAAATAATATTTCTACTTAACTCACTCAGGTCCTTATAAATATGCACTCTCCTTTCTCAATAATTCCAATAACATATCTGTATAATTCTACAATTTACTTTCTGTCTTTTTTAATTCTGCCTTGTTTACTTGCCACTATTCATTCTTTGGCACTCTTGAGATTTTATAATTTATTCTTTTTTGAGAAAAATTCCCAAAACATCTTAAGATATCAAATTTTCTTTGTAGGTGAAATCTTCAAGGCGTAGCCTTCATAGCAGATGGCAACCCGACAAAATATTGTTGGTTTGGTCCTTGACAGTTTCTACATCTAAAGCAGCAGTATTGTTCTTGGTAAACACATGGATGAATAGATTGAATCACTCTGTGATTCTGAATTTTTGTGCTCCTTAGCCAAGAGCAAACTTCCTTATGTGTTCAGCTAGCTCATTTACGTTTTTCTTCAATTCACAGACATATTCCTTTTCTTGATCTTCTCCAATTTTTTTATCTTATAGGTTGTGTTTACTCCTGATGTCTGAATGGACATTTGAGATTATTTAATGGTGATTAATCATAGCTTCTATATCTTCAATTGAATAGATTCCATTTTTATCAGTCCAGCTCTTCAATTTCCCCTTAATATTTAATTAAGAATAAGTAATTAATTGCATTGACTGACTTAGTTGTCTTGCTTATTTCATTGTCATATCCAATGCACATGGCCCTATTAGTTACCTGATCAATTCATAACCCTGCTCAAAATCTAATTTCCTCCAAATCATCTAAGCCTATTTTCCAATCTTTCCCAACATGCCACCTCACTTCACTCAGGTTTGCCTTTTCTTTTTTTTGACTGAACACTCAACACTAATGTCTACTTCTACTGCTTGGCTTGCCTAAAACATTTCATCCTTTCCATGGACAACCTGCGCCTCTGTCAACCCCAGCACCTGGAAGCCATTCGGCCCACAGCAGCCCGCGTATTTCCCCTAGGTTCATTCCAGTTGAATGACATAAGTATCCCCACCATTTTACTTATTTTGTAAAGGTAACTCTTCCAGAGTATTACAAAATTTTACCTCATCAAAACTTCAAATACTCATATCCAACTTCTTTATAAGCAGTAGAAATCAGGAGGCACGGTGAGTAAGTCAGCATGAACAGAAAATCAAAAGGTAAGTTTTCTGATCCTAACAGTCAAAGGGTGAGTTTTCTGATCTTAAAGTAGAAACCTTCCATCCTGGCTTTACATATTTGGCAAAATGAGAAAAAACCATCTCTGAGAGTGCTATTTGCTCTACTTTGCATCCAACAAAGAAATGGAGGGTATGAATTCTAACACATTTTAATAAAGCTGCAAAAGTACTATTCAGTTTCTTTCTCTGTACTTCTTTCATTCTGGGGACTGTCCAGAAAAAAACTCAAAAGTGATGCATTTCCCCTTCTTTCAAGCTGCCTTTGAACCATACCGACCTTGATGCAGCTTTCACTATGACACAGCTGCAGGGGAAGCTTAAACGGGGAGAACAGTGTTGAATGAACTGCCTCACAAGAGACAAGAGGTAGGCTGACAGTCAGAGCTTCTGCAAAGCAACTGAACTTCTATAACATGTCAATCTTATCAGGGAGAAGTGAATCTCTCATCAGAAACCAAAGCAGAAGTGCAGGCAAGAGGATTTGGCTAATCCGATGTTAGAAAGGGTGACACGTGAGATGGGTACATAGAACTCCCCCCAGAAGCAGAAGACCCTAGACCGTTTCTTCTAGCTTTCTCCACAGTTGAGTATCCTATATAGAGCCCACCCTGATCAGAATGGTGAAGGTATTTTGGTGAGGGAGACTTTTAGGATTGGTATGTTGCAGACTACAGCTTAACAAAATAGGACATCTGTTCTTGAAGTTCTGTAGTTTCTTCACAATATTCCTCTGAGGCAATGTTGTCACTGGATTTGAAATATGAAACTGAATCAACTTCAATGTTTACTTAAAAATCTAGAATATCATTGAGGTATGGAATTGTCCTAGGATTTACTCTCTTGACCCAGCTATCTGGCAGTCTGAACGATGTCTTTTAATATGAACACTGAAGAAAGAGGAAAATCATATCAGGGTAGGCAGACAATAAAAAGGCAAAGGAAAACCGGATGAAGCATTAGGAATCACTATGCTGGATAGGGTGGATATAGAGAAGTGAGATCAAACCTGTCTGGCTCCTAGATCAACTGCTTGCCCATCCACGAGCAGATAGGCCCGAAGGGATTGTCTGAGTCATGTGTAAGGCAAGGCGAGTGTTTGCTCTGTCTCTTTCTCACTATCATTTGCTTTTTGCCTTTTATTTCCCTATTCTTTTTTCTTTTTCCTTTTTTTTTTTATTTTAAAGGGGGTGCTGCTCATAGCGGCCCATGTGGGGATTGAACTGGCCACGCTCAAACCAACCGAGCTAACCAGCCACCTCCATATTTCCCTATTCTTGCTCCTCTTATCTGATCTTTTCCTCTTTCATTTGTGATTTTCAACTTTTATTTCACCTCAGAATTGCCTGATCTGAGTTGTGATGATTACTTTAAGTTTGTTCAACTTTAAATCATTCAGCGATAGTTCCAGATTTGCATTTCTATTTCTGGAGTTGAGAGAGTGCTTTAAAATTCCCACCTTTGTTCTTCAGGACCACCTGTATCTTATCACATTTATAATCAAACTTTATTCTTAAAATACCTGTCATTTCTCATAGACTGGAAGTTTTTGGTGCTCTGAAAGAAGTTTTTGAGGAAGTTGTGTGTGTGTGTGTGTGTGTGTGTGTGTGTGTTTTGGTTTTTGTTTGTTTGTTTTAATAAAATAAAATAAAACAACTATAATTTGAGAGAATAATTTGACTTATCCCAATGGGTTTATTCTGTTAACTATAGTCATCAAGGACAAACTTTGTATTCTCTCTCTCTCTCTTTTTTTTCTCTCTCTCTTTCTCTTTTAAGTTTGTTAAAAGGGTCAAATTTTGTTAGTCACAAAATGGTTTTAAATAACTTTTTCCAGGATCCTTTGGATGAATTCAGAGACACACATTTACATGAGTTTTTAAATTAAAGCATTTGTATCAATTTCACTAGTGTCAGCAACTTTTAGATCACATTTGATTAGTACTGCCTCTCAGATTTTCTATGAGTCTGTCCAGAGAGGGAAGCTGAATGTGTACTGGAGACACTCACTTAACCTGAATTTTTTGGTTCCTCTATAACTGACAGCTGGACCCTCACCTGCCACTCTCCCTTCCCATATAGTCTCCACTGACAGAGAATCTGAGCTTTCAGACCCCCAACTTCTGAAAGGAGACTTTCTCCAGCCACAACCATATTTAGTGTTTTTGTACCATGTTCTGTGCTGCACTCATCAGAACTAGCAACTCATCCATCCTCAACCGTCCTGAAGAGTCTCAGCACAAACACAAAGATCTCTTATGACGTCCACCGCTCTGATTCTAGCACCTGCCCAAGGTGCCTGTTCTATGCAACCTCACTGCCTCTTCTTAAGTGAGTATGTGGTTCTTCGGGAACCAATGTTAGGCATTAGAGATTCTGTAACTGTCACAAGGATATAGCTCAAGCAGAGAATGCGCTTGGGTAGCACTCAAGATCTTGTCGTGAATACACAGGAGGGGTCATTTCTAGAAATAAGTACTACTTCTCCTCAGCTATCCTACTCTTTACCTGATTAAATGTGTGTGCTGGAGCTCTACAGTCTGCATATCCAGCCCTGCCTCACATTCAACTCAGTCCTAACCAAGTCTGGTCATATATCAGCAGCTATAGCCCCTCAATACTTGAAGTTTAGATTTAGCAACTGCTCTTGCTCTGGTATCCAGTAGATCTGAGACAAACCAATAAGTCATTTGCATGCTTACTAAACTGCAGTCTTTCTCCCTGATTTTCAGCTTGTGTATAAAAAAAAATAAAAATGTATGACTAGATAGATATTCATCCTGATTTCTGATTTAGACTTGAGTTTTCCCAATTGGCACTGAAGTATTCACCAAACCTTAGGTCATTTGGCTTGCCTGGAAGAATCCTGACAAGCCAACCAGTTTTTGCCAGCATTCCTCTCCAAGTGCAAGACGCACTTCCCCTGCAGCTGCTAGCTCCAAACAGAAACCACAGGGTCACTACCACCTGCCAATCCTGGCATGGTCTGCCGCTGCCTGCCCCTCTCCCAAGCAGAGTCCATGTGCATGCATCAGCCCAGATCAGGTCAAGGATGTCAGAGACCTTCAGCTTTGCCATTTGTGTTGTAAGCTTTCGGCCTTCAGAAATGAGAGCTAGAGCCAGGAGAAGGCCCTCACGCTTGACCCACCCATCCTCTGATTCTGGTGACTCCCAAAGAGGCTGCCATCAGTTCTGGTATGCTCAGAGGCCCTTGAATTATGAATGTGCTCCTCAAAGTAAAGAAGAAAATATGAGTGAGCTCCTCAAAGGAAAAAGTCACCACTGGCATTCTGAGTACTTCCTTATCATCCCATATAGGCTTTTTGAGTCTCAGTGGACAGGAACTGATATTAAGAAACACTTCATTCCAACCCTTGACTAAATCCTTGCCTAACCAAGTGATGAGACCATCTCTTACTTCTGAGGCCTTAAAGAAACCCACTGCTCTCTAGTCTAGCTCTCAGACCCCTGCACATATCTCCACGTCTCATCAGTGTGATCAGGCTAAGTCTCAACTATCATAGCTCACTGGAGCTAGAGCAAGACCCTCTCGGAGTTTTGTCACTCACCAGCTACTGTAATTACCTTGCACCTGTTACTACCAACATCCTGACTTGGACAGGATGTGGATCTAGACACATATGAAATGTTCTGAGAATAAGTTACTGACCTAAATTCCTAAATGTGATGTTTGCCCCACTAATTTATCCAAAGTAACTTTTGCAAAGTCACAATCAAGAAAAACCTGAGATAAGTCAGAGAGGGCAGCTGATCACAGAAACAAGAGGAGATGTGTTCTTAAAGAACTCTGAGAATAGAGACCAGAAACTCCACTCATATGAATCAGGTAGGGGAAAAATATCGTGGGAAACAGATAAGTGATATGGACCCTTTTCCATAAAAAATGCTTAAATTCACAGACACATAAATCATATCTACAATACGTGGGTCTCAGAGATACCTAAAACTCATCCATGGACCCCAGGTTAACAACTGCTAAAATAAAGCCCAACAGAGATAGTTATTTAATCTGTGCCGAGACATGTGTGAGTAGTAATAGCTTCTAAAGAAGCATTCTTTTCTTTTCCATTCCTTAACTTTAAGGATATACATTCCTTAAAATAAAAATAGGTTAGCAGTTATCTAAAGACAATTGTGAGATTCCGGAGACGATAGTAAGCTAGTACCTTCATAGTCAAAGTATGAACAAAGTCACCTGGGAGCCTGACAGGAATGCAGAATCTCAGGTTCTGACATAGACTCACTAAACCAGAATCTGCACTTTTAACAAGGTCCCCAGGTGATGTGTATACAGATTAAAAAATGATAAACATTGATCTAGGAAATATGAGAGATGTACCCAGAGTGCCTTTAAACACAGGGTAATTTTATTTGGCTTGTATTAAAAATTAATCCTGCCTTTGCCTACTTGGCAAGCTTCTATCTATTCTTCAAAACCCTACACAAACATTATCCTTCGTGAAGACTCTTCTGCATCTGTCCCCAATCCAAGAAAGTGATTTACACCCACCCTCTTGTTACTTTATTTTATTCTATTCTTTATACAATGTTATTCACATCAAGAGGTTTTCATAAATAAATAAAATGTATTTTCTTAAATCCTGAAATAAAATGTAGATTAGAAACTGGCCACTTATTAAATGCTTTAGTTTCCAAAGTGTCATGTTTCTAATCCAACATCAGAACATACAGTTTCCTTGAAACCTCATTTTCACATTCAACAAAGAATCATTTTTTTTAAATAGAGGGTTTGGTCTTTAGGTCATTAGCAGGAATAATACTAGAATCTTCTAGATCAGCTTTACACTGTTGCTTCTCTAACACACAATATTCAATGTTACACAGACAACACAGCTCCACATACAAACTTGACTGAAATTCTTCAAAATCTATCTGGTGACCTGAGATGCACTTGGCTGTTTTGTTACTTCTGTTCTTCTTAGGTTACAGTTACATATACACAATACAAATATAATAAACAGGTCCAACACTGAAACCACTTTATCTGGTTTCTGCAAAGCATGGAATGACACCACAGCATTCAGTCTGATCAGAGCCTTGTAAGCACTGATTGGCTGTTACTTGGCCATTGGCAGGGCTCTGCCCCTACGACCCATGTCCAGGCCAGCCTCTGGTACTATTAGCACCTCCCAATGCCCCTTCCAGATTCTGCTACAGGGCCATTCTTGGAGAAGTTTTATGGGACTGGAATCTGACCCTTTAAATTGTGTTTGTTACACACTATATTGCAGAGATGTAACAGAAAAATAAGAGAAAAGGAGTCAGAAAGTGAGGGCAAGGTGAATTAAACAATGGAAAATGAAAGGCAGAAAAAATACAAAAATTAAGAAAGTAGAAGGGCACTGCATATACTCAACAGTCTGAGGAACTGACTTCCAGTATTCCAGTATTACTCTGCTTATTAAGACAACCAATTTGCTGAAGATTGTGTGCTCCCATTCTCCTATCTGCAACTAAATAAAAACTTAAAAATAATAAAGAGTGCTGCAGTATTAAAAGAGAATCAACCTCATACAGGGCATATATTGATCAGTCTAGTGATCTAATGATAAATGATTTATTATCAAGGGAAAAAAGTCTCTAATTGGGTCAGGAATTGCTTTGCATTCAACTGTATTGTGTAAGATAATGCAGAAATCAGAAAAATTAAGAATCCATCAGTACTTGTTCAAACTTAAAGAATGTGTCTACCCTTTATCAATCTCATCAGACGTCAAACACGATTTCATAAATATCAAAAGAAAACATAAACTAGTCATAGGTTGTTAAATTTTGGATACAATTGAAACATATATACTATCCATATGTTAGCAAAATAAAATGACAGAATAAGTTAATTCACTGTTTCTAACTCATCATTTACTGTAAAATTACCCATTTGAAATATTTTAATAAAATTTATGCCTTCTGGGTTTTTTAGACATTTCTAATGCAAGTTGAGTATGAAATTTGGGGGGATCTGAGACCCTCACAGTTGCTTAATCAGTTTTGCACATCTGCAATCTGCTGTTCATGCTGCTACTAACATAAACAGTGATACTCGTTCTGTCAATAAAAACAGCATCGATGCTAAGAAGCAATTTAGAATATTGATCCCTAGCAGTCTCATATAATCTAAAGCCACTGTTTATTATCCATTATCACCCATTGCTAGAAAAACATTTCCCGCTCTCAAATTTCAGACCATTATCTAACTGCTGAGACTGCTGTTGCTCTTATTATAGAGTCAAATGCTTTCAATATGCGACTCCATAATTGTACTGCAGGGGAAAATTCCACAGAAACTCCACTTCAGTTTTAAAGAACAAGGAGGACTGGGGGAGAAGGATTTTCTCTGAGGAAGCTGTCTTGCTTGAGTTCCTGGAACAGCTTGGCTTCAAAGGACCCACTGTGCCTCCATCTGAACAATCTCTGTTGATTCCAGCTGTTGCCTAATTGGCCCATGACTGAATAACACCCCTGAATGTGTTGCATTTGTATCACCAAAGTAAACAAGCCATCTTCACCCTGCACCATGCCAGTGCTAACTAACACTGCCTAAAAGAAAATGTTCTTATCTGAGTGCTCTGCTCCCACATTTCTGGATGCCTGTGGCCTTTGTACAATCTCTATGATTGAATTCCCTGATGAGGCCTCTGGTGGGATGACATACACTACACTTAGACAATTTAATAATAATAAAGTAATAGTAGTAAAAAACACTTGCAGGAAAGTCCAATGCATGTTGTGTAAAAGTGTCAAATAAATAAGTTAGTGTTGTATATCTAGAAATAAGTTGGAAAATTACTTTTAAACCTGTTTTCTTGATAATTTTTTTTTTTTTAAATAAATTCTAACTTCAGGGACATATCAATATTTTTCTTTTCTCTTACTCTATTTCTGGGGATGAATTTGCTCTAAATATTTAATTTTGGAAAATAAAAGTTGTTGGCCTTTCAGCTGCATTTTTTTTCCCCTGAAGAAAAGGTGAAGAAAATACATTTATTATATAGTTGATCTGGGAGGGCTTTTTACTATCCTTTTGTTGTTGTTTTTGTTATGGAAGCCTAGGGTAACAGCTGTCATCTGCAATGGCAATGGTGACGTAGAACTTAATTGTCACCGGCTGACTGATAGGGTTAAACTTGCTTACTGACAACCCTGGCCAAGATCTAAATAAGGTAAACAAATAAAGTAAATAAGATTTGATGGTTTACCTTCCAGTAACCATTTTCAAGGGAAGTGTTAATTTTAGAAGAATTCGCCAGATCTTGCCTTCTTTGAGTAAGGCCTGTAATTTTATTTGAAGGGGAAAAAAAAAATGTGTATCGATATACTCTCTATATTGTACACATGATACTATAATATACTTTAAAAATTCTTACTGATATAATTATAGCAATATTAGGAATATATAATAATGGGATCCATCATTTTATGGAAGCCACATTTTTAGGAACTCAAGAATTCTTTTTTTTCCCTTAGTGCCCACATAATGATTTTTTAAAGTTATTTTTGATTAAGTAATTTGCACCTCTCTGTACAAGATTTCTAAGCCTACACAAATCATTTAGAAAATGCAAACGATTTTTTATAAGTAAGGGTCCAGAAACAGTTGGCAGTTATTTTTCTGATGTGTACAAACACGTGGTTATATAATTAGATTGATGACTAAGAATTGTTTAGTCCATTGGAAATTGCCTTTTGACTTTTATAAAGCTATGCCAGTTTTAAGGCCTAGCATACCTGAGAGCCAATGACATGTTGAAGGTAGTACGTTGAAGGTAGTACAACTGCACTGAGGACCTGAGCTTCATGGAAAGAAAGGATCCAAATACTAAGGGAAGGCATGCCTCTAAATTGAAAACCCTGAGAATGCAAGGCACTGTTCCATCTAGTCGAGTAGTTTTGAAGTCCAAAGTCCAAGCATTTTAGAACATCACTAATAGAATATCTTTGTCAAAAATGCCAGAGGGCCTAAGACTACGAGTATCTATATTCCAGCATTCTAGTCAGGTAAAACTAGAAGTGCAAGGCAGTATGGATTTGTTATTATTGTTTTATGTCTCATACTGTATTTCAAAGGTTTATCTCAGTAAGAACATTTTACAAAATAAACATGAGGAACTCAGATAAATTTCCAAAAAAGAGAGAAATAAAAGCATTTGACAATTCCTAGACCAGAGAGTTCTGGGAACAGACAGGAAGAGTGATACTCTGATCTTCAAAGATTCAATTTCTGTGCAGATTCAAGAAATAAAATGAAAGCCTTAATCAAGCCCTTTCACCTCTCAAAGCCTCTGTTTCCTCATCTGTAAAAGTGCATATGGAATTAAATAATACAGTCTATTTCACATCCCTTATGCTGTAACTCAGATAATAGTACTTTTTATCTGAAATAATTTTCTTCTACTAATTTATATTTGAAAATTTAATACCCTTATTGTGTCAACGTCCTTTCTCACCAGTAGCCATTCTTGGATAGCTTTTAAATACTTAACAGAATCTTCACTCCAATTCAAAAGGCTGCCTTCAAGTGCAGTGTCCCAACTAGGAGAGTTCTGATATTTTATGAGTAGTAACATTTGAACTTGAACTGGAGAAGTCTGCCCTTTCAGATATGAAAATAAGGCCTTCCCAGCAGGCTTACTACAGCAAAATATAAGACTCATTAGTGAAAACGAGAGGTTCAAAAGCACTGCTTTCAGGTGGATGCTCTGTATAGCCCTGAAGCACAATGGTTTATAATTAATATAGCTAAGGGAAAAAGAGATGACCATCATCAAATTTAGGAGGCATCTGGCCAACGTCCACACCAGTGGCTCAACAGAATTTAGGAAACACAAATGAAGTTTCTATGTAGAGATTTTCTAATGGCCAGAGATTTACTTAAATCTCTCTTTTCAACCTTCAAAGCTATTTAACCGACATGGAAAGGATTCATATTAAAATCTTGAATGTAATTAACCAGAAGACTTAATGGAAAGCAGGCACATCTTAATAATAAACCAAAGTAAAATATGAGCATTTCATCAAGAAAAGCTTTAGTATTTATTTTATAAAACAGGTTTGGTTTCTCTCTTTTTAAGACTGACAGGAAAATATGAGCATAAAGAAAGCAAAGAAATTCAACACATTTTAATAAAGGCATTACAGTTTTCAATAATTTATAGTCAGCTCCAGTTTGTAAAAAGAGTAAAACTCTATACAGTGTATTCTAGTCTGTTGACAAGACTACTTTACTTTAAGTAAAAATGATTGCTTTCATTATTTAGCTAAAAGTACTATTTTAAAAAGTTATTAACTGTTGAGAGCTTTGAAATAGGGTAGGTAGGCATCTAGGGTGTAATTTATTACTCTTTCATTTTTTTGCAGATCTAATACAGCTTCAGACAACAAAAAAAACACCAAACTTTTATGTTATGAAGAAGAAAATCAACAATAGCAAATGATATTTGAGAATTTCATTCAATAATAACCAAAGAATTAATATGTCTTGACAAACAAAACATGAGAGAGACTTCATGAAGATATAGAATCCACCAAGTATGACTGAATTAGACTAAAATATGATCTGATTAGACATACACATGTACACTCAGAAAAACGCCGGTAAATATTACAACTTGTAATATATATTTGTCAGTCAGTTTTGCTTAATCAGAATATAAAATTTCATAAAAGCTGTAGCTCAACAGAACAAAATTACCACACTCCTAATATTGCAAACATAATTAACTTTGAATTATGTGAATTAATAGTGCCTAACAAATTATCATTCAGCTCTGAAATTAAATTCTTTCATACCATTAGATTTGTTTGTCAAGCTCAAGTAGGCAAAAGTCATATCTAATAAAATAATTATGGTGCTTTGCTAAGAGTGCCTTTGAGAAACATAGATTTATCCAAAATAAATCAAGGAGTTTCTATTATTAGTTAATTTGTGAATATAATAGCATCTACCTAATAAAATTAAGGGACAAGTCTGATGGTGTTACATGTTTGTTACAGGAAGCCCTTTTATAATTATCTCTTTAATATTTTATATGATTATTTCGTGGTTACATACATGTAATATAAATACATTTAGTATTGTGTTAGATTTACAGATCTTTTCCCATTAAAGTTATACTAGTACCTCCATTTAAAAAAAAAATCACGATCATCTAAATTTTAGTTTACATTATCTATCTCAATTTCCTTCATTTATTCTCAAAATATATTTCATATAAATAAGAAATCAAGGAATATAATATTGAAATATTCTCATATGACCACAGGAATTGGAATTTGAAATATACACTTTTGATATTGCAGAATCTATCCACGTAAATTGTAATGTTTTGTTGAACTGAAATTTTAATAAATCAGGAGCAAGGATGAAGACAGGCATCACTTCTTTGCCCATATGTCTAATTAATTAAGTTTCCTGCAGGATGTCATCTAAACACTATAGATACAAGCAATGATAAAGGGGAGGCTTCAGTGTGGCCTGTAGAATGAGTGAGAAGAAAGACAAGTGATTTTGAAACAAAATAAAATAAAATTCTAGCAGATTCAGTTGACTTGAATGATGACATAATGCCTCTGCTTTCTCATTCAAACATGAATGCAAGATAATTTCCCAAGATCCAGAGACCTTGGTAAGCTCAGCCAACTTTAGGTTTTCAGTACTGTTAAACTGTGGTTTGAGACTAAGTGTGTCATGTGGGGAAAGAGAAAAGTTCAACTAGGTAGTGTTCGGAGCCTGAGTTTAATTTTAAGGCTCATTTTGCAATACTACCTTATACTAAGGCTTTCTGTATATTCTAATTATAAAACTGAGTTAGTGAGATGGTAAGGACGATGCTTATCTGGGATTTCCTTCTGCAGTGAAGGATATTACTACCGTCAGGCACATACTGGCCTTTTTTCATAAGTCTTCTTACCTACCCTACCTTGAATACAGCATGGGGTATATAAAGTAATTTTCTAGTTAGAGTAATGAGCTTGTTCTTGATTCTAGTTCTATCTATAACCCATTGTAGGATCCTACTTGTCACAGGTGGCTCAAACACGCTAGGTGAATTGTCAGGGTTAGATGTTAGTCGCCATGGTGAAATAAATGAACAAACAATAGAAGGAAGATGATAGATAGATAGATAGATAGATAGATAGATATAGATAGATAGATAGATAGATAGATAGATAGATAGATAGATTGAACTACTGGTTCCCGGGGAGATAGAACATGTATGTGCCTTAATCAGAACAGAACATCTAACGCCATGTCTATTTTTCATTGAAAAATCTTTTCTATGATTTTAATGAAAAAATAGTACCTATTATCTCAAAGTTGCGTAAAATGAAATTTCTGGGCTAGTAGAATTATTCATAGCAAGGCAGTTTGTTTAAATATTTAGCATAACAATTTTCCAATAAAATATAAAGCTTTACCCTTTGAGACAGTTTTATAGTTTTGAAAAGTGCTTACCAAAGTCCTGAGTCACCAAAGAAAAGCTGGCTTGCTGGCCATCAAGACATGATCACTTATTGGAAGGCTTTTACTATAGTCGATAAACCTTATTCCAGGATTTGGCCCTCCTAGCAAAAGTTTTTGTCAACATTCCATGTTGACTATGGGTAGGATTGTGAGCAAATGGACTCTCTATGCCTCAGTTGCCTCCTTTATTCAATAAGGCTAGTAATAGTACCTATGAGTACTATTACTATTTGTGATGCCTCAATGAATTCACTTATAGATTAATAAGAACAGACTGTGACACATAGTACACAGCTATTAGCTCATAATTATTACAATACATGATGTTATTAATTTGAATCCTATCATTTTATCTCGAAGCTAGTATCTATCTATGTAGAGGTCACTTTTAAAAATGTATGCTAATCATACTGGAAGGCAATTGATTATAGCATTTATTTTCACTTAAATTGTGTGTATTTTTTTTCTAAATATGTAATAACTCTCCCAGGCTTTTTGTTTTACTTTTCTCAAATATTATTTTCATTAAATGGTAGGTAATTTTGGGATTATAATACCTAAAAAATTTCTTCTAAAATCAATTTATATTCAACAAATTCTATTCTCAGATGCCCTAAGTACTTCTTGAATATTTTCCCTCCTCCCTAACATTTTTATAACATTTTCATTACTTAACTTCTAAGAGCAAATGACTGTTATTAAAACCAAATTTTCACAGGCTGTTAGTTTCTAGTGCAGATCATTGCCTCTAGGTGTTGCAGAATCAAAATCAAAACTACTAAATAATTTAGAGGTAAATTAGCAATTAACTGAAAATGACTTATCGCAAACTGTGGTTCATATGTGGCAAGTGGGCTGACAGAATTATTACAATCTGGCAGATCAGTAAAGTCTCTCTCTCTCTCTCTCTTTCTTTTTCAATAAAAACCAATAAAGGACATAGAAATGTATTTATATAATAAAAATAATTAAAACAACTACATTTCTCTTCTCCTGAAAAATTAATTGTGGCTAAAAACTCTATAATGTGTTAGCATATAATTGTTACTATAATCTTATATGTTAGGAAAAAAGAAATCCTGTATATAGAAACAGCTGGAGAGAACGATATTTGATATTGAGGTAGAAGTTTGTAATTTCATCTCATTTTCTATTCAGCTATACACCCCCAAATCATTTAACTATTTTAAAGGAACTTGAAAAGTAGAAAGCTTTATTTGGGGCTAGTAAAGTATTTGATTCTGTTCCAATATGAGGATATTGGAAAGGAAAACATAAACACAATAACAAATACAACCTTTGTCTTTAGACACCAACATAAAAATGATTGAAAAATTCAAAATTATGGAGTTGGAAAGGATCTTACAGATTGCCCCCAGACTTTACAGCTGAGAGGGTTCAGATGCAGAGGGGTTAATTATCGTGCCAAAAGCAATACATGGGTTTATACCATTCCTGGAGCAAGAACCTCTGTCTTCTAATGCCAGATCTCATGTGCTTCCTGTGTCTCAATTCCAAACAAATTATTGTGGATCATTGGTTCCTGCTAACGAATTGTTTTTGAGATAAAACATTTCTAGTGGTTTGAGTATAAGCCCAATAAATAGAAGCAAAGGGCCACAGGTTTGTAGCAATACACCAGATTTCTCACATCACTCACTTTTCCCATACGAGGTGATGCCAAAACTTCAAAAGGAAAAAAAAGATAGATTATGCTTAGCTTGACTTCCATAGAAGAAAGGCCCTGATATCCTATTCTACCCCTCTAAGAAATAAATTGTAGATCTCAGTTCTCTCCTTTCTGATCCTGTATCTAAGGGTCTCCTTGGTATTATTTTGCCCTCAGTGGGAAAATGAAGACCTGACCAGACATTCTCAGTCCAAGAGTGCTTTTTCTACTTATATATTCGTTCAACAGTTTGCTAAATCATGACATTCTTGAGAGCCAGAAAAGTTCTTATGTAATGCCACCTCCCATAATTTGACCAGCACCTGACAGGTGCCAAATAATTTTAAACTATTGATTCAGTCAGTCATTGATCTTCACGGGTTTTTTTTCATGCTGGAAATTAACTTTTTTCTATCTATTTTTCTTTTTTGGAGAAAGTTTATTTCCTCTTCTAATTTTCCTCCCAACTTTTCTGTCAAGAAGTACAGAACTATGTACTCTGCGCTAGTAAGAGCCTAAGGGTGAAATTCGGCTAATCAGTAATGTAGTTAGACTTAGCTAGTTTGCGGTTTGACTCAGCGCATAGCTCACTATCTAGCCACTTGGCGGTTAGAGCCACCCTGATATTTAGCAAGTTCCTCTTTGTTTCTTCCCTCACTGATTGACTTAAGAACTCTGTTTTGTTCCCTTTCTCAAGGCTACACATATCTTGTGAATCAATTTAATTAACACAATCCTAACCCGAAAAGAGCAATTTCTTAATCCTCAGGCGCCCAGATACCTGAATACATATAAAGCCTCAGGACCCGATGGCCAGTCTGAGTCGGGAGTCCAGAGGCAACATTATCTTAAAACAGACCAGACCCTGGAAGCGATGTCAGCCTGGGACCTGCCTGACCTACCCCCTCTTTCCTTTGTTCTTCTTCTTATGTATGTATAAAACCATCTGCTTGTTCTGAAAACAGGGAGGTGGCCTTTGGACAGGAATGTGCCATCCTTCCAGAATGCTGGCATTCTGAATAAACCTGCTTTTCTTTCCACCAACCTTGTCTCTCTATTTTTAATGTTTTCAAGCGCAGGCAGCCAGACCTTACTTAGCATGGTATCAAGAGCGCAGGCATTCAGTATTTAATGGAAAGATTACTTCATAATTTCAAATTGTAATAATATTTTTGGAGTTTATAATACTATGTTTCCTAAAAGAAAATAGTGACTTACTGCTGTCTCATGATCAGCCTAGTATCCATTTTCACAACCCCCATCCCTCCGGGTGTATTTCTCTTGTATTAACACTTAGGCGGTCATCCATTGTAGTAAAATCCCAAGACAGAAAGACAATTATCTTTCCAAATGAGCTTGTTCCTAATTAGTGAAAAATAAAATACCTAACTCAGAAATGTTTATTTTCCTTGTGTCTCAACGTACACGAATACTACTGTTTTAGCTTTCAACCAAGATTATGAGCATGATTTTTTTCTTTCCTTTGGTACCAGGATCTACAGGCAGTAATACAGACACATTAAAGAGCCCAAACCAAGAAAAGGTCTATAAATGTGAACAAGTAATAGAAATCAGTGACATATTGGAGGGCAATTGTAAGTTAGCCGTCTGATGAAGGACACACATAATCAGTGAGGTCAGGGCAAGGCAGACAAAACAAAACAAAACAGATAGTCAGGTCAGAGGCTGACAGATGCAGAATCTAGAGCTCAGACAGGTAACTGTGTCTAGAAATTAACCTAAAATCTATAAGCCAAAGGATTTTCTACTTTCAGAAAGTAGGACAACAAAAAGAATTAGCTGATGCAGGACTTCCTGTTGGATCAACTGTTGCTCTGGCTGCCTCAAAACTAGTTCTATCCCCCTCTTGTCCTAAAGGAGACTGACCGAGGAGCTGCAGAAGTGGCCACTGAGCAAAGCCAGTTGGGGAGAAGAGCGTGGAAGCAGGGCATACCCACTGACTGCAATCTGGAAAAGCCAAACTCAGCTCACATTGGGTCTTGAATATTACAGTAATAATTCAGTCAGTATCAGTAATATTAGTTCATTTATAGATTGAAGCCATGCATTAACATTGACAAGGACCTTGATTTTGACCTTTATATCTTGTTGACTGGCCAAATAATTCTCCAGGCAATCCACCAAAAGAAAACAGTTTATTCGGGAAAAGAAAAAGAAATGGAACCAACCAGGGAGTGCAAGCACACTCGTGGCCGGACAGCCCACCGGCCACCCACATGGAAAAAGGAACCCAGCACCCTACATGGCTTCTCCCTTTATTCGCATCCCTCCTCCCAGACGTTACAACAGAGTTCAACAGGAAGTCAAGACTAGAGAGTTAACAAAGGGCCCAGTTCCACCCATAGACCTCCCAGCTCTATGGTTAAGAATCTTAAGATGCCAGTTTACTTTTATCACTCTCATGTTCTTTTTCAAGAAATTTTTCTATATTGTTTTCTCCACCCAGAGACCCACTCTGATTTTGAAGTAAAAGCAGCAAAAAAGTAAAAGCTTGTCAAATTACAGGAGAAATGCTGGAGAAATTTTCACAGTTTTGAGCAAATTTGGCTTTCCTGTCCACATTAGCTTCTTCTATCATGATCTTCTAGGGCAGGGGTGTCCAAACTGTGGCCCGTGGGCCAACTGCGGCTCACAATCTATTGCTAATCGGCCCACAGTAAATTCCAAAAATATATTTAGTTTACTTAAATAAACCAGGTGAGGCAATACGTACTTTACCTGAGTGAGTGGCCCGGCTGTTTGTGTATTTTACCGCATATGGCGGTTGGTGAAAACCGTTGAAAAAAGTTTGGACACCCCTGTTCTAGGGTATTTAATGTAGTGAGACAGGTTAGTTAGCATGTTGCTAGGTAGACAGGGAGGTCCCTGGTGGAATAAACAAAAAAGCAGCCATATCCTGAAACTCCAGGTTCTGGAATGTCTCCTTCACTCCAGGAAAGAGATATGAGAATACGCCTTGTTAATAAATCATCTCGAATCCCTTTTGGCTGGACAAAGGAACAGATCTACTAGATAGGAATAGGTTATTTTGTTAATCCCTTCAGCATGGGCAAACAGGACAACCCTGATAGATGAATTCCATTAGAGGGCTCCAGCCCCCTTCCCCAAGCAGGCAAGGGAAAGTATAAAAATAAAAGCCTTTTGCCTTAGCTAATGGGCTTCCCAGTTTTGGGTACCCCCTCCCGCTTGGGAACTGCAAGCTCTTCTCCTGCTTTTAATAAATTATCTTCTTTTACAACTCCTTGCCTCTCCCTGGTCTGTGTGTCCGTTCTTTGGCTTCACGAGACATGATCCCAGCCTACACCCAGAAATTGCTGGCAGATCCTACATCATTTGGGGGCTCATGTCCAGGATTGAAAGAGAGGTAAATATTATCTGTGCCTTTCCACTTGCCCACCCTATGGGCCTTCATCATTTTTGTCTCCTTTTCCTATCACACAAACAGTAGGCCTTCGTCAGCCTTTAAATGCAAAAAGCGTAGCTGCTACTCTCTAGACTCGAAGGGCAGGTCTTGCAGAAGGGCTCTGGCTGATCCCCTCCGGCACTGAGCGTGAGGAATGTCGGCCACAGTCCAACTGCCTTTTCTCTTACTTTCTCTCTCGGGTGGAGTAAAGCCCAAAGACAGCGTACGGTTGAGGTGAATGGTCCTTGGCAGCAATTGCAGGACTCTGATCGTTGCTACTCTGCGGTGTGTCCCAAAGGCTCCCTGGGTCTTCCCCCAGCTCGACTGCCCATAAGGGTGCCATTTGGAGGTTTCCCTCCCCTTCTTTGCTATTTTTTGTCATATCTTTCTGCTGCTTTTTCCCTTTCCACGAGGAGACTGAATATTGCTGCGTGGCCAGGATTGTGGGCCTTTGCAGATAACTGAGGGATCCTGGTCATAGCTACTCTGGTGGGTCCCAAAGGTCCCTCTGGACCCTTCCTAGCCTGACTGCCCATAAGGGTGCCAACAGGATAACTCCTTTGTCTCTGCTATTCTTTTATCCTGTCATCGTCTCTCTTCAGCTTTTGAGATGCTGGTCTGGGGCCTCTTCCCTGCGAGACCTCTGCAACACTCCCTGCTGACGTTAAGACATCTTAAGATAAGAATATGGACCTCTGCCTCTATAGGACATCTCTTGCCACTAAGGATAAAACTTACTGGCATTTAGCATTCCCTCTCATATTATTCTCTTGGGATCTCCTCCAAGCTTTAAAGCGCAGATGGAAGTGTCCTGATCTCCACCCCAAATCTCTCTGTTGTTTTTGTGATCTTTCCACCTGTTGTTGATTCTTCAATAACTGTCTGGCAGCCCAGACTCATCAGGGGCTCCACCCATAGAGTCCCAAATACCTCGCCACTTTCCTCTTACACCTCTGCTTTTGTCAGCCATCTGATAAAATTCCCACGGAAGGGCGATATGTTCCAGACTCACTTTATCTTAAGAAGGAAGCTTTATTTGAAGGATTTTGGAACTTCTGTTTCCTCTTTTTGCCCCCTCTTACCTATTGGGTATCAAAACTTCCCCCTTTGCCTTTCTGCCCAGACCACATGTCTTCTTTACAAGCCTTGAGTAACTCCCTTCTTAAACATCTTTATTTAGAAGACCACTATTATATTAATCGTGCCATCAATTTTTGTGATGCCCAAAGTCGTGGCATACACCCCTCTACCTTAAAGCACCTCATTATCGGCCACACCATTTATTGGCCTGTGGGCCAGTGCCAGATATTCAGGTGGGGATACACACATATGGATTTGGTTAGGTGCCCACCAGAGCCATCAGCCGGGCCGCTCAGGTAAGAGCGAATAATCCTGGTGCGGTGTGTCTCCCCACCCGACTCGGAACTGGTCGTGCAGTATCCATGGCTCACATAATCTGGGGAATACCCTAGAACAAGTTGTGGGAGATTAATTGCAAAGGGACACCTTTCTGTTCTTCCTCCCTTTCAGATGGGCAAACAGCGCTCACGTGCCCTCACCGCCATGAATTGCATCTTGAAACATTGGGACAAATTTGACCCTCAGACTTTAAAGAAGGGGTACCTGGTTTTCTTTTGTTCCGAAGTTTGGCTTAAATACACATTGGAAGATGAGGAGACTTGGCTTTCTGAGGTAAGTATTAATTACAATACTATCATGCAGCTAGACCTATTTTGCAGAAAGGGCAAATGGTCAGAAGTTCTATGTGTTCAGGCTTTTTTTGCCCTGAGGGACAACCCAGATCTCTGTAAGAAATGTAGAGTTGAACTGAGTCTTTTGGCCGTGATCTCTTGCTTCCCTCCTCCTAAGGAGACCCCTTCTAAGAGGATTCCTCTTAAGGAGATTCCTTCTAAGGAGACTCTCCCTAAGGAGACCCCTCCTAAAGGGACTCCTCCAAAGGAACCCCCAGTGGGATCCTCCTCTCCTGAGGAGGTCCCTTCAACAAACACCCAGTCAAGGGATCATCCCCAAACTTTATATCCTATTCTTCCTCCAGAGCCGGTTCCTGCCCCAGCTCCTTTTAATTGTCCTCCACATCCAGGACCTCCTGTACAGAAGCACCCCCAGCGTGGAGTAAATCTCCTTCCCTCACAAGAGATACCAGGAGGAGAATTTGGGCCTGCCAGGGTTCAAGTCCCTTTTTCCTTACAAGATATCAGACAAATAAAGGGAGATCTAGGTAAGTTTCCAGATGACCCTGACAAATACATAGAAGCTTTCCATAATTTAATCCAGGCCTTTGAACTCTCTTGGAGAGATGTTATGTTAATCCTGAATCAGATTCTCACCGGTTCTGAAAGACAAGCAGCCTTGCAAGCTGCTGAAAAGTTTGAAAATGATCAGTTCCTAGCACAGCATGAGAGCCAAACAGGACAGGACCCCATTCCAGAGCCTTTCCCTACTGGGAAACAAGCAGTGTTAACTGATGATCCACAATGGGATCCTGATACAGCCATGGGACATTGGCAGAGAAGACACTTTCCAGCATGCATTTTAGAGGGACTGAGGAGAACAAGGGCCAAACCCATCAATTATTCAAAACTATCCACTATTAGCCAGAATCCGGAAGATAATCCCTCAGCCTTTTCAGAAAGGCTCAGGGAGGCCTTAATTAAACATATTCCTATAGGGCCAGAGACCTCCGTAGGGGAAATTCTTTTAAAAGATAAATTTATAATGCAGGCTGCCCCAGATATCCACAGGAAATTACAAAAATTGGCTATTGGTCCTGAAGGCACCTTGGAACAGTTACTCAAGGTAGCCGACACTGTCTTTTACAATCAGGACCAGGAGGAAGCCTAGGACAAGGAAAAGAAAATTAGAAAAAGACAGAAATACTAGTGGTTGCCTTACAGGGCACACGGGCAAAGGGAAGGTCCCACTGCCACCCATGTGGACAGTCCAGTCACCGGTGAAGAGAATGCCTATGGCAACCAGGGCCGACTCAGAGACCTCCGTGGCCCTGTCCCATCTGTGAAGGGGATCACTGGAAGTCAGAGTGTCCCCAGAGGCCTCCATCCCCGAGGCCAGTCTCATTGTCAGACTCCTACCTGGGACTGAAGGGTCCCGGGGCTTCTACCAGTGGCTCCCTCGTCCCATCTAACCATCAGGATCCCTGAGCCCCAGGTAACCCTAGAAGTAGAAGGAAAACCTATTGATTTCCTTCTAGACACAGGAGCCACATTCTCTGTCCTCCTCTCCAATCCAGGGGCCCTCTCCAATCGACATGTTATAGTCTGCGGAGTCACAGGCAAGCCAATTACTAAATATTTTTCCCAGGCCTTAGGCTGCATATGGGGCTACCTAAGTTCTCCCACTCATTCTTAATCATGCCAGAAAGTCCTACTCCTCTATTAGGAAGACACATTATGACGGTGATGGGAACTATTGTTCTTTTAGCCCCTGGAAGTATTTCTAGCTGCCTCCCAGTAGTAGAAACCAACATCAACTTTGATGTCTGGGCATCACAAGGGACAATGGGTCGCACCTTAATGCGATTCCAGTCCACATTCATCTTAAGGACCCCACTTTATTTCCTTGCCAGAAACAATACCCTCTAAAACCCGAGGCACAAAGGACTGATCCCTATCATTAACTGTCTCAAATGACAAGGGCTCCTTAGAGAATGCAACAGCCCTTGCAACACCCCCATCTTAGGGGTTCCCAAACCAAATGGAGAATGGAGATTAGTTCAAGACCTCCGGGCCATCAACGAAGCAGTTATTCCTATACACCCTATAGTTCCAAACCCTTACACTCTCCTAGCCCAAATACCTGAAAGTGCCAGATGGTTCACGGTATTAGATTTAAAAGATGCCTTTTTCTGTGTACCCGTGTACCCTGACTCACAATATCTCTTTGCCTTTGAGGACCCTGAAAGCCAGATTTCACAGCTCACCTGGACGGTCCTCCCTCAGGGGTTTAGAGATAGTCCACACCTCTTTGGACAGGCGCTCTCTAAGGACCTAACAGATTTTTCCTATAACAGCTACACTCTTTTACGATATATTGATTATCTTTTATTGTGTGCTCTATCTGAAGACCTCATCAGACAAGGCTACACTGCCCTTTTAATTTTTCTAGCCTCTAAAGGTTATAAGATTTCCACAGCCAAGGCCCAAATTTTGTCAGACTTCTGTCTAATACCTTGAGCTAATTATCTCTGAAGGAATGAGGGCCCTAGGGGAAGACAGAATTTGTCCCATCTCTACCTATCCCCTACCTAAGACCCTGAAACAATTAAGGGGTTTCCTAGGCATTACTGGCAACTGTTGCCTATGGAGCCCAGGATACGGAAAAATGGCCCACCCCCTTTACCAACTAATTAAAGATACTCGAACTGCAAATACTCATTGGCTACTTTGGAACTAAGAGACAGAACAAGCTTTTAGCCTTTTAAAACATTCACTGTTAAGTGCCCCAGCCTTAAGCCTTCCTACAGGGAAATCCTTTTGTTTATATATAACAGAAAGAAAAGGAATGGCTTTAGGAGTCCTAACACAACCCAGAGGACCCTCACAGCAACCAGTAGGCTATTTAAGTAAAGAACTAGACCTTGTAGCACGCAGCTGGCCGGCTTGTCTCCAGGCCATAGCTGTGGCTGCCCTCCCAGTTCCAGAAGCTACCAAGCTCACGATGGGACAAGACTTAACTGTTTTTGTCCCCCATCACATTCAAGGACTTCTAAATAGTGACAATAGTCACTGGCTCACAGATAGCAGCCTCTTGTGGTATCAAGTTCTTTTACTAGAAGGTCCTGTAACTCAAATATGGACCCGTTCTTCTCTCAATTCAGCCACATTCCTCCCCGAGGCAGGAGAAGAGCTGATATATAACTGCCAGCAAGTTTTACTACAAACCTATGTTCCTAGACCAGACATACAAGACACACCCCTAGACAATCTAGATTGGACACTTTTTACTGATGGGAGCATCTTTTGTAGAAAGGCTGGATATGCTGTTGTTACTTTACATAATACCTTAGAATATGCAAGCCTTCCTTCTGGAGCCACTGCACAACTGGCTGAGCTTATAGCTCTTACTCGAGCACTAGAGCTGAGCAAAGGGAAAAGAGCCAAGATATATATATATATATTGATTCAAAATATGCCTTTTTAGTGTTACATGCCCATGGAAGCATTTGGAAAGAAAGAAGCTTCCTAACTGCCAGCGGGTTTCCTATCAAATATCACCAGGAGATCAATCGACTGCTATAGGCAGTACTTTTTCCGAAAGAAATAGCAGTTATATACTGCAAGGGACACTAAAAAGGAAGTGATGAGATTTTTGAAGGTAACCGATTAGCAGACCAAACAGCTAAAAATGCTGCCAAACTGAGTCTTAACCCTACATTAACTCCTCTAATTTGGGATGGGTCCATAACCCACATTAAACCCCAACATACTCAAAAGGAACAAGAATGGGCTAAGACAAGGGGATACACTACCCAACCCATGGATTGGTTACAAGGGGAGCATGGCTGTGTACACCTTCCAGCTGCCAATCAATGGAAGGTTCTAAAAACTCTCCACCAAACCTTCCACTTAGGAAGGGACAAAACTTTACAAATGACTCAAAAATTATTCACAGGAGAAGACTTTCAAAAGACTATACAACATATTCTTTCATCCTGTGAATCTGCCATAAAAATAACCCTCTAATATCCTCAGACACCCATAGGGGTGCAAAGACAAGGCAAATACCTAGGAGAGAATTAGCCATTAGACTTTACCCATATGCCCAAGACCAAAGGATACAAGTATCTCCTAGTATGGGTAGACATCTTCACCCACTGCGTTGAGGCCTTTCCTTGGAGAACAGAAAAGGCAATAGAAGTAGTTAAGGCCTTAATTATGGAAATTACACCTAGACTTGGTCTCCCCAAGTGACAATGGGCCTTCTTTCAAACCTTCAGTCACAGAGGGTATATCAAAAACCCCAGGAATAGACTATTACCTCCATTGTGCTTGGAGGCCACAATCTTCAGGCAAGGTAGAAAATACCAATATATTATTAAAAGACATCTTAGAAAATTATCACAAGAAACTAGCCAAAATTGGACAGCTTTACTCCCCGTAGCTCTCCTCCGTATTTGAAATAGTCCAACTAAGTGTGGCCTAAGCCCTTTTGTAATGTATGGTAGGCCTTTCTTAACCAATGATTTCCTAATTGGTCACGAGACCACAGAACTAACCCAACATATAATTTCTTCAGCACAGTTCCAGCAAGCCATCCAACAATTATCAGAAGCTCAACCTCGATCGGATCAAAAACCCCCTATTTAATCCAGAAGATGAAGTTCTCATCAAACCTCTTCCTTCTCTATCTCCAATGCTAGATTCAGTGTGGAAAGGACGCTACATTGTGATTCTTTCTATTCCCACAGCAGTAAAGGTCCCAGAATTTGACTCCTGAATTCACCACTCTCGAGTCAAACCCTGTACAAGTACACCCACATAAGCAGAAGAAAAAGACAAAGGTCCTCAGTATTCTAGTTAACCTCTAGAGGACCTAAAACTTCTACGCCACACAGATAAGTACCCAGATGATACACTCTAGTTAAAAAAGACCATATTAGGGGGCGTCATTCTCCTTATTGCTGCTTTCGTACTTCTCTTTACTACATCTCTCATGTATATTGTCCTAGATTCAGCCCCTTCTTCCTGTCATTACTTGCATTGGGCAGGGGTGAGCCTAGGAATATTTTGTATTATTTTTGCATGCTATATTTTAATTAGTCTTTTGAAACTTTCTGACATCTAAGACACCATGAACAATTACTACATAATGTTTTATCAAGTTTCACTCTTTATAATAATGCTTCAACATGGGGCTCCAGAGAACCTCATACCATTCCAAAGAAACAAAAATGTACAGATTTACTTAGCCAAACATGAATGATGAATATGTCAGACTTTCGCCTTAAAGGAGAAAATTATGTTGAACAAACCTTTACCTCCTGTCTAGTTGGAGTCTGCACCCCCTTGAGTTATATAAAGAACTATACCACCCTTCAATACACTGATAAGGCCATATCTTACTCTGATACCTACAACTGGGGTCCCACTACTACCCAAAAAGACATGAGCATGTTTGCTATACAGGTTAGAACTGTATGTCCAAATGATAGCCTTAACTGCAGCTCCATCACTTTTATAATTTATATCAATGCACATGTTTAAGTACCTGCTGGATGGTTTCTTCTCTGTGGAAAGATGGCTTACACCTATGTTCCAGCTTATAGCACCAGGGGACCTTACTCTCTGGGAAGATTAACAGTCTTCTTACCCCAAAAGCATCGTCAGGTTAGACATCACAGAACTCACTCTAGATCCCAGCTCCAACAGCAATGTACATTTATTTAGTCCAGCTGAATATATTTCTTTATCTCTCTTTGTAGTACCTGCTATGACCATAGCCTTAAATGTGGAGATTAGCCACATTGCTTGTTCAATGGCAAAGGCCCTGAATGCCACTTCACAGGCTATACACGACATGGGCCATGAGTTATGATAAGTCAGAGAAGCGGTTCTTGAGAACCGAGCTGCCCTAGACTACCTACTCCCCAAACACAATCAAGGATGTGAAAATTTTAAAGGATTATGCTACTTCAATCTTTCCGATAATTCTCATTTAATAGAAGATAAGGTACAACAAATCCAAAACATAGTTTCCAGTATTAAACAACAGACAGGATTCTTTGGCTCTGATTTATCCTTCCTGACTTCCTGGCTTCCTAGCTTAGCAAGACTTAAAGAAGCCTTTCTCATATTCTGTTATTCATTATTATAGGAATTACCTCTTGCTGTTGCCTACGGTGCATCTCTGCTTGTGGGTCACCCACTAGCTGGCTACAATGGCCTTCAAAGCAACAGAACCCTCATCTGGATCTGCTCATCTACCGGGGACACTTAGACCTCTGGACAAGGCCTAGCTGCTGGTCTCTTTCTACATCCCTCCTCAGCCCGAAGTAGCCAGAGCAGTTGCCCCTATCTCCTAACGGAAGTTAGGATTGCATCTTCAGAGGGGGGATTGAGACAGGTTAGACAGCATTTGGTAGGTAGACAGGGTGGTCAGCCATATCCTGAAACTCCAGGTTCTAGAATGTCTCCGTCACTCCAGGAAAGAGATATGAGACTACGCCTTGACATTAATAAATTATCACAAATCCCTTTTGGCTGAACAAAGGAGCAGATCTAGCAGATAGGAATAGGTTATTTCATTAATCCTTTCAGCATCGGCAAACAGGACAAACCTAATAGATGAATTCCATTAGAAGGCTCCAGCCCCCTTCCCCAAGCAGGCAAGGGAAAATATAAAAGTAAAAGCCTTTTACCTTAGCTAATGGGCTTCTCAGTTTCGGGTACCCCCTCCCGTTCGGGAGCTACAACCTCTTCTGCTTTTAATAAAACTATCTTCCTTTACAACTCCTTGCCTCTCCCTGGTTTTTGTGTCCATTCTTCTGCTTCACCAGACATGATCCCAGCCTACACTCAGAAATTGCTGGCAGATCCTACATCAATAGCTTCTTCATTAGTTTGTCAAATATTTAGTGAACACCTATTATGATGCCAATTTTCCACTATAGAACATGACTATAATACAGGGATGGACTGTGGGAGGTAAAGAATTCAGGGAATGCCCTTGTCCAGTCCCTTTGATTTATATTACATGTCTCATTCTAGTTTGGACTTGAAATTATTTCTCCTAAACCAAACCAAATGTACTACTCACTCATATATTTGTCTAACATTTTTTGAGACTCTTTAGAATGTGCCAGGTAGTAGAAAAGCAAAGTTAAAAGATATATATTCCATGGTTTAGATAGTTTGTGATTTATAAAGGACACATACAAACAACTTGAATATTATCTCCTCTTGCTATAAAAGTATTTGCAATAGCATGCCTTATTTATCTTATTAGAAATCAGGAGAATTTTTCATTCTAGAATTAGAAAAAAGTCAATTGTTGTTATTGAAGAAAATTATAAAAGGAGAGAACTGAGGATTAGAAATTAAAATGAATAAAATAAAAATAGAGAAGAGGTTGCATGTGTGTGAGTGTGTGTGTATGTGTGTGTATGTGTGTGTATGTGTGTGTATGTGTGTGTGTATATATATATATATATATATATATATATATATATATATATATATATATATATATGATTTCCCCCCTAAGGAATGATAAAGGAAGTCATATTGGGTCATTTGTTTTAAGACAGGGGATTGTAATGATGGCACTATATATCTTCTATTGTGAGATTTGGATCTCTGGCATAATTTGATTTAACAAGTGTAATTTACTTGGGACTTTTTGAAAGTTTTCCTTTCTTTCTACCTCTTAATAATTCTGCTTGCTATACATTTACTATGCATACCAGTTTCAGTGTTTCTGTTTACTTAGGCCCAGGGCTGGTCTTGTGACTTGGGAGAGGTTTTGTGTCTGTATGGAATCCATGCCTGGCTCCAACTTAAGTCTACATAATAAATGCAAAGGTTGGATAACCAGCTTAACTGCACCTTCCCCCACAGCAAGGAACAAAGCTGAACTCTAGAAAATTCCACTATAGGCTGAAGCAATTTACACCCTGGTTAGAAAGTATAAAACTTGAGATGAAACAAAGACTCAACACAGTAGTTTATAGTAGTTTCCAGCAGACTTTACCCAGTCGATCCTTCTCTTACTTTAATAAATCTTCCTTCTATACTTCTACCTGACTCGCAAATTCCTTCACAACCCACAAGCAAGCAGACACAACAATTTGACTGCATTTTTTAAGTGCCTATGAGAACAAGATGAACTGAGTAAGCCATACAGAAAGTTGCTAATTTAATGATCACAAGTGGAAGTGGGTTTAAAGATGTCTTTGGCAGAGATGTGAGAGAAATGGTCAGAAGACAATAAAAACAGTTTTAAAAGCAGAAGTTACTCATCACCTTATGCATTCTGGATATTGTACTAGATACACCAATATAATGTAGTACAATACTCCTAATAACATTAGACAGACCCCTCCAAAGAGGTTAGCAAAGGATTTTCATAGATGTCTTGTACCATACACACACCACAAATGACTTAGTTTTCAAACAAATCCCTGAAATACTATGCTAAAACAAAAATCAAAGGAGCTTATTTATACTTCAGGTCTTCTTATAGTCTCTAACACAGTAAGGAAGAAATTCCAAGAACAAGAATATAGTTTATAGCAATCCTCATACTATTTTTAGACAATAGAACCTATTTTTCAAGGAGCGTATTAGGGTGTTAGTATCTTAGAGCCCTGTAAAACATGCTTCAGAAAATGTTGTGATTAGGCATGAAGGGTTAGGAAAAAAGGGTTTGAGACAGAAAATAAATAACTGTTAATATCATTTACCTGCACCAAAATAAAATAAATTCCCAGGTTCAAGCTCAGGAGAGCTTAAAGGAAGAGAACTCCTACAAGAGTTTCTATTTTGCATTAGAATGGCCTTGCTTATATATTTCAGTGTCATTGTTATTATTTTGGTTTTCTATCTTTATTGCATTATTTTGGTGAACTTAAGATGACCTCATATCATGGAACTTTGATCATTTTACTGTTGGGTTTTAGCTTCCTCAATCACAAATTCTTCTACCACGGGAAATTTCAGGAACTTAATCCCTAAGTGGGAAAAGAATCACTATAATTAGAGTCATGAACAAAGTGATGCTGACATTATGAGGAGAAAGATTTGACCCTTCCTGGGGTGGAGAAGTTTTATAAAAGATGACAATGGAGCTGTTATATATAACTCCCATTGAAGCTGCTATGGTTTACTTGCAGACTTGATCCAACAAAATATTTGAAAAGAACAACAAAGGGAGATGGTTATGGAATGGGCCTTGTCATGCTGTTTGCTAGAAAGTTTCTGGTTAATATTTTGACTCATCTCAGTATATTGTAGGTCATTATCGTACATATATTTTGTTATTCTTGTGGCCTCACTTTGTTTCTGATTCAGAATGATTGTGTGGGCTAACTTCATTTTTATAGCCTATTCAAATTATCCCTGGCCTACTTCTAACTTTTATCTGAAGTAGCATTCTTTAATACTATATTGGGTTCATGGATAAGACGGGAAATCATTCTAGTGTCTAGGCCCATTCTCCAAGCCTAACCTCAGATTAGAAGGCTCTTCTGAGTCTGAACACATTTCCCCATGGCATGAAAGTAACTTGTAACAAACTACAGATAGATGGCTCCTGCTGGTCCATGGCTGAGCTGTATGAGTCCCTGCCTAGCCATTCATGGAAAAACTGAGTGCTTTGAATCTCAAACAACTGTAATGATGGACCAGATAATAGTATTGACTCTATCAGCCCCAGAAGAAATCTCAGATGGTTTGTAGTTTCCACTTATTCACCTTATCCCTTATGATGTATCCCTTAGGACTTATGTCTTGTTGAGATAGACAAACCATAGGCAGTCAGGGACGTGAACACAGTGGAAGGGATTAAGACCGAGACCATAACCAAAGCCAAAGAAAATAACTCTAAAATAGCTAACAAACAAATTTAAATTGCAGAGCCTGTGAAGATTAACTGCCCAGGTACAGGAGACCAATCAGCTCTGACTCAGAGGCATTAATAGTTCTCAGCATAGCCCAGCTCTGGCGACATTCCACTTTCAGATCCCCCCTCTCTTCAGAGAGCTGTTCTCTTGCATTTTCCAATAAAACTGTACTGCTTAAACCTTGCTTCTCCAATCTGCGTTCCCATTCTTCGGAGACAGCGAGATCACGATCCTGGGAACACACCTATATCCTATATCATTAGGACTAAGAAGCAGAGGAAAAACAAACTGTCTCTTCTTGGTCTTCCAAAGTTATTTAGAGGTGAACAATGGAGAAAAGAGACCATAGTCAACTCTCACTGGATTCTTTATTCTTAGGCAAATTGAGAGGCAAAATCCTCTTTTGTTTTATCTGGGAGTATTTACAAGTTAAATACTCCAGATACATTTCTAGTTGAGTCTTCTTGATCATTATATGTTTATCTTTGACTCATGATTTAGGTTGACTCCAAAACAAATTTATTGAAAGGTTGAAACTGCATGCTTTATTTTTATAAGGGGACAAAGATAAACCATAGAGTAAATTCCCACTCACAGGCTATAATATTTCACCTTTTAAAACCCAATTATCAAGTTTACCTTAGCTTAGTATTATGCTCCAGAGTTCCTTTTCTTGTTTTTTTTTTTTTCTTTTTCCCTACTATGTTACATTTGATAGGCAATTGTAACCCTCATGATAATTTCTCTAAATAAACAAACTGATGAAAAGACAGTCCGTAGAGAATGTGAAACTAAAGGCTGGATAAATAACCTAAAGTAGCAAATGAAAGTGGATTATTTCAAAACAAAATTAACAGCATATAAAGACATTAAATAGAATACCACTTGGACCATTGATAAAAGTAAATACCTAGTGTCTTTCATTATTTATGAACAGATGTGGGCTACTAAAACCAGAAGATATTTCTATAAGTAAAGAAGAAGTGAGCTCCCAGGCTACAACAGGATTTAAGCCTCAACTAGTGTTTTTGCAGGGGGAAAAAAAAAAAAAAGAATAAAGTAGTTTGAGAGAGATCAAAAGAAGAGTACTATTTTGGAAAGGAGGGCTGCAGGGAAATCCAACTTTCTCTCCTAGAACTATGTTGTGCAAGGGCTCATACCAAAGCTACTCCAATATTTAACACAAAATCGGCACAATTATAAAATTTTAGAATAAATATAGTAAAGCACCTGTTTAAAGTAGAAGTCCTACTTATTATTTTTCTTAATTGATTTAGCTGTGCATTTCTTATTACTTTTGAAATACTCTAGCGTTTTTCCCTCAGTGTGCCAGAGAAAACCCCGTGAGACTGATGGGGAGACTGATGTAGTGAAAGGGCAATTAAACAAATATTAAAGCTTTTGCTTCCCTGAGAATACAGGAAAGCAAAGTCTTCGAATTTTACCTTAGGGGGAAAAAAGGTAAACAAATTTATTGTTGGAGTGAAAGAAGAACTAAATTATATATAAAAATAAAATTTTAATCAATGAAAATACTTTTGAAATAATTTGTATTTTAGCTATATGTGTATCAACTATAAAGGGATGTAATGATTTCCAGTTTTTAACAATTAACTAATATCTTGCTAAAAGTATTTCTCTTTTTGTTTAGTGGCTTTTTGTGGCTCTTTACATGTTTTAGAAAGACCAAAATATGTAACCATGAATAGTCATCTAGCGTACAAGAGAGTTAATATGTTCTGAACTAAATGCTCCCTCATATTTGACTAACAGATAGTAAACAATTCAATGAATCTCTGGTATTATAGTCTGGAGATGAACTTATGCAAAGGTAATAGTATGGTTTATGATAAGAGTTTGACGTTAGAGAACCTGGATTATGTCTAAGCAGATGGCTTAAAATGTAAAATAAACTAAATATAGTTAAAATTATCATATGACAAAGAAAAAATATTTATTTTAAAAGTCTTTCTTATAATGATATATTTAATTTTTCTAAAGAAATATTTTGTCATAATTTTTTTTTTTTTATTGTGACCTCAGGTTGAGTAGGATTATGGTGTTTTCCAATGGACACTTTATTATCAGGTAAAAGTACTAAAGATGGCATGAGGTATAGTGAGTGTGTACTCCCTTTTCAATTTATGTGTAGTAATACATGCATGAGAAGGAGATATCATATTGGTGTAATCCCCTTCCCCAGTGGAAGTGTGTTGGTAATTCTGCTCTTCCTCTGGATAGTCCCACTTAGCTTCAAGATAACTGGGGCCTATACCATCAAATAGCTTAGGTGTATTTCACGTGTGTAAACTTGAACCTACATCTGACCAAGTCTACAGAAGTACCACTACTTCCTCTAGTGGTTCACTGCTTTAGGAACTCAATAGCAATATTTGCCCGTTCAGGTCCAGACCAGCACTGTCTACAGAAGCTTATTTCTGGAGAAATGCTAACCAACTATCATTGTGCTCTACAATGGTAATGTAAATACATACAAAATAAGAATGAGATTTAAATATCAATATTTTGGGGAACTTAGTAAATAGTTTGGTAAGCTAATTCTTTTTTTAGTTGATATCCACATTTGTTTTTGCAAATTTATTCTGATAAAATATAATGCCATGAGGTTTTTAATTGGTTAAATGTAATTCTTCAATTTTCTCTCATTTACAATACATATATTGAATATATTCTCCCCCAGTAAATTGTCTTCTGATAAATCAGGAAGATTTCACAAAGGCAATGTTGTTTTCTTTCTTTCTTTTATAGATGTAATTTTTTAGAATAGTTTTATGTTCATAGCAAAATGGAGCAGAAGGCACAGAGACTTCTCATATAGCACACACATCTTCCCTTACTATCAACATCCTGTACCAGAAAGATACCTTTGTTACAATCAATGAATCTACATTTTAAAATTATAGCAAAGTTGCAGAATACAAGGGTAATATGCAGAAATCAATCACTATCCTATATAATAGTAATGAATAAGTGGAACTTGGATTTTAAAACAGAATACCATTTATATCACCCTCAAAATGACATACTTAGCTTTAAATCTAAAAAATATGTATCAAATCTATATAAGGAAAACTACAGAACTCTGGTGAATGAAATCAAAGAATGAATGAATGAATGAATGAATGAATGAATGAATGAATAAATAAATACAGACATACACAACCTTCAAGGATAGGAAGATTCAATATTGCTAAGATGTCAGCTGTTCCCAACTTGATCTACAGAGTCAATGCAATTGAAACAAACAACTAAGCAAGTTAATTTGAGGATATTGACAAATGAATTCTAACGCGTATATGATAGACCTAAATTTATAAAAGTCTTAGAAGATAACATAGGAGAAAATCTAAATGACCTTTGGTATGGTGATGACTTTTTAGATATAACACCAAAGGAATGATTTATGAAATAAATAATTGATACTGTGGACTCACTAAAATTAAAACAAAATCTGCTTTGCGAAAAACAGTATCAAGTGAATGAGAAGACAAATCATGGACTGGAAGAAAATATTTGCAAAAAATATCTGATAAAGGACCATTATCCAAAATATACAAAGAACTTTTAGAATTCAATAATAAGAAAACAAGCAACTCAAGTAAAATATCGGCCAAAGACCTTAACAGAATCACTCTCCAATAAAGATATGCAGATGACACATAAGCACATGAAAAAATGTTCCACATCATATATCATTAAGGAAATGCAAATTAAAAGAACAGTGAGATACCATTACACACTTATTAGAATGGCCAAAATTCAGAAGATTGACAACATCACATGCTCACGAGGATGTGGAACAATAAGAACTCTCATTCATTGCTGGTGGGAATTCAGAATGGTATAGCCACTTTGCAAGACAGTTTAGCGATTTCTTACAAAACTGAAAATACTCTTACTATATGATGCAGCAATCACTCTCCTTGGTATATACCCAAACAAGTTCAAAACTTTGTCTACACAAAAGTCTGCACACAGATGGTTATAACATCTTTATTCATAATTGCCCAAACTTAGAAGCATCCAAGAGGTCCTTCAGTAGGTGTATGGATAAATAAGCCATGGTACATCCAGACAACGGAATGCTATGAATATTATTTAGTATTAAAAGGAAATGAGCTATCAAGCCAGGAAAAGACATGGAGAAACCTTGAAAGCATGTTACTATGTGAAAGAAACTGTATTCTATATACTGTATGACTCCAATTATATGAGATTCTGGAAAAAGCAAACTATGGACATGGAAAAAGATCAGTGGTAGTCAAGGCATGGGGAGGCGGAGGGGTGAATAGGTGGAGCACAGAGGATATTTAGGGCAGTGCAGATACTCTAAATGATACCATAATGATGGATACATGTCACTACACATTTGTCCAAATGCACAACCCTGTAGAATGTATAGCACCAACAGAAAACTATAATATAAACTGTGGAGTTTGAGTGATTATGATATATCAACATAGGTTCATCAGTTGAAACAAAGGTACTACTCTGGTGGGAGATATTGGTAATTTGGAAGACTATGTACCTGTACAGATAGGAAATATGTGGGAAATCTCTGTACCTGGCACTAAATTTGCTTTTAAACTAAAACTTCTCTTAAAAGTTAAAGACAATAAAAGCAAAGCAAAAAATAAAAAATAAAAAATCTTAAAACAGTAACATGATGTTTTGATTAAAGCAATTGTCACTAGCTTAAGCTTATTGACCACAGGATAAAAAGTTATATACACAGTTTAAGAAGAAATATCTTAATTCTAGTAAGTGTCTCAGTTACTACATATTAAGCAGTCCTTGAAAAAATAATCCTAAAAATAAATTAAATAAACACACAAACAAATAAATAAAAACTACTCTTCCTAGTTCTTCAGAAAGCACACGCATGTTTGATATCTCTCATCCTTAGGGTCATGATACCATAGGTATGTCGTGGACTACAGTGTCCTCTCTGAACTTTTGCAATTATTTCATGAAAAATCCAGTTTTCATCATACTAATGTCTTGAGAGAGTAAAACTAAGCTGAATGAATATTAAATCAAGACAAACCTGAAGCAAAAACTCTGCATCCTTATCACAGTACCAGTCTGAGCTGAAACTGAGACATTAAGTGGTTGATGAAGTCTCAGAGTGGGAGAAGACACATCAACATAAATTTGCCATATGATAATTGAGTTGCAGAATGTTTGGAAACAAAAATAATTTTATCTTTCCATATGCTTATAGGTTAAAAGTATCATGGTCCCTCACATCTATATATCACTATCAAGAGTATCAGGACAAAGTTCAGAAAATCTCAGCAGTCATCAATTCTCATCTGTGTTTAATTACCTGAAAAATCTAGACAAGTTTGAATCATACAAGCCAGTGGTGTTTTTCATAAGCAACTGTTCCTAATAAACATACACAATCAGAAGCAGTTCTGTTTTCTTATCCCTCAGCATTTTTAAATACATGTAGAGAGTAAAGCAATGCTAGAGAGAGCACAAAACATGCCCTGTGAAGTGTTATAAGACAGTACATTTATTAAGTACTCCTTATGAGACTTTAAATATTTTACTCATGAATACCGTATAAATTCACAGTCTTTCTAATGCTGAAACTGTGATTGCTTTACTTAATGGATTTCTATTTACTATGTTTTTACCCTTGATCCTTCCCCAAAATATGCCAAAAACTTACTTTCTATAAATTCAGATCGGTTTCACCATTTCTGGAATAACCATACCCATAGCTATTTATGGTTTTGAAATGATCCTTTGTGATTTTTTAAATAATCGTGTATCACTGCTCCCACATTACAAAATCATCTGATAATGACATAATTGAACAACTGTTGGAAAATCATTAACTGTGAACAGATATTACTGATGAGCTCTTCAAAAATCTAGATGACATAAATATTTGCAATCTATAACTACATGAAGAATAAAAACACAACGTGAAGGAAATTCCTGTCTAACTTAACCCTATAGGGAAATTACATTGTAAAATCTCACAAATATGGAATAATAGCAGAAAGTTTGCTTCAATTATTGAACACCTTACAGAAATGCACCATTACTACACCCAACAAATAAACAAGACATGCTTAATTTAAGGGCCTACCTTTCTCATCTAGAATATCATCAGAATAAAAGGCCTATTTTTAGACTTGCCACTTGGATTTTTAAAAAATATATTGAGACTTATTTTAGACAAATCTTTTGTTTTAGTCACAAAGTGGTGGTCCCTATCTTTCCCAGCCCCATGTTGTGGATACTAAAACCATACGATCTGTACCCCACTGAGTTTCATTGCCCTCCAAGATCTTTTAGACCAGTAAAGGACATAGTTAAATACACAGATAATTGCAATATAATGAGATAATATTATATTAGACAAACATACAAAACAGCAAAACCACAGATAAGAAATTGTGTTATATTACTCTTATTATTTTGTTTTAATCAGTTTTAATATAGGATAAGCAACAACTAAAACTGGCAAGCTAAGCCACAGAAGTGCCATTTTCAAATACTGATGATGAATAACCTTCAAAGGAACTGCCACCTTACAATTACCTTTAAAAAGTTCAGGTAATATGGCTTTTTGAGATTAGTGTAGAGAGAGCAAAACAGTACGACAGGGAAATAAATCAAAAGTGCAATTCCCTAAGGGTCTTAATAAAATATGTTTCTACAATTAAGTTAATCCTTGAACCTAAATATTTTTAATAGTAACAATATTTCATATATATACATATATATGTATATATGTATATATATGTATAGTATGTCATATATACATATATACATATATACATATATACATATATACACATATATATACATATATACATACACATATATATATACATATATACATATATACATATATACATATATACATATATACACATATATATACATATATACATACACATATATATATACATATATACATATATATACATATATATACATATATATATATATATATATATATATATATATATATATATATAAAACTGATGCTACACGTTGAGACACTGGTTAATAAAACAATATCCTGGGTAATCATTCATTTTTTGATACACATATTTTATTTCAAGTGTGACTTACATAAATTGTGAGGGATACAGCACTTTCTTTGTTGTTGGATTTCAATCAATCCCAGAAGTCACAAGTATATTTCTATTTTGTTTATAAGCACAAAGTGGGGGCGATCACCATTCCACTTCTTTCACAGGCCATGTGCCACATTGAGCCATAATCCTTCTCTTGCTCTGGATGTATGAATTCTGTCCACTTGTACTTTGTGAAGATTTTAATCAAATTACATGTTTTAGTCATAGTAAAGCTATAAAAGTTCATGAGATTTCTATCCAAAAATCACTTGCCCTGAGAGGTTTCCTTTCAAATATACATAACTAATACACTCTGGTAAATATCAATATAAGCAAATACAAGCCCCATCCCCTTTCCACCATTTTATTAGTATAAACCTAGGAGTTGATGCTAAAATTTCAGGCTGAGATAAAATGGTTGCTATTTTTCAAAACATCACATGAGAAATCTTTAAAGATTATGTTAGTAATAAAAATAAAAAAAAGTTACTGTATTGGCTTCTGATTAATTATTTTTAGCTCTTGGTTAAAGGATAAAAAATTATCAAAAAGTCTATCATGAATTTATAATGCTCTCCAATATAAGGTGACAATCTCTAAGTTTCTGCTGTACTTAATAGATATATTAAAATTGCATATAAGGGTATCCTTGTGTACATATGTAATTATGAAGATTAAAGAAAGATGCTCATTAAATTTTACTAAGTCCCAATGGCCCTCCAAATCTGCCTCTTTCTAATTATGTATTACAGCTTAATACTTGCATTGTTCCTTACTGATTCCAACTTTATACATCTTTGAGTTTTTCAAGGTTGACATAAGTATCAAAGCAAAAGAGCCATATATACCAAATACATTTAGGAGACAGCACCAGTTAAGGCCAATGCAAGCATGTTGGCAGCAAAATATTGGTTATCTTAGAATCCAAATAAAGTTCATATCAAGACTTGCCTTTAAAATCCATTTCTTCTAATAAGCTTTCCTCCAGGACTCCACTTTCTCCTCAGAACTTCTATTGTCTGTATTAAATGCAGCACACTCAGAAAGAAATGGTACTGGGTCCTACTCACTACTCTGATCCCCCCAAATGTTTACTGTAATAACTGTAACAATCAAAGAGGATCAAATCCTAGTTGAGCTCTTTCTCTGTCTCTCTCTCTCTCATATTCTAGTATATTTATATTATTAATATCTATATAAATACCATACATCTATCTTTATAATAATACTTTGAAGTATTTAAATAAATACTTTCAAAGATGACCAAAAAATGTATCCAGAATGACTGAGCCTATATCTTGTACAAAAAGAAAAACAACAAAAAAACACATATGCAATGTGCTCAATATATTAATATTTGTAAAAGTGGTATAACAGATGATAGCAGTCTCCAATTTCTCTCCAGTGAGGAACAAGAGGTAATTGTTAACCAGGGCAAGTGAGACCTTGTCCAATCACTGTCCTTCTCTGTATGTCCCTGGTCTATAGTTCCATCTAGCCAGTTTTGCTTCAGAACCCTTATGACCGATCACACAATACTGTCAGTCTCCGTTTATGTACTCTAGAGATGGCTGACTCAGCATTATCCTCAATCATTCTGATATGTATCTATATGATATATGTCTGCTGTGTTGGCATTAGGGGTGGCAGTGGGTGTTGATGGCATGGAAAAGAGGTGACAGTGTGTGGATAAATGTCTTTTGATGGGATTTGTTATTGTGTTAGGTGAGAGTTTGCCACTGATCTCCATTTGGGTAGCACCATGACGTACATGACGTATCCTATGAAATAACATTGAGCATTCCCTCAGTTGCCGTTTAATCCTTTAATGTCCCATTACATGTCAGTTACATTTGCAGAATATATATATGTATATTTGGTCATGTAGTATTTTATTTATTCTGTCCATTAACAACTAATATTTGAGAACATTTACAATATTAGTGGAATTTAATCTAAGAGAAGTTCAACTTACATTTTTAAAAGTATTTCAATACTGGTTATTCATAAGAGAGATAATTATGGTCAAAATTATGTCAAAAACTTGTAATAAATATATGCTATTGCCTGTCTATTTTCACATTACTATAGTAATTGGTTATGTACTCTCTTATTTGGAATAAATGTGATGAGTACCTCTTCACCCAACTTTGTTAATACAACCACAGATAACTATGCTAAAAGTCAACAGCAGAAGAAATATCAAGAAGCAGCCATCTCAGCACTAAAAGATATTTCTATTAGTGAAGTAAACCTAATATTCTTTCTTGCAGCCAAAGAATTTTACACCGAACACTGCAAAATATATTTTAAAGCTTTATAAATTCAGAAGAGCATTGGGATGAAAGAGGTCGTTGCTAAAATCACAGGCTCTGGAACAAACTACATGGTTGAGTCTCAAAGCCACCATTTGCCAGCTGTGTAAACCAAAGAAAGTTATTGATTTTCTCAGTTTTTTTCATCTCAAATTTCATAACACCTAACTCTTTTAATGATTAACTAAAATATTATAAAGCACTTCAAATAACATCAGGAATTAAGTAAACACTATGAAAAAATTAGCTTGTATTTTTATTGTAAATCTCATTAGCAGAAAGGGACATCAAGAAAGCTTCTGCTCAGCTTCTTTCCTTAGCGGCTAACAAGTGTTAAATGGTAGTACGTAGACTGAAGCACAGAGCAGGGATTTCTGATCTCTCAGGGTCAAGTACTCCTTCCCATGTCATTACTTTATTATGTAAGAGACCTATACTGTTCTGTAATTTCAAGCTTTTTGCTGAAATTGATTCTCTAACTCAAAACTCTATTAGATCAATTCACATAATATTCCTGTAATGTGCTAAACAGTCTATCATGATACTAAGCATTTTGGCAGGTTCTCAATACATTGTTGTATGCAACTGTGAACTTTTGATAATTGAATGAATCAAGCACTTTTCTCCACTCATATAGCCGTTATTCAGCCATTTTGTTTAATTTTTTTTTTTCTAGATAGTCTTAATACCCATCTCGGTAATGCATTCTGCCATACCAGTGTGTTTGTAAAATTTTATTTGCCTTTGTACCCCAAACCAAAAAATGCTCAATTCAAAAAATATACTAAATGTAAAAGTATATTTTTAAAATTCCCAAACTATTTCTTCTTCTTCATGTTCACGTCTAAATTTTAAAATGTTTAATTCTAAATCAATAAATAGTGTGAGTATATCTACTAAAAGGAAATACTTTATCTAATTTTATGATCATTCTATCCATTATTCGCTACTCTTATATATGGTGTCATATCATTAAGTGACTTATAGATATCCTATTTGGCTTGAGTCTAGTTCAAGATACATAAACATTATTTTTATTTGTGATAATTCGAACTATTCTACTCAGTAGCATTTAAATTCTATTATCCAGCATACGAAGTTTGACAATTAAGTTCACGAACTTGTTTCAACCATGTAATATTATTAGAGAATACATTTAAACTACTATCTGAATATTAATACCTGAATTTAAAAACAATTATCTATCAATTAAATTTCTAAAATTATTCATCAAACACTTTTTACTGTATATTTCACCTGAAAAATCTTTGGCTTAGGTTTAAAAACTATATTTAAGGAGTTTAAATAATAAAAAAAGTCAATTTTTCATTTATTTTGAATTATTGGTATGAACATCATTGATGTGAATTTTCCAGAGATTATAGTTGTTAATTGTCATTATAGTGATTATTGGAAACTAAATGTCACAGTACACCACATCTTAAAATTTAATTATTCACTATTATCCTTATCTACTAAACCTACGTACACTCCATCCATCAGACCTCTCTTGTGTTTCTTATTATTTTATATTAGATAACTGACTGTCTTTTGTTCTCTCTTTCAACCTATTTTTAATGCCTTTCCTCCATCTCTGGTTTACCTCTACTATATTCTCTATGAATCTCATTGATCATAGCTCATGGCATTACAGACTATAATTAGTCTGTAACACTCTTTATGCTCCTAAATACTCCTTAACTAAAAATCCCTCATCCATCATTGTTTAGTTTTTGCTAAACATAACTTAGGTGTTGGAGAAATCAGGAACTACAAGAAAAATTTGATATTCCAGCCTAACATTGGACAAGGCACTGTAGCTGCATACCCCATGCTTAGAGCAGTTTCTTCCTGGAATTTCAGGATAGGGTTGTAGAATGTTAGCAACTTTTTCATTACTACCTTCATTCAATAGTTGGAGAAATAAAGACTGATTTAACTGACTTACTCCAGTTCACTATGCTTCTCAATGACAGACTTTGAAATGATAGAGACTTTGGGCTCTCCATCTCATTCACTTTCTGGTTTACCACAGGGTCTTGAATATTATAATGTAATAAAATTATGAATTTGGTTTCAGTAAAATCTAAGTGACATAGATGGTAAATATTTGTTGTATAAATACTCATTGAAGATTTGTGAAAAGTTATGATTACAAATCCACCCCTACAAAGAATGTGATAGTACTAATAGCCAGACGCACAAATGTCAATTTAGCCAAGAACTCACATCTAATTAATATTTTTATCAAACAAATAATGTCCGATTGATATATTTCATAGCTATTTGCCTGGGCTGTTTTCATAAGAGAATACCAAAATCAGATCAGGATTATTAGTATCATTTTATAGAATGGTTTTAAATAGAAGCAAATATACAGTGGGAGCAAAGAACAGGTACATGGGCAATTTGAGTAAAAGAGGCCTTGTTCAAAACCTACCTAAAAATGTTGAGCTGTGAAGGTACAGGAAAATATATTTATTTTGCTACTGCAGTGAGAGTCATGCAGTTTCTGCTAAGATTTTGTAAACATTTCTCATGGATAGTTCATAACCAAATTCTTTTTCCTCAGCATCTTTTGTACCCTAGCAGCAGGCCCCTTAACCACTGTTAAAAACAAAACAAAACCAAACAAAATCATGTACACCTGATTGCCAACAATGTTGAAAACTTGATGAAATGAAAATGGTCATATGCAAATAAAAATTATGAAAAGTGATCCTTTATAACGTAGAACACATAAATTCATAAATAAATAGAAGAAAAAAGAGACAGAGATAAAGAGAGAGAGAGAGAGAGAGAGAGAGATACAGATACAGAGAGAATGAAGTAAGTAATCATGGTAATGGGCAACCAGCAGATGAAAACAATAATATTCATGGGCTTTAACAACAGTGACACTTTCGTATTTTTTGAAAGAAAAAAAGTCATTAAATCGAAGCGTTCACTGGAAGATTATTTATCATAAATGAAATTGATTTCACTCATTTAGCTTCCTTAAGCTTAGACCTTTTCTTTTTGTTATCTTATTTGACTAAGAGTTGAGACTGATTAGCTGGGGAAGTCAACCTACCAGGTCAAGACTTGTAAAAAGAATTAATGGTCACACCGATATAATAATTTTATTGAGTGCTTTAATTCAGCAATGAGAACCTAAGCTTAGGGAACCCCAGGCCAGTCCTTTCACATCCCACAATTCTATCAGATCTGAATGACAATAGGACTTCCCAATAAAGGCAAGTGAAAGGTCAACCTACACACATTTGGCCCAAAGTAATCTGTAGCTTTCAAATTTATATCAATCTTTGATGTAGGGATTCCAAATAGGCAGAAACTTCTGGATTGATGCTCATGAGGAAGGAGGCACCACTACCTGGTCTTTGAGAAGTCATTGTTGGTTTTCAAAATTAGAAGATTCTATAGTCAGTAGACTTTATTTGATGATTGCAAAAATAACTAATTAATGCACAGCAAATGTAACAAGCTAATTAATATTCTTATAATTCATATCACATGGATATTTGTGATGCGATCCCAGATCTTCTTCCGTAACTTTGTAATCCACTCAGAAGAATCAGTAGCCAAAACAATTCAGGAAAAGCGATTGTCCTATGCATTCTTAAAGTGGTAACTTTAGGTAACAGTAGTTCTTTGTCTATAATAACTGTTGTAAATATCAATATCTATTAAATTTAGTAAAATAAAAATGTATCTTAAGTGCCAAGAAATACTTAGAGTGCCTCTCTTACTCAGAAAGATCACTTTTATAATTTGAAAGGAAGGTATCATTATAGTATCGAGTTTCTGAAAAACAACAGATTCCGACTTTCACATTTAAAATATTGTATTTGTCAGCGGTTTATGGGGTGTGTAGGGAAACCAGGAGTTACTGATGTGGGACCTACTCACCTCTGTGATAGATAAATTTCATGCAGCTATAACAGAATGTTTAAATAAGTTATTTTTTGAATGAGGGTTTTTATGTCCAATGCAGTTCAGTGCCTCAGGCTGCGAGCTTCTATAACATGGGTTGAAGGATGTCTAGTTTTTGCTGAAACAAAAGTATGAGATGAATTGTGTCAAGAGAAACTTTAGTTTATGTGCTGTACTCTGGCTTATTCATAGAGGTTTCTTTGTAAAATACAGTGCCCAAGGGTGCAGGCAACAAGCAGATTCTAGTATTTCTCTGGTCAATTCCAAACGAACAAATGAAAAAGAAATAAAATGGCAGTAATACAGTCTTGCAAGTCTATGGAAGCTTGATCTTTCTGTCATCCTCTTTAACTTTTTTCAGTTGTGTTCAGTGTTCTTCCTTTATTATTTACTGACTTAGAAGCAAAGCGTTTTTTTGTACTTATCTACTGGTTCTACAAAAATTAAATCTCCAAAATAACATCCAGCTAGCATGTTCTGATTTCTAAAGCATTTTGTCTTATGTATTTGCTTCTAAATTGTACCTCTTGGTGAGATCTTCATGAACATGAAACACTCCAATTTCCTAACCCCTCCCTTTCTTTATCTTTCTCTAAAGCATTTATAAGGATCTAATGTACTGTAAACTTTGCCAATTTGCTTTATGCAAGGCCTGCCTCTCCTTCTCCCTAGATTATAAGCTCCATGAGGGAAGGATTTCGTGTCTGTTTTGGTCATTGTTAAATTCCTACGCACTTAAACAGTGACTGGTACATAAGCTTCTAGCCTTGGTAAGGGGAACTCAGAACTGGGATTCATGTGGCAAATAAGATAGGTGGGAAAGTAGGATGGAAACACAACATGGGCGGTGCTTGTGATCTCTCTAGAATATTTCCTTACAGATTCCAGGTGGATAGTTGACCCGAGGAAATTTTCAAAATAGGCTATGATTATCTTTTAATATCCCTATTACCTCATTTCTAAACTCCCGTTTGCTCTCTCCTCAAGCACCCAATGTTCTTTCCTGCCTTACACCCCCATGTAGCCCCCATACTTCTACATTACAAAGATGAGTAAAGCTAAGCTTCCTTTCTTCCAAATATGATGTGCCCATGACACCAAGTACTTCAGTTTTGATCTCTCCTCGCATGAGACCCCAACCTCCCATTCACTTTGATCTTGTAACAGATGACTTTTAGGGACGGAGACATAAGTTTAAACAAATTCATTTTTAACCCTTTGGACTCTCCAGGTCCTGTTTGCCTGTGTATCTATTTTTCTTGTTAAATCAAACTAATTTTAAGTTTTTGAAGTATCCGGAGTGTGACAAAGCCAAATAAAATATTCTGAATAGTTTTAGATATCCATGTTTGGGGGTAGGACCTTAGATAACCAACGTATCCCAGTTTGTCTGGGACTTCCCCAGTTTTAGCACTGAAAGTTCCACATCTATGGAAACCTCTCAGTTTCAGGCAAACTGAGACAGTTGGTCTCTATAAAAGGACCTCAATATATGGGCAAGGCTTCCCTGCATGTGAACATGTCCCTGGGCTTAGGTCTCTTAAATCATCTCAGCTTGTCTCTTTCTTCTCCTTCTGTTCTTCTAAAGCTACAGAGCTTTGCACAGCAGCCATCACAGCAGTGGCACTGCTGTCTCTGATGGTGGGGAAGTGGGAATTAAGAACTGGAAAGAAACCAGATGTCAGTACAGCTACAGCTCTGTTGGAAGTCGTGAACTTCTATTTTGACTACCTGTCTTGGATGCTCACTCAGGAGAATTCATTCAAATTGTCAATGTGACCTAACTGATAAGACATCAGCCACTGAAAATCAGTGCAGAATTAAATGTTGCCTTACAATCAATAAACAAATTTAATTGAAAATACATTCTAATTTATAGAACAATCTGACACTTAGCCTACAGCAAAGTTGCATGTTTTTTCAGTTTGTATCACAAATGATGAATATTCTTTATGCATTGGGAAGGTAACATAAGCTTTGTAAAAGGGGAGTATCAGCTATACAATACTTCCCAGTCAGGAGAGATTCATTCCAACATAAAACTTAAATCTAAGTGCCTCCAACTCTGTTATCCCACATCCATACTTTATCTATACTATGGGAGAGCACTAGCTTAGAACTTACAAGCTCTAATTCAGGCCTAGCTCCCCTGTGTATTAGATATGAGAACTTGGACAATCACAGAACATTTCTAAGGTGATCAATAAACAGGTGAACAACAAGAACAACCTGCACAATTCACATGGCTATTGTTAGATCAATAAATTAATTATCTTAGAAAGTTTTCTCATATATATAAAATACTCCTGATTATTTGGTAACATCAGTTTCTCATATCAACTTTAATGATGAAGCATACATCTATTGATAGGAAAATGGAATTATAGGAATCAAAGATGTTAGAGAGGCAGGGGCTTTTAAATGGTAACAGTGTACACATATGTAGTTAACAAAACATAAACTATGTCATTCAAAACCTAGAGCAACAAGTAGAGTACTCTTCAGTGGTTGAAGATGGGCATGTGGAAACCTATAAAGCAGAGAACAGGTTAAATGAGTTGTTCAAGGTCACACAGCAGTATATTTTTTTCTTTATTTTTGTTTTTACCTCCTTCTAGTAAAATCTAAGATGTCTCACAAAACTGGAAATGGAGGAAACAGCACTAAACCTGGGCTTTTAAAAATTCAATCATGAATTATATTTCTTGAACCATCACAAAATATATATTGTCCTGAGAGTTAAGAGGTCAGAGGCATGCAAGTAGCAGTCAGCTTCTCCTTGGGAAAATTATGCAATCTGTCTGCAACAGTTTCCTCATTTGTAAAATGAGGAGATTATTGTTGGTTTTTGTTCTTTAAACTATTAGTGAAATAAAATGAATTAGGAAAAATAGTTAAAATTATATAGTATACAGTAAGGATAATTATTGTTTCTTGAAACATGTTTCAGTTGTGTGTGTGTGTAAACACATATATATTGGATCACAATGTCAAATGTACTTCTTACTGTGGTTTATGGTCAAAGCCACTTTTTCTTTCTTTCTTTCTTTTATTTTTTTATTTATTTGTTTTTCAGGTGTCTTCTAAGTTTCTTTCCAACACTTGTCCTCCACTGACTGTCATGCCTTTTCTGGTTTTAAAATAAATAGACGTTGCTTAGACTTCAATTATTTTCATACTTGATTTATTAGCTTAAAATATTTTCCTAAGATCCTCCTGCATACAGTCGATTTTCTTATTCTTTACTTTCATTCCCAATTTCTACCCCTGGCATGTTCTTGCTCATAAATACTTCAAAACCCTATGTGTTTTAAGGATCATCATGTTATAAACTTTCTCTGACAACAGATTAATTGTAGCAATATTTTGCACTTGGATGTTGATCCATTTGACTACATTATCTTATAAATATCACATTTTAAGAGTTAACAAAATTTATATTATCCTCACTGTACGTAAAAAATAGCCAGCAGCTAGTACGTTAGGGTATCTGCTTTTGATATATTAAACTGTCTCTTTTAATGAAACGCTTCCTAGAAGGCAGATATAGACTCTGGGAAATAAAAGTAATGTAAAGAGCTAAATAATCATCACAAGCCATGATCGGCAAAATGGAATCTTCTCCCCCTCACATACACATATGTTCAAACTGAGATAAGCATGCACATATTTCCATTACAAGCAAAACTTTCTTGAGAGACAAGTGGCAGGGAGTATTGAAGCTGAAAGCAATGTGACAACATGGTGGCACACAATGGTGAAAAACAACTCAACCCTATAATTAATTTCTATCATTAAAGTCCCATCAATATCACTTAGCTGGATGACTCTGACAGGAAGGGAATATTACCGAGAGACAGATTTCCTACTTCAAAGGTTATAGTACTGTTTGCATATGTACTTTAGAATAAATTACAAAAAGGTGAAAAATGTGGAAGGCATTATGTATAACCCGGGAATAATTTAGCAAAGCATAAATGTGTGTACTTGACATTGACTGTGGTGATAAAAGCTTCTCACCTTTTTTCCCCTCAAAAGAGAAATGCAAAGGTTTAGTTCCCAAAAGAGGATGGAGAAAAACAATGTATGTTTAGGATTAATTTATCTTAAATCCTAGTACTTTTTATTTGTCATCTGTAATACTAATGAAGTATGCAAAATTGCCTCAAACTGGAGCCATTAAGGAAACAGAAGGGAAGGAGAAATGGGGTTTGATGTAGCCAATTGCTTTTAGAAAATGGTTTATTAAATAGATAGAGAAAAGACAACATAGGAAGAAAAAAATTCTCTTTGCAACCATACCAGTAAGGCTAAAGAAAGCAAAATTGTTTGTAGAGTAGTGGTCATCATGAAGGAAGTTATATAAAGAGCTGTAAAAATTTCCCCTTAGGCTCAAAACGAAGATTCTCTCAAGTCAGGCAGTAATTTATTTGAAAGACTATTCTGAATATATTCCCCCAAATGAGGAATACCACGTCATCTAATTCTCCCTGTCTAAGACATATTATTGCCTATGATTTATTGTACCTTTAAAGCATAGGCATATAATTTAATGACCTCTAATCCTCAATCTACTTCAGTCCCGTTTTTTTTTTTTTTTTTAATCTGAGTAGATTCCAAGTAATGAAATAAGGGTAACTGAACACTATTTTGTGAGATATGACAGGCTCTGGAATTAAAATTACCTACAATTTGAACTTAAATTAATATATGAGATAAACCAAACTTTTAAAATTCTTTCTTCAGACTAAGTCAATGTAAACAACAAAATCGTTCTTTGTTGAGTATTTCTGACTTTTAAATTAAATTAAAACCTTGACATAATGTAACTTAAACATGTTTCCGGCATATGTGGGAATAATATGGTGACATTTTCTTCAGCGTTTAAAAAAATGGAAGAATATTTAAAAGGTGATAAGATGAGTTACTTGTGGAGAACAGATTCATATTTCTTCTTAACTTTGCCTCAGGGACACCACCTTCATCATACTATCTCTCCATGTTTAAATAAGTTTTTGAATTACCTCATTGTTAGACTCAAGATCAGCTGGGAGTAAGCTGATAGAATTCAAATACCATACTCTCTGTAGACAGGTAAGGTTCACAGCTCAGATTCTAATATATATATATACCTGATATGTATATATCAGATGTACCAGATGTGGTAACACTGTTTATTTATTCAACAAATATTTTTTAGTGTCTAAGATATATTAGATATTGTGCTAGACACTACAGTAGGCATTAGAAATATCAACACATATGCCATCTATGATTCCTTGTGGTGATAAACAAAACATACATGAGTAATATGAGTAATTTGAATGCAATGAAAGAAACAACTAGGATTCTGTAAAAGAAGTTAAGGGAGAGGACCAACTTTATATGGAAAAGTCAAGGTCTCTCAAGGAGTTGATATTCAGACTGAGACATCAAAGATGAAGCAGCCAAGGTAAGACTGGGAAGAGACCTTTCTCAGGGTGGAAAAGTACCTTATCCAGAGTCCTGAGACAGGAGAGAGCTTGCAGCATTGTAGGAACTGAAAAAAAGGCCAAGGAGACTGAAGCAAAGGTGAACTTCCACAAATGGTGAGCAAAGAAAAGAAAGGCGTGAGATAACTTTGGAGATGTAAGTCAAGGCCAGATGATAGTGTTTCCTGATAAGTCATAATAACAAGGTAATATTTTATTCCAAGTAGAATGGAAGCCATTGAATAATTTTAAGAAGAAACACTGTAACTGATAGATCTACCATATACAATTGTTTATCTACTTAAGAAATAATTGTTTCAAACTAATATCAGCAATTCATTGTGGACTAAAAGCAGATGAGATACTACAGTAAAATATGGACAGTTATGTTAAAAAACTTAAATATCATTATACTTGGTATAGAAAATGCATATGCTACCAAAATTGAGTCGTTTAAACATATTCTAAGATTGAGCTTGCTTTCCACCATTCCACTTTTATGTTCTGCTAGTAAGGTGACAAAATGTATTATAAATGTATCAATCATGAAGCAAATGTAGTGGCTGCTACATAACCATAGTCATGGTCACTGTAAAATTTTCGTACTGTATGGGTCTGGATCTCTAGTTAGTCTACAGAGGGTAATATGTGATGTAATAATGAATTGCCAAGAACTGCTTTTTTTCCCCTTTGGCTGAGGAAACTGAAGTTCAGAAAAGTAAAGGCACTTCTTATCTAATTTCACCCTCAGGTCAGTGGCTAGAGAGATGATAACCAAGGTCTTCTAAATAGCTCTTAAAACTATGATTTATGAAATGTTTTTAGGATAAGAAATTTCTAAGTTGATTAGTTTGTTGTGTTTATGTTGGTTTGTATATTTGTTTGTTTTAGGTTTTATTCTTTTAAATGGTTTTTGTATATATGTGTATATGTGGTGTGATATATTGGGCCTGGAGGGTGGGGAGGGTTGCCACATCACCCCTCCCCAACATTTCCACACTTTTCTTATAACTCTTTATTATTCAAGCAGTTAAATACCACCAAGATTTAGTGAATTTTTATAAAGTGTCAGGAAATGGCAATGCCATCTATTAGGTTTCCCATGCCAAACATCTGTGAGTTATCTTGACAGCTCCCTCTGATTTACACCGAATATATAATCAAGTACTAGGTCTTTTGAATTCTACCTACTACATATATCTCCAGTCTGATTACTTCTCAACATTGTTATTGCCACCATTCTATTTCAAGCCTTCATCTTTCGGTCTACACTGCTGTAATAGCTTCCCACATCTTCTCTTAGCTCCCTCCAATCACTCTCAGCACAGAAGCCAAATTAATCTTAAAATATTTCTCTACTTAAATGCTTCAGTGACTACTCTGCCTTAAAAAAAAAAAAAAAAAATCCCTAACATGAGCTGCAAGTCTCTACAGAATCTCTCAGTTTTCCTTTCTGCAACTCTCTTTTTTGCTTGCTGTGTTACAGTCATTCTGTTTTTGGTTTGTTTTACTTTTTTCATTTTCTCCGTGCTTTAGCTTGGAGTGCGGACTTAGGGTCTTCACCATTGCAATTCCCTTACCCTGAACTGTTCAACACCTCTCTCTTCTATTAGTGAAATTTATCTCATCCTAAAAGAGTCATCTTATATAATATTACACACACGCACACACACACACACACACACACGTGTGTATACATATATGTAATATACGCACTCGTATACATATATATAATCTTATTATATATAATATATATAATCTTATATATTAGGAAATATCCTAAGAGTGAGCCTCCTGAGTTAGCAAGTTACTACTGTATTTCCCCATTCTAACACTCATTGCAATAGTAAATTAAATGTTTATTTATGTATATATTTGTTTATAATCATATATGGTCTCCTCTTCTAGTCTGCAAGCCCCAGAAGTGTGGCAACGCTATCTGCCAGGTTCCCAGCTCTATTTCCAATACAGAGCACAGAGGCAAGCTCATATTTGCATTCAGTAATTATTTTTTGAATGAATGCATATAGTGTTACTATTCTCATTTTTAGGGGATTTTCAGACTTAGAAAAACTGACCTTAAAGAGACCAGAGTCATTTTAGGTTGGCAAAAATTAATTATCACCTCAATGATTATATAATGTAGCTAAAGAAATTACAAGTCAATTGACAGGTATTCATCTGTTTTCGTAGCCCAGGCACTGAGCTAAAGCAGCAAGAAGATTCCTCTAAGAACAGGAACCTCAACCAAAGTTTAATGGCGCATCCTATTCCCACTAGAAATGACCTTCTGATGTAGTATCCTTGTGTCTGTCAGTTGAACTTATCCTGGCTCCCCAAGATTCTACAAATTCATCTAACCCACTCCATTTGCTCACCGAGCAATCTTCTGAAGGTGACTTATCCCTCTTATAGGTCTACCTTTGAAGAGAATGGACTGGCCAGCAGTCTGATTTTTCCCACACCAGGTGTGTTTCTCACTATTGATGAACAAATTGTGTATTTTTTTTAATACAAATGTCTTAATTGGGTTGATATGGATTCATATTTGAGAGTGAATATACTGTTTAGAGTCGACGAGTTAGTATTTGTTATCCAAGTCTGCAAGGTTGATGATAAATGCTGAAGGTAATGACAATCATTCACTAAGAGAATTGGAAATCATCTTGCTGAACTCTCCTTATAATGATAGCCTGTCTTCTCGTCTATCATTTTTCAAATTCTACACTTGGAAACTGACAAACACTCTCCTTTAATCATGATTTGTTTAAAGTAGAGAGCCAATATACAACAATAAATTATTTAATAAAAAACAAATCAAAACATAGAGGATACAATAAAAGCTGTATGTGGAGAAAAACATCTTTAGGGTAATGTAGTGTATCATTATTAAAATAAGAGAAGATAAAAATAATTTTAAGACAGGTTTGAAAAAATACAGAAGGAAGAAAATAATAAATTATAAAGTAAAAAACTCAATAAAAATAATAAAGCCAAGACACACTTCTTTGAGTTTTTTTAAATGACATGAATTGTCTATGGGTTGAATTGTGTCTCCCCAAACTTCATTTCTTGAAGACCTAACCCCAGGAACACAAAATCTGGCCTAATTTGGAAATAGGGTCATTTCAGATTCAATTAGGTAACTTAAGATGAGGTCAAATTGGGCTCGTAATCTAATATTGCTGGTGTCCTTATAAAAGGGGGACATTTGGAGACAGACAGGCAGAAAGAATGTCATGTGAACATGAAGATGACAATTGACATGCCTTGGAGAGGGGCCTGGAACAGCTCCTCCCTCACGGTCCTCACGAGTCTACCATGTCAACCTTGATTTCAGACTTTTGGCCTTCAGAACTGTGAGAAATAAATCTCTGTTGTTTAAGCCACTTAATTTGTGGTACATGGCTATGGCAGGCCTAGAAAACTAATACAAATTGAATTAAAAAAAAGAGAGAGAAATGAGAAATACAAATAAGCAAACGTAAACTAGGAAAAGGGGAAAAAAAAGTAATTATAGAACTATGCATTTTCTTACCAAATAGTAATGTTTTTGCTACACTTAGCTTTTACAAACATCTTGTTTAATCCTCACAATTCTGTCAGGTGGGAATTTTTCCCTCAGTTTACAGCAGAAGTAACTTTGTCTTAAAGGGTTTACATACATTGCCTAAGATTACATACTTAATAAATGGCAGAATAGGAATTTGGACCCACATATATCTGTCCTCATATCCCCTCCTGATAAATACATGCTATACACACTCCTTATGCCTTTAAATGTTACAGAAGTTGAAACATTGTACTACTAGCCCCCAAATAAACAGAGGACTGATAAAGCTAAGAAAGTATTACAAAAGTAGGCCACAGGGCACTCTTCAAGGGAGTTACATCTGATTTCATTTATTTCATTTCCTTCCTTCCTTCCTTCCTTCCTTCCTTCCTTCCTTCCTTCCTTCCTTCCTTCCTTCCTCCCTCCCTCCCTCCCTCTCTCTTTCTTTTTATTTATTTTTTTAATTTCACTGCTGTCAGAATATTCTTTTTCTGTTTCTCAAATATGCTACTCTTGTCCATCCCAGGGCCTTTCCACTCACTCTTCTCTCTGAAAATTGCTTATTTTTAACTGTTAATTCTTCCCACTTCACTGCTCTGCAAGGAAGGTTCTCTGAAGACCATTCACCGGGACTTCCTCAGTACTTGCAATAGTGGTTCATACACAGCAGGAGCTGAAAAATCTTTGCCAAATGAATGAGCAAACTCAAATGAATATGTAAAAGACTAAGTGAACAAATATCTGTTAATAGTGATACTTCTGAGCATGGAAACTGAAGGAAAGGATAAGAACAAAGATTGAATTTTGCATTTCTTATTTTAAAGTTTTTGCTACTACGTGGCCTTGAAAAAAAAATAATGGGGATGTTTTACTTTTACGCTCACAATAATAAATAAATAAATAAATAAATAAATAAATAAATAAATAAATAAACAAATAAATAAAAGTTCTTTTCTCATTCCACACATTAAAATAAATTCTGGTAAGTTAAAGTAAGTTTAGAAAGAGAGAGAAAGACAGAGAAGAGAGAGAAAAGAAAAAAATAGGAAAAACAGAGAAGAATATGCTAAGAGAATATTTACCTGATCTCTGAATTGAGAAACATTCTCTAAGTGCTAAAAATGAATAAACTTTACAAGAGAAACACTGATATATACAGGCACGTAAACATGTGAAAATTTCAGTAAACGAAAGACATTGCAAAGGTAAAAACAAAAAAAGAATGAGGAAAGTATTCACAACTAATAAAATAGATAAATAGTTAACATTCCCAATGTGTAAAGAGAAACAACACGATATGCAAAAAGTGGGGAAAAATATGAATAGAAAATTCACAGAAGAAATATAAAATGGATAATACATTTATTTTTAACTTAAGCTGACTAATAATCAAATTAATGTAATTTAGAAGAAGACACCCTTTTTTCACTTACAGAATTTACAGTGAATACAAAAACAAAAAATCAAGCTCAGTGGTCTCAATGGTGTGCTAAACTGAGCAATCTTTTTCACTGTTGCTTGGAATGTAAATTGGTCCATATTTTCTGGAACACAGTTTAACAATGCATATGAAATCTGCAAAATATTCAAACATTTCTACCCAGCAATTCCACTGCTAGAGAGGTATCTGAATAAACTAGTAATGAATGCATGAAAGCTTTGAGTTTGATGATCTTTATTGCAGTGTTTATCTTAATAACAACACTTGGAAACAAGACCATAGAAACGCCAAATAGCATAGGAATGTGTGTGTGGAGGGGGAGGGGAGGAGCACTATGAGGTGTTTGTTCTCACAGTAATATGCAATAAATAAACATTTTAGAGGAATTCTTAATGGCACTGAAAAATATCAATGGTATATAATACTGAGTGAAAAAGCAGGATATATAACAACATTCAGAGTAACAAGAAAAGTAAAAATATATCCTAAAGAAAATGCCCAAAATGTTAGCAGATTTTATGTAAGGGATTATCCATAGTAAATTTGTCAATTGTTTATTCGCTATACTTTCCTATATTCCCCAATTGGTTACTTTAATACCAACCAAAATCTTAGTTTTTATAACAATCTGAATGGTTTTATTAACAAAGTAATTAGAAGATAAATTCCCTTTACATGGGCTTTAATACATTCCGGCTGTCTCTCTAAAATTCATTAGCTAAATAATTCAAAACTGCCATTTCTCTTTGACAATGAGATTTATCCTATTTCAGTTTAGGTATATTTTACTAGATTTCAAACTTTAGGTGGCTCATTAATATAAATATTTCTCTTTATTATTTGACTTTTTAAGGTAAATTAAAAGAACTCAGTGAAAATTTAAAACAATTACACTGTATGAAGGCAGAAAATAAATAGCATAAAAGAAAAATCTGCTATCATCCAGAAGAATATGAGAAAAATACAAAAAGGAAATGGTGACCTTGAAGAATGAAAATAAATTGGATTTCTGAAAGTCTTTAGTGTTAATAATCTACAATGTTGTTAGTGTCAGGGAAATCTAAAACACACCAACTTTATTTTGTCAGTGCAACACCATTTTAATTGGTTTTCTTATTTTGAGGTAATGAGCATTAAAATCACATTTTCAGGATTTTGTGAAGACTGAACATTTGACCTGAAGCAGAGTTTTGTTCATTGAATTACTTGCATAATTTTTAACACATTTGATTACTATAAGAATCATTTAAATTTATTAATAAGGTAGATACCATAAAATAATACATTTTTTTCTGTTGCTTTTGAATTTTCTGGATGAAATATTTCTAACAAAGATGTATTATTGCCTTTATTATTCTGAATGACACTAACCAAACAATGTATTTTTCTCCACAGAAAAATGGCTACATATTAAAACATTACCATAAAATATTATTTTAAAAAATGTTTTAATCTTTGTATATTAAATATGTATTGCATACATAGACAATACTGGCGGTGCCAAAAAATGTATATAAGTGGACACTTTGGTCAACGTTGCTCAAGCAGTAGTTCATCATAATCAGAAGTGTCTGGACGCTGATGGTAACCACTTTGAGCACCTCTTGTAATTTCAGAAGTCAAACGTGACTTGTATTCACCATTTGTTATCAGTATATATTATTACAATTTTAATAGTTTTTTCCTTTCTTAAAATGTGTACATAATTTTTGGCACCATTTTGGTACTCTCTGTGTATTCACAGTGTATATAAATAAATAGTAAAATATTATTCAGCCATGAGAAAGAAGGAAATCCTCAATGGACCTGGAAAGGATTAAGTTAAGTAAAATAAATCAGAGAAAGAAAGAGATATAGGCTATGATATTACTTATTTGTAGAATCTTAAAAAGCTGAACTCAAGCTAGAGAGTAGAATGGTGCTTGCCAGGGGTCAGGGAAATGTTGGTAAAAGGGTACAAACTTCCATTAGAAGATAAATAAGTTCTGTAGATCTAATGCACAGCAATCAAAACTCCTGGGAGCTTGGGCTGGAGGATTACGCATTTGCTTCTAAAGAGGGGACAGCACCCCACACTGAGCTGCTTGGATCAGTTTGCTTCATATGTTAAATTCACCTCATCTGTAACACAACTGCCCCAGGATTCTAAATGATCTCTTTTCATGGGGAAACACAAGTGGATTGTTCATAGGAAGAATCATTGCTGTAGCCAGTCTTGAGGTCAAAATTTTTACTCATCATTCCTCTCTTTACCACTCATTGTAGATTACACTCACCCTCAGCTAGTACCTCCTCTGGTCTAGGCACCGTGATGCATTGGGCAAAATATATAGACCTTTATCGATGGTCATCTTGCCGTTCTCATGCTATAGCTGCTGCTTTTGTCCATTGATTCCCACTACTGGATAAAGAATTACAAGAAAAGCTCCCGTAGATCACCCGAGTGCCAAACATGTCCCCGTCCCCCCACTGCCCAAATTATGTCATCGCATCCCTACCACATCCTGATGATCAGTCAGTTACCCTGCCTGGATAACTCTTTCCTTGTCTCCCTATCTCTTGGTACAAGAAATCTAAAGGAACAGGCAACAGACCCAGCTTAAAGTTTAATATGAGTTTCACTGTGTTCCATATTAGAGGCATTCCCCCTCTGGAACAAGAACTGTAGACCTAGAGAGATTAGAATTGTGGGAAGAGAAAGCACAAATTACCCAAGTGAGTAATAAGCAAGATCATTCCGTTTCCCATCCACTGTTTTGGAGACCCATTTACTCTATTATATGCCTCTTAGTGCTAGACAAACTAAGATGGTTTATTACTTTAAGATGAAGGGCGTTAACTTTTGAAGCACATCTGATGTGAAAGTTGGAGGAAGTGAAAATCAACATGGGTTTAGTTCATACTGGTTTCAGCTTGTGTTCATCGGTTCCAACCTGTGTTTTGTTTTGGGTTTTTTTCTCCTGTACTTTGCATTCATTTTCCCTTCCCAATTACCTGTCCTGTGAATTTCAAACCCTAGCATCAGATATAAAGGCAACAGATTGACAGAGGCTGCCTAACTAGTAGTTCCCACAAATGGGAATTACGGTGTTCAAATACACGCAACAAAGAAGTTCTACTCTGGTTGAACCATGATTGAGACAACTGGTGTCCCCACAGTCTGGAAGCCTCCAACTGCAAATGCATTAATTTTGTGATGGTGTCCCTTGAAGTATTATTGTATGGTAATTGAGAACACTACTTTTAGAGACAGGCACACCAATATTTGATCCTTCCTTTGTCATGTACTGGGTGTGAAATCAGGAGCAAGTTACATAAATTTCTTGTAACTGCTTCCCCATCAATAAATGTGGGAAAACTCAAAGGTTATTGTGAAGATGAAATAAAATACCATTAAAAAGGGATCAATACTGTTTTTGCTATACAATTAGCACCCAACAAAACATTTTGATTGTGTTTATTAAATTGTGTCAGCATTCTCAAAATCCACTAGAAATTTAGGATGTTTGCCCTCTCATCAAAACAAACAAGCAAAAGTAACAACAACAACAAAAGGAAAAAAAACCAAAACACTCTACTCTATAGCCAGCATGAATGGAACACAGAAGTATTCCAAAATTTAGCCAAAAAAAATGTAATACCCTTTGCAGTATATAGTTACTTTTTTAAATTATAGGAACGGAGGAGGTAAAGCCATCTGGGAAAGAAAAATATTTGTCATCCTTTTGGAATTCCTTTAAATGCATTGTCTCATCAGGTTCTGATTGCAAACCAGCTGTAAGAACACACAGTTCCTTACCACCCAGCCTCGAGAAAAGAACTGTACTTAAACTCTATTTCTGAGCAGTGTGAGTCTTCATTTGTTTTCCTTCCCTACATTCTTTGCACTAAGGCACTGTAGGGGCTCCCACCTGTCTGCCTACTTAAATAGCTTCCCTTCAGCAGAATTGACAATTGCTGATTCCCTAATGGCCTCAATAAGTCACTGATCAGGTAAGTTTTACATTTTTCAGAGAAGCAAATAAAAGCTGTCTCTTGTGGTCTATTTACTGACCACCATAGATCACTCTGACTTTTTTTATTGACCTAATGCTGAGACACTGCTGACTCCTCACTTGTTGTTTCTTCTGCCTGAGAAAGGTAAAATTTCATTTAATATAACTGGGTTCTTTATCAGATACTGAAGTAAAATGGTCTGTAAGATAGGAAAGGAACTCTTTACGCCATAGAAACTTCAGAACTAATGGAACATAGCAAATCCTGTCGTTTTTGTTTCGTTATTTCCCTCCTCTGGATTTTCCAGCATTTGTAGGGTTTTGGAATCTCTCAGGCTAATCCCTTTTCTTTAAGCATCATCAACAAGAACGATATAGTCAATGAAGTTATTAAGGGTCCAGAAGAATACGAAGGCCTTAACAACTCATTGTATGTCATCATACCGTGAAACTATGCTGGACCACCACCATTTCCTATACTCTTATCATTCTAACCCCAGGATTGTTATACACACACATTTGGAGCAGTCTTCATAGGAAACAACAATCAGTATTGTAGGGTAATTCATCACTGTGATTTGCCTGGATCTGTCCCAAATATAGTATTGAAAGTCCCGCATCCTGGGAAACTTTTAAGTTCCAGGCAAACTAATTGCCTGGTCACCCCATATAGAGTCATTAGAAATGTAGGACCTGGAATCAAAAGAGTAGGATCAATTCCTGGCTCTATTTCTTACAAGTTGTGTCACCATGAACACATATTTTAACCCCAATCAAACCTCAATTCCCTCAACTGTAATTAAGGGCAGAGATACTTTTTTAAACAGAATTGCTTCAAAGAGAAAATTAAATAATGAATTTAATCATATTTAAGCATAGCATGAGGCATATTATGAGTTAATAAATATCAGCTATTGTGTGTGTTGGTGATGAGTTATTTGACATTGAGTATCTATTAGGTTTGTTGCTATAGCCTTTGGAGACATTGATAGAATGCCTCATTGCAAGGTTACTCTTGAGAATTGTAAGTTTACTCTTGAGAATAGTGGATATTTAGTTCCAGAATCAAGACCATCTGGATTCCTAAGCAATTTCCCCGCTGAGAAATTAAATATCTGAAATATTTTATGCAGGTGAATTCTGGAACATACTTCATGGGAAATGTCACCAGAAATGGGAGTTAACAAGGTTATAGTTAAGGGTATGGCTCTGGAATAAAAATGACTTGGGTTTGACTCCTGGCTTCTCACCTTACAGATTGTGCAACCTAATCTCTGTGAGCCTGAACTTTCTCATCAGCAAAATGGAGATGATAATACTGATCTCACAGGAATTGGGGAAAATTCTTAAGTGAGGTAATACTTACAAATTGCTTAGCATACTGCCTGGCCATTTGAAAGGGCTCAATAAGTATTATAAAGTAATAATGGCTAACATTTGTTAATTTATTAACATATATTAAGTGCTTATTATATACCATGCACTGTTATAAGGGTTTTTATGTATTGACCAAATTAATATTCAAAATAACTGTGTGAGATAGATATTACTTTTTTGAGTATGACAGATGTGAAAACCAAAGCACTGAGAGATTAAGTACCAGGCCCAAGTTGTATAACGGAGGGTATGTGATTAAGATTCAAATCAAAGCCATCAGGCTTCAGAGGCCAAACTTTTAGCCACTACACTGTTATTAGAGTGTCCTAATGGTAGAGCACACAAAAGTGAGAAGTCGAGAGAGATACTCTTAAATATCTACCTTGGAGAAGTAGGAGGTAGGGGGATGTATTTTGGAGTTATAAGCAGATTCGATGTTTAAGGACCCCGAAGTGTGGAATCACACTCATAATCACACTAGACTTCCTAACCAAGTGACACGTTTCCACCCACCCAAAATGTGCACCCTGGGAAATCACTCTTAAGTATGAACATTGAGTGATGGCTACTTGTACATCTCTGAAGGACACAGCTTAGCTGGGCTACTGAAGACACAGCCAGATAATCAAAAAGCATCTTAACATTTTTCTTATTCAGTTCTGAATACCAATCAGTTTTTTCCTGACTAAAATTGAAAGTTCATCTTAGGTCCCCAAATAACTTTTTTTCTTTTCATATTTAGATGATCTTATTATCACCATTAATCCGTGACAGATAAATAAAAAACAGAAGAACAGTGTAAGATCAAAGAAGTTGCTTTCTGCTGTAGGAATAACTCCATGCATTTCTGCATTTACTATTAGCACCACAGTGACTTAAAAGCAGCATGTCCATTTTGGACTTTTATGTCCAGTTAGAAAGACTGCCACTTCCATATAAATAATGAGAACAAGCCAGATAAGCTTCAATATTATACTTTTATCTTTTTAAAATCAGCAGAAAGCCAAGATTACAAAAAACGTGGATGAATTAAATTCCAGAGAGTAACGAACTTTTCTAGGAGAGGAGACACCTGCAGTTGCTTTCATCAAAACCACCTGAACTTCAGTAAGGAGAAGCCAGATAAATTTTAATGAACTTGTAATGGCCACAGGTAGGCTATACTGATAGACTGAGCCCTAGCCTCCTGGAATCTACATGTACCCATTAACTCTTCTTTATAAGTCTTCAGTGAGCATATGAGTAATTGTAATGCAACATAGTCTGAGAAAACTGATGACGTGTCCCATTCCCTGAGAAACTGACTTTCCCCACAAGTAAGGCTAGGGCTTGCTGAAGACTGGAGATGGGCAGGGTGCTGAGAAAAATTCATCTGAGGCACTCTGGGCTGTTATGGATTGTACTGTTGAGGTTCTCAGAGAGCTGGGGAAATGTCAGTAGAATGAAAAATGATCTAATGTTTAAAAGGCCAGAGGTGGGATTGGAAAAGGAGAACACCTCTGTGAATGAAAACTGACTGCCAGAATTTAAAGGAGAAAGAGAGAGAGAGAGAGGGAGAAAGAGAGAGAGAGACAGAGAGAGAGAGAGAGAGAGAGAGAGAGAGAGTTCTACTATTCAGTAAGTTGGCACCTAAGTTAAGCCATGAAGACATTGCTAAAGTGTTGGCATATTAAGATTTCAATCCTTGATAAAGGAAAAATCCTGACTCTCAAAAATCTGAAACCAGTTGTAAACTAAATCTAACTAAAACTGCTTTAAAACCCAAACTCAATTGAATACCTGTTAGATTAATTTGGCTCCTCATGCTAACAGCCTGACTGAAAAAGGAGCATAGCTTTTCTAAGTGTAATATTTATTTCAGTCTCTATTTTACACATAACTTTCAGCACACAATGAAAAAGTACATGACTCACAAATAAGTATAGAAATGTGATTCATAGTAAAGAGAGGAAACACTCAACTGAAGCAGACATGGAGATGGTCCCGGGTGAAACAGTTATCTGATTTATATTTTTAATGTTATTTATCCTTCAGGATTAATTATCTATGAATTGTTTTATACATCAGTGAAAAATAAAATTAAAACTAACCTTAGCATCAGAAAATATCAAATATTTAGGAGCAAATCTAACAAAAGGTATGCAATACCTCTATACTGAAAATTTTTAAATATTGTAAATAGTAATTAATGAAAATATAACATTGCATACTAGAAGACTGTAAGACTAAATAATGTTAATATAACCATTTTTCCCAAAATTAATATTGAGGTTCAATGTAATACCAACAAAATTTCAGACATTTTTTTGTTGGAAATTGACAAATTCACTCTAAAATTTATATGGAAATCCAAAGTATCTAGTCAAAATAAACTTTAAAAAGAAGAAAATAAAATTGGAGGACCATTTATCCCTGATTATAAACTTTACTGTAAAGCTATAGTATTTAGGACAGTGTGGTAAGAGCATAAGGGAAAATAAAGATCAGTGAGTACAATAGAACACAGAATAGTTGCATATCTATATGACAATTGATTTCTGATCAATTTACCAAGTCATTCCAGTGAGGAAAACAAAAGCTCTTTAAAGAAATAGTGCTGGAACAACCAAATATACTCATGGAGGAAACAAAAAATGAACACCAACTCCTACTTTACTTCATACCCATGGATTCATTAAAGACAAATCAAAGACCTAAACATAAAAGCTAGACTCCTAAAGCTCCTATAAGAAAACATAGGAGAATAACTTCAGGACTTTAGAGTAGGTGTATTATTCAGAGTTCTTCAGAGAAACAGAACAGTGCATATAAGTGTGTGTGTGTGTGTGTGTGTGTGTGTGTGTGTGTGTGTGTGTATTTTTTTTTTTTTTAAATAAAGAATTGGCTAAGGGGTGGCCAGTTAGCTCAGTTGGTTAGAGTGTGGTGCTAATAAGGAATTGGCTCACATAATAATAAAGACTGGCAAGATCTGCATGGTGGGTTGGCAAGTTGTAGATCCAAGAGAGCCAATCATTTAATTCCAGTCCAAGTCCAAAGGCTTGAGGACCAAGAGAGCCAATCCTATAGTTCCAGTCCTAAGGCCAGCAGGCTCAAGATCCAGGAAAAGCTTATGATTCAGTTTGACTCTGAAAGCAGGAAGAAAGCCAATGTCCCAGTTTGAAGGCAGTCAGATAGGAAAAATTATCTCTTACTAAGGGGAATGTCAGGCTTTTCTAGTCTTTTCAGGTCTTCAACTGATTGGGCAAGCCCCACCCATGTTAGCAAGGGCAATCTTCTTTTTTCAGTCACTGACTTAAATGTTATTCTCAACCAAAATTACCCTCACAGAAACATCCAGAATAATGTTCTACCTAATATATGGGAATGCTATGGTCTTGATAAATTAACACAAAGTTAGCGTACTGTGATCTAGGCATTATTTTCTTAGACATCAACTAAAAAGCACTAACCACAAAAGAAACAAAAGTATAATTAAATTTTGTCAAAATAAATATCCCCACTCATCAACACACATCCTTGTTAAAGAAGCCACAGAGTAGAAAAAGAATACTTGCAACACATATATTTAGATAGTTTGACCATGTTTCTAATATGAATTGTATTCTTTTTGTTGTGGTTTGTGGGAGATTTTTTAATTTATGTTGAAAGAAATCATTCAACATAAAATTTAAAATCCCCCACAAATCACAACAAAAAGAATACAATTTATGTTAGAAACATGGTCAAACTATTTGAAAAAACATATGTCACAAAGGAAGATACGCAAATGTCCAATAAGTACATGAAAAGATGGTTAAATGCAAATTAAAACCACAATAATATGCTATTTAACATTAAGTAAACTAGTTACATTTGTTAATATGTAAATGCATATTAAAACCACAATAATATGCTATTTAACATTAGGTAAACTAATTATTCAAAAAAGACTGACAATGCAATGGTGCTCAAAAATATGAAATAACTGGACTGTTATCTTATATTCTGACCAGCAATGTAGAACCACTTTGAAGAAGTGTTTGCCAATTTCTAATAAAGATAAACATACTTCCACAATATGGCCCAGTCATTCCACTCCAGGTGGAAATTTTCATAAAATGTGGCTAAGTGCCCATTAGGGTGGATATTGTATTGGTTATGCTGGGATGAGGAAGTCACAGAGGTAGAGGCTGAGAAGGGTAGAGAGATTGTCCCTTGAATTGAAGATGCTATAATAGTCTATTGTGTCATGATCTGCTCCGTTCCTACAAGAGTTTATAAACTTTTAACATAATGGACAGTAACATAGCTTTTGTTCTTAGAAAAAAAACTGATTAAAAAAATTGGGGTTATGAAGATTTTTTAAAAGATCTTATCTTTACATGAAAATGCTTGAGAAAATATAACTTTAAATTTGCTTCGTTAAACATTGCAATATATTGTTGTAATGAGGGCATATGTTAATCAAAACATTGGCATTTTTTGACGGTTAATGATTTTAAAATTAAGAAGCATATATTGGGGATTGTTTTTAAGTTTTAGAAATATACAGGTCATATGATATGGTTGAATCTATTTGGCACAGATTGTATTCCTGATATAATCTATAAAATTAAGGACTATTAAGAACTACCACATATGAAATCAGAGGACATAGTAAAAGAGTACTAAAGGTATTAGACTGAATACATTCTGAGGTCAAATAGATAATCCAGAATATTGTACCATGGCCAGTTGTATTAGTTTTGTCTTGCTTCTGTTACAAATTACCACAAACTTGGTGACTTACAATGATCTAGCTTACACTTCTATAGGTCATAAGTCCAAGCCAGGTTTCCTTGGGCTAAATTTAAGGCGTCAATAGGACTGTATTCTTTTCCAGAGACTCTAGAAGAAAAGCTATTTTCTTGACTTCTCTAGTTGCTAAGGGCTGCCCACGTTCATTGGCTTGTGGCTCACTTTCTCTATCTTTAAAGCCAACAACTTTGCATTTCTCTGATGAATTTTCCAGAATTACATCTCCCTCTGATATATCCCAGATGTGTTTGGGGGTTCTAAAGCTTTTAAGGATGAGTGTGTTTATATTACTCCCACCTGAAAATTCCATCATCTTATGGTCTTAATTATATCTGCAATATTAATTTTGCCATGTAAAGTAATATATTCACAGGTTCCCAGGATTAGGATGTGGCCATTTTGGGGAGGCCATTATTCTATATATCACAACAGTGGAGACACATGAAATAAAATAATCAGCCAAAGATAAATTTATTATTCTGTTTCAATATTCTCTCTAGTATTTGTACATTTTACAAAGATTTATGTATTGCTTAGCACAAAATATTTACAGCACTCATTTCTCTCTTTTGTACAGTGCTAGTAAAAAGACCATGTTTCATAACCTCTAAATTACTTTCATAAATTTATAAGGAAAAATGTATTGCTCTCACTAAGTGTACTATAGAGGGACTTCATAGTATAATATTATATATTTAGTATCTGTTAGTGAGTACATTCATTGGCAACAAATGAAATATCTCCAAAACATCAGCAGATAAATTTCTGTTTTTGAGCTGAATTAATTAAAGTGTGTGCTGAAAATAACGGGGGCAAAATGAAATATTTGTTTTTAATTATCCATTTTATTTGGCTATAACTTGGGGTTTCTATGAGCCAAAAAGAAGAGGGAGTGATTTTAACAGAAATTGTCATAAAATGTGGCTAAGTACCCATCTGGGTGGATATTGTATTGGTTAGGTTGGGATGAGGAAGTCACAGAGGTAGAGGCTGAGAAGGGTAGAGAGATGGTCCCTTGAATTGAAGATGCTATAATAGTCTATTGTGTCATGATCTGCTCCGTTCCTACAAGAGTTTATAAACTTTTAACATAATGGACAGTAACATAGCTTTTATTCTTAGAAAAAAACTGATTAAAAAAATTGGGGTTATGAAGATTTTTTAAAAGATCTTATCTTTACGTGAAAAACCTTGAGAATACATAACTTTAAATTTGCTTTGTTAAACATTACAATATATAATTCGTAAAAAAATAAATAGCAGAATACATATTCCAGTTTCATAAAACTATGATTTAAGACATACAGAATACTCAACAATAATGTTCTAAATTTACAATACTTGGTAATTTTATTTCCTGTTCTCAGTATACATAAAATTTTGGAGGCTGCTGTCATTAAAGTAACGTGTACTAAAATTGGAGTTGTATGATCTTGTCCTGTTTTTAGCTTCATGGTTTATAAAATACTGTTAAAAGCCTAAAATCTCTACCACTACCAATTCTGAACTCTTCATTGAACATATATTGAATTTTCTTAGTATGCTTTATGACCTTTAAAATTCTGACTATATTGTAGTGTGTAATGGACTCTGGTATTGCAGTGAAAAATTTCAAGTAAGAGAGTACATAACAAACAAAATTATTTTATCATTTTAGTTTGATTATTTTTAATATCTGAAATTATTATTGTTAGTACTTCAATTCCAAAAGAACCTTTCTGTCTCAAAAGTGTAAATCAACAGTTAATCATTTTACATTATCTTATTTTATAGGAAAGCCAGGAATAGAAATCTCACAATACAGTCTTTCATCTTACTGATCTTTTTCTGCACAACAAAATAAGGGAGAGAGGCAATTATCTAGAGACAAGTAGTCCCCAATCTAGGAATTGGTTGTGTTCCAAAAGGTCATTCAATGGTCAGTTCAATGTATTAGACTCAGGGAAATTCAGCAGCAAAATGCCAGGACCCAGCCAGTGACTCTTAAATAAAAGTGGGGAAACTTCTCTCTTCCGAGGAAAAAGTCGTTGCCAGGCCAATAGGAAGTTGAATATTAACAGGTTAGACCCAAGCACAGTGAAAAAAGCATCCCACAGAGCAAATTTATCTCCTGCCCAACGGACAAAGTCTTATTCTAAATCACAATGAGTGACTCCATTCATTGTACTTTGTATCACTGTCTTCAATTATTTACTGTCTTTAATTGCAGTGTCTTCCTACACAAGTAAACTTTCTCATGAAATTGACTTCATGTTTGACCATACGACTTGCCTCCGCATAACAGCTCTCAAGGTTCCATATCCTAGCACAAACTTAAGAGTCATTACACAGTTCAGTATTTCCACTTTTCCTTCTGCTTTGAGAAGATCGTGTCCAAAATAATCGTCGCTAATACAGTCTGCATCTTGGCATGAAAAAGATACATGGCACACAGACAGCTCACAGCTGCCTCAGCTAACACATAACATGACTGAGAAATAAACTTACGTTGTTATGAGTAACCTGATTTTTTAAAATTTTGTGCTGTTACTTAGCATAATGGAAAACGATGACTGTCTTAGTCAACTCAGGCTGCTGTACTGAAATACCATCGCCTAAGTGGTTTAAACAACAGAGGTTTATTTATCACAGCTCTGGAGACTGGAAAGTCCAAGATTAAGGTGCCAGCTGATTCAGTTCCTAAGGAGAGCTCTCTTCCTGAATTGCACATGCCTACTTCTCGCTATGTCTCAAAATTACCTTTCTCCCATGTTCCTGTTCTTATGAGGACCTCTAATTCAATCAGGAAGGGCTCCATTCCCGTGACCTAATCTAACCGTAACTACTTCCCAAAGGCCTCATCTCCAAATACCATCTCACTGGGGATTAGGGCTTCAACATATGAATTTTGGTAGACAAAAGCACTCAGTCCATTACAATGACTAATATAAAAAATTGGTATCAGAAGTGAAGTGCTGACATAATTAAAAATCTAAAAGTGGAGTTAGATTCAGTGCCAGAGATAGTAAGACTACTATCAACTGTGACAATTTAGAAGGCTTTGAAGAAATAGAATGGTGACTTTAGACCAGTGGTTCTTTGACAGAACGGCAAAATTTTGCAGTATCTGGGGACATACTTGGTGTCACAACTTAAAAGGTAAAGGGAGTGATACCGGCATCTAGTTGGTAGAGGCCATAGATCCTTCTAAACATCCCACAATGCACAGGAGAGCCTCCTACAACAAAGAAATACTGTCACTAAAATGTAAATATTATCAGAGTTGAAAAATCCTTGTTTAGAAAACGACATTAAGAATAAAATTATTAGCATATTTGGTAAAGTTTGAAAGGTGTTACAAAACAACAACAACACATAAACTCAAGAAGAGTTGGGCAATTTGCAAGCACATATGATGCCAAACATGATTATTCTAAAATCAAGACTTTCTGAGTTTTTATATTATTAACATCACAACTTTGACTCAACAAAAGCATCTAAACTCAGGTACACTAAGAACAGTTCATTTCCTTTGTTAAAGCCTACCTTAATGAAAAAGTCAAAATCCTTTTTGCAATTGTCTTCATCTTAGCTCATCATCTCCTATAAGCTACTGCTCAACAAGGATACAGCTCCATAAATACAAACTATGTTTGCTTTACAAACCAAGAATAATCCAAATCCATTGATGGGAGACAATAATCTCCCTCACATAAGAAGAAACATAACTTATACTTAGCATGCACAATAGTTTAAATTATTAAACAGAACTCTTAGTGGCTCTAGATAAAAATAGCCATTCAGATTTCTAGTTTTCCTCAGCAGCAGTGAATGGGAAATTTGTTTATTTGTGAAATTTAAGGCGCAATCCAGATGGTTTTTCCAAACAAGCAAACAAACAAACAAAAAAGTTGTGCTCCAAAGACTAATTCAAGTATCTGTGCTTTATATAAATAGAGATAGATATAATATTATATAATTATAATATACATTATGTTATAAATTATACTATATAATTATATAATATTATGTATGAATGTGTGTATATATATATACACATATGTATATATATAGAGAGAGAATTGGTTTCCATTTTTCCAGTTTCTACTTATCAAGATTTCAAAAATCAATGGACTGATATTTAAAGCCTTATTCCTAAGTTTCAGTCAAAACAGCAGGATTGGGGAGGTGGGTAGAAAAGGTGGCAAAGGGGCAGTTCAAGGAATTTTTTATACTACGATTGATACTACAGGCACATCTGCTGGTGTTACAGAAGCCACTCCCAAGAGTATGCTCTTTTCTGGAGAGGTCAAGGAACCTCACTGCAACAGATTCAGTACTGAGGGACTCAATTAAGTGAGACTTTCCTAATGACCCTCTGAACTTCTGACGCGTAAACTTCCTTTCCAGTGTATTCAGTAAAAAATGCAGCCACAGTTCAGTTAAAAAATTGTTCAGAACATCAAAACCAGAAAGTGCTTCCTGAATGTCCCTACTGGTATTTTGCAAGAGGCATCTGGACCTACCTGGTTGGCCAGTTTGAAAACCCCAGACTCACCAAAATTATAAGAACATTGTTAGTGAGCTTGAGGCACATGAGTTCAATGTGCGTAAGAAGTACCCAGATGGATATTATTATTAAGTTTTCACCATCTTTATTTTTATATGAACATTAAAGATAAACAAGAACATAAAACATTAATTGCAGTTGAAATGTTTCAGACAAGTTTTAGCTATTCAGCTTTACAAGTATGAATAACTCATTACCTTTTTGTCTACAATGGGAGCAATTTAAATTTTCTAATAGAGTACAAGTAAATTTCTCAAAAGGATTGACACAAGCAGGGGCTAACTGGCCAAAATACTCACGCTTACAGAAATCCAGGTTTTCCCTCTTAGTTCTTGATTTCAGCTAGATCCCATTTCTCAGCCCCCTTTCAGTTTAATTGGATAGAAGTGATGTACGCTACTTTTAGGATTAGTTTCTATAAACTCTTCGGTGGTCCTCCAGGCTCTATATCCATTCTAGAAAAGACCCTAGAAGATGATGGAGCCACAAAATGGAAAGAGCCTGAACCCCGAATCGTAGAATGAATGAAAAGATGCCTACCAAATACTCAATTAAAGCAGGAGGTAACCAAGGTAAAAGCCAGTGGGTCTGAGTGCTGTTGTGGAAGCTGTTCCTTTACTATTGCTTTGATTAACCAAGAGCAGGTTTGTGGACTCTCAGAACGGAGATCTGCGCTGTCCTTCCCCATGTACAACTTGGGAAGATGGTAGGAGCCTGGAGAAGGAAGGGATTCATGTGGGTCCTAGCAGACAGAGATATGGACAGCCTCACAGAGACTGCCAGAGCCTCGTGTGGTCTCTATATAGGCATTTGTAGGGCACGAGTGCAGAACAAGGGTGAATGGCACACAAGGTCAACGAAATGTGTTTTCGTCCTTACTGCATACTGCTTCAGTCACATTCTCCTTTGAAGTGCTGCCATATATTAACATATGCTCCCTCTACAAATCCTTCATTTTAGCCCAGGCCTGGAACAAAAGTATTGGAGAGAGTTGCCAGACCAGGAGATACCCAGTGGAAAGAAATATGCATAGTGACCATACATCTGGTTTGTCTTAAGTAGTCTTGCCTTATATTGGTTGTCTTAGCATAGTCAATTTCAGCACCCCCTTTTATTCTGTAAAGCGTCTGGTTTAGAGGATAAGTAATATGGTCTTTATAGGAATAAGGATGTCTATAAACATATGTTTATGGATGCGCAGTATTAAAGATGAATGTCCCTCCCTGGGTATATTCCAAGACAAGCCTAAAACCTAGACTCAGCCTCAAGAAAAAGGTACAAAGTTGATTAAGATTATATTTCTGCCACTGAATAGAATGTAGGCTCAAAAGAAAAACTGAATTTAGTCATATATATATATATATATATATATATATATATATATATATATGTTATAATATATATAAAGCAATATTTCTTAGATTCCTGAGTTGTAGTAAGATTTATAGCTCTATCTGTACATGTCACATAACACACACACACACTCACACACACACTATAGTATAGTATAGGACAGTATAGTATAGTGTAGTATAAGATATATCTGCCTTCAAATATAAGTTCTTTTATTTATTATTAGGATGTAGGTTTGTTTCTCAGTCTCTTTAAGCCAGAGTTTCTCCAATAAAATGAGAATCATAATTCTTATTTTTTAGTTATTGTGAGAATTAAATGAATTAACATGTTTGCTTGAAAATATGAGTCTCAACTGGAATTTATACTCATCTGCACGTGTTTCTATGTAGTAAAAAAATTCCGTATAAACAGGTGTTTATCCAGTTCTCGCCTTTTGATTACGCCAGTAATAATGAGTATGAAGAGTCCTATGACATGTGTCCTTTGCTCCCTTCCCACTCACATTCCCCTGCTCACACAGCACCTATGTTGAATTTTTAAGATCTATCTGAAACAGAGCCAGCAGCCATGGCCCTGGCAGAGCTGATTTCCAGACATTCTTAGAATAACAAAAGGCAAAGTCACCTGGAGATCATCAGTGTCAGCAAGGCTGGCCGCATGGTCTCCCCACACTAATTCTTCTTGCACGGGGCGTTGGGCTTTCCACACAACTGTTCATTCTGCCCAACAGACACGTCCCTGAGGCAGCACAGCAGGCTCCATTCTCAGAGCTGCTCCACAGGGGAGGCTTTCCACTGTGGCCACCCTTTTGCCTTTCCCTCACCCAGCCATCCTAACCTAGCACTCCCATCTCTTTGTGTCCTGTCTGTTCTCAGTCCAGTCACATAGGAACAGCCATGCTTGTAGATGTGTGTAGTCCCAAAGCAACCATGTCCAGGAAGGCAAAGTACAAAACCAGGAGGGTGATAATTGATAAAAATAACACAATCACTAAACACTAGCCTTATGCCAGGCACTGTAAGAAGCATTTTCCATTTTTATCTCTTAAAGCTTCACAACAACTCTATGATTCAGGGGTTGTTATCATAATCATTATGTCATAGGAGAGGAAGCGGAGGCTTAAAAAGGTAAGTTGCTTGCTGAAGTTCCCACAGTAGTGGGATGGATGTTTACTGAGGGCTTACAAAGAGCCAGGCAAAATTTTGCAAAATTTTGCACATATATTATCTCATGTAACCCCATCACAAGTGTATTGAAGTAATACTAATATTTTATCTGTTTTACAGATGAGGAATATGAGTTATACACAGTAAATTTAGTTTTACCAAAGTCATCACTAATGAGTGGTGGGACTAGAGTCTGAACCCAGGCAATCTAGTTCCACAGTGTCCATTCTCACCATTTTATTATGACTAAGAAATGGTTATGTTTTCTGGATTTCAAAGCTTAAGCTCTTAATCCCACAATCACGTCAAAGGTCAAAGGGTCATTAGTGATCCCAGATGGATTCCTTTTATTTTATATATGAGGAGCCTGAGATTTGAAGGGCTAATTCATCCAGGATTGTCCAGCAAGCTCCCGGAAGAACATTCTGCAGTACTGTTCATTGTGAGGGGAACTTCCAGTGCAGTGACAGGCCTTTGTACACATTTGGGGGTATATGTGAGCCATCTGAAGCAACTTAATACCAGGCTGAGCGGTAACTCCCAGTCCAAATGTGCTAGATTGCCCTCAGTGTGGACATATAGGAATACATCCAAATTCTCCTGCTCCTTCTGCTTAGGAACAAAATAAGATAAGGAACTAGCTAAAGCAAAATTCCCCAATTGTTCAGCTGATGGGCATATATTATTGGGGGAAAAAAAGGAAAGAGAGGCAATATAGCATAGTATTTCATATTAAAGACCACGGACCCTGGAACCATACTTCCTGCATTTAAAGCTCAGCTCTGCCTTTTACTAAGTGGGTGATTTGAGATATTAACTTAATATCTATCTTGCCTTCCTGTATCTGTAAAATGGGTCAGTAATAAAATCCACCTCCTGGGATTGTTTTGAGGATTAAATGAGGTAATATATGTACAGCACATATGAGTTCTATTTAAGTATTTGATATTGTAATTACTAGGATCTTTACGTGTTCAGGAACTGAGAGGCTATCATCTAGTTTATTTCATCCCTTTTATCCAACTGGTCTTCCAGTCTGATAGAATATAACTTCAAAATATCTTCTATTGTCTCTTTCATTCAATTCCCACTGCTACCAACTTTCTCCTGTCTTTTATTACTTCTCTATCCTTTCACTCTCTGAAAACTACGCTTTTGAAGTCATAAAAGAGAAGCTCTGAGTTCAGGGGCACATCAGGTGCATTAAAAAATTCACAGTTATCTGCTCAAATATAGGTCACTTAATCTTGAAAATTAAGAAACAAAGTAAATTTCAGGAGCTTTAGAGTGAATCATTTAAAAATTAGGAAGTAAATCTGTAGGCAGATTTTTCAGACTAATCATAAAGAGTGGGAAGTAATAAAATTTGGAAATTAGATTTAACATTGTCCATTATGATGAATTTTATAATCTTCTTTTAATTATCACTTTTTTTTATTTTCATACTGACAAATGCTCACATTTTATACTTTTCTAAATTTCAATTCCTAGGAACTTATACTACTACCATAGCTAATACAGTTTAATAATTAAGTAAATCTGAACAATAGCATTACAATGATTGAATTAGAAATTTAGACCACAATCTTTGCTATTTCTTGTTTTTTAATTAATAATATATCTATGGATTGATTAACTAGATTGTGGCAATCCTTTCAAAATGTATTTGTGTATCAGATCAGCACATCATATACTTTAAATATATTACAATTTTGTCAATTATACTTCAATAAAGCTGGAAAAAAAGTCCAAAATTTTATAATGAAAAATTAATTTATTTTTGATTCAAGAATTCACTATATATTTCATAAAAATATTACCTGCATAAAATTAAACATATTGAAAAGACAATATATAGAATCTATTTAGAAAAATTGTTTTAACTTATTCTATACTATTTTTTGTTCATGATAAATAATTTTTTCAAATGACCAAGATAACTATTTCCAATAAAAGCCTATGGTAGAATAAACAATCTATTTATAAAATTATTTATTAAAAATGATTACTAATGATGATATAATAGCATACAAGTTGTAAATTGTGTTATAATTCAACTTTTCTACTGGAAAGTGCCCCACAAATTCAGGATTTCATTTATTAATATGCCAACTATTATGAAATTTTTCTGCAATTCAAAATCTAATAACGCAATAGCTCTTCAATAAGTCTTGTATAATAAGCCAATGATATTATGCTTATTATAGAAATAATAGAGTTGTCTCTAAAACTTTCCCATACTGCTTCAGATTTTCAACTCTTAAGGGAATTAGAAACGATTAGACTCTATTTCTAGCAAAATTCCAATTGGGAATAGGATGACTTAAGAGAAGGGAATAAACCTGGTTATTATAAAAGAGAATTAAATAGATTTTCAATATTCTCTCATGTTCTTTTCCAAGTATAGAAAAATTTGTTGTATAGTAAAATATATGACCCATTAATCAGTTAGAAATACAGTAAAAATATAAAATATAAGTATGCTTCAGGTAAATTCAAATAGCATAAATCTGAGGAAAATATAATCAAACTTGAATCAAATCCAGAAGATACAGCCCCCTAAACCCCCTTTTTTTTAAGATCAAGAAATAACCTATATGCCTATGGCTTGATTTTTTTTTTTTTTTTTTTTTGTCTTTCAGGTTGTTGGATTACCATCCTTTCTGCATCAGCCTTTAAGGATTAAAAAAAAAAAAAAGTTCAAATCTACTTTCATAAAGATCTGATACTGGTGTTTTCCCAATTCTTGATTTTTCACCCATAGCCAAAAGAACAGAGAACAAGTAAGACAGTTATTATCGGAAAACCTTGTCTCTGCTGCAGGCAATAGATTAAGGAAAGGATCTCCTGCGCACACAGGTATTCATGAGAAGCAAAAATAATATATTCAAGTGAATGGGCTCGGATTTGGACAACCTACTCAAAATGAACTACCATGAAGTGGGACCACTGGGCTAACTATCCATGACCAGCCATCTAGGACCCAACACTTTAGAATTATGCAAAAGGAAACCACAGAGTAAGTCACAAGCAAAAGAGCAAATTAATGGTTGTCCAAATTATAGAGTTTACAAAGTTTTGCCCATTCTCATGTTCAGCCCTCCCCCATTTAAAACTCAGTACCTCAGAATTTGCTCAGATACACATGAAATATGAGCAGTATTTTATGTTTTTTAGTATAAATAAAACTATGTTTTTATTTTCAAAGTGTCAGGATTAACTCTGATTTTTTTTTTTTTTTTTGGCAAGAGTAAATTAATATTAAAATCAGTTTGTATATTGAAGTAGAGAAAAATGAAAGTAGGACAGGAATTGGGGGAAGATAGACAAAAGAAAGAAAATTCTAAATTAAAATTTAATTTATTGGATTAATTGCCTCTATATGTTTTGTTTTATCTTTAAAATACATCTAAAGAGCACCAAGGCAACTAATTAATTTAGCTAATCAATAAGCGTAATTCAAAGAACAATTCTATCTATATCAAGAAATAGGATATTTTTGGAATATTATATTTTTCAGTGTCTATCAGTATGAGGCATATAGGACCAAAATGTCTGTTTGTATGTCTCTCAAGCTTCTTATTTGCAGTTTCTTTAATTAGACTGTTATACTTGTTTATCTCCTCTGTTTAAGTTTTATGACTACATATTCTTAGTGTCAGAACAAGCTCCTCAATAATACATCATCTCAAATTGAAACGAAAAAAGTTATTAATTTTCTGTATAAATCTACCTTATAATTTAATTCTAATACAAACGTATGCTAATATTCAGATGCAGCATGAATCCATTAATTAATTTGAATTTTATGAATGTTGATGGAATCTTAACAACATTATTGTACCTCTTTGCAGCGAAGGAAGTACATCTTCCAATTAGCTGTACAATTATCTTGTTAGCTGGCATATGTTGTTATTATTGTTGTTACTGTGAAGACTTTGTTAAGACCTGTAAAATTACATTTCAGTTTTCAGTTATTCCTAACAAAACTTTTGCAGGAAAATCTTGCTATCTCTATTGTAGATGAAGAAAGCAATAAGCAAATTGTTTTCCTATGATGCCATCATTTAGATCACACCAAACCTCATCCACTATGGTATGGTAATAGCCAATGTCTGATTGACAACAGATTGGGGGGACCACATGTCAATTCTCAATGCTTTCTTAGTGGATATGTATTCAGCAACCAGTGCAACATCACAGTTGATCCTAATTGATACCCAAGTGTATAGCCTCAACAAAGAGGCCTATAATTAAAGAGCCACATGACTGAAAATGATGAATTTCCTCCTTACCTCCCATGCTGCTTTTTCTAGAACAGGACTGAAATACATATGGTGGCAACAAGACTGAAATCTCGTGACAACAGCACAGAAGCCATTTATCTCTGTACCAGCCAGCTAAGACTTTTAACCAGTATTATATCCACTTACAGTGACAAATTAATAATTACTGAAAATGTTTGTATTTAATGTATGGAAGAGACATTCCATTTAGATATTATATGTGGACTTTCCTTATATCTGAATTCAGTTCCCAGCAATAAGTCTGTACATAAAATGTTATAATCTGATATAAAAAACTATAAAAAATAACCTTCACATATAAAATTCTCTGAATAACATTATATAAGTATCATAAGGTGAGACCTGGTTAGAACCTCCCACAAATAACTGAACAATTGATGCCTTAAAAACTTTCAAGGAGAAAAATTAAAATTTCCTGAATGGGAAGAGAAAAGCAGCAAGATAAGTATATCAGCTGAGTACAATTTCTCCAGGGTGCATGCATGGTCCAGCAAGTCTCCTCAGAGAAGAAATATTTGCTATTTCTTACGGTCATCCAGAACCAGTCTTGATAAAAATTCAACAGAATGTTTTATTGTTTTTCAAATTCGAAATTGGATAAATTTGTTATTCTCTCCTTCACAGAATCCTTGGTAAGGGATGTGTGGTCAAAGTTACAGAATTTGCAGAAAATGAAGACAAAGTGTTTGAAATACACATCTAATAGGTACAGCCCTAAAGAAGGAAGAGTGAGAAAGATAAACTCAGTCTTTCTGGATTGAGTTGTGAGGCCGAAGTCACTGAAAAACAGAATCCTAACTGAAAAAGACATCCAGGTGATAGTTCTTTTCAAATGCACACATTTCTCATATGTGGGATTAGAACACTTGAAAGTCTTTACTATAACAATATCTCATATGACCCAGTTGTGGATTTTCTCTTCCAGATGGTTCTTACCTATTTTCCTATTTTAATCTTCTTTTTTTTTGACCTCCAACTCTTCAATGAATTTTTTTTTCCCCTAAATGATCTTAACATGAAGGACTTATTAAGTATAAAATAGAATATGTTCTGGTCATAATCTTATTAAAATGGACTGGCCATAAATTATAAATTGTGTGGTCTTATGTCTGCTATTTCCATCCAGGCAATTCTACCATCACCCAAAAAAAATAACGTTTTCAAAAAACCATTTTATCAAATGAATCATGGGGCCATATGGACACCATAAAGGAAAATACAATTAAAAATAATTAATTTTAAGTTTTCATAATCGATTTCTGAAAACAGGATACACATGTTCACTGGTATTTGGCTTTGTTTTAGAAGAAACACTTTGCATCTTTTCACTAATGCTTTTTGCCTCAAAGCATCATGTATTATCCCCATTAATCTGATCAAACTCCAGAAACTCTGAGCTAGGTTGTTTTGGCAGAACGACAAAGGACACTTTCCTCTCAGCTCATAACAAATTGCTTTCATTAGAACAAATGGTCTCAAAGCATTATTCTACTTGAGTCTTTTCCTGTGACAAGCCCAAAGGGTAGATCCAATGTATACTGTAAACAATAAAAATGGGTCTCAGCAAGTGAAGTGTCCTTCTGTAGCTTAAAAACTCCATATTCTGGAAGCATGAGATGGGCCACTACCAACCACAGAGTCAGACTTTGTCTACGACTTGAAGACAATAAAATGGCTACGATGAAGTCACACAAATTTTTTGGATACTTTATTTTTATCATAGGAGATATTGTTTCTGAAGTTGCATTAAGGAATGAGTGGTTTATAATATCTTAAAAGAAGCATCTAGTTCACATAACTTATTTCAAGGTCTTTCTATACTACCTGGATCTTTAAGAAAATATTTATTTCAAATATATTTTAGAAATTTCTTGCAAAAATTAAAACATCTAACACTAAAAATAAAAATAAAACAAATTTCAGCTTAAGTACAAAATGATATAAAAGGGAATTGTAACATAATAAAACAAAATATTCTGTGTTTATTATTTTATCTGATTTTATGGAATCACTGTTGTTTTTCTTGTAAAATTCCAATCAGTGAGACTTACAAAAAAACTACAAATTATAGACATTTTATAATATCACCTTTAACTCTTTTATATTTTTAAGCATGTTTGATTTTGAAATAACTTACAGTCAGGTATTTAATACTTGAAAAATAGGTCTCAGGCATGCACACCAAGTACTCGTCATGTTATTTTATTACTTTTATTGCTGCATTCCATCTTTACTATGCATTTATAAATCTTATGTTTCAGCATACTATAACTCAGCAGTTTAAACAGAATTGGATTGCTAGATACAAATGGAATTTTCAAAAGGAAAATTAAAAGACAGCTAAGCTAGACCACTTCAAAAACTCATTGGCCTTGCCCTGAGCAAGAAGTTGAGGATAAAGGAGGGGGTCATAAGAAGTACATTTTGTGTTTGAATAAGGAATTGATTTGGGGAAGAACTCCAGGCTAGCTGAGACTGAAGATCATAATTTTCTGTTCTTCCAACACTCTGTCAATAAAAGAACTTTAGAGAATCTATCCTCTAAAAACACAGTCTATCTTTGGTTTCATCATCACCATCAAAAAGCATTTTTGTTATTCACACAGCGATTTCTCCACAGGAAGCAGTATGGGTTGCTTTGAGTATGGGCAGGAACCACAGAGGAGTCACGATTATTTAATAAATCCTCACATCATCTATAAAGTAGGTGGCTTTCTTTGCAGCCTCATACATACATGCCAAGAGGAAACAGATACATGAATAAATAAGATATCAAGATTCCATTTTTATGTGAATAGCTTTTAAAAAATAAAGTTCTTGAAATGTCTAAGATTGGTCAAATACAACTATTCTCATTTAAAGTTTTTCATAATAAACAAACCATGTCTTCATGCTCTTGGTCAAATAAGAAACAATCAAAACACTGACATACCTAATCACTATCAGATCCAGAATGACAGAAACATAAAGTAATTACATGGCACAACTTCTTGTAAATCAATGTAACTAGGCCATACCTAAGTAAAACAACAGAATCTTTTGGTGTATATAGGTATATAAAATTATTATTATTATGTATTATATAATATGTATTCCTTTCAGGGCCCAAGTTAGAATGGTCAACAATAGCTATTACTAGGCTATAAATTCAATGAACTCAAAAACCATGTCTTTCTTTTAAACTCTTGTTTTCTCTCTAGCAGTTGCATAGCAGCTTGTATAGAGTAGGTAGTGAGTAGATGATATATAAAAATACTTGGATCCTTACATATCTCATAGTGATAGAAAGGAAAAAAAGGAGGATGGAGGAAAAATAAAGGTCACACAATATCTGCAGTTAGTTATTCCCTAAATATATTATTTTAAATATCTTCAGTGTTCAGACCCTAGCACAAATATAAAGATGTCCTGGACATAAGAACACCTACCCTAAATGGGAAGAAAAAAAAATGTCCCAAATGAAAGAACATAGCAAAGCTCCAGAAAAAGAACTAAACAAAATAGAGACAAGCAATCTACCAGATGCAGAGTTCAAAATACTGGTTACAAGGATGCTCAATGATCTCAGTGAGATCTTCAACAAAGAGACAGGAAGCAAAAATGGAGATAGAAAACACAAAAAGGAACCAGTCAGAAAAATATAACAACTGAAGTACAAAATTCATTAGAGGAAATCAACAGATTAGATGAAGCAGAGAACGGAATCAGTGGTTTGGAAGAAAAGGTAGCAGAAAACACCCAATCAGAACAGCACAAAAGACAAAGGGTGGCTAAGGGTAGATAAGAAAACAGAACACTTACATATGCTGTCTACAACAGACTCACTTCAAATCAAAAGACACACACAGACTGAAAGTAAAGGGATGGAAAAAGATATTTCATGAAAATGGAAATAAAAAAATAAACCTTGGGTAGCAATACTTATACCACACAAAATTGATTTTTAAACAAAGGGTATAACAAGAAACAAAGAAGGACCCAGTAATCCCTCATCTGGGTATTTGTCCGAAGGAAATCAAAACACTGCTTCAAAGGGACATGTGCATCCATATGTTCATTGCAGCATCATTTACAACCAATATATGGAGGTATCCTGGGTATCTGTCAGTGAATAAGTGGATAAAGAAGAGGTGTTACATAGTACATACAATAGACAGTTACACAGCCATAAAAAAGAATGGAATCTGCAACATGGACCTAGAGGATATTATGCTGAGTGGAGTAAGTCAGACAGAGAAAGACAAACGCCATGTGATTTCGCTTATATGTGGAATCTAAAGAACAAAATAAACAAACAAAGCAGAAACAAACTCATAGATACAGAGAACATTTTGATGGTCGCCAGATGGGAGGGGGGTAAAAAGGGATAGTAAAAAAGGTGAAGGGATTAAGAAGTACAAATTGGTAATTACAAAATAGTCTTGGGGATGTAAAGTATAGCATAAGGAATATAGTCAATAATATTGTAATAACTGTGTATGGTGTCAGATGGGTACTAGATTTATCAGGGTGATAACCTCATAAGTCATATAAATGTCTAATCATTACGTTGTACACCTGAAACTAATACAACATTTTATCTCAACTATAATTGGAAAATAAAAAAGTTATTAAAAAAATGAAAATGTCTCTCCAAATGAAGCATAAATATTTTTAGAGGTAGCTAAAAGAATTTTCCCCACTTGAAGCATAAATTCCTTTTTTTTACCCTCTTTTATCTTCATTCCTTATATCTCCATCTATTCTCCCAAGATATATTCAATGTGTGGGGAAAAAAAGCAATTGCAGAAAAAAAAAAGATAACCTGTATCTAGTCATCATGGAAGAAGTTTCTGTGACATAATGGACTCTTAAGCACTTTAGAGCTAGGAGAAGCCAGAGGCTGTGGGTAAAGTTCAAGGCAGAAAAAAAAAAAAAAAAAGTATAATTTGAAACTGATTTACAGCAAAAGTTATACTATTTTTTGTTACTTTGCATTATTGCACTGAAATAAACATGCAGAAAAAATATTTGGGGTATTGTGTGTGATTAGGCTAGGCAAGGTTTTTCACTATTTTTAAAAGACTAGGCTTTAGAATGCATATAACTAAAACAGAAAAACTGATTACATGTGACAAAGTAGATACAAAGTGTAACCACTCTGATAGTTTTTTTTTTTTTTCCACTTTACAATTTAAAGGGATGTAAACACGTTAAAGTTGTGGAAAACTTTGACAATATACAAATTCATGATTATCTTATACTAATACGACATTCTTCCTGAAGTGTGGTCAGAAAGCTAACCACATCCTCTGCTGCACTTGATAAAAATGAAAGTCCTGGGTCTCCTCCAGACGGGGTGAATCAGAATCTCTGGAATACTGCCCAGGAATCTGCATTTTAGCAAGAACCACAGATGATTAATATGCATAGTAAATTTAACTACCACTTCCTCCAGCCTGATGTTCAGATTATATTCTCTTTCTCATGGCTACAAAGGAATCGATTGCTTTGTCATCTCTACCCTCCATTACCTCCCAACATCACCTTAAGGTGTTTGTCAATGTTTTGGTCTTTCTGAACAGAAGCACTCCAGCACTTCCTGTGTCTTATGACTGATTTTCTGCCTACCCGAAGCCAATCTTAAAGCATAAGCACTGTAGCTTGGTTTCTTCCTGTACCAAGTGACCTTAACTGACTCAAAGGCCGGTATGAAGCGATGGGTGAGAGTCCAGCCTATAGCATCAGACTTCCTGCCTTCAAAGTCCTGCACTACCAAAGCCTAACTGTGTGGCTTTGGACAAGTTTTACTATTTTTTTGGTTCCATAAAATGTAAATAATAGTAGATTTTACCTCTCATTATCATTTTGTGTGTGGGGGTGGGGAGAGCAAAGAAAGTTTTATTGAACGATGGGCAGAGAGAGAATGCCCATGGCAGTGTCTAAAGGAGATGGCTGCCCCCCAGGTGACGGAATGTAGGGTTTTACTTATTTTATGCCAATGCAAGGGCTAGTTACCTTGCAGTTGTTTAGAGTGGCAGCTGGCCCTTTCTGAGAACTATTGTTGCTGTTGGCTTCCTCCGAAAATTGTTTTGGTGTTTGTCAGTCTGCTGATGTAGTGTTAGCTCAGAACTTAAGTGGTTAATCTTTAAACCAATTCTTGCTAGCTCCCAGATTCATTCGTGTGTGTGTGTGTGTGTGTGTTATTTTTATCTATTTTTTTAAATTAAACTTTATTGGGGTGACAATGGTTAGTAGAGTTACATAGATTTCAGGTGTACAATTCTGTAACACATCATCTATATATCACGTTGTGTGTTCATCACCCAGCGTCTTGTTCTCTTTCTATCATCATATGTTTGTCATCATCATTCTAAGGAGTTCATGAGCTAATATATGTAACACACTTAGTACAGGGCTTGGCATCCGGGAAACCCTGAGAAAATATGAACTAGCATCATGCTCATACCCCAGTCCTCCTACAGACCATAACTTAACTGGAAGGAATGGGTCTTTCTAAAAAAAACCTAGAGAGAATGACTCCCCAGGCTATGGGACTTTGGATACTTCTCAAATTATGCCCCATAGGCAAAGACTTTTCTGCTTATCTTGAGGGATAGTAACTGTGCTGAAGTTTCTGCTTCTGAGCAAGGAGCTTGCCCTGATGTAACAGAGTAAGCTGGCACTGAACCAGAATTTCAGTATCTGGAAAGCAATATAATATTGTAAATGAAATAAGCTGTCTCAATGCAGCAGACTACATTCTAGGAGTGCCTAACGGAGAGGAAGCGGGGTAACTAGGGAAAAGAATAAAAGTGCCACCCCCAGAAAGAGATATTTATGTGGGTGCACAAGTGTGTTTAACCTTCTCTTTATTTCTGTCTGGCCTCATGGTAGCCACAGTCATCTGGGATGTGGAATTTCTACCTCCCTCAAACGACCTTGACCTTGGGAGTCACATCTGTATTCTCTAACTTAGCAGCTAGCCAAGTGCATTTGTAAATCTTTGGTCAGAATTTGGAAGAATTTCCAGCTGCCCATATCAGATTCTAGCTGTGCATGATGGGTGTGGTTTGGATTCATGGAATCACTGAGTTCTGCTGTCAGTGTGTACTCAGACTTCATTGAATACTTGCACCTCCAAAGCCATGGTCTCTGCCACTCATACTGCTATGAATTCAGTACAATTTTACATCAGACTAGGTATGTTATATGCTTAGTACTCATGAAAACAGCATAGGAACCTTATAAATTAATCTGTCCACTCTTAATTCTGTTTCTGCTCCATAGAAAACCCTCAGTAATAGTTGTGGAATGATTGAATGAATGAGTACAATGGATTGAGTTTTTTTAAGTACAAACTCTCACATGGGGGAAAACATTCTTTAAAATAGAAAGATAACCAAAGTTACACATAAAAGCGATTAGCATATTTTCATATTGGGTACATAGTAAGTATTTAATATCCCTATGCCAAATATTAGTGATATTAGTGCTAAGCCCCTGAAGAATGTGTCTTCCACAGGAACATCCTAAGCCCTGATAGTGTGTTTTGGGAAATGGAAACTCAAAATTGTAATTTACTATGGTGAGTGTAAAATTTTAATGCCTAGAACTTGGTAAAGAATAAAGAAAAATGATAACTTCACTCAATACAAGAACTCAGAGAAGCCTTAGTGGATAATTTGATGTTGAAGTAAAATCTCAAGGGAGGAGAAGAGGAACTTCTGCTTCTGGATAAGATTATTAGGTCATGGAAGTTCAATGCTCTTGCTGTAACATTTAGATAAAATCTGAGAAATTATAAAATCACATATTTACAGACACTGGAAAGCTGTGGAAACAGTGAGGACTACATGAACTGAGGTTCTGCCTTTGAAGGGTAGAATCAATCTTCCACAGCCTTCCAGAGCACAAGAAACAGAGATGTGACATTCTCCGTGACCCTGGGAGGATCAGGCACAAGGAACAGGGTTCAACCAGGTGGAGTCTTTTTAAAATTGCTACCAAGCTCTTACTCAACTCACTACCTGATTTGATTGAAGTTATTACCCCTTCTCTCTACCTGACTGGTTTAAAAATAATGGGGAGAAGGAGCACGTTATTGCTTTTACTGGCATAATATGCCATCTTTTAAACTATTGTGGGGATAGAATAAAAAAAAATTAATAGAAATATGAAGCAATGAGAAAACGTGGCTAAGAAATTATATAGTAGAAGCTGATCTGCAAATAATTCAAATATTGGACTTAGCATATGGAGATTTTAAAATGAGAACACTTAATATATTAAAGAGAAAGAATCAAAATGAACACAATGAATAAAAAGATGGGGAATTTCAATATAGAACTGGATCTATACAATGAATCAAATGTATATTCTAGAATTAAAAAGTAAAATATCTGGAATTCAAATTCGTTATTGAGAACTAGGAGGAGGTTGGACATTACAAAAGACAAGATTAGTGAATTCAGAAACAGATCAATAGAAAAATATATATAAATTGAAGCAAAGAGAAAAAATAAAATAGAATAAAAAACACAAGTGGGACATAGTCAAAAGGGCAAATATACATATACAGGCCTACCCAGCTTTATTACATTTTGCTTTATTGCACTTCACAGATATTGAGTTTTTTATAAGCAATTGATGCAACGAAATTCATCACTGTCTTATTTTAAGAAATAGCCACAGCTACCCCAGACTTCAGCAACCAGCAGCCTGATCAATCAGTAGCAATCAACATGGAGGCAGGACCCTCCACCAGCAAAGAGATTATGACACTGAAGGCTCGGATGACGGTTAGCATTTTCTGGCAATAATGTATTTTTTAATTAAGGTATGTACACTTTTTAGACATAATGCTATTGCACAAAATAGACTACAGTATAACGTAAACATAACTTTATATGCACTAGGAAACCAAAATATTCACGTGACTCGCTTTATTGCAATAGTCGCTTTATTGCAGTACCCTGGAATCAAACCCGCAATATCTTTTAGGTATGCCAATTGGAGTTTCAGAGGTAAATGAAAGAAAATAGGACAGAAAGAATATTTGAGAAGATAATTGGTAAGAATTTTCCACAATTGAATTGAACTGGAAACTTCAATCCACATTTTCAAAAGGCTCTGCAAACTCCAAAAAAGAAAAGTATAAAGAAAACACAGATAGGTATAGTAAGTAAAGTGCAGGAGAGAAGACAAAGAAAAAAATCTTACAAATAGCAGAGGGAAAACAAGACATTAGTTTTAAAGAAGTAAGAGTACAAAAAAGATAGCTGACTTCTCATCAGAAGTGGACAAATCAGAAGGCAGGGAACAATATCCTTCAAATGTGGAAAAAAATGCTAACATACGCGAATTTTATGCTCATAGGCAATAGCCTTTAAAAATAGAGGCAAAATAAGAAGTTTTCAGAAAACAAAGCTGCCTTCTAAGAAATAGTAAAGCAAAATCTTAGGCAGAGGGAACTATCCTAGGTAGCAGCACAAAATTTCAGAAAGGAATGAAGAACAACAGGGAGATCAAATAAGTGGGTAAATATTTTTTAAATGAAAATCGATAAATACATGTGTTTAAACAGAAATTTAAAAATTACTGGAAAAAAATAGCATATTAAAAATTTATGATTATTCTAAAAGAAAAAAAAAATAGCAGAGGACCGAAAGAGCAAATAACAGATAAAAATAAAATAAAAGAACAAAATCAAACAACCAAATAGTAGATGTAAGCTAAGAACATTAAGTATAAATGGAGCAAAGACTTCAATGAGAAGACAAAGCATTTCAGATGGGATTTTACAAATCCAGGATGTAAGCTATTTACAAGAGATAACATCTGAATATTAAGAGTACTGAATGTTTGAAAGTAAAAGAATGGAAAAATAAGACTATTTTATTAGTATAAGACATTAGGTATTAAAGGCAAGGCAAGAAGTATCACTAAAGATAAAGGGTGGCATTTTATAACCAAAGAGCTTTTTCAATAGAAAAAAGACGATCTCAGAAAATTATTTAAAAATATACATTTCATTTCATAATTCGGAGGCACTTGATCTTGAAGTGTGGTGGCTACAGAAACTAGGATGCTGAACATTTAGAGATGAATGAATGTGAACAGGGACAGAGAGCATAGGCTATGCTTTCAACTGTTTAAATGAAGGAGAAGAAAAAGATATGTCATAAGCTACCAGAAAGTGAAGGTCTTATGATGAAAGGGATTTAAGTGTAAGTTAAACTTAAAACATGAACGCCTTTAAGACATTTTGGAGAAAAAAAAAAATTGCTACTGAATAGTATGTTGTTCTTCTGTGTTGCACTGGGTGTAAGAGTAGGTTAGTTTCACAGCAGAGTACTGATGAGGGTCCTGTCTTTTGCATTTACACTCCTTTTGACCTTCAACAACTCATTCATCATCTAAGCCTCTATTTCTCCTTCTATAAAATAAGAATACTAATACTGGCCTGCTAGGATTATTGTAAGAAGTAAATATAGTTTTCACAGAAAAGTGCTTTGTAAATGGAGTATGTTTAAATACGACATTACAAGATAAATGCAGCTTAAAAATATAACTGCATTACAAGATAAATTCAGATTAGAAATCAAAAAAGAAGCATGGTAAAACCCAATGATAAAAGTATCAGAAATTCTATTCCCTTTAGAATTAAAAAAACAAAGTTTTGCATACATACTTGGGACAATGTCTGTATTTTCTTGCTCTCTAGGTGCTTTGTCTATAAAACATAAATACAAATTGGTGCTAAAATATTTCCTAGAGTCCAGCATGCCCCATTATTTGCATTCTTTGGTGTGCCTGGGACCCCCGAGTGCACTTCACCATGCAAATACCATCATCACTGAGATTTGCTTGCCAATTAGAACTATTCTAGTCTGGAAATCCCATGAGCTCTGATAAGGGAGTTCTTGGGCTTGTGCAGGAAGATAACCAAACAAAACGTATTGTACAAATAGATGCCTATGTTGTATTACCTTGTCATGTAACATAACAAGAAATATCCCAACAATCCTTCAGCAGATGACAGGAGTCAAACAACACTGCAGTAGGAAAGATGCTCCGCAGATACAGGGTCCAAGACATAAAAAACTAATATTTCTGCTACATAAAATATTAAATCCTCAATGGCATGCTTCTAACATTCTCAACAAATGCAGAAACACTTGATGAGGATGGAACACAGCATTAATGTATCAATTAAAACACAAGGCAGTCATTTCTCCTCTACGTCTTGTCTTCCAGAACTCAGGAAATGCTTAATGTGCTTAATGATGCCAGTGGTGGCCACCGTCACTTTCTCTGGGAAAAGTTATCCTCAGTCCAAGTTGGCTGCTCTAATTCCTCAGCACCCTTTGCTGTGTAATTTCTATGAGAGCTCAGACATTTCCACTGGACAAGCATCCTTCTATATTTGAATATGTCACTAAATGAAAAATAACGAATATGGTAAGAAAAACAACAACAACAACAAAAAAGCACTTTGGCAGGCTAGATGCTGAGCATACTGATCTGAGTCAGAAAACAAAAGTTCGAAAACATACCCTTGGCATGGTATTCTTAGGAAAATCACATATTCTTTTTTCACCTCAGTATTCCCCACTCTAATTTTTTAACTCACTGCATAGGATCACAGACAATAGGGTAGATTGTTATTGCATCATCTTAGCTAACCTGAAAGTAAAGAGCCCAGAATTTCCTTGTCTGAATAATTAGGGTTAAGGTCAGCACAAGAGAAAAATGAGTGGATTTGGGAAGCAGCTATGAAGAAGTAGTCATTGTGTCCTAAGAGATGACATTAGTTCCATTTGCTTGGCAGATCTCTATTTTTCCTCACTTTAATGCTCCAGGTACATCTCTCCTTGACAATCGACCATACTGAATCCCAGCAACCCCAGGCCAACAAAAACTGCTTCATTGAGAACTCAGAGAAGCAATAGCCATGAAGACCCAACGACCTTCATAAACTTCTAAACCAGTTCTATACAAGAACTGGCTTCCTGCAGTTACAAATCATTCGTGAACACCCAGATTTAGCAGGGACTTTTATCTGATTCTTTTCAGACCTAACTTCCCATTCCCTCCGACAACCACGTGAGACTTATTTTGTATAATAAATTTCTTACTTCATAATATTCATACTGGTTCTGCTTCTATGATTGAACCCCAACTGATACAGAAGATAAAATGAAATAACAGTCAGTAAAGGCAAAAAGGATTTTCTTTTGTTTTAATTGTGAAAAGTAATCTTGCAACTTTATGCAGGGAAAAAAAAAAGAAAAACTTAAAAATACCTCCAACACAAATGTACTGGCTAGGCCTGACCTCATTTGCATACGTGGCACAAGAGTACAAATAGTGGATCACATGCAATATTATTAAAAATATATAAATTATAAATTGAGCTAAAACTTCCAAGCAAAATATGTTCTATTGTACTACCTTGAAAATTATACCTTCAAATTCAAAAAGTTTGAAAATATGCATAAAGTTATATAAAGTTATGATTTTATGTGGCTTAAATACCAAATTAGACAACTTTTTATAGTCATCCTAGTTATTAAAAATTTTTTATTAATTTCAATTTTAAAAAACTCTGCTGACACAGTAGTAAGTGAAATTTTCAAAAGTCTTAAAGAAATAATTATATTCAAAAATAAGAAATTAATTTTACTTATCACATTCAAATATCATAATGGGGGCAAACAATAAATTATCCTTATAAATAAAACATTACAAAATATTTTAATTTCCTCCCTATTAAGGTTATTTTCACTGTCTTTAAAAATATTAACTAGATTTCTACTATAATATAAACACTAGTGTAAATTGTAGTGATCTCATTATGCTTTAAGAGAGCTGCTTATATACAAATTTAATCTCAATATGGATTTTTATAATGTAAAATGTTCTTTAGCTTCCATGTATAACTGCTATAAATATCAGGCTAATTCACTTACGTTTCAGAGTAGGATGGCGTGATGGTTAACTTAATGTGCCAACATAACTGGGCCATGTGTGCCTAGATTAAACATTATTTTTTGGTGTATCTGTAGGAGTGTTTTTTGATGAGTTTGGCATTTGAATTGGTGGACAGAGTAAAGTCAATAACCCTCCCCAATGTAGATGGTCATCATTCAATCCTCTGAGCACCTAAGTAGAACAAAAGGCAGAGAAAGAGGGCATTTGTTTCCTTCCTCCCTGCCTTTTGGAGCTGGGACATAGCTCTTCTCTTGTGCTTATACTGAGATTTATATCATTGGCTTCTATGATTCTCAAGGCCTTTGGATTCAGACTGGAATTATACCACTGGTCTTCTTGGGTCTCTAACTTGCAGATAATGGGATTTCTCAGCCTCCATAATCATCACATGAGCTGATTCTTCACAATAATAAACAAATACAAAAAAATTATGTTTCTCTGGACAATTCTGTCTAATACAGCTGGTATAGTTTGGGTCTGACCAAAGTTCTAGATAAGAAAAATACAAAAGTCAGATAAGATGAAAACAACTTCTGTTTAAAGGTGTCAGAGAACTGTGAAAGCAAAGAGGACTAGAAAGCCTAGAATTCTGGAGATGCAGGAATCTTGGAAAGGTAGCTGAGAAATCTGAAGCCACTTCTCCCCTGGAGCACTTGCTGACTTGTTGCAGACAAAACTGACAGTAGAAGCTTGGCTCAGACCAAGGGTCTCATTTGGTGACAGAAAGACCAGCAGAGTTTTTGGTGGTCTCCTGGTTTTACAGTGGCAAAGAAAATGAAACTTGAGGAGGTTCAAGCTCAAAAACTGTATCTCCCTCAAGAGACTTACCAAATTCTAAAGGTGCTTCGAAGCTTCATACATAAAGGGGCTTTAATATAAGCTCTCTCTCCTGAGATTAGAAATGAAAGGATCAACATTTCCTATTTAATATTATACTGGAGGTTAGAGCAACTATAATAAAATAAAAGGTGTAGTATTGAAAAGAAGTAAAACTGTCATTATTTGTATGTGATTTTTTTTGATTATTGTAAATCAAAGGAATCCACAGACAAACTACAAGAATAATTAATGATCATTCTATCAAGGTCAATAAGAAATAATCATATTTCTATATACCAATGTATAAGTTAATGTTTGCTGTGTACAAATTATCCTAAAACTTAATGATTAAGAAACAACTGTCTGTTCAGTTGACAATTCTTAACAGCAACAATTTGGTCTGGGATCATCTGAGTAGTTCCTGTGGTCTTAGATCAGCTCAGTCGCTGTCACTCTGCTATCAGCTACTGGAAAACTGAGGTTTGGCTGGCTTGGGATATCCACAGCTGGGATGACTCACCTCTACTCAAGTTGGTTGTTCACCCTTCCCCAGAACACCTTGGACTTGTTTACATGGAAGCTAGGAAGTATTACTAGGAAATCATTTTTTTTTGTGTGTATGCCTGAACTTAAAACTGGCACAATGTCACTTTTGCCACATTCCATTGGCCAAAGCAAATCACAAGGCCCCCTAGATTCTAGGGTGGGGGAAATAGATTCCTGCTCTTGATGAAAGGAGCTCAAGAGTCATACTTCAAAGGATATGACTAGAAAAAGGAGTGGAGAACTAGGGCCACACATGTAATCACTCTATTACAATCAGCAATAAAGAAATACAAATTTTCATAAAAGATTAACTATAACAGCAAAAAGATAAGAAACATCAACAAAATACCAAACATCTGGACAAGATAGAGTAACAAAGAAAAGACTTCCCTCCCATCTGACACAATGGGCAAATACATGAAACAATTTTTAAAACAATGGGCATGAGGGAGTGAAGGACAAAGATCCCCAAGGGACAGGAAACAAACAAGATGAGCCCTATGATTTCCCCAGCTCACTGCCTTCAGAATGTCCCTAGGTAATAGTACAGGAAAAAGCCTGGCAGTGTCCAGCAAACTTCATGGGTTGAGGAGAAAGAGTTGGAGGGAGTTCAGGAAGAACAGAAAGCTACAGAGAGCTCACCAGACAGAGTAGTAAAAAGAAGAAAGCTACTGAGAGAAAGAAACTTGAAGACTGTAGCTGAATACTGATTAGCACATGTGTATGAGGAAACCACTAGGCATTGTTTGCGTCTGATGCCAGCAGTTACATGCTACAAACCTTCATGACAATGGCATGCAGTCACATTTTATTTCAAGGTCACAGGGCAAGAGATATAGGACAACCATCCATTTCTTTGGGGTCTAAATTATATTCATCAAAAGAGCAGGGTCACAGGTCACAAGTGCCAGATCCCAAGTGCCAGATGGGCTACATGTTTTATATTCAATGAATTTCCGTGTCTGTGACATGCAAAGCTCTCTGAAACACAGGTCTAAGGGGGTCCTGGTTCTGGTTAGAATTATTGGTACATTTGACCATGGACTAAGGTGTTCGATTGATTGACTGATTGCCACTACTATTTTTACCCATTGTTTCTAAGTACTTCTCTCATTTTTGAGGGGATTTTTCTCATAAAATGTTATTTCTTTAATGTGTTACCATCAGGTTGTATTTAAGCAGGTTTAAAATCCATTAAAAGAAGAAAAAGGGAAGCGGGAGACAAATAATTTGATCCCCAATAAACAGGGACCGTGTTTAAACCCATGGTTTTGTTCGATTTGTTTTGATTAAAACTGTACCCTATTTTTGTACTCCCTATAATGTGTAAAAAGCTATAATATCTTAAGCTGAGTTCTTTTGGCAGCTTATGTTGATTTTTAGTGTCAGATTCAGGACCCAAGGAGAGAATGAATGCTATACATAGCCAATTTACTGCTAATTAGATGTGTTTGCAAGTTGGAATTCCTTCGATCAGGGGAATAATTCACTGGAAGCCTGAATATAGAGAAGTAACTTTAAGAAGGGAGCTGGATTCAGAGAGGTGTGTCAGTAATGATGACTTGTGCAGGCAGGTACTCACCCAGATCATTAGAGGAAAGCATTGGGGGGCGCGGGGAGGGGCTGTGCTCTGTACTGCATCTGTCAACCAGCTGATACCACTCTGCTTCAGCTCCTCACCAAGGGATGAGACGGGCCCTTTAAAAGAAACTTGTAGTAGGTATTTGTGCTTGACTGCAGCACGCTCTGAGGAGTCTACTGGGAAGCCCAGAGAGATCTGTGGAACTTCCAGCACACACACACACACAAACCAAATGACTTAGGGTAGGGTGGGTGGAAAAATAAAGAGGAAGCAAGAAGGAGACGTGAGAAAAATTCATTTATCCCTATATTATAACAAGATGCTCTCCGGGGAACTTATTTCAAAGTAAAAGAAGAGATGAACAACTTTATTAATGGTATAATTGTTCATAGGCTATATAAAACATCTTTTAAGTATCAATTTACAAGCGCCCAGAAGATTACGGAAAACTGAGAATAAGTTTAAAAAAAAATCAGCTTAATCTAATTTCCTCCTATAACAGAGCAAGAGAGCTGCTGAATCAATAGTTATAATTAGCGTAATTGTCCAAAGTGGACTGACCATACTAAAGATGCAAAACGTGTCATCTTGGTTAAATTTCTAGTCCTGGGCCACTTGGTAAATGTCTTTAAAATGGAGAAGTCAGGAAAAGAACAGGGTTTAGCTTATCTCGGGTGAACAAAGATTCTTGTGAGCAATACTTACGCCATCCTACAGAAGACAAAAGAGTGGGATGCGTTACTGTGTCAAACTGAATTCTTCAAGAATGTCATGCCTGTTTCTCTTTCACATCTTAATTAATTACTTAGATAAGGGTCAACTATCAGATTCTTGCATATGAATGGGAGCAGAGCATTTTCCCTTCAAGTCTGTTACTCCTATTGTTGCAAAACCAATCTTCTCTCCTGCTAATACCCTTTACTCCGCCAAACACCACGTATTTATTTGGTCAAACTTTCAGTAAAGAATTATGTTTTCACAAAACTCCTTGATTGAAAGAGAGCAAGGAAAACTCTGAAGAGATGGAAGAAAAGTGAATTAAATTATCAGAGCTAAATTTTGCATCTATCTCTCCTCTCTTTTCTCTATCACTACTTATAGGTCTGGCCCTTCATTATTTCTTGCTTGAATAACTGTGAAAGCCTCATATTCCTGAGACGGCCTGTTTATATTCATCCAGCGTCCCTTTCAGAGATGTTTCGTGAACATAAATTTGACTGCTACTCTGCTGCCCAAAAAACATTCATTGCTCCCAAACTTCTTATTAAAGCACATAGGCCCTTCACAATAAATCCAATCTTTCTTTCCAAGCTTACCTCCCACCACCACCAATCAACAATACCCTTGATTTTATAGCTACATAAACCTTCTTTTGGTTTTCCTGACTTTTCTCCAATATTAAGCTGCCTGTTTCTGTGTGATCCTGTACAAAGGGAATTATAGACTGAAGATGATTAAAAGTATTTGTTTCAGAAATCACCTCACCACAGGACTATTTTTCAATTGGTAAGATTTAATGTAATCTAAATTTTTATTTAATATTAGAAAATTCATTTTCCATTAATTAATTTTGAAATCATCATGTAAAAAAAAATAGACATTTGTAAAACATAATAAAATACTTAAACTTCAGAATGTCACTTTTCTTTCCAAGTTTTTGTTACTTTACACATGCTGTTCCAAAAACATACCACAAAAAATATGGTCATCCTAGGGATAAGATTGCTATCATGTTTAGTTTTCATTCTCATCCTAGTTTATATAAAATCTATTTACTAAATTTTGCATTATGTAAACCTTAATCTAAGCTAATTTGGTGATTATAGGTATCTACCACAAAAACGTTTTATGGATGTTCTTTTTTAGAAGTCTACATAGACATCTAAACAACCAAGGAAAAAAACTACTCAGAAGGACCTTTTAAAATACTATAGGGGATTTGTTGCCTCTAGCATAGTATCTGCCTATGACATTTTGACCTTCTAAGTATTAAATCAGTCTCCAATATGAAGGTAAATACACAGTCACAAAAGTAAACATCTGGTTTCCATGTAAAGAAAACACAGAGATTTTTAAAGGTCGATTACAGACGAATATTTTTCCTATTGCCCATCTAGAATTTTCATATAAAATTTATAAGCAAAGTCACACATTTAAGCTATGTATTAATTTCAATATAATGTGAAAAATATAATGCAATCAATGTATTTGTAAAATGAACCAAATTTTCCTAGCTGCAGGCATGAATGGACTTTTATCACTGTATGAAGAGATAGAATTGTTTCTCTCTTCACCTGTCCTATTTAGTTCCAGAATAAATAGAAATGGATCCTGTGTGGACTAAATATTTGGTTCATAATCTTTCATATTTAATTGACCAGTTACATTTTTTAAGTCAATTAGAGGACATGAAGTTGTCAACTTCTTTTGAAAATTAATCATGGTGTAAAATAAAAAGAAGTAGTATGCACTATCATCATAAAAATCACAAAGAACTTAATCTCAGAATCGCAGTGCTTCCCAGGAGAGTACAACTGGCAATCTTAAAATGCCTGTGTTTTTTCTCATTTCTCACCATATGTTAATGAAAATATCATCACAGAAAGCCAGTTATGTTTATGGACTGGGATTTAGGAGCCATTGGACTGTGAACTATGTCAGACAGTTAGTCAAGGCATTCTATGGTGATGGTAAGCTTTTGCTGTTGAGATATTTAATGATTATACAAAACTTTCTTAGCACTACCAAAAAATAAATAAATAAATACAATGTTAACTGAGTGTCAAAGAAGGAAGTGATACTTTTCCAATGAAGTAGATCTTAAGTGGCTCTTTATTTACTACAATTCTCAGATAAGGCTGTTTTCAGAGAAGGCTCATGAAACCAGAGAAAATGTAGCTGCAGTGATCATGGCCACGAGGCAAAAATATTCTTCCTAGTGTGAGAAGTAGGGAACTACATCACATAGTCATTCTCATAACCTAGAAAGGCAGGTCTCTGCATTTTTCAAAGCTTGAGCTTGTTGGAGGAAAGCAGAATACTCAGTAGAAATTAATGGATGAAGAACTCTGCACTTAAAGACTGTACCTCACCAAGTGCATAATGTGTTTGCAATAGAACTAAAACACATTTTTGGAATTTTCATTGAGAGTCTAAGTAGGCAAGCTACAAGCCAGTCTCAGAGTACCATACTTACCTGAAACTTAGGAGAGAAGGTAGACTTCACTAGAAAGTAAATTCTTAACACTGGTTTAAAAATAATTACCACTTCCTGTGAGAACCTGAAAACTATTCTCAGAAGCCCTTTGTAATTTCTTACATAGAAAAGTATAAAAAGCTCTCCTGCATTTTTTTTTTTTTCTTTTTAACAAGTCTTTAACAGCTTTCTCCATCTCTACTTAAAAGACCTCTAGGAATTCATATAAATCGATGCTTATAAATGGAGGACTGTCTATTACGTATAAGAATCTCTCACCTGAATTGGGTAAAATCTGGTAGGTAATACTCACTTTTAAAAATCCTAACTTCAATTTTCACTGTAAAGTTTTGATGCGCTATTTAGTGCGGATGTGCTACAAATCACATCACAATAAAATATAATTTTATTTTTATAAAACCATGTTAACTAGTTTCAATTTAAGTTCATGCCCACACATTAAGAGGATCTTTAACACTGTCCAATCATAAGATGCTTGAGCGATTCAATCACTCTCCTGATCTAGATGTGTGTGTCACACGTTCTTTCTCTTCAAACCCAAAATATTTCCTTACCCATACCGAATTGCACCAGTGACCTTGCTTCCTACTTCACTGAGAAAATTGAAGCAATCAGTAGAGACCTTCCACTGATTCCCACAACTTCCTCTGCCTACCCATTAGCACTTGTCATCAGATTTTCTGCCTTTCTGTTTGCTACTCTAGATGCCAAGCTTCATTCCTACATGTGACTAGTTGAGCCTATCACATTCAATCTCACCAAGGACATTGCCCCAGCAATTATTCTCTTTCTTTAATATATCAGCAATATTTTCTTCTATACTGTATTATTCCTATCAGCATATATCACAATGGATTGTATCTTTGTCCCTGAAATACTTTCTTCATTTTGCTGCTAGCACATTACACTCTCTTGTCTTTCCTGCTATTACTCTGGTTTCTCTTTCTCAGTCTTTTTTGTTGTTCCCTCTTCTTCCTCCCAACCTTTATAAAAGTTGAGATGCCCCATGTCTCATTGTAGGAAGGGCACAGAATTTCTGTCTTGCTTTATCTATACTCATATTTTTTGTAGTAGCATTTTGTCTCATGTGTTTTTCTTTTTTCTTTTTTTTTGGGGGGGGAAGTGTTGGAAGACAGTGTGTTTCTCCAGGGCCCATCAGCTCTAACTAGTCATCCTTCAATCTAGTTGTGGAGGGCGCAGCTCAGCTCCAAGTCCAGTCGCCATTTTTAATCTTTAGTTGCAGGGGGTGCAGCCCACCATCCCATATGGGAATTGAACTGGCAACTTTGTTTTTCCTTGTTGTTCAGAGCTTGTGCTCTAACCAACTGAGCCATTCAGCCACCCCTCCAGAAGTTCAACAGCAGCTCATTGTCTTCAATCTAGTTGTGGAGGATGCAGCCCACCGGCCCATGTGGGAATCAAACCAGCAACCTCACTGTCCAGACTTCAAACTCCAACAAACTGAGCCATCTGGCCGCCCGACTCTCATGGTTTTAAATTCCATTTACATGCTAAAAACTCACAACATTTCAGCTAATAATTATACCCCAAACTCCAGACTCAGAAATCCATATACCTTTGCAAAATCTCCATTTAGATGTCCAGCAGACATGTGAAAGTCAACTAGACTGTTATTTGTCACCATATACAAAAATTAACTCAAAATGGATCAAAGACCTAAATATAAGACCTGAAAAAAATAACATACATAGAAGAACATATAGGGACTAAACTTATGGACCTTAGCCTTAGAAAGGATTTTATGAATTTGACTTCAAAAGCAAGGGAAGTAAAGCAAAAATAAATGAATGGGACTATACCAAACTGAAAACTTCTATACAGTAAAAGAAACCATAAAAAAAAAAAAAAAGGCAAAGAGGCAACCAACGGAATGGAAAAATATATTTGCACACAACATATCTGACTGGGGACTAATATCCAAAATACATAAAGAACTCATACAACTCAACAACACAAACAATCCAATTAAAAAATGGGCAGAGGACCTGAACAGACACTTTGGCCAAGAAGACATACAAATGACCAACAGATATATGAAAACATGCTCAATTTCACTAGCCATTAGGGAAATGCAAATCAAAACCACAATGAGATACCACCTCACATCTGTTGGAAAGGCTATTATCATCAACAAGACAAGAAATAACAAGTGCTGGAGAGGTTGTGGAGGAAAGGAACCCTCATACAGGCTGCTGGGAGTGTAAATTAGTACAGCCAGTGTGGAAAACAGTATGGAGGTTCCTCAAAAAATTAAGAATAGAGTTACCATATGACTGAAGAATCCCTCTTCTAGCTATCTACCCCAAAATTTTAAAAACATTTATTTGTAAAGATATATATACCTCTATGTTATTGCAGCATTATTCACGGTGGCCAAGACATAGAAATAACCAATGTGTTCTTTGATAGATGATTGGATAAAGAAGATGTGGTACATATATACAATGGAGTACTACTCTGCCATAAGAAAAGATGATGTCACCATTTGCAAAGCGACAACATGCATGGATCTTGAGATTATCATGCTAAGTGAAATAAGTCAGATGGAAAAAGTCAGGATTTCACTCATATGTGGGATATAAAACTCAAAGCAATAAATAAACAAATAACAAACAAATGAAAAATAATAGAAACAAATGACAGTATGGTGGTTACCAGTGGGAAAGGGTCGGTGGGGGTAGGAAGAAGAGAGTAAAGGGGGTCAAATATATGGTGAGGGACAGAGACTTGACTTTGGGTGGTGAACACCCAATGCAATATACAGATTATATATTATTGTATATTTCAATTGAACACTTGAAAGCTATATAATTGTATTAACCAATGTCAACCCAATAAACGTCATAAAATTAAAAAAGGAAATAATGATTAAATAAACTAATAAATAAATGTCAACACGTTAATGTTCTCAATTAAATGCACACTTTACAAATTTAACCATGTGGACTGCATTTTTCTTCACTAAGTCTGGCAACCTTTCAGCATGTCCAAAACTGAACTTTTATTCTATTTCAAAACTTTTCCCAGTTCAGGTGATGTCAATTCATCTTTCCAGTTACTTAGGCTGGAACCTTAAAGCCATCCTTTAGTTCTCTTTCTTTCACATTTCCCATTCCACATCCAATCCACATCTTGTTCGTTCTACATTCAAAGTATATCCAGAATCAGACAACTTTTCACTACTTCTGTGTTCTGTGACCCTCTGCCCCACAACCAAATCAGCATTATCTCTCTCTAGGATCACTGCAATTGATTCCTAAGCCGGCCTCCTTGCTCCCTTACAGTCCGCTCTGCTCACAGCAGCCTGAATGATTCTCTTCAAAGGTAAGTGAGATCATGCTTAGAACAAAAGCCTTTCTTACAAATGGACTATAAGGCTCTCCTTGCTTTTTCCTGCTGACCTCATTTCCTACAAATGTCCTCTTCTCTAGCCTTGTTTACTCTGTTCCTTGAACACATCAGGCAAACTCACGCACTAGCTATTCTTTCTGCCTGGAGTTCTTTCCTCCAATATATTAAAAACAAATTCTCTGACCTCCTTTAAATCTTTACTTTAGCATCGTAATCTTGTTGAGGGCAATCAGATTATTCAAAATGTTACTTGTTCCTCCTACCTCATCACTTCTAATCTCTTTATTCTGTTCTCTCTTTTATAGCACTTACCCTTCAACATTCTTCTCGGGTTTATTGTGTGCCTTGCTCCACTAGAGTGTAAGACTCAACACGTATAAGGATTTTTCTCTCTTTCTGATTCATTGTGTGTCCTTAATCCTTAGAAGAGTACCTGTCATGTGGTGGTGATCAGTAAATATTCATCGAATAAATCAATGAAAACTCAGCCTCAGATTGGGGTAATGGGTCACATTTCTAGAGTAATATTCAGAGTTTGCTGGAATTCTTACGTTTCTTCCTGGAAGGCACAGAATAAGGGAAATACAACATAGACACAAAGATTCCTATTTCTTTCTGATACACTATTGGAAACAAAACAATTTCAAAAGAACAGGCATTTGATTAAGAATAGAACAGGCCAATGGAAAGAGCTTCTCCTTGGCGGCTTTACATGACACTGCTAGGCCTGCTTTTCTAGATGTGAAAACAATGACAGGAAGCTAACCATAACAGAAGTAGTAAGAAACAACATGAGAATTTTGCGCATTTAGCTATATAAAACACTTCCCGTCTAATTCTCCTTTGCTTAATGTATATTAAATATATACATTTGAAACTCACTTCATTTTAAGACAGTTATCACCCACATCTGGTTGCAATATGCATTTTCCTCATCCATAATAATATTTGATTGAAAAAATTCAACACAATATGAAATTTTAGATGAGTCTATATCTATGTAGCTCAGTTAAGTCTACAAATCATCTAAAACATATCAGCAATTAGAAGTTTAGTAGATCATAGATTTGCTGATTCTTTTGTTCTTAGCTCAATAGAATATTTATTCAACAGATGACTACTGGCATTGTTAGAAGGCGGTAATGCATCTAAACCATGTTTGCTTAGCCTAGCAAAATAATAAATTGTGCTGTGTTTATCCTTTTGTTTCTAAGGCTAACTGTTGGCTTTATTTAATACCCTCTTAACATGCTAATAGCTCCTAATGGTCACATCAGCCATCAGTTAAACAAACCATTAGGTTGTGAAAAGAAATTTCAGTAACGACAATTCACTAATTTGTTGATTGTTAATGGACATTAGCCCATTCAGGACCTTAGCCTAGACATATAGTTTAACTCAGAATCTATTATAGCAGTTTCTCTATACAAGGCAAAGAGGCTAATTCAGCATTCTGAATACTATTTCCAAAAGACATGCTACCTAGATTTTTAAATGCAAATTAATGTTTCCAATCTACGACATACACATGAAGAAAAGAACCTGCCAAAATAAATTGACTTTCGCATTATATAATTTTCACACTGTTTATGATTAAGGATAAATTTGCATGGGTCTCCTTAATCTTTTTCTCAATTATTAAAGCACTGTTACTGCTATTTTAATTGTAGAGTAATTTCTGTTTTAGATCCAAAATATCCTTTATAAAATCAAAACACCAAGTTAGTATGCCAGAAAAGTGAAAGTCAAAGACACATTTATAAATAAGATTTTGCTGTTCATTTCATGCTTATCTTCACTGACAAGAGTTTAAATTGCTGGAAAATATTTTCTTATGTTTCACTTTTCAACTACTTTATTTTTCAACTGCTTAATTTTTATGTAGAAATGGAATTTGATGACTCTTTTCAGAACAATTACTCAAAATCTGATATTTGAGGTAAGAAAAATGAATGCATAGTTCATCAATCTTAAAAGGTAAGATACTTTTGTGTTTCTTTTTATATTTGAAATATTTTTTTATAAAAATTCCAGAACTTCTCTAAAGCTACCCAGTGTCCCTTTAATTCCGTGTAAATTCAATTACTACATACATTGACAGACCCCAAAGCACACACATGACTGCGGAAAATCATTTAATTGTACTCATATTTTACATAGATGCCATTCATATTATTCAATAATAGGATAACTAGCGCACAATTAAATGTGGCATGTAGTATTAAAGCTAAGCAATGAGTGTATTCATTTTCACCTTTTTTTTTTCTTTCTTTTTCTCCCCCCTTCTGTCTTCAAAATAAGCATCTTATTTTGAAGGTATTCTCATGAGGGTATTCTCACTACACTCTATCATAATTTATTATTTTAACAATTCATAGTGAAGAGGTTTCAGGTTATTTAAACAACCAAATGTTTAGGGATCAAGTTTCTCAGCTTTAAAATTTGAAGAAATATCTTATGGATATGCAGTGTTCTCACAACAAATTAACAGGCACTCCAAAATGATTCTCCCATATGCCATTTAATCATTTCATTACCTTGAAATGTAGAAACTAAATGTCCTGGTCATACAATCACCTAATTATCATGATTGGACCATATACTAGCATATGTATACACATAGTGCAAAATACTTTAATGAATTTTATACGTCTCAAAATTTATTATATAAACTAAATGAAGTGTCCATATTTATTTTCATCCTTTTAATTTCTAAAAAAAAAAAAACTCTAAATGTAGATACCACTGGGTAGCAGCCCCTATGTTTTGGTGTTAAACTTGCAAATTTTTTTCTGAAAATTTCTTAGGAGGTTAATTATTTGTCTATTTTAAACTATATACTATATCTTAATTGTACATTACTATTATTTCATGTGCTATATTGTACTTTTACCATATGTTGAAACTTTATATAACATAAATATATATATAGGTTTCTACCATAAATATATAAAAGTTTACTAAGATTTATTTAAAAAATTATCAATATTTCCCATTCTTTAAATGTCATAAATAACCACAATGTTCAATAACCTCAAATAATCAAACTAATCATTTTGTTTACTCTAGAATTCAGTTTATAAATATTGATTAAAAATGCAGACATTGCGGGATTGTTTTGAGAATTAAGCTCAAGACATAATATGGTATAGTATTGAGATTCACCTAACTTTAGATTGCTATCTGGATGTAGAGATAGAACCTAGATGGTGGAGAGCTTGGAGTGGGAGAGGATAATTATACCCTGTTTGTAGAGGAAAACGAAAATTTTCCACTAATTAATAAAACAGAGAAGGCCCTTTTATTTACTGTTATCTAATGCTGTCTCTCATTCTACATAAGAATCATAGTCATGTTTAACTTGTTATTCTGCCCACAAAAAAAAAAAAAAAAAAAGCACAGCTGAGAACATAGGGTCCATTTTTCATTTCACCAGTGATATTAAAATGATAAGTTGGCAACCTTAATTGTTTCTCCCCATAGCTCATTATAAAGTCACCATGTTGATCTATCAAGTCATGGAGTAATTCAATTGATTGATTTGAAACTATTATTGGATTCAATGGCCTTAAATTGCCTCTTTCCACAAAGCAAATATCTTTTGCTAAGAGATACTTTATATGACCAGTATACAAGTATGAGCTTAATCAAATTAATTAATTAAGATACTGACTTCTGTTTGTACTACTATAAAATCCATACCAACCATCATTGTAAATGGAAAAATGCAGTCACTGGGGGAGAAAATGGCAATGACTTGGAAAATCTTATACACCAGCAGTTGTTACCTACATAGTTCTAATACCTTATCAGCTGATTTTGCATTTACCACAATTCTAGTCATGGCACCTTTGTCCCAGACTGTGAGAAACAATCATTATTCAATCCTTCTTCTAAAGGAAGAATTGAAAAATAAATTTTTATATCATTTATCCTTTCTCATCTTTGTCGCATTGTTTCTAATTATGTACTTTGGAGTTCACTTATGACAGCCTCCCAGTCACGTTAAAATTGGCAATTGCGTGGCACATCCTTCCACATTTGTCCTTAGTGCACAAGCAGTCCTTTCTACAGATGTCTTGTGACCATGTTTCTTGTGTTCCTCAATGGGATTTTACTTTATGACCATCATCATTTGCTGACTCTCTTTAAATGTCCTCTCATTACACTTCATTTATTCACTCAAGAAATGTAATTGAGCACCTTATTATAAGGCAGCATTGCTCAAGGTCATAGGAAATCAGCAGTGAATTCAAAGATTGGAGGTAGAGAAAGCAGAGATTATAGTTTTGTATAATTTCTGGTACAGAGGAGAACTGGATCTAACCCTTTTGAGTTCTCTTACTTATCATGCATTAAGTTCCTTTCCTGATAATTTGATTACCTATCTTATAAGAAGTTTTCAGGGAACATTTCACACCCAGAATATTTCCTAATTTGGTTAAAGAACTCCAATAAACTTGTTAAAATCTTGAAAGGTGATTCTCTGAGAAATTGTGTAATGATTGATGGAAAGAAAATGGCATTATAATATTAGTTCTTCCTTTTGCATGTATAAGAAATAGCTAGAAATTACTGAAGTATAATCAGTCTTTTTATTTTTAGACTTGATTAGAAAGCTGGTTTTGCCTACAACTGTAAAATGAAAAAAATTCACATTGTACAGTACATCCATAAATAGGCATTGCATTTTAAAATAGCCAAACCCAATAAGGTAGAAAGTGAATCATTTTATTCAGCTTTAGGAGTGTAGGACAGTCACAAAATGAAAACTGAGGAACATGAAAATTTCCCTCTAGCAAGGTGATTTTTAAAAATTTGATTATATTTTCATAGGAAATTTTATATCTACCATTCCAGAATCTGTCTTAGATTACAAATTAGAAGAGCTGGTCTACCAATAAAAGACAAGATTTTCGATATGGAAACATTCAGTGACAGCTGAGTGATAGTCATCATGTTAGGTAGAGTTTGCACTTCCCAAATTACCACATTCTCACCAGTCCTCATCGCCATGCACACAGCTTGTTTCATTCATGTTTATTGTTTGTCTAATCCCATAGGCATTTGAGTTGGTGGACCATGACTGGCACTAGAAAGTGTGATGTTTAAAGAAGACACTGACTATTGGAATTCTAAGTAAGTAATTGAGATGAGGAATGGGAGCCTCTCCCCAGCAGTTTTCAGTCTGAAAGTTATTCTATTCTTACCCAAATCCAAAGAATGGTTTTCATATTTCCCAGTATATCTGAGCTGAGACATTTTTTTTTTTGTTATACATTTTTGCAAAGGCAGCATTCATTGCAAAAGTGGGAAAGCGATAGGAAAATATGCCATAAAGTCACTAGACTTTATTAGATATTTTTTCAACAGTAGTATAATTCGTTCATTCTCAGAATGAATTCTCTGAAAATCTGGTGTCAGCGCAGATACAAGTGAATAGGCTAGAGTGATTTGTTATGGTTTAATATGGAACCAGCAAGGGATAACATGTAACTATAAAGGATACAGAAAACCATCAGCTCCAAAATGGCTTGTATCAGCTTTATAAGGTTTTGGAACATAGGCTGAGCACAATGCTTTTCACATAGTAGACAGTCAGTCAATATTTTTGGTTAAATGGATAAATGGATAGAAAAGTTAACTAATCAAAAAATAACCCCCAAATTGTGAATATTTGTTAGGAATTTCTTGCCAAGTTTACATTTATCCCCAAGTCTCTACTAACTTTCAATCACCCTGAGAATTACATTGAAGCTTAGCTGAACATTACTTCTATTTTGTTAAATAGAAGTTTATGCTTCACTTATTTATTAACTTCTCTATAGTCGATTTCATAGTTACAGTTTAGTTCTTCTCAGTTAATTGTTCTTTATTGTCTTTAGAAGATCCTGAACCACAAAAAAGCATTTGGAAAAGTATATGTAACATGAAAATCCAACTCTGATGTTTACAGACATTATTCTGGAGTACTGGTAGTAAACAGCATACCTTATTATGTGGTAATTAAGCTGGACCTATTTGCATTTGGGTGTAACAAGCACTTCAAGGACACTGTAGAAAATCACCTGTGATATTAACTATAAGTAGGAGAGGCAAATGCAATTAAATAGACTTTAATATAGATTGTACAACGCCAGAGTTAAAAGGACCTGGTGTCAGACTTTGTCTTTCCTATTACTTCTCAGCTAGAGGTACTGGAATCTCCCACCGTGGATCCACCCACATTCAATTTCTTGGCTGACAAGAGAAGGAAAGGTGACTATTGAGTATCTATTCTGAGGAGATTAAATCTCCCACTCCACTCTTGCTCCCACAGTGCAATTTCACTTTACTTACCTTACCTGACACTTCACTTTCCTACTGTGTTGGAAGTACTCTCTCAAGAGAGTTTATAGGCTACTCAAGTGAGATCCTGGAACTTCCTCACCTGTACCCAACTTATTTGTCATTCAGGGTTTGAATTGATAATCCTCAATGTGGACTCCACCATTATGCTTAATACAGTTTGCAGCTAAGATCCCTACTTCTATGTAGGGATCCCCAGCAGTGCATACCAAACTCCCTACTGGTGTCTCCTTGACTATTCCCAAGTTTGCACAGTCCCTTTGGACAGTGCACTGTCCTCTACTGCTAGAGTCAGCAGTAGATATGAGACCATTTTCCTTTATCTCATTCCATCTTGCCCTGAGCCCAGCTGATTTCTGACACCTCACCACCTTATCCCAGGACTTCTGATCAAGAAAGATCTGTGAGGTCACACTTTGAAGCATTTCCACTGTTTCAAACACATAGAGACAAGTAAAAAGAGGAGAAAAAACCAAAGATCATTAGGAAACATATAGAAGAAAGTGAAGCAAAACAAAAACACACATAGGAAGTGGTAAGAGGGGCTGAAGCCACTGCCTGCTGAGTTTTGAGTCACAAGCAGAATAGGCCTGGGATCTGTCTTCTTCAGGGAAGCAGAAACTAAAATTGGTCCCCATGAATCAGATGCTGTTTCTTGAAATCAGGCACTGGAGTGGAATTCTCCACACATGAAAGAAAGTGGCAGACTCAGCTGCCTGCCACAGCAGAGGCTGTAGCTAAAATAAAACTTCAATCTACAAAGGCAGGGGGATTCAGACAAAGCTAAACCAGGAAGTAACTCAAGCCACCTACTAGTTTTGTCACTAGTTTGGAGAGATATATACAACATCACCAAGGTGCCATAGCCTTGAAACATCAGACATGTTGGTGTATTAGAGGCTCGTATTTTTCCTCTGTCTGGAATCCCCCTTTCCATTGTCTGCATGTGCCTGAGCTCTTCCCATCTTCCAAGAATCTGCTCAAATTATACGATATTCCTTCCATAAAACATTCTTAGAAATTTTTGTTTTTTTAACTGGACATAAAAGTAGGATGTCTTCTCAGCAGGTTTTGATACGTGCATCTTACAGAAGCAAAATTCTAAGTCTATGCCATACTGGTAACTCTGGCCTGAGTATATGAAGACCTCAGGTTGAATCCCAGTTCAGCCAGTCATAGCTGGGTAATTTTAAAAAGTAAACTTAGCTCTCTGAATCTCAGTCTACTGTGTGTGAAAACAGGGTTGCTGTGAGGGTTAGCAGTATATAAGTAAAGCCATTAGCACTGTGCCTGGAAATGTTCAATGGGTATGTGCCATTTTTATTAGAGTTTTGGTATACATCTCTCATATTACAGTATGAGATTTTGTTGGTAGATTTTTTTTTTCCAAGTGATTTGTGTGAGTCAGAGATACTTAGTTTTGCATTCTGGCTCTATCCCTTAGTGCTTATATGACTATGAGACAGTTACCTAATCTGCCTAAACCAGATTAGCTACAGGTCTGCTGGGCACTAATACTAAAAGGAAACCTATGTTGAAAGAAAAAAAATTCAATTAAGAAAATCAAGATTTGTAAATCCATTCTGTTTATATCAGAAATTAGTCATATTACATATGATTCAAAAAAGATATCATTTCAACCCATTAAAAATGCTATTATATATAATACATATATAAGAGAAAAGTGTAAATGTTAGCAAGGATGTGAAAAAATTGAAATCCTCGTGCACTGCTGGCAAGTTTAAAATGGTGCAACCACTGTGGAAACAGAATGGTGTTTCCTCAAAAAATTTTTAAAAAGAACAACCATACAAGTATGATCCAGCAATCTGACTTCTGGGCATATACCCAAAAGAACTGAAAGCAGAGGCTCAAACAGGTATCTGTATAGCCATGTTCATAGAAGCATTATTCATAACAGTCAAAAAGTGGAAGCGACAAAAGTTCTTATCAATGAATAAATGGATGAACAAAATGTGGTATATACATACAATGGAATATTATTCAATGTTAACAAGGAAGAAAATTCTGACACATATTACAACATGGATGAACCTTGACAGCATTATACTAAGTGAAGTAAACCTGTCACAAAAGGACAAATATTATATGATTCCACTTATGTGAGTTACCTAGAGTAGTCAAATTCATAGAAACAGAAAGCAGAATGGTGGTTGCCAGGGGCTCAGGGGATGGGAAAAGGGGTATGGAGTTTCAGTTTGGGAAGAAGAAAAATGTCCTGGAAATGTATGGTGATGAGGATTGCACAACATTGTGAATGTACTCAGGGCCACCGAATTGTAAAATAGCTAAAATAGTAGATTTTATATTTTGTATATTACCACATTTTTTTTTTAAAGATGGTAAAACACAGTGAACTTACAGGTGTTCAACAGAATCACACAATTCCTACACGCTTTTTCCTCCCAGCAACTTTACTTACTATTGCTGCTTAACTTTTGTTTCAATAACTTTATATTGCTTTCTTCTTCAAATTGGAAATTACATTTTAAATAGAATGAAGACTATTAACCAGAGACACGCCAAGTGTGTTTTCAAAATATACCAACTTTCCGGATTAGTTTCTTATACCAATCCCTGGACTGCCTGCTGATGTGTGATTTTTAGGGAAGAGTGAAAATAAAAGTTCACATTAATAGCTGATCTCTGTAGTAAAAATCACCCATGGGTTAAAGAAGCATTATTCTGAGTATTTTCCTACAAATAAGACATACACACATGGGTTTAGCTGCAAATGATAATGTAAACAGTCCCCTTTTAGTATAAAGCTTAGCAGAATAACTGTTCCAAAAGCAACACACATATGCAGAGTAATAGAAAGTGTTTTTTTTTTAATTTTCTATTCAGTGAGTTACTAAGCTCAGCGAGCAATTTAGGTAGTGCCAGCGGGGAGCTCACAGCTAGTTAAGGCTTCTCTGCTGGGGTGATTTTTTTTTGGTGTTTGTGCTGTATATATTTATTCCATCTGAGAGCTTGTCCCTTGCACCCTTTTTCTTTTTTGAAGTAAGTCTAATAGTCTTTTTCCCCTGGGCAGAGAGACAGAGGATTTGTGTTTTCCCAACAGCATGCACACTCCAAGGACCACTTGATAATCAAGCAGTTAAAATACATAGGACTCTTCATCGCTTTTCCTTACCCTCCTTGCTAAGTCGGCTACGTCAGAGATGCATTTTCTTGGATTTCTACGTATCTTCTTTTATTCCCAGCATTCCCTTTTATTACTTTCAATAATTTGTTTGACCCTCACATTTTTCTTCAACATTCCTCCGTGACATCTTCCCAGTTTGGCAGACCCATGTTAGCCGAGGCCTGTGTGGAGGCCAAAGGCAAATTGTCCATCCAGCTGAATGAAGAGGTAGCTTGACCAACATTAGTCATCATAACTGATATAGGGGCTAAAACTGTTTTGTTTTGTTTTGGGTGGTGAAGGATGTCAATAACATAGAGTTTCTACTTATAGCATGTTCACTGGCCTTCATCCGGCAGTGAATGACTGGCAGTGAATAAATGTGTTTAGTTACTGGATACTCTTTCACATCTCAAGTATTATTAGAACACATTATTGGAAACTCAACACCATTCCCATTTCCAGAATTTATTAGTAATACACAAGAAATATGGGCAAAGGGCGGTGGTGGAAGGCAGGAGGGGAAAGAAAAGCATTAGATGGCAGCTGGAGGAGAAGAGGAAGAAGGAAGATGAAAAGTACATGTGGTACTCATGATGGGAAGATGAGAGGAAGGGCAGGATGTAGCATCTTTGGTCCTAGCTGCTAAGGAATCTTCTGCCCTCACAATAGTCATATGACAGTCACAAAGTTGGGAAGGTAAACCACCTTGACTCCAAGCTAATTTACAGTTTTCCTCTCCTGTGTCTTGGCAACAAAAATATTACACATCGTTTGCCCCTAAAAGTAGTTAATAATACTGAGATTTGTGTATTATATTCTTTACAAACTAAAGCTGATTTGAGTAATCACTGAAGTAACATGCTTTCTACTCTGTTCTTGTGGAAGCAAAAGCAGTAGAGCTAGTTTGCAAGGAATTGTGCTTACACTGCTAACCATGGTATCTGCACATGTACTTGAATTGATGAGAGTTAACATTTAAATGGCTTCCTTCATGACCTATGTGGTTAAAATATGTTTCTAAGAGTACTACGCCCCTCCCCTCACCACACATCTAAAGGTCTACAAGTCTATACTTCTAATTTTCTAAAATATAAATCTTAGAAAATAAATGGGAGTTTGTGACACACCTGTGAATATTATCATCTACATCTACAGAGGGGAAAAAGGTTGAGACAAGCTGCTTCTTGTCTTCTACCACTCCCCTTTGCCCATCCTCGTATGTCTTGCGTATTACGTAATACTTTATAGTTATAAAGCACCACTATGGACTTTCATTGTCCTAACTCTGAGGTGGAAAGTTGATACCCCACTTTACAGACAGAGAAAGAAGTTCTTTTACATGGTATTCTACTTATGATTAGACTAATAAACTATCTTTCACCTAGAACACTACTTCCAAAACCACAGTGTTTCTTATGCTCAGAAAAATGTATTTTCCTCCCTATTTCTTGCCATTTTGAATCCAAGCACTTTACCTAATTTTTAATTCCACCCAGGTCTGTGGCTACACCCCACTTATTCAACCTTATATTCCACCATTTTTTTCTTAACAAAGAGTCAGGCATGTCCCTGGAGGAGAAAAATCTTGTGAAAATAAACACATATGATCTCTTACATATGTGAGGCCTGCCTCTATAACGCAGGTACTATGATATCCCCAGGTTATTGATGAGACCAGATAGCTAATGAAAGAGAAAACTGGTGTTTGAATTATCCTGGGTCTTTCATGTCCACTGTAATAATTTTCTGTGAGCCTCACACATGCCTTGTTGATGTGTCATCCTCCAAAAGCGATCATCTAATATTCCCTTGAGTTTACCAATCCATCGCTAACATACCCCCTAAAGAGTGCAGATAAAATTACACATTTACAGTTACCACTGAGAAGATAGGATCAGGTATGTCCTGCAACAGCCAAATGTCAGCAACCCTTATCCAGGAAAAGTATTTTCAATTACATTCTAAAAATAAAATTAAAGTCAGTGAGGAGACTCACCTTTCTAAGACTAAATCTACCTTTCAATTGGGCTTATAAAATTGAGAATACTTTCTATTCTGCTTTAAGGGAAAAAAAAGCCTGCAGAGAATAAGAAATGGGGATTTATTACACTGCTATTATTTTACAGCTTTTTATTATTACATTTCCTCTTAACTGTATTGAAAAATCCATACTCTGTTTGAAAACATTTTTTATTTCAACTTATATGAATGTTTTCCACCATGTTTAAAATATCACAGCATTATATTTCACTCTTGGTTGCAGATAAAAGAGGAGAATATATTCTTCTGTAGCCGTCAGCATCTATTTCATGGAAATTGGCAAACAAAATATATGTGTTGTTCCCACTTTTTAAAATACCTAGTTTTCCTAGTACTAAACAAAGTGTTATAGAAATAAAAGTGTAAATTGGTTGAACATGGATTTTAATAACTCACCCCCAACCTATTTAAAATTAACACCAATATTTTTAAATATAGCCCCATAGTGAAGTTAATTAATATTAGAAAGACAGCCAAGGACATAAAGATATTCAAATAAGTGGAGAATAAAGCAGGATGCAGATCCTTCAATACAGTTTAGAGAAGTTAAGCAGAAATATAAGAAACTGAACAAAAGTTAAATTTGACCTAAAGAGACAGAACATTAAATTAGATCAATATGGAATTATCTGACAAAAATCACATCCAACAATTCAGATGGGTCCTCTTTCAATTATGTTGAAAACAAAGAAGTGGAATCAAATTCACTTGCAAATAGGTTTGTTACTAAGCAACTACAATTATTCACTTTCTTACTATTTACATCAATATTTCCCATGAAACCTTTATACAATGTTCCGGAAGTTTTTACATGGGTGAGCATTCCACCATAGTATGACTCTGGGCAGGTAAGAGATGGGAAGGGACACTCAGTTGACTTCAGGCTTATTTACAATCATATTTAGGAAAAAATATATAAAATTTGAATATCTAGAAATTAATTCCTTTGAAATTCTTGGTGTGCCTGTACCCCTTGGAAAATATTTGTGTTGCCCCATGGGTACTTACATCTAGTAGAAAGACTACTGCCTTATAGTATCACTTAACAAAATAGAGACAGAGGTAAAATTTGACTGATTTCCCTAACTTCCCTATTTTTGTCTTGGGGTAGTCCTTTCACTTTTCTCAGATTCTCTGGGACCACAAAAATTTTCCTCCTGCCATTCTTTCCATTGGGAAAAGACCTAAAAGTCTTTTGTTTTAAATCATGATGATAAATAATAACCTAAAGTGATATATTTTACACTAAAATGTATGGATTTGTCTTTTAAGAAGAGAGAACACCTTAATATTAGAAAAATGAACTTTGATAATGTACTTTCAGGCATTAGTCAAATGGGATAGAGCTTGAACAACTGATCTCCTCTGAAGGCTCTTCACACAGGAGAGTTTATCTACTCAGAATCCCACTTTGACTCATTGGCTGCCTGCTGAAAGCAATAGTGATATAATACCTGCTTCAAAATATTAAATAAAGGGCCGGCCCGGTGGCTCAGGCAGTTAGAGCTCCATGCTCCTAACTCTGAAGGCTGCCAGTTTGATTCCCACATGGGCCAGTGGGCTCTCAACCACAAGGTTGCCAGTTCAATTTCTCGAGTCCCGCAAGGGATTGAACACTGGCACCGGAACTAAAATTGAACACGGCACCTTGAGCTGAGCTGCCACTGAGCTCCCAGGTGGCTCAGTTGGTTGGAATGCATCCTCTCAACCACAAGGTTGCCGGTTCAACTCCCACAAGGGATGGTGGGCTGTGCCCCCTGAAACTAGAAAACGGCAACTGGACCTGGAGCTGAGCTGCGCCCTCCACAACTAAGACTGAAAGAACAGCAACTTGAAGCTGAACGACACCCTCCACAACTAAGATTGAAAGGACAACAACTTGACTTGGAAAAAAGTCCTGGAAGTAAACACTGTTCCTCAATAAAGTCCTGTTCCCCTTCCCCAAAAAATTAAAAAAAAAAAAAAAAAATTAAATGAAATGTTGCCTACTGATTGATATTCAATGCTTGAGGGAATCACTGAAAAGTGAAGACTTCGCAAAGAGGAGGATGTTTTTAAGCTGAGACCAAAACAGTGGTTCCTAATATTTTAAGAGTCACAGCACCCTCAGAAAAATCCATACACCTAAAATTTGATCCCTTGAAGCTTATATATAGATACTTCTAATGTCTATAGCCTACGAGGCTAGAATCTCCACATTCTTCAAAGGGCAAATACAGACTTACAAAGTAGATAACCTGATGAGAATGTTTGATGCAGAGAAAACAATGCATGCAAAACCAAAACATGGTATATTTAGATTCATTGCCAGTACGTTTGTGTAGAAGCAGAATAAGATGCATTATTGGGAGAGGAGGGTTGAAGATGATATAAAGATAATAAATTAGACTATGGAAGATCTTAACTGGTTGTGAATATCTTTGGCTTCATTTGATGGCAGAGTTATTGTAATGTTTAACTAATGTAATGAATGTGTACAATGTTCAGATAGCTCTTTGAAAGATGTTTTCGGTTATAGTATGGAAGGTGGATTACAGGAAAAAATATCTGAAGCAAAGGAGGTAGTTAAGGTTAAATACTACTTAAATATATCATAAGTGCTATGGCACATATTACACAGTAGCCATGGAGGAGGAGTGCATTCCAGAAATATTAAGAAGGTAGAATTGGCATGGCTGCATAACTAATTACATGGGAGATACGAGATAAGAGCAAGAGAAGTAGAAATTAATGTTGTTGTTGTTGTTTGCCTCAATGGCTGAATGATGACTAATATGAATGATAATAGCTAGTATTTACTGAATGCCTACTCTTTGTGAAACAGTATGCTAGACACTAGACACTGCATTCATTATCTCTAATGAATCACTACCCTGCAAGGTCAATTATATTGTCCCCTTTTGAAAGAGAAAATTGTGGCTCAGAGCTATTAAAGACATTTAAGATCACACAATTTAATACTGCCAAAGTTATAATCTGAACCAGATTTTCTTAATTTAACAATCCACTACTTAAGGAAGAGGTAAATATTTGGGGAATGAGAAATTACCATATATTTATATATGGCTTACAATTTTCAAAGAATTTACACATCAATCTTCTCTTTGGGTCCACAAAAATTCCCACTTCATTGGAAGATGTAAATTATATATTACTATCAATGTTCATTTTACAGTCAACATTGACCTCTTCAAAATCATACAGTTCTCTAATTCCAAGGGTAATGGTGGGTCTTCTTTCCAGTCCCTATACTATTCTCTGATATATCATCTCACATTTTGTCTGCCTCATAGCTACAAACTGCTAAGCAGCTGGCTAGTTTGTGAATTAATATTAAGGGAAACCTGGTGTTAATGTTGAATTAGTTCAGCCCAACTCCTCACCAACAAGTTTGATCCATCAGTGAATGCCATATGAATGGTGGACATCTGAAAGAAATCTATAGATTTTCAGTATCTCGCTATCTATCTCTCCAACTCTCTCTCTCTCTCTCTCTCTCTCTCTCTCTCTCTCTCTCTGTCTCTCTCTCACAGGCACACACACACACTCACACACATACACAAACACACATACACTCACACAATTATGCCAACGTTTTCCCTAGAAAATGTAAAACAGAAGAACAGTAGAACCCAATTTTCTTAAGTCCTTTCAAAAGCCCAGTTTTATTTTCAAACCTCATCAGGGACTGAGTTCATGGGCTTAAACTTTTGCAAGAGAAATTTAAATAGAAGGAAGAATTTTCTGACATAGAGAATTATAAAGCATAAAAATGGCTTGCCTCTAGAGATTATAGCATTTCTGTCTTTGAAAGGCTATAAAATAGTAGAGGCTGCCCTTTGCCTGCAGTGCTTTAGACATGGTTCTAAATGGAAGTGGCCTCTTTGGGAAAGTGGTGGACCAGGTGACCTTTCACAGTCTCTTTTAGTCTCTAAATTTCACTACTCTGTAATCCTATTAAAGAGATCAAATACATTTAATAATACCCACTCATTCAGAGGTCAAGCTTCTGGAAACCTCAGGAGTTGATATATAGCCTTAAACTTAAAAGGAAGAGGAAGCTCTCAAACATGAAGAAATATTAACTACTCTACTCAGAACAGGATATTCTACTGGAAAGGTAGAGCCACCCTCATACCTCTTCTAGACAACTATGTGTAAAGTAAGACATTGGATAACAGTGCAAGAAAGATACACATCTGGAAGAAAAAATAGAAGAATTCAGATCATTTTAAATACTCTGAGTCTGCTATTTCCCCGAAGTCCCTGAAAGCATCACTATATTGCACGATGACTAAATTATTGTTTCATAATAATCACCCTAAATTTGCATAGAAAAGTTTGAAATATTTTCACTATTGATTGCTAAGAAGGCAGAGATACTTTTATATATTTTTTAATTTACTTATAAAAATGTATAAAAACTATTAAAATTTAAACTTTAAAACCTTTAAAGGCACGAAGTGGAAGAGAAAAAATGGTGGCGTGAGGTGAGCCTCTGTAAAGCTCTCCTGGAATTTAAAACTAATCGAACAACAAAAACCCCACAAAGGACTCTCTGCAAAGCAGATAGGCAAGACGAAGAAGCCCACTACCGAAATCACCTATAGGTGGGCGAATTGCGCGAGCGGGGGGAAGAGGGAAGGGAGAAGTGTGGAGACGGAGCCACGTGGGCGCAGGATGCAGACCTGGCTCAATGCTCTGAGCTCACTGCTTCCCGGAACTGCCGCAGCTGCAGGAGAGGGAAGAACTTGGACTGCTAGGGCTCCATTTATGGCCCACAGGGCTGAGGGGTTAGCATATAACACGGCTGAACCCAACACTCACGGCAGAGACCTCGGAGAAAAGACTGAGGGAAGAAGGCTGAAATTGGTGGTTTGAGCCCTCACTGCCGAGCAGAGAATGGAAGCCTTAGGCACCGAGACTAACCACCCCCTCCCTCCCCTCCCAGAGCTCGCCCCGCCCCCACCTGCCCGGTGCTAGAAGCGGAACAGTAGCAGTGTTAAATCAAAAGAATAGAATGTTTGCTGTTCTGAGAACTGTGGACCGCAGACACAGATTCGCAGCCCAACTAGTTGCGGCAAAGGGGAGGGGGCCATGGAAGCAGGACTGGCTGTGTTGGTGGTCGCCGCCATTGCTCTGGGCCACCTCTCACAACTCACCCTGGCCCTGGCCCCACCTATCTGGCAGATCCCTGCAGGAATAAACAGAACTGCTGAAACATACAGGCTCTGAATCTGGTGCAGGAAGAGCTTTGGAACTTCAAAAACTCTCCGCATACCCACACGGACACTGCGCCCTGTGACCCATGGGAACTATTAACAGAGGAGAAGCCCATCTCCCAGGGAACACCCCCATTGTGTGAGAAGCTGGAATAGTGCAGAGAAAACGTAGTACTACTGTATGAGAGAGAAAAAATAGGCTACAGTCAGACAGAAAATAAAACATTCTACCAACAAGTAGTGGAAAACAAAAGAAAGACCTCTTCCTATCAACCTGTTGCAGAAGCCACTCCTGTAGATGTCTAGGAAGAGAAATAATAAATCAGTAATTGCCATGAATATCCAAGGCAACAAGACAGCTCAGAAAGAAAGTGAAAAGTCTCCAGAAAAGGAACTTAAAGATATGGAAATATGTAACTTAAATGAGAGAGAATTCAATATTGAAGTTCTGGAAAATCTCAACGAGATGTAGGAAAACACAGAAAGGCAGTTTAATGAACTCAGAAACACAATCAAAGAACAACATGAGCATTTTAAGAAAGAGATTGAAATTTTAAAAAAGAATCAAATAGAATTTCTGGAGATTAAGAACTCAATAGAAGAAATTAAGAATGAAATAGCCAGCTTAGGTAGTAGAGTTGACCAGATGGAGGAAAGAATCAGTGACATCGAAGTTAGAAACCTGGAAATTACACAGATGGAAGAAGAAAGAGACTTGAGACTTAAAAGAAGTGAAAGAACTCTACAAGAACTTTCTGACTCCATCAGAAAGAGCAATATAAGAATAATGGGCATACCAGAAGGAGAAGAAAGAGAGAAGGGAAGAGAGAATATTCAAACAAATTGTCGATGAGAACTTCCCAAATTTGTGGACAGAACTGGATACTCGAATCCAAGAAGCAAATAGAACACCTAATTACCTCAATCCCAACAGGCTTTCTCCAAGGCATATTGTATTGAAGCTGTCTAAAATCAAGGACAAAGAAAGAATCCTCAAGGCAGCCAGGGAAAAGAAGACGGTAACCTACAAAGGAAAGCCCATTAGATTATCATCAGATTTTTCAGCAGAAACTCTACAAGCCAGGAGGGAATGGAACCAAATATTCAAATTATTGAAAGAGAGAAATTATGAGCCAAGAATAATATATCCAACAAATATATCCTTTAGATATGAAGGAGGAATAAAGACCTTTCCAGACATACAGAAGCTGAGGGAATTTTCTAATATATGACCTGCACTACAAGAAATATTAAAGGAAGCTATTCAACCACCATCAACAGGGACAATTTGTGGCAACCAAAACATAAAAAGGAGGAGAGTAAAGGCCTGAACCGGAATATGGCAATGGAGAAAGTAAGGATGGAGATAGAAAATGGATACTTTAAATATCAAACTTTCTTTTATATAAACTGAAGGGTAAACACTCAAAAAAAATCCAGAAATGAAATATATACTGTAATAAAAGAAGAAGCAGAGGGAAACATCATAGAATACCACCACACAGAAATAAGAGACAACAACAAATAGGCAAAGAAACCATGGAGACACAGCCTTACCAGAAAACTAAAGATAGAATGACAGGAAATCCTCACATATCAATAATCACCCTAATGTAAATGGACTGAACTCACCAATAAAAAGGCACAGACTAGCAGAATGGATCAAAAAACGAAACCCAACCATATGCTGTCTCCAAGAGACACATCTCAGCTACAAGGACAAGCATAGACTCAAAGTGAAAGGGTGGAAATTGACACTCCAAGCAAATGGTACTCAGAGAAAATCAGGTGTAGCCATAATGATATCAGATGAAACAGACTTCAGGGTAAAAAAGATAACAAGAGACGAAGATAAACATTTCATAATGGTGAAGGGGACTATACAACAAGAAGACATAACAGTCATCAATATTTATGCCCCCAATCAGGGAGCACCAAAATATACCAAGCAACTACTAAGAGAACTAAAGGGAGAAATTGACCAAAGCACAACTATACTAGGGGAATTAAATACATCATTGACAGCTATGGATAGATCATCCAAACAGAAAATAAATAACGAAATAGCAGCCCTAAATGACACATTAGATGAAATGGACATAATCGACATATATAGAGCATTTCATCCTAAAACATCAGACTATACATTCTTTTCTAGTGTACATGGAACATTCTCAAGGATAGACCATATATTGGGACATAAAATCAGTCTCAGCAAATTTAAGAAGATTGAAATCATACCAAGCATATTTTCTGATCACAAGGCTTTGAAATTGGATATCAACTGCAAAAAGAAAGCAGGAAAAAACAAAAATACATGGAGATTAAACAACATACTTTTAAAGAACGACTGGATCAAAGAAGAAATTAGAGGAGAGATCAAATGATACATAGAAACAAATGACAATGAAAATACATCCTACCAAATTATTTGGGATGCAGCGAAAGCAGTTTTAAGAGGGAAATTTATATCATTACAGGCCTATCTCAAGAAACAAGAAAAATCCCAAATAAATAACCTCCTGTTACACCTTAACGAACTAGAAAAAGAAGAAAAAGTGAAACCCAGGTTCAGCAGAAGACAGGAAATAATAAAAATCAGAGCAGAACTAAATGAAATAGAGAACAAAAAGACAATAGAAAGTTAATGTGACAAAGAGCTGGTTCTTTGAAAAGATTAACAAAATTGACAAACCCTTGGCTAGACTCACTAAGATAAAAAGAGAGAAGACACTAATTAACAAAATCAGAAATGAAAAAGGGGAAGTTATCACGGACACCACAGAAATACAAAGGATCATCCAAGAATACTATGAAGGACTATAAGCCACCAAATTCAATAACCTAGAAGAAATGGACAAGTTCTTAGAAACATATAGCCTTCCAAGGCTGAAACATGAAGAACAAGAAAATCTAAACAGACTGATCACCAGTAACAAAATTGAATCAGTCATCCAAAACCTTCCCAAAAGCAAAAGTCCGGGACCAGATGGCTTCACTAGTGAATTCTACCAAACCTTCAAAGAGGATCTAATACCAATCCTGCTCAAACTCTTCCAAAAAATTGAAGAATAGACAGTACTCCCTAACTCATTTTACGAGGCCAACATTACCCTGATACCAAAACCTGGTAAGGACAACACAAAAAAAGGAAACTACAGACCAATATCTCTGATGAATACAGATGCGAAAATCCTAAACAAAATTCTAGCAAATTGAATACAACAATGCATTAAAAAGATTATTCATCACGACCAAGTGGGGTTCATCCCCAGGGCACAAGGATGGTTCAACATCAACAAATCCATCAATGTGATACATCACATAAACAAAATAGAGGACAAAAATCATATGATTATATCAATTGATGCAGAAACAGTATTTGATAAGATATAACATCCATTTATGATTAAAACACTTAATAAAATAGGTATAGGAGGAAAATACCCTAACATAATAAAGGCCATATATGACAAGCCCTCAGCGAATCTCATAATTAATGGTGAGAAAAATGAAGCCCTTTGCTCTACGTTCAGGAACACGACAGGGCTCTCCACTATCACCTCTGCTTTTCAACATAGTGTTGGAAGTCCTTGCCAGAGCAATCAGGCAAGAGAAAGAAATAAAAGGCATCCAAATTGGGAATGAAGAAGTTAAATTATCACTCTTTGCAGATGACATGATGCTATATATAGAAAACCCTAAGGACTCCACTAAAAAGCTATTAGAAACAATCAACTAATACAGTAATGTTGCTGGCTACAAAATCAACGTACAAAAGCCCATTGCATTCCTATTACTAACAATGTAATCTCAGAAAAAAGAAATACAAAAACAATTCCTTTTGCAATTGCAGCAAAAAAGAATAAAATGCCTAGGAATAAACTTAATCAAGTATGTGAAGGACCTATATGCTGAAAACTATAAGACATTTTTGAAGGAAATTGAAGAAGACACAAAGAAATGGAAAGATATTCCGTGCTCATGGATTGGAAGAATCAACATAATTAAAATGGCCATATTACCCAAAGCAATATACAGATTTAATGCAATCCCCATCAAAATCCCAATGGCATTTTTTAAAGAAATAGAACAAAAAATCATCAGATTTGTTTGGAACCACAAAAGACCCGAATAGCCAAAGCAATCTTAAGGAAAAAGAACAATACTGGAGGTGTCATACTCCCTGACTTTAGCTTGTACTACAGGGCTACAATAATCAAAACAGCATGGTATTGGCAGAAAAACAGACACATAGACCAATGGAATAGAATTGAGAACCCAGAAATGAAACTACATAAATATGGACAGATAATTTTTAACAAAGAAGCTAAAAACGTACAATGGAGGAAAGACAGTCTCTTCAAACAATGGTGCTGGGAGAATTGGATAGCCACGTGCAAAAGAATGAAACTGGACTGCTGTCTGTCACCATGTACCAAAATTAATTCAAAATGGATCAAAGACTTAAGCATAAGACCTGACACAATAAACTGCATAGAAGAAAACATAGGTACTAAACTTATGGACCTTGGGTTCAAAGAGCATTTTATGAATTTGACTCCAAAGGCAAGGGAGGTAAAAGCTAAAATAAACGAATGGGACTATATGACACTTAAAAGCTTCTGCACAGCAAAAGAAACTGGTTGCCTCGACAAAATAAAGAGGCAACCAACTGAATGGGAGAAGATTTTTGCAAACAGTGCCTCTAAGAGGCTAATATCCAAAATATACAAGGAACTCATGAAACTCAACAACAAAAATCAAACAACCCCATTGAAAAATGGGCAGACGACCTGAAGAGACATTTCTCCAAAGAGGACATACAAATGGCAAATAGACATATGAAAAAATGCTCAACATCACTAATCATCAGACAAATGCAAATAAAAACCACAATGAGATATCACCTCACCCCAGTCAGAATGGCTATCATCAACAAGACAAATAGTAACAAGTGTTGGAGAGGCTGTGGAGTAAAAGGAACCTTCACACATTGTTGGTGGGAATGCAGACTGGTGCAGCCATTATGGAAGGCAGTGTGGAGGTTCCTCAAAAAATTACGAATAGAATTACCGTATGACCCAGCAATCCCTCTCCTGGGTATCTACCCAAAAAATCTGAAAACATTTATACATAAAGACACGTGTGCTCCAATGTTCACTGCAGCTTTGTTTACAGTGGCCAAGACGTGGAAACAACCAAAATGTCCTTCTATAGATGAATGGATAAAGAAGTTGTGGTATATATACACAATGGAATACTATTCGGTGGTAAGAAAAGATGATATAGGAACATTTGTGACAACATGGATGGATCTTGAGAGTATAATGCTAAGCGAAATAAGTCAGACAGAAAAAGCAGAGAACCATATAATTTCACTGATATGTGGTATATAAACCAAAAACAACAAAAAAATAAGACAATTAAATGAGAAACAAAAACTCATAGATACAGACAATAGTTTAGTGGTTACCAGAGGGTAAGGGGATTGGGGGGTGGGAGATGAGGGTAAGGGGGATCAAATATATGGTGATGGAAGGAGAACTGACTCTGGGTGGTGAACACACAATGGGATTTATAGATGATGTAATACAGAATTGTACACCTGAAATCTATGTAATTTCACTAACAATTGTCACTCCAATAAATTAAAAAACAAAAAAAACCCTTTAAAGGTGTAAGCCTAAGACACATGGAAAATTTGTTTGTATGAAAGATTCCATTCTTCAGTTATACTGGGTAAATGTGTATATTTTATTGGCTATTACTATTAATAACATATTTTTATAATTCATTAATGGAAAAAATCAATGTAATAATGTAAACAAAATCTCTAAGATAATGGTTATAGTTTTGGAGAATGGTATGGCAATTGCTTGAGTTACTCTTTCCATCCACTTTAGATATCTAGTCATATTTATGTGTATTAGATTATGTTTAGATATACATTTCTCAGAAACTCATTCTTATTACTTATCTTTCAAACATATTATTTATTTATATACCACTTTTCCAAAAATATTTGAGGCAGCTTATAGAAATAATTACAATACAACAAAATTAAAAACAACAAAAATATAAATAAGAAAATTAAGAAGAAAAAATAAGTGTAGTAAAGCTAGTTAAATCCAGCTATAAAATTAGAACACAAATTATATACTATTAGATCCTGTTCTGTTGCAAGAAGTAGGCTAAATTTGTTATGCTTTTTTTTGCTTAATTGTCTATTATCAATTCAGCTTTGCCACCAGATTATTTAAGCTCTTTTATTACACAGGAGAAGTTGAAAATGTATTTCTCAAATTCTTTTTCTCATATTGTCCAGGTTACAGTCCATCAAGGAGAAGCATTCACATGGCTTTGAGAAACAAAGGCAAACAGAGGTCATAGTGTGTGTGGAGCAGGGGCAGACATGAGAGTATAACAGATTCCAGCTGAGTTTTTTGAGAATCACTCACTTTGCTGCTTCAAATTGAAACCTTCAGTAGAAACCTTCACAACTCATAGACTTTCCAGCAGTTGTGTCAACCTCTAACTCTCCAAATTATAATCCTTCATACTTGGAAACGTACAGTGGCTTCTGTTTTCCTGTCCAAATCCTGGCTGATTCAGTTCCTTAGAGACCATAGCAGAGAGAAAGCTTACTAGTTATTCAATTCTCTGTAGTTATAAGACAAATACAAACCAGTTCAAAAGAAACCCAGTTTTTCCTGTCAAGAACACTGAAAGCAATTTTTCCTGGAGTTCTCATAAGGATGTATTGAACAAATGCTTGACAAGATTTTTACAATATGTATGATAATGCCCTTCCTGTGGCTTTTTTTATAATATCCCTCAACACAAGTTGATGGCATAAATCCAAAACGCAATTCTGTACAGGCAGTCTACAGGGGCCGAAGTAATGCAAAACACACACGCAGTTGTCTAATGGCCTGGTAAAATCCAAACATAAAATTTAGAACAACTGAAAAGGTAGATTTATAGCATAAGCTTCCTGTTTTCCTTTTTTATAAATACTATTTCATACTATAAGAAATTGTTAGCAGTACTAGGTAAAAAGGGAAAAAGAGAATAAAAGTCATGAAACCTCAAATACAACACTGATTTGAAAAACTGGAAATAGACAGCTTTAAGGTCTTGGTTTCTACAACCTCAGCCACAAAATCCATCCTTCAGGAATTTATGTATATCTCAGAGTCTTTCCTTATTATCAATTTGATTGAAAAGCTCAATAATGAGGAGTTTATAATTGTATTTCAAGGAGAAAATTTCCCAAATGATCTCTTTAGTGCCTTAGCAAGATTTTTTTCTACCTAGCAATCCTTGTCAAATCAGTCACTGAAAGAATAAACATAAATATTGAAGCTAATAAAACTGCTAGGCATTCATCAGCATTTTTTGACAAGAATGAAGTAGGTAATAATCTGAGATAACCGAAGATCAGCACAAGACTGAAAGTCCTTCAGCTCACTTCTATTTTCTTGTCCCCTTTAACTCTTACCATTTCTACCATGAGAGCAAACAGTCCCAGGAATACAAGGTATGATCAACAAATATGGTGAATGTTTAAATAAAAAAACTTAAAAATTACAGTAAAAGACACATTGCCATTAATCCCTTTCGAAATACGCCTCGTTGCTTCGAACACACTTATCCCATCATTCTTTCCACTCTCTGAAGAAGTTCTGGAAGTCCTCTTTCGTGAGTGTGAGTGTCTTTAGTTGCACTGCTGTAGCTGCCTCAATGTCCTGAATCAATTAAAAACATTTACCTTTCATGGTCATTTTGACTTTGGGAAAGAGCCAGAAGTCACACAGTGCCAGATCCAGTGAATAAGGTGGGCACACAGTAATGTTTTTATTTGACCTAATTTGCTGTACCAGAAGTGACATGTGACATGGAGCATTGTCATGATGGAAGATAAAGTAAAGACACTCACGAAAGAGGATTTCCAGAACTGCTTCAGAAAGTGGCAAGAATGATGGGATAAGTTTGTTTGAAGCGAGGGGGAGTATTTTGAGGGGGGTTAATGGCAATGTGTCTTTTACTGTATTTTATATATATATAATTTAAACATTCACCATAATTTTTTATCACACTTTGTCCCATCTCGGATTAAGCTGAAGGGGGAAATGGTTACTTTCTACACAGTCCAAAATGTCCAAATAAAGACAATAGTGTTCAAAAGAGATTACTTATCACAAGTTCAAATCTGTGGATTTGACATTGAGACAGAAAAAAGGAATAAAATATCTTAAATAATTTCATGTGTCTTTATCAAGTGCTTTTGTTGTTGTTGTTTTTAGTAAATAAGTTTAATAAGGATATTTTCATGTTTGTTGCTGTAGCACCTATCCTTAAGGAAATTACCCGCAACGCCTTAGCACCCCTTCCTAGTAGCTGCAGCCATCAAACCCAATGCCACTTCTGGCTTTCAAGTAATCCAACATAATTATTAATCCCTGAAGCAACCATTCATGTACCCACTCTATACTCAACATTGTTTATGATTCTAAGGATACAGTACTTAACAAAGCTAACAAAATCCCTTATTCTTGAAGCTTAGATTATATTGAAGAGAGAGAAAAACATAAGTAAAATGTTCATACATAAAATGAATGTAGGTTCTATGAAGAAAAACTGAGCCGCAGAGGGAGATAGAAAGTTTAGAAACTGGAGGGAGGAGGAAGCAAGCTTACAATTTTAAAGACCAGAGGAACGTGAAAGGGCAAGCCTTATGAACATCCAGGGAGTTCTTGAGCTTTAGGTGAAGAAACCCTTGCCCAAAACTTCAGGGTGCACAACTCAAGTCTAGGCCACTATGAGGGTAAAACTGTTGTCGGCACATTTTTGGTAATCACATGTAATAGTGGTGCTTTGGAGAAATGGAGTAAGGAAAGTGATTACCTGTCAGACAAAACTGTGCCCAGGAAAGCCAGTGGCCACAGGCGTGGAAGTGAAGACTGAAGATGGAGCTGTTCAAACAATGGCTAGGAGCCATGTTACTAGAGAGAAGCAAGCTGCAGTGTGCATTCACCCAGGAGCAGTATCACACATCCTCAGAAAGACATGAGAAAGCTCATTTATTCCTGAAGTGTGTGTAATACTAGGCTTTGCTATTATGTGAATAGAAGCCAGCTTGATGCAGACAATAGCAAAAGTCAAGGACTTTCTCTCTATCCCACCATGCTATCAGTTACTGTGGTTCATGCAGAATACAGGCTATTGTAGGAGATGAGAGACCTCATAACATAGTAGAGCTTAGAATTATAGATAGAACTTTCAATTCTAATTCCTAGGAATGGATAGCTATGATTGGATAAATTGAGCAGATAACTTTTCTAGGTCTTAACTTTCTTATCTCTAATATAAACATAATATCAAAACTGTAGAGGTTTATCAACAATATAAATGATGTAAGTAAACTGGCACATGGAAAATACATACTGAATTAATTGTATTATGACAGGGTGAGTCTAAGAAAAATTCTGAAGTTAGTAAAGTTTGTTTGGCACCATGAAGAGTTACATTGACTATTCTGTATCCTCCTATCTGAAACATTGTCATATTAAAAAAAAGTAGTTCCACACATCACAGTTAACAAGACTTTTATTAAAAATCTTAATTAAAAAGAATGAATAAAAGTGGAGATTTTTGACAATGTGGCAGGAGGTAGGAGGTGACATTTTTGAAATTAATAGTCTAATAAATGGGAAGTCATACCATGAAGATGACTGCCTAATTTGTCTACTTATAATCTCAGCCTCAAGAACAATTTCTTGTTATTATTTCCCCTTCATTTTGCTGCAGCCAATGGTTCCTCACTTCTGCAGTGTTAACTGGTAATACTATAGGACTGTAAAATACATTCAAGAGTGAAGTGAAAGAAGGAGGAGGAAGAGTTGCTCAACAGGGATTCAGTCAATCAATGGTTACTTAATAATCACTCACTATTCTGTTCAACAAACCTGAGTTATGTCAGGCAACATGGATGGTTATAATTATAAGAATGTTCTTTGTGCTCTAGGGACATATCATCTGGATGTAGAAATTAGAGTTAACCACATAAATCAGTTAGGGAATGATAATAATAACAATAAAAGTACATATTTTGAGCCCTTGGAAGCCTAGATGCTCTAAATGTGCTATGTCCAATCCCTACAACAAACTTAGAAAGCCGATATTTTTAGTCATTTTATAGAGGAAGAAATGAATTTAGACAGGTAAAGTACCTTTTCCAGTATATGATGCAGTGTAATATTGAAAAAGAGTATATTAACTATAAACATGACTTGTGAATACATGTACCGTAGATATTCTAAAGGCCTACCATGCACAGAATAAATGACCAAATGAGGAGGCAATGTATGCAAGAGACGAATGCTAAGGGGTAGAAAAAGGAAAAAATACCAATAAATTAATTGATGTATTAGTCAATGGAGACATTTATTTTGATTACATAAAATATACAAGTTTTTATGATATATTAATCAGAGCTCTTCAGAAAAGCAAACCGATAGACATATGTAGATATATCTATATAAGAGTACATTTATTATGGAAATGTGTTCCATGATCTGCAGTCTGCAAGTTGGAACACCAGTAAAGTCAGTGGTGTAATTCTGTCTGAATCCAAAGGACTGAGAATCTGGGGCCCCACTGGTATAAGACCTGGAATTCAATGGCCTGAGAACCAGGAGCTGAAATGTTTAAGGTCAGAAGCAAATGGACATCTCAGCTCAAAAAGAGAGAGATAATTCATTCTTCCTCTGCTGTTTTGTTCTCTTCAGATCCTCAATGGATTGGGCGATGCTCTCCCACAGTGGTGAGGGTGGATCCCCTTTACCCAGGTTGCTGATTTAAGTGCTATCTCTTCCAGAGACACCCTCACAGACACACCCAGGAATAACGTTTTACCAACTCTTGGGCATCTCTTTAGCTCAGTCAAGTTGACACATAAAATTAACCATCACATATGGAGTACATATTGTGGTCAACAAACTGTGTTAAATGCTAGGAAGACTCTAAGAGACATTTTCAACCAGGGTGGGATGGAAAGGAGAGCAGAGAAAAATAAAATAGTAAAATATTTAAAGTAGCATTTAATGCTAGGAAACATGAACAATAATGTTCATAGCAGTGTTCTTGATATAGCACAGAACTGGAGAAAATCAAAATGTCTTTCAATAGAAAACCAGATAAACTGTAGAATATCCCTAAATGAAACATTCTATAGCAGCAAAAATAAATTAACTACTGCTATATGTAATAACACATACGACCTTCCAAAGAAAATACTGAGGAACAAAATCCACTTGGCTTTGAAAAATAAAGGATGCATACAGTATGGCATCATTTATATAAACTCCAAAAAACGCTAAACTAAAAAACATAATTTTTAGAGGTACAACTGTAACAAAATTTCTGGTAGAAAGTAGGAGGTAGACACTGGGAAAAGGTATGCAGTGGTTTCAATGATATTGGGGAAGTTCATTTTCTAAGTATATACTTATTTATATTATACGCATATGTGTTATATAATACGTATGCCATATATATCAATTGTTTGAATGACTATAATATTTCATAAGAAAATCAAAAAGCAATTTAAGATAGCAACACATGAGTTATAAGTCAGAACAGAATAAAGTAGCTAATAATAGTAATAGAGAGTATGATTTGCATATTAAGTGCTAGTAACTTAATTCATTCAATCTCACCACAGATCCTTGAAGTAGATGTTAGTATTATCTTCATACTATAAGACAATAATAAAGAAAACAAAACAAAGAAAAGTTTAGACTGTCTGGTTCCAGAGTCAATGGTGATTCCTACAGGAGCTCAACAGAAGCCACATCGTAGATAAGGAGGTCAGGACACTTTATGAAAAGGTGTGCTTTATGGAGAGATTGAGTGTGGATAAACAGAGTGAGTTAGTGATTCACTTCAACCTGCAGAACAAATTAGTTTTTCTTCAATTCATGATAATCTTGTTTAAATGAAATATTCTATGGAAAAAGCATTGCAAAATCCATGAAAAAAGAACACCTGTGAAACCTTTTTTCCTCCTTATTCCCTTTCACTGCTCACTGTCATCATTCCCAAACTCAAAATGCTCTTCAGAATTTTAAAATCACTGCTCAAAGATAACTTCAGTCTTTTCCGTTTATGCCTCATGACTACCTTGAGGGATATTGTTTCTTTATTAGGTATTATTGAGCTGAAATGCTTGGAGTAACATTTCTGACAGATGATGGGTGAATGTGTGTATTTTCCAAGAATTGTAAGATCTAGAGTACCGAGATATAGTAGCACCAAGGTGAAAGGGTCAAGACTAGAAAAACAGGAAGCACCTCGGATTTCCTTGTGGTCAGATTTAGTTCACCAGGAGTGTGCTTCCTCACAGGAGCCTAGGGACACAGCCTCATAAATCCAAGCAATGGTTTCCCTAGAGAACCCACTCTGCATATATCTCTTGATTATGTGACAAAAATAAGCCACCAGACTTGGTTGTGGGGGGAGATCTTTATGTAAATATCTTTCCATTGGGACTCGTAAAGAAAAATGGGGAAAGATGTTTCTTCCAGATTAAACAACATAAACAGTCAACACAAAACAAACATAAAACAGAGCCAGTGCAATGTACCAAAGAGGTATGTAGTGAGACAGTTCAGCTAGAGTGAACTGTTTAACAAAACTGGGAAGATTGGTTGATGGAAAGGAAAGCTAATGAGTTTATATTTTTACCCACAAAATTCTGGGAAGATACTGAGATATTTATGGCAGGGAACCTTATGTGGTCATAGTAAGGTACCTTGTTTTCATCTCCACATCTGATTTTCCATTCTTTCCAAGAGTGAAAACTTTTACCTATAACCTGCTCCATATTTAGGGTGAGTAAAAGGTAGAAAACATCTAACAGAGAAAAATAATTATGAAATCTTGTGAAAAATAAGTAATGAAAATAATCTCACCTGGACTAAAAAGTTCAAAGCAAAGTTGAAGTTGTAAAAAATATATCCATTGGCACACATCTTTCTTTGTCGAGTGCTTTGGGTGTGAAAGAATTATTGCAAGGGAGAATAAAGGTCATTCTAGACACAACCCAAGAAAACTGCTGTCTATTGATGTCTATTTGTAAATGTCTTCTCAACATTTAATTAAATAGCAAATGTTATTTTCAGTACCAAGTTCTGCAGATTACAAGAATATTTTTATAGCAGTGCATTTTTCTAACATACATATAAACAATTCAGCATTTGATCTATTTGATACCGTGCAACTTTGACCTTCACAATGCTGACATCTTGTTTTGTTAAGGCATCGGCACAATTGATGCCACAAAGAAAGATTTAATTGCAGGTCCTATTAATTCACAATTTCTGCTGTGTTTGAAGATTTTTTTGCATTTTCTTTGAAATGAAATTAAAAAGAAAGACATAAGCACACAGCATGTTATTGTAAAAGTGACCCATACCCTTCTCTGAGCTATAACATTTAAAGAAGAGTGTTTAGAAAATGTCAGAGTACTTAAAAATAATATTTCTGAAATTTTCATTATATAGGTTCATGAAAGAATGTTAAAATCACCTTGAAGGAGATTTTATGATTCACTCTGTCATTGTAGAAGATAGTTGTAGTTTGGTTTAGCAGAACAAAAAGACAAAACTGGAGAAAAATCAAAATTGACATCTAGAACCAGAAACAGCTCCTGTGTATTCTTTAAATACAGAGGGTGCCAAAAATATATATACACATTTTAAGAAAGGAAAAAATTGTATTAAAATTGTAATACTCAATATATACCTATAACAAAAGATGAATACAAGTCACGCTTGATTTCTGCAATTGCAAGAAGTGCTCAAAATGGTTACCATAAGTGTGGTTTTAACACATTTTTTTCCTTTCTTAAAATGTGTATACATTTTTTGGCACCCTCTGCATATGTGTGTACACACACACACACATTAACATTTTGGTATAAGACATTCCTTGCCACAAGTTTTGTTAGGATATTGAATTCCATGTAGATACAACATATAATTTCTCTCATCAATAAAGTAGACAATAAATTGGATAATGTATGTGGAATTCACAAATAACTCATTAATATCTAATACTGTAAAATAGCAAACAACTGGCAACAAAAACAATTTATTAAGAAACAACTTACTAATACGTTATGTCAAGAAAAATATTTCAAAAACCTTCTGTGACTAGAATTGACCAATTTTTTATCAGTCATATTTCATTTTTTTGCAATGCAATAAAATATTATGAGTTCAATGTAGGTGTATTTACTAGTGGGTAGACTATCAGTGAGTATATTTACTAGTATTGTTATTGCATTGTGTAAGATATAATTTAAATGCATATTATTTTTCATGTTATATCATTTTTTATAACACTTTTATCTAATTTTAAAATATTCCAGTTTTTTTTCCAGATAGTCACATGCAAAAGAATGAAACTGGACCAGTATCTTACACCATACAAAAAAATGTACTCGAAGTAGGTTAAAGACTTAAATGTAAGACCTAAATCCATAAAATTTCTAGAAGAAAACATAGGCGGTAAGCTTGCCATCAATCTAGTGCTGATTTTTTAGACCTGACTCCAAGGGCAAGGACAACAAAAACAAAATAAACAAAAGGGATCATATCAAACTAAAAATTTTCTGAACAGTGAAGGAAACCATCAAAAGAGTGAAAAGGCAGCCTACTCAATGGGAGAAAATGTTTGCAAATCATATATCCAATAAAGGGTTAATATCCGAAATATATAAAGAACTCATACAACTCAGTAGCAAAAAAAAAAAAAAAAAAGGGGCAGAGGATTTGACTATTTTTCCAAAGAAGGCATACAGATAGCCAACAGACATATGAGAAAATGTTCAACAGCATTACCATTAATCATCAGGGAAATAATAAGAAAGTGCTGGCTATAAACAAAGAAGAGGGAGAGCCCTCACCTGACCGTGCTGACACACTGATTTTGAACTGTCAGCTTCCAGAACGTAAGAAGCAAATGTCTGTTGTTTATAAGCTACGCCATCTGTGGTATTTTGTTATAGCAGCCCAAATGGACTAACACAGAATCCTGAAAATAGAGAGGTAATCATGGGCCAGATCACTAAGGGCACTTAATCCTGGGGGTTGGAGAATCACTAGGATGCGTTACACAGTGGAATAACTTGATCTGGTTCTTAAGTAAAGGATCTAGGGCTGCAGTGTGAAGAACATATTAGAGAAAGATGAACTTGGAGACCATGAGTTAAGAGGCTGTGCTGTAAACAATGTAGCCTGGACAAAAGTAATGAAATCCCCCTTTACTGGGAGATGAGGGTAATGGGGATCAAATATATGGTGATGGAAGGGGAACTGACTCTGGGTGATGAACACACAATGGGATTTATAGATGATGTAATACAGAATTGTACACCTGAAATCTATGTAATTTTGCTAACAATTGTCACCCCAATAAATTAAAAAAAAAAAAAATAAGAAACCAAAAAAAAAAAAAAAAAGTAATGAAATCTTGATGAGAAAAGTGGGAAAATTGTTGAAAATAATTAGGTGGCAAAATGGCCCTGACTTTGTAATTATGTAGCTATGAGAGGTGAAGAAATAGAGGGAGTGATCCCCATCTCTTAGGAAGTTGGGTTAATGGCAATGGCACTGACTGAGGGGCATGCCTCCATCCCAAGGTTTGTGGGGAAGATGAGGTCTATCAGCTATTGCATTTCAAGGTATACACTGATTATAGTGGGCATTCAGGTGCATGGTGATGCTTTCTCTTTTGGAATCGCCACGCCCACTTTCAGGTACCTAAATGCTACCTTCAGTACGATATATTTTTGTAGACAACAAGTGGATTTGCAAATGAATCCCTCCGGCAGCATTTTCACTCAACAATTCTATTATTGTTTTCTCAAACCAACTGGCTCACTAATAAATACATCTTCACTAATAACACATATATTTGCAGAAGTGGTCACTAAATAAAGGATAGTGATGTTATAGTGTCTAGCACTCAAGTTTTGAAAAAATCGATTTTTTTAAAAAAATTGAAGTACTCGTATAATTGACATACAACATAATGATTCAACATTTGTACACATTTCAAAAGGATCACCACAATAAGTCTTTTTATGCTCTGCTCCCATACAAAGTTACAAAATCTCAATTTGCTGTTTTTCTCTATCAGTCCTAAGTGCTTCATTTCTAGTATCCTAACTTCTAGTAAAAAAAACCTGCTACACGTCCTGCTCTGCATTCTCCCACTGTATGGCTCTGCAGAACTCTGATCTACCAGGATAAGTCAAATCCAAAATGATTTTTATTTCGAGTGCCTGCTTCTTGCAAATCAAATGCATCTTGCTTTCAGACCACTATGCCTGCAGGGAATTTAAATAAAATATTTTTGTTGACTCAGTCAAAATGTCTGTGTTCAGGTATATCAACCCTCCCCTTCTAAATCTTCCAAGGCAGTAAGTCTCAACTTTACAGCCTAATTTGAGTTGTAGAAGATTGCAAGGAAGAAAAAGTAAAATGAATTACCCAGAAAGAATATTTAGGTGATATTTCAAAGTATCATTATCCCGCTGCATATTACCACCCTCCAATCCTATTTATCACTCTGTAGACCAAGGGGGAAAAAATAAGGTGGCAAGACACAGAATATGGTGGGTGGAAATGTTCCTTGGCCCTTGAGTACTAGGGGATGTACAGAATTTTCCCAAGTTTCTGTTCTCTAAATTGACTCTCTTTATAGCTCTAGTTGGTAACTGGAACTAGAAGTTATAAGTTACTAGAAGTTGTAAGTGGCTTTGGGCAAAGCCAATGCCCAAAGTTGCCTTCTCTAACCAATATGGTGCGTATGAAGCCACGTTTTGTGAGGCCTTCTTCCTTATAAATCAGCCATGACATTTCATTTCATCCTGTGACATCCTGACCCATTAGCAAAAAATAAAACCAGAAAATGGAGTGACCCTCTCCTTTATTCCTATCACAAACAGAATTACATCAGGGATTTAGTTTTCAAATTGCATATAGTGAAAATGTCAAACTTTAGCTATGGTGAAATTTAACTATACAAATTTGCTTGCCTAACTGCATTTTTGACTTGGACTTTGCATGTTGTTGTTACTAGAGAGACAGTCATCATTATAAGTGTGATGTAGTTTAACATTTGGTCCAGTTCCTGAGAAGCTGATATCTGAAAATGATACCTAACTGCATTAGCAGACTGGAAATCTTCGTCCCTAAAAGTAGGTGTACATTCCACAAAGACAGGCAGTGTGTGCTTTCTGACAGCACATCAGCACATCAAGAGATGATATACTGAGCTAAATTTGATTTTTCTTCACTTTAAATTCTCATCTAAAAGAGGCCTGCCATTTTCATCATATTAAAATAAATCACAGATTTACTATTTTGTTTGTTGCTGTGACTTGCTAATTAAATCACGATGTGGTTGTGTTTATTAAGTTACAAATTATACCTTTTGGGGAAGAACAAGTTCTGAAGTGGAACATGTTGACTTGATGTTTTCCCTCCCATCTGCCTTAAGGGGAGATATAATTAAATCTAACAAAGCAAAAACAAGTGACTGTGAGGAGAAAACATTGTGAGAAAATTTCTTCCAGTGGAACAAAGCTGTGATATTCTAAGGGCAGACAAATTGCTACAGATTAAAAGCTAACTTAAATCTAAAATAAGATCTAAAAGTAGGAGAGCTTACTTTTCAACATCTTTTCTTGGACTTTCAAAACTCTCTAAAACATAATGAAAAGTTAAGAGCATTACATTTTCTCTTCTTAATCTATCTAGCCATCTTCCCACCACCACAGTGAAAGCTCTCAGACTTGATGTGAAGCCAATGTCAAAATAGTATCTAACTTGATTTAGGGCCTCCAGTAATTGAAAATGTGGGGTATTCTAGACCTATACTGTCCAATATGGTAACCATTAGCCACGTGCATCTATTTAAATTGTTTAATTATTTATTTAATGAATTCAAAATTAAAAATCAAATAAAATTAAGAATTTAGTTCCTCACTAGCCACATGTCAAGTGCTAAATGTCCACATGGAGCTAGAGACAAGCTTGAGCAGTGTAGATATAGAACATTTCCATCATCAGAGAATGTTTCGTTGGACTGCACTGTTCTAGCTGCACAGTAGATTGAAACTGTTTTCCTTTTTATAAGCTTCTATGCAGCACTCTCCAATGGGACTTTCTGCGGTGATAGAAATGTTCTATTATTGCAATTAGCCACAACAGAGTGAGACACAGCAGGAAGAACTGCCCCTGAGGCTGAGATTATGAGTAGACCAAAAAAATGCCACTTCTGTGGTATGACTTAACACACATTATAATACTCGCTTAAAATATGTCCCCTCTTGCTGGCCCACACAATATCTAAAATTTGAAGTTTTCGTTAATCTTCTAAGCTAAGACAATAAAAATTGTATTATGTTACTGTGTTTCCCCGAATATAATACCTAGCCAGACAATCAGCTCTAATACGTCTTTTGGAGCAAAAATTAATATAAGACCTGGTCTTATTTTACTATAATGTAAGACCGGGTAAAATACAATACAATATAATATAATATAATATAATATAATATAATATAATATAATATAATATGTAATATAATAATACCGGGTCTTATATAATATAATATAATATAAGACTAGGTATAACATAAAGTATAATCTAATACAATATAATACGATATAATATAATATAACATAATGTAATATAGTTTAATACCGGGTCTTATATTAATTGTTGCTCCAAAAGACACATTAGAGCTGATTGTCCAGCTAGGTCTTATTTTCGGGGAAACATGGTATATAGAAGTAATATCACCTATTAACACCTTAATCCCAAGAAAACACTCTGTGATGATGAAAACGTTCTATAATTGCACTGCTCATTGTTATATGGCAGTCACTAGGTACATGTGAATATTAAACACGTAAAATATGACTAGCGCAACTCAGAAACTGAATTTTTAACTTTATATAATTTTAATTCATTTCAACTAAAAGAGCCACATGTGGGTACTCACTATCATATGAGACAGCACAGGTGTACGGGGAAGCTCTGAAGAAACTAGCAGGCAGGTGAGAGAGTGTGGTAGACAGAATTAAACGATGGCCCCAAGATTCCACCCTCTGGTACACACACCCTGTATAATCCTTTAACCTGAGAGAGGGCAGGACTTGTGAATGTATGGAATTTTGCTCTCACAATTACGTTACTATTTAGTTAACTTTGAATTAGTCAAAAGAGAGGGCCTGGATGGACCCGACCTACTCAGGTGAGTCCTTACAAGGGACTGTGCAGCCAGCAAGAAAACAGGGCCTCAATTCTACAGTTACAAGGAACTGAATTCTTTCAACAACCTGAATAAGCTGGAAAGAGGACCCTGATATCACAGTCCTGCCAACACCTTGACTGCAGCCTCGGGAGACCTGAGCAGAGGACGACGTTAACCCATGCCTGGACTCCTATCCCACAGAAACTGTGAGATAACAAATTTGTGTTAGTTAAGCCACAAAGTTTGTGGTACTTGTTATGCAACAACAGAAAACTAATACATGGAATTTACGTTTAACCTATTTAAGGAAACATGTCTTTTAAAATCTTACAGCAGAATGCATCAATTTATAAAATAATGTTTTTAATTATTTCTGTTATATTATACTTAATATCTTAAAGTAGATAGTAAGATATTTCTTTGCCAAATTTTGTTAGTGGGACTTTTGTGAATTGGAAGAAGAGGATGAGATGGAAGAACAGGAAAACTGCATGACAACAGCGATGGCAGTAGCAATGACAATAATAGTATTCAAAGTGATGATGATGATAAAATACACATTTACTAATTTATGCCATGCTTTAAATAGTAGTGTGACCAGTAAGATTATACATTATATTTATTTCAATGAACAACATGAGATCGCTGAGAAGATCTTCTTGTCATCACTAAGGAAAATAGCGTCTTCTAATCAGACATTTTAATCCATTAAGTAATAATCGATATGTAAAATAAACGATCTGAAATCAAAATATTATATGGTTAAGATCTGAACCAAAACAAATCAGAAGGATTTTAGGAGGAATTCATATTTGAAAATAACCTCAAATTAGCATCTTTTTTTTTTTTTCCTTTACAAAGACTGGTTCTAACTTCCTGGATTGCAGGACTAAAGACGTTAATTAGACTTTAACCTTATCTTTAACCTCAAGCGAAAAGAATTATAATATAATGCCACAAAATTTTTTTGACCTCTCTACTGATTTGTTTTATTCCTCTTATAAAATTAAATGCTGAATCTGAACCAAAACACATAAAAAGATTTTCATTGTAAGAATATATTTAATTATACGTAGAATACCTTGATCCAGTAAAAACTGAAGATCTTATGTACCGACACACAGAGACATAATATCCCCTTTTAACAAACCATAAGTAGAATACAATGTTCACTTATATGATAACAAAAAACAAATGTAGGTCAAACATTTAGAGAAATGAAAAATGGAAAACATACTTTATCATTTTGTTCCAAAGAACTAAGCGTTCCAGTTCTTTGGAACAGAAAGATGGGGTGCGGGTGATACACAGGAAGGCAGGCCAGGCGACGAGCGACACGAGTATCATGATGCTAACCAGATAAGTTCATCTGTAAATATTAATAAAGCTCTGCCCGACTCCAGATAGATGTGCATAGACTAGACAATTTCTTGTACTCTTTTTAAATCCTTGCCAATCAAAAGCCTAAAGTTACATGGGCATTAGTACTCACAGGGGTCTTCCTATCAAAGATCAGTTGAAGTGTGGATATCACTTAGGACTCTTTTCTTCAACACAATGCATACTTTAAGCAGAAACACTTTGCTGTTCTAATCTTAAACTTTGGAAAATAATTATCTTGTTCTTTTTGTTCTTATTATTCCACAAAGCAGCAGCACCTCTAGGTAGATATAGTAACACAAGGCAGCAGAAAAAGCATCAACTCTAAGTGTCACAAGCCATAGCGTTGAACAAATGCTTTCTCCTTTTGGACACTTATCTATCTCTACCTCAGAGAAAGGATGGATCCTTCGTAAAGACATCTCCTTGTACCCAGCAACAAAACTTACTTCCTGTCCTACAGTGCTGGTATATCGTGGTTATGTCTAGCGGTTTGAGAGAACAAAAGGCAGAAGCATCATCTTCCTCTGTGACTCAAAGCCAGTCTCTTTTATTTATCCAACAAATATTTTCTGAGGACCTACTCTTTCCTGACATCAAGTTAGACCCTGGAGACACATGGTGCAAAAGCATCATCAGAATGAGTTCCAGAGATCAGCTGTTCACCAGTGTGATTATAGTTAACAACATTGTACTGTACGATTAAAAATCTGTTAGGAGGGTAGAATTCATGTTACCTGTTTTTACCATATTAAAAAAAGAGAGTATGTCTTATATTTGTCATCCCAGTAAATATGTACCAACGAATTAGGTAATCAATACTTTTTGGTAAGTTAAAAGAGAAAAGAAAAAAAAAATCCCTTCATCAACTTTGTTCCTTCATGGATCGTAAAGCCCTGGGGGAAGGTAAACGTTAACACATAAACACAAAAACATATATGATTAGAAATAATTAGCATTGTGATAAGTACTATCAAATGCAGAGAAGAATAGATAGGACCTACTTTAGATTAGGGAGAGCTTCAGTGGAACACACAGAGATGCCAACATTTCACCTACAGACACATAGGTGCAAGGAGAGGTTCTATGGATGGAAGGACTGTTCTAAGCAGAGGGAAGAAGGAAAGAAAGTATGAGCTCTATATATTTGAAAAGCTAAAGGGCAAGTATGGTGGGAGATAGGAGACAAGTCCTAGAAGAAGGCTAGAGAATAAGAGGGACCAGATCATGTGAGCTTGCGGGCCACTTAAGGAATACGCATCTTTCCTGAGAGCAATCTATTAAAGTCTTATAACAGATGAGGTTCATAATTCAATCTATACTTTAAAAGAAACTTTGGGGGAGATATTTATGAAGGTAGTAGGGCTCATTAAACCTAAATTATCTTGGTAGTTTAAAAAGCTTCTTAGTAATATATTCTCTAAACTCATTCAGTTGTCATTACACAGGTTTCTGACTTTACAAAATGAAATTGCATGTGGAGCAAAATAAGGACTCACATGTCATTATCTTTTCTTCAGCCTGGTTTTCCCATGCATTAGCTACTCTAGGCTTTCTCAGCTGCAGCACATTTGACATTTGGGACTGGATAACTTTTATTGTGGTGACTGTCCTGTGCATTTTAGGATGCAGTGTGTAGCAGCGTCCCTGGCCTCTATGCACTAGATGCCGGTGGCACACTGTTCCCCCACCTCAGCCCTGACAAGCTAAATTGTCTCCAGATATTGCTAAATATCCCCGTGGGGTTACTGTTGAGCCTGGTTGGGAAGCACTAAGCTAGTTGTAGTCAAAAAGGCAATGTTACTATCTTAATGTACATGATTTCTGCAGGCGCCCTCAGCTAAAGAGGACCCCAAAAGCAATCCCAGATATTATGTTACCTGTTCCCACACACAATAGAAGAGTTCATTTCTAACTGTGGTGAAAATCACCTTGTTATTCTTTGGATCTAAAATATACATCTCAGCCAAATCCCTTAAATGCAGGAGAAACTTGGGTTTGGTAAATCCCTTGGCTTTGTGAAGAGCACTATTTTCACCTGTCCCAAGACCCTGCAAAGGAAGACCGAGAGCAGAGAAGACCACGCCACTACAGACTGACTGACTTCTCTCTATACCTGCTCTAAAAGTTTCTCCTTGACATCTTTATTCCAGAGGATTTAACCTCTGATTGTTATTAAATGTCTTATGGAAGAAGGCCCTGGAGCTCGTTCATTCCGAACAGTTCACTTTAAACGAGAAACTGGATTGCATCTGGTGTGAGTTTCCCAAGATTATACCTAATGCATGCTGATTGGGGTAAACGAAAAAAGGAAGACCCTTTCCAAATGTTTGACTCAGCATCCTGCAATCAAACCTCTCCTGTGATAAGACTGTTTTGTGCTGTTTTCAGGGCTGAAAGTGGCAGAAACTTATATGTATTTGGAACCACTAATATGGGGTGTTATGTCTGCAGTCTCATTGACCTAGGGCAGTTTTTAAGTCTCTTCTTGCATTTAGAATATTACTAGTATTTTCTTTTCAGGCTTAGATAGTCTTATACTCTCCTGAGGGGAACCCCTAATGCAGGCAGAAGCCTCCCTCCATCAGGATCTAAGGAGAAGCCTGTTTAAAGCATTTCCCCTCCTGTCACCGTAGTGCTTGAAGTTTCTATTACTTTGGTCCTGTCTCCTCAGGTCTCTGTGATGGTAATCAAGATAGTTCACTAAGTCCACGAAACATCATCAGGTATTTGAAAAGCAATTTATGGATAGATAATTGTACAGATTCAGTGCCAGATTTCCAGGGCTGGAATGCTGGTTCCGCCACTATTTGTTTGGGCAATTATTTAATCTATATATGCCTCAGTTTTCCCATTTATAAAATGGGGCTACTAACTCAGCCTATGTTATTTGGCTGTTGTGAGGAACAGATGAGTTCATGTGTGTGAATATGGATTAATATCCCTGAGAACAGTTCCTGGAACATTGAATATACTATATTTGTTTTGAGTTTTCATTATTAACTCATAAAAGTCTAGCTGTATTAACCATCCTATATTTATTTACATATATTTAAAAGTAGATAAATCAAAGAATAGATACATTTGGATGGAATAAAATAAATCAACAAAAGCCTCGAACATGGAAAACTGCTTGGAGGCCACAAATCAAACTGAAACAAAAATCAATCTATAAATATTAATATTTGAGGATTTCCTATCATATTAGTGGTCTGTGTTATATATTAAGGGAAAAGGGGTAAAGAATGGAATACCTAACTCCGAAGAACTTATCTCATGGGGGCTTACACAGTAAGTAGAAAAATGGAACACGTATTAAAATGTAAGCTAACAGTGCCAGGTCCAACAGAGAGCATAGCAAAGAGCCAGCTACATGGCACAGACAGGAAGTGCCAGAGAGGCAAAAATGTGAGGTGGTGGCCAATTTATTGGGGTGCTATAATGTTTGTCTTAGACAGACATGGATGCCTCACATAATGCAATACATAGATGATGTGTTATAGAATTGTATACTTGAAACCTATATAATTTTACTAACCAATGTCACCCAATAAATTTAATAAAATGTTTCAAAAAATTATGACATATGTTTCTTTTTTTTGAAACAGAAAGATTCTTTTAGCATATTATTGTGGGGAAATGCAGGTTATAGAATAAAATGTATGTCGTGGTCCCACTTTGTAAATTTGTGTGCATATGTGTGTGTACACATTCTCTACACCTTTTGGTGAAGAAATATACCAAAATTTCAGTAATTATTTCTTTGGCTAAAAATCGTTTTGTGGCTCTACTACTCTTTTTAAAAATATATTTATAGCTACTGTACTTTTTTTTTTTTTTGCACTAAACACTGAAACTGTCATTTAGGAGAAAAATTAGGGGAGAATGGGAAGAAAATACGTTTTTCCTAACACATACAAGACATATTAAAAAGTTGACGTGGTGTGCATTTTACTGTGTACATCTCTCAGAACCTTTTATAGAGCCACTCAATGTACTATTCATATAATGATTAACTTATATTATGCAGTTCTTGAGTAGAATTTGGGTGAGCTCTGCATGCTCATTATTTGTGCAAGTAGCTAGAACAGCCAACTTTCACAGCATGGAAAGTATTGATACCACTGATGGATGAAATGTTTTCTAAGCACTGAAATGGCACTTTAAAAGGGTAAGGGAAAAGCTGCAGGTTTCCTGGTCACTGGAATATATATAAGGGTCATTCAAACAGTAAGACTTCCAAATGCTAACACTCTAATCAAAGAACACAGCTGGAGAAGAAGACAAATACTCAGAAAACACTTGAATTTCATGGCCCGAGTCTTGTATTTAGTGCTTTACCTCTGCAGCAGAGAAAGTTGTTGCTTGAGACACCAAAAAGTCCCAAACAAGTTAATGTCTCCTTTTTGAAATAGACAGTATCCCAAGTTAAATATTGTTAAATACGTCTTATTTGGGAGGAAATGGTTCAAAACTTGAGCAAACTCTACGCCCAACTACCCTTTTCCTCTGCATGTTCACAGATCAATGGCAGTCAACCAAATGGAGAAGGAGGTGAAATCCCTCTTTTATTTCAGCCTTCCCCCTTCTCCTGCTCTACCCCTGCTGTCCCCTCATAAAGTCCAGGACTCTTAGGTGGTTGGCCCTTGCTTCTGAGAAAAACAGTCCACTGTCACTAGGTAAAAGCAATCAACCAGGATGCATATAAACTGAGCTAGTTCTGTGTCTGCAATTGTGATTTGGGACAAGTTACTTAAACTACCTGGGATGAGACAGGTGAATTTGAATCTCTCTGCTTATTTTTTGCTCCATAATTCCATGCTTCCATAATGATTAAGTCCATAGGAATTAATAAATAGAGGTTTTAATCACATCAAGGGATCTCTGAATTTCAGGTCAGCAAGGATTGGAAATATTTACTTCAAAAAAATATGTGTCCCTCAGGATAAAATAGCAAGTGCTGACACCTTAGGCAAGAGAGAGAATCTGGCACCTTTCTAGGATTCTGCAGACCTTACAAGGAATGTGGCTACCCATTTCCCCCACCCACTCACAACCACTATGCTTAGATGTCTACTGTTCATAACACCTTCAGGAGTCCCAGAGAATTCTTAAGTGGATTAACTCAGAAAACATGGGCAGGCTCATCAAAAAATGTTCTTTTTTATGTTTCCAATAAAATCTCGAAATAATTTAGCTGCAGATAAGCTTTAATCTTATCTGAACTAAGTCGTTTTAGGATTCTCCCCATTACTAACTGTTACACAGCAAAGCATATATAAAGTCTTAAGAAAGAACTCAATGTTTTATAGTACGGTTACCATATTGAAGGAAAGATTTGTTTGTAAGAAAATTATACTGACTGTAACAAACATGTTTATTCTAACTAGATTGCTTTACATGTTGCAGAATATATTTTAAAAACAAAATTGAAAACTGAGATTCTATATGAATTGGCAAAGTGCTTTTGTATCCTTTCTTCTCTGACTCAATCAAGGGCTGATTCCACATGTTAGGATCATTCAATTACTTCCTGCACCATGTCTCTCTTATAGCAAAACATCTTTTTCATCTTGCTTTAGGCTTTTATTCTGTTTTATGTACTTCTGGTGTTCAACTTTGTCATTTTCTCCAAAGCTCTCTATTATTTCCCCCACGCCTATTTTTCTTGTAACCCTGTGTTTTCTCTCTTTAAGCACCCAAGAATGATAAGTTCTTTTTTCCAGATGGCTTCAATCTCATCATTAGTCTTTTTCTTCTTAATTTCAGTTTGTACTTTTTTCTCAGCTAGTAAGCAAGGACAGTGAAAGTCTGTACATATAATTTCCACTTCACTTTGTGCGATCACTAATTGGAATTGCCATCTCTTCCATATACAGCGAGTAAACTAAAGCCATCGCTGTAAAATTAAGTTACTTTGGCTAAGGTCAGATCTGTCAGTGTAGGCTTTCTAAACCTAAAAGTGATCATATCACTTCGCTGTCCTAGTTAGATTAAAATCTTCCGTGAAACCTCATCCTCTGCAGATTGGCAAAGTAGCTCCTTCCATAAAGTATCAGCATCTACACTGTCTGACTCCTTAGGTTTCTCCTCTCACAGTTTTCCTGTTCTACTTTCTGCTCAACATGCTCAAATCCTAGCAGTTTCCCCAAATACCATGAGCTCACACTTCGTCACATCTGACTCTGCTCCTCCCCTCCCCTTTCATGGAATAGCCACCCCCTTCTGTGATTTATCTCAAGACTCATCCCTTGGAAAACCCTTCTTACCTTTTTTTCTTTTCCCACCCCCAAATCTGGATTTGATTGTGTCACTAAATTCCCCTGTGTTTCTCTCACATGACTTAATTCCAGGTTCTGTTAGAAGTGGTAGTTTACTTAGCAGTCTTCCCCCAGTGGACTCTAAGCAACCCCAAGGAAATTATGTCCTTTATTTCTTTCTTTATGTACACCACAGGGCTTTAGTTGCCATAAATAATGTTTGTGGGAGCCGTGTATTTGTACTATGAAATGACAAATGAAAAAGGTCACTAGAAACCTTCAGGGCCACACAATAAGATCATCACAATAAGGTAATCTTGTTATCATTACAAGTGGTTAAAAAAGAAGGTGAAGGATGTAGGTCTGCTAGCAACTTTTGAAAAACTCAAAGCATGGATAAGACACTTCTACTTTTGCTTTGAACTTGTAAGAGAAGGAAGTCACTGGGGCAAAAGCCAACTAAGATTAAGGTTTCCTACTGTTTCTCCTGGTCAGGCAGCCTTTTGCCTTTTAGTCAACATAACGTATTCCTGAACCCAGAAACATGGGTCACTGTTCCAAGGGCCGGTTTGGGTAAAGCACCTCAACTCCTCTCACTCTCCCTACTTCCCTCTTTCCTGGAGATCTCTTCCAATGGATCCTGCTCATTTAGTGAACTCCCCCTTTATGCTATGGAAACACTCTGCCAAACAGCTTACAGTTATCATCTCATTTAAATCGCACACCAATACCATGAGATAAGTTATATTATTTAGCCCTATTTTATACCATGTTTACCCGAAAATAAGACCTAGCCAGACAATCAGCTCTAATGCATCTTTTGGAGCAAAAATGAATACAAGACCTGGTCTTATTTTACTATAATATAAGACCAGGTCATATAATATAACATAACATATAATATATAATAATATAATATAATATAATATAATAAATATAATATAATATAATATAATATAATATAATATAATATAATATAATATATATAATATAATGCCTGGTCTTATTTTACTATAAGACCCAGTATAATATAATATAATATAATATAATAATATAATATAATATAATATAATATAATATAATATAATATAATAATACCGGGTCTTATATTAATTTTTTGCTCCAAAAGACTCATTAGAGCTGATTGTCCAGCTAGGTCTTATTTTCAGGGAAACACAGTAGTTGAAGGAATTGGGGCTTGAATCAGCAAATCAGCTTGTCCCATAGTGAAACAGGCAGAAAGAGGCAGAGCTGGGATTTGAACCAGGTTCTGAGTAAATCCTGGTCCTGAGTACTAAATCACTGCTCAATCCTCCTTCTCCATTATCTGATCATACTCGTAGTTTCATCAAACTCTTCATAGGATGGTGATAAACTCCACCCTGTCTCACACCCCTTATGCAAATGATCTAGAAATGTTTTTTTTTATTTATTAATATATCATTATTTTTCCCTTCTGTTCATCCTCTCTTTACTCATCATGCCAACAAGGAAAACATTTTCTATTGGCCCTGGGTATAAAGAGTGTTCATGGGCTAGATGGAGACTAAAGTTACTTATAGTTTAATTTCCTGGCTTGGATTGTCTTGAGAACTTGGATAGGACCAAACCCAAAGAGAATAAGAAAACTATAATGATTAACATTTATTAGGCATCTGCTATGTTCTAATCACTTTGCTCTGAACTTTGCATGGATTGTCTCATTTGATCCTCATGACAATTCCATAAAGTAGGTACTTTTATTATCCTCCTGATACAAGTAAGGGCACTGCAGCCAAGAGAGTTTACCTAACTTACTCAGGTTCACATCTTTGTAATTTCTGAAAACTGTCAAAATCAAGCAGCCTGACTTCAGAGCCCAAGCTCCTAACCACTACGGCATATTGACTCTCTGGAGGCTGACTTCTGTTGACTCAGTAAGTTTCTGGGGCAAGCAGGCAAGCAGAGGACACAGGAAGAAATAGGACCTGTTAGTATGAGCTGCCTCAAGAGGTAGTCCATTTCCTGTTTAGCGGAGGCAAATGTTGAAATGACATTTTTTAAGGAAAGTTGCAGTAGGAACATTTAGTACTAAAGTGGAAGAAGTTCATGGCATTCCTCCAGAACAAGCAAAAAAAAAAAAAAAAAAAAAAAAAAAGGGGGGGGGGAAGAAAAGAAAAAAAGCAACCCTAAAAATCTGAAGAAGTTATTATCCACAAATTTCCTGACCCCTAGACAAAAAATTAGCACAGATCAATTAGGATCACAGGGGTTTGCTATACAGGCTGTAAATATATCTGGCACAGAGGTCAACGAGTCTAGCTTAACCTACTGTGTTTGAGTTGGCAGGGCATTGAGGCCACATGTAGATTTCCCTGTGCTGGATATGGTCTGCAAAAAAATGTTTTGATCTGTGTTATAGAATTTAACAGTGTATTATGATGATTCTTTTACACGGCCATCTTCTCTCCCAGACCTTTAGGTATTTGAAACTAGAACTATCTTAGTTCTTGTGAGCATCTCTAATATCTGACACAGGGTAGGCCCTCAACATGCGTTTAGAATGTTTCTTCTGCTCAGAGGGAGTTTTATTGACTAGATTACAGATTAAGACTGTCAATGTGAAGGATGCAATCCCTGGGTCAGCGTACAGGATTTGTCTATTTTATTTTTTAAAATGTAAGCAGTTTATAGTCACACATATTTCAGTATTCAAAGGGTACAGAAGGCGTGCAATGTAAAAATCTCTCTCCAAATCGTGTCCTTAGCCACCCAGTTGTTGTTCTGGGAGCAATCAAAGGTATCAATTATGAATTTAAACCTCAAAGAGTATATTATGTATATGCAAATGAAAATTTATTGTCTTTTTTTAACCCCTCCCTACAAAATCACAGCACATGAGTCTCATTGCTCTGGAACTTGAATTTATTCCTAAACAAAATATCTAAAAGTTCATTCACATGATTATATAATGAGTTTTCTCAGTTGTTGTGCTTCAGTTTCTTTCTTTTTTTTGTTTTGTTTTTTAATTTGTGTTTAAAGGTTATATCACATTCCATCATAAGGATGTTCTATTGTTCATTTAACTAATCCCTTCAATGGACACTTATGGTGTTTTCAAGAAAGCTTCCTGTTCTTTCTAGTAGAACCTTACTCTTTGGGAAGATTTTAGAGGGCATTTAATTAATATTATTATGTACTATTTAGGTTATGTTTTTATTTAAATTATATATTCATATATTTAAAGAGCAACATTATACTACAAGTTTTTTTTCATAAAATATAAATGTGGTAGGAATTCAACCTCAAATTATAGGTGTTCTCACAAAAGGAATCTGTGTTCTTTGAGAAGGAAACAACCCAATATATTTAAAGTTGGCATACACTTTCCTGAAGTGAAAATGTCTTAGACTACAAAAGTAAAAGGGTCACTACAATCCAGGGAAAATTATATCTAGACACATTCTGTCAAAATTTTTGAATTACCATAATACATGTAACTCTAGGCAGAAAATATGTTCATAATAAAAGAAAAAGTCAACCTAGATTTACAGTTCTCTACAATGTAAAATAGTAGACATTATGGATACAGCATTCAAGAGACTTTTAAAAGGCAAATTTTAATGGTATTAGAAATTGATTTTGATGAAATATAAACATTAAAAAAGATACAAAACCAATGATGCAACATGTACACTGTTGTAGAAAACAGAAACCATTCTAGCTAATTTAAGTAAAAAGAACTTTAATATAAGGTAATAGAGTCTTAAAAATCATTGCAAGAGACACAGGAATGGGATCCATTATCTGTCATTTTAGGAATGACAACCAGAATAAGCCATGATAGAAACTCTCTACCCCTTTCTTTAATATAGAGTTGTTATTGAGAAATTACTGCCTATTGACCACATTTCCCAACTTTCTGGAATGTAGAAAAAGCCTGGTTACTTCCTAGCCCTCACCAGTGGGATATGGTCAGAAGTGATATATGTCATTACTGAGTCAGGGATTTTAAGAGGTACATGTACTATTTCCACAACCTTTTTCTCTTTCTACTAGTTGGGCACAGAAGATGATGAAGCCTAAGGAATGCCAGAGCCACAAAATTGAAGGAAAGTGTCAGCCAGCCAGGAACACTGGCATTGAACTATTCTAAGAGGAAGCAATAAAATGTGCTAAGGCAGTGAAATTTCAGGGTTTACATGTCACAAAAATTGAATTGCTTTAATTAATAAAACAGCCAAACTTACCTGACTACGGACTTGCAATCAGCATCACAACTGGGAAATGAAAGAACCAAGAGACTCTCAAGAGCTGTTAACATCCAAGGATCTGGAAGCTGCTGCTGTCACTAAACTGCCTCCAGATGCCCATGAAGCAAGCGATGGACACTGGGATGCAACTATAGGAAAAGAGAAAAATATCTCTGTGGCTGTGTTTGGTAATGACAGAAGCACGAACACAAGGAAGAAAGCTGATGCCTCACCTAAGCCCTACAGAACTCACAAGAAACATCTGTCAAAGCCAATCTACAACCCAAATTTTCTCTGCAAGAGAAAATTTACTGTATTGCTTCTGCAGTACAGTAAAGCACACTGGAAGGAGGTGAGATCACTGCTGAATGGCAATCCACCATCACCACAAACTGCATTATGACTTCAATGTTTTTGCATGTAAAATATACACACATATATAGGTCGAGAAGAAACTGTATTGAAATATTAAGAATAGTTCCCCCGAAATGTGAGAACATGGGCAAATTTTACTGTCCTTTCCATATGCTGCAAATTTTCTACAATGAGCTTATATTACTTTTATCATAAAACATAGGAACATTCTTTTAAAATATAATCATGTAGTACTTAATAATTCATCTTCTTTATTTTTGAAATTTACATTATATAATTCCATTCTTTATTTCAACTACCCACAATTACCCTCACAAAAACCCCAGAAAAGTATAAAAAGAAAAGGATCATTGATAATATGTTAATCATTGTGTGATTTGTCACCATAATAAATTGGGAACTACCTTAAATACAGGAACCATTTTTTTTATACACACATAATCTTGTTAAAAAATGGATTATTGATTAAGCTAAGTAGATTTTTCCATGATTAGTAATACTATGGAAAGAACTTGTCAACAAAGCTTATACAGAAAAAAAATGACAGACTTAAGAAAATATGATGCTATTCTGGTAACAGATATAGGAGCAAAAAGAAAACAGCCAAACCAAAAATATGTGTCTGTATGTGCATATATATCCCATTCAGCTCAGAAAAGGAATGGTTTTATCAGAGATTTCCAAAAGGGTAGCAGTCTTATTGTGGGTTTTTCAGTGGGCCAGATAGAAAAAAAAACATAAAAAATGAACAGTTAATGATAAAGTGTGGCCAATTCTAGAGTCTCAGCTCGGTAAAGGAAATTGTGGTTTTTCAAGCAGCATTCAGAATCCATTTTTCTGCCATCATTTATCTCTATTGCATATCGAATGTTCTATCTTTCCAGCCAGCCACCTTGATAAAATGTAAGAACGACCAGTAATGTTATAAATGAAGTACTTAGAAGCTTGCAGTAATAGGAGATATTAATAATAACCTTAATGACAATTTGTAGCAACCCAATTTATCATTTGCAAAAGTAGCAACAAATGGTATTTTTTGCTGTTGTCAAAAGATTGGAAAGAAAACCTATTAATTAAAAATGTGTAAGTACAAAGTTGCAGTACTATAACCTCCACTGAGATGTATGAGTATATTGTAAGTTATCTCTTAATGTTCCTAACCACTAATATTTCCTTATTTTTTTTCCTGTAGAAATATACTTAGAAGTCTTCAAGACAGTGTATTTATTAAAAACCCTACTCAACCTGCCAGCAGCTATAATAACTATGGCAGGTTGTATTTGCCCAAATCTCCCATCTTCTGTGCTCTTCTACAGTATGACATTATCCTCCTCACCAAGCTGTACAGTGAATTCCCCTCCTCTGGAATCTGGTAGGGCTGTAGCTGCTTTGACCAGTAGACAAAGTAGACTATGGAGGAAATGGCCCTATGCAGTTCCACACATCATTAAAAGCCATGCAGCTTCTGCTTTGGTCTCTTGGAATTCCTGCCCTATGGATAGTCTCTCTGGGGAAATTAATACTGGGATCTCAGCTGCCACAACCAGAAAGATCCAAGCCAATGTGATGTTCTGGTAGCACTCTGGGTGACAGTCCCAGCTGAGCTCAGACTTAATCAACTGAATTGGGGCCTTCTCTTACACCATATACAAAAACCACCTCCAAATGAAATAAAGACTTACATGTAAGACCTGATACCATAGAACTTCTAGAAGAAAGCATAGAGGAAAATAGGTTTTCTTTCCATTGACATTGGCCTTGGCAATGACTTTAGGATATGATACCAAAAGCCCAGGCAACAAAAGTAAAATAAACAAGTGGAACGACATCAAACTAAAAAGCTTCTACATAGCAAAGCTAACAATAAACAAAATGAAAAGGCAACCTAGAAAATATTGGCAACCCATATATTGGATAAGAGGTTTATATTCAAAATATATAAGGAACTCACAAACCTCAAGAGCAAACAAAACAAAACAAACACTACCTGATTAAAAAATAGGCCAAGGACCTAAACAGGCATTTTTCCAAAGAAGACATAAAATGACCAACAGATACATGAAAAGGTGTTTAACATCACTAATCATCAAGAAAATGCAAATCAAAACCATAATGAGATATTACTGCACAGTTGTCAGGATGGCTATTATTTAAAAACAAATTTAAAAAGGTGTGGCTGAGGAGGTAGAGGAAAGGCAAGTCTTGTACACTGCTATTGGGAATGTAAATTGGTGCAGCCATTAAAAAAACAGTGTGGTAGTGCCATAAAAAAATAAAATTAGAAATACTGTATGATCCAGCAATCCCTTTTCTGGGTATATACCAAAAGGAAATAAAATCAATATCTTGAAGAGATATCTGCACTCCCATGTTCATTGCAGCATTATTCAAAATAGCTAAAATATAGAAACAACCTAAGTTAAATAAAGAAATTGTGAGATATGTACATATAAGGAAATATCATTCAGCCTCAAAAAAAGAAAAAAGAAAAAAAAAAAAAAGGAGCTCCAGCCTTTGTAACAACATGGATGAAACTGGAAGACATTATGCTAAGTGAAATAAGCCAGACAAAGAAAGAAAGAAAAAAGAAAACTGCATGATTTCACTTACATATAGAATCTAAAATTTTGAATCGATAGAAGCAGGTCATATAATTGTGGTTACCAAGGACGAGAGGTAGGGGAAATGAAAAGTTGTTAGTCGACAGGTACAAAGTTGAAGTTATGTTGGATGAAAAAGTGTAGAGACCTAATGTACAGAAACGTGACTGCAGTTAATAATACTATATTGAATACTGGAAACTTGCTAAGAGAGTAGACATCAGGTGCTCTCATCACAAAACATGTGGAAACTATGTGAGGGGAAGATATGTTATTCAGCTTGACTATAGTAACTATTTCACTAAGTATATGTATATCAAATTGTTATGTTGTACACCTTACTTACATACACTTTTTTCTAAAATTAAATAAAATAAACAAGTATACAACCTTATCACAAAGTCTCAAATTATTTGGATTGGTATACAATGTTCTTCATGATGTCTGCAACCTTATTTCCCACCTCGTCTTACATTGCACTTTACGCTCTGGTAACATCTACTTTCTTGTAGATCCCAAATAGAACTCACTTTCTCTCACACCCATTCACAACTTCGCACGTGTTACCTCAGTCTCAAATGCTCTCCTCACAGTTCTCCAGTTGTGAAACTTCTCTGATCCTTCAAGTGCCTACCTAAGTGGAGCCTCTCTCAAGTCCCAAAAGGTAAATTATGCCTGTATTTCTACTGCACTTGATAAATGTCTTTATAACTCAAGAGCCTACCACAATATCTAGTACTTGTTTAGTTAGTGGGTAAATAGATAAATCCTTGTTTAGTTAGTGGGTAAATAGATGAATGGATGGATGGATGAACATTGGAGGGAAGATGATCAGAAGAACTTTCTGAGGAGGTATATTTTAGTCTCATCGTTAAATACTGGCTAAGATCGAAAAGACTATAGTGAAGGAAGGAATACATTCTAGGTAGATCGAATAACCGGAAGGGTGAGGAAGAAGGCAAGAGAAAGCTTTTGTGGAGATAGTGAGTTCATCTGGAGTGAAGTCCTTTTATAGGATAGTATTAAAAGATACTAGATATTAAGTTGTTGAAGGAACATAGGGACAAAAACATGAATGTCATATTTTTAGGCATTTAGGTAGAAGTGATAAAGATCGGTGGAGAACAAGCTATTATACTTGCATTCAGAAAATGTTACTAAGTACAGAGAGACATGAAGTGGGTTTTATTTGCTTTGAAAATTGCATGGGTTGATGTTTGGTTAATCCTGTTGAGGATATGGAAAAGTACTATTTCCATTTTTAAATTACTATGTAAAACATTAGGTCTAAGTATTCAATTTTGTGATTAAAAAAATCATCAGGCCCAATTTTGTATCCATTTAAAATGCTAACATATTATACTTACATATTTATACAGGAATATAAAAATGTTCTACAAAAATCTTTTTAGCAAAATATTATTCATAAGCCATTAAGCTAGAACATTATTTTGAAACATAATGTAAGACACTAAAGTTCCAAATAAAAAAGATCCAAGAGGTTGCTCGCTAACTTAACTACAAAAGCAACCAAATATTAAATAGAACTATAGGAATCCTTCACTCTCACCTTTCGTTTAGGGAATCTATTCAATTCTGAAAACTGAACTGTTTTATTTCCTTTGAATAGTGTGGTATTTTTTGAAGTTAGGCAACAGGGAAGCTGTTAGTGTGACAAGAACAAGAATGGCAAATTCTAAGTCTTCCACAGCCATAAGGAAGAAAAATGAGAACAGGATGGTTATTCCATATTTAAGGAGCAACAAGTAGTAAAATAGATAAATTTAATAAACTCAGGAAGTTTGGAGACAGGTAGTGATGAACGGAATATAATAATTTCACAAATGTCTTAAAAGTGTGGCACATTATCACACTTCAATATAAGAGCAATAGCCTAATTTATAGGAAGTCTGTAGAGAGGGAGAGGATCCTTGTGGAAAAAGTGAAAGCATTGGCATCAGAAAACTCCCTGAGCTTCAGTGTTCTCGCCCGTAAAATGAATAAAATAAAATGTTCCTTATATAAACAATTTTGAGAACCTGAGAAAAATTATTTAACATGTTTGGTGCAAAATATGCCTTTGATATGTAATTATTATTATTGTTAATACTATCATAGAGCGTGATATACAACTAAGAGGAATTTAAAATTACAAAGGGAAGAAAATGATAGAAATTATGGAGGGTCATAGAAAAAGCATCAGATGATCGATTTTTGTATCTGTGGAATAAGGACAAAATATACATAAAGAAATCTCTCCTTGATAACTGTATATGCATGGTTTCTCTGGTCTCTTGTCAGAGAGATTAGTCTACAGCAAATTAACAACAGGTGGCATTACTGTTGCTAATGTTATATCCTCAACACTGCAAAGTACAGATAGGTGGCATTGAAGGAGGGACAGCCTTGTGCATATACAGAACCTGATTCCAGGACAGCAAGTATATAAGAGAAGGTGATAACCTCAGCAGGTTTTATCTAAAAGGCAAGAGTTTAAACTTACAATGTTTCCAGGAAGAAGTTTATGGTTTAAATATATCAGCTCATTAAAGTTTTTCTTATTACAGATTCAACTCAAAAAAAGAAAACCCAAAACAAACAGCTTTGACCTCCACAGACAAAAAATTAACTTCAACATAAGCTTCACAACTCATACAAAAATTAAGTCAAAATGGATCACTTTAAAACACAAAACTATAAAGCTTTTAGGAAAAAAATTCCAGAAAATATTCAGGATTTAGAGCTAGGCAAGGAGTTCTTAGACATGACACCAAAACATGATCCATTAAAGGAAAAAATTGATAAATTAGACTCCGTCAAAATGTAAAACTCTTCCTTTGAAAAGGATACTGTTAAAAGGATGAAAAGATAGCCTATAGACTGGGAGATAATATTTGCAAAACACATATCCAACAAAAGATTAGTATCTATCTAGTCTTAGTGTCTAGAACTCTCAAAACCAACAGAAAAAAATCCAATTATAAAATGAGCAAAAAGTATAAACGGACATTTCATCAAAGAGGGTATACAGATGACAAATAAGCATCTGTTCAACATCATTATTAGTCAAATGCAAATTAAAGCCTCAATGTAATAGCACTCTACACGTATCAGAATGGCCAAAATAGTGACAACACCAAATGCTGGGCAAAGACTCTGGGAAACTGGATCATTACTACATTGCATGTGGGCATGCAAAATAGTAGTGCCACTTTGGAAAATAATTTGATGTTTCTTTTAAAACTGACATGCAGGGATTTTCAGTCAAGATGCCAGAGTAGGTAAACACTGTGCTCACCTCCTCTCAGGACCACATCAATTACAACAAAGCCACAGAACAACTATTACTGAGAATCACATGAAGTCTACCTGAACCAAAGCCCTACAGCTGTGAACACACAGAAGAAGCCACCTCCAGACTGGTAGGAGGGGCAGAGATGCAAAAAGGGCTGGTCCTACACTTGAATGTGACCATTAACTATCAAGAGGAATATCTCAGCTGTGGAGGTCCCCCCTCTGAGGATCAAGGGTTCTCAGCCCCACCCTAGCCCAGGGTTTCAGTGCTAGGGAGAGAAGTCCCCATAATTTCTGGCTGTGACAACCAGCAGAGATTGTGGCTGAAGGAGACGGAGGGCAGAAGCACTCCCAGGTACTCTTCTTTAAAGGGCCCGCGCATGAACTTACTCACTGACGAACTCACTCACTCCGAGCTCCAGCACTGGTGTAGCAGCTCGAAAGGTCCCAGGGACATATGGGAGGACTGAGTTGTCTGGCTTCAGAGTAAAAGCTGGAGGGGCAGCTTTCTCCTGGATATAGGAGCTGGTGGAAGCCATTGTTTTTTGTTGAGCCGTCCCTCTCCCTGCATACAGACGCAGACAGACAGACGGCAGCATATGAGGTAGCTGAGTCTTCATCAAACTGGCTATCACATTTCCTCTGCCCTGCCCTAGTGATTCCCTGAGACCACGCCCCACTCAACTTTTAGGCACACCCAAGTGGCTTTTTTGTACAAACTCCCTGCCTTGGCTCATGCTGCAGACTTTCCTAAAATTTCTGAAAGGTTCATAAAACCCAAACAAGCAGCATCTGGCTTTGGCATGTCTGTAACTCTGGCTGAGCAGCTCTAAGCCCCACGCTAGTGAGGGCCAGCCTTGATTTGTGGCTTGGCCTCTCAAGTTACCTCCAAGCATAGCATGGGCAGCAGCCATCTCTGGATTGCTTTGTGACTCATGCCTGATGGTCGCTGGCAGGGCACAGACTGTGACTGAATTTGGCCTGCAGTGGGTCCCCTCCTGGAGGCCCCAGGGCTGGCAGCCCTAATGACCACCTTTGCACTGGGCTGGAGCATCAACCAGCCACCTCCAAGGATGACACATCCAAAAGTCAGACTAGGCAGGTAGCAGAGCCCTGCTAAAGCAAACCCTGCTCTGTAGGGTCAGCACATGCATAACAGCTCCTCCACTGTAGTTACAGCCAGTCCTCATAACCAATCAGCCTGAGGATCAATCCTTCCCATTTAGGAGCTAACAACAATCAAGTCTCAAGTAAAATAGGAGGGTACACACAACCCACACAAGGGACACATCTGGAGCACCTGACTCTTGTGACCCGGGAGACTGCACCACTGACCCCCCACAGCACACCTAGTACATAAGACCACTTTACTAAGACTGGGAGACATAGCAACCCTACCTAATACATAGAAACAAACACAGGGAGTCAGCCAAAATGAGGAAATAAATAAATGTGTCCCAAATAAACAGAACAAAGCTCCAGAAAAAGAACTAAACAAAATGGAGACAAGCAATCCACCAGATACAGAATTCCAAACACTGGTTATAAAGTTGCTCCATGATCTCAGAGAGAACTTTGACAAAGAGGTAGGAAACATAAAAATGGACATAGAAAACATGAAAAAGAATGACTCAGAAATAAAGATTCCAATAACTGAAATGAAGAATACATTAGAGAGAATCAATAGTACATTAGATGAAGAAGAGGATTGAATCAGCAATTTAGAAGATAAGGTAGCAGAAAACACCCAAACAGAACAGCAAAAAGAAAAAAGAAAAAAAAAATCAGGAGTGTTTAAGGGGTAATATCAAGTGTACCAACATTTGCATCATTGCTTTACCAGAAGCAGATGAGAAAGAGCAAGGAAATGAAAACCTATTTGAAGAATTAATGACTGAAAACTTCCCTGACCTGGCGAAGAAAATAGATATACAAACACAGAAAACACAGAGTCTCAAACAGGTAAATCCAAAGAGGCCAACACCAAGACAAATCGTAATTGAAATGCCAAAGGTTAAAAGCAAAGTGAAAATCTTAAAAGCAGCAAGAGAAAAGCAGTTAGTTACCTACAAGGGAGCTCCCATAAGATTGTCAGATGATTGTGTCAACAGAAACTTTACAGGCTGTAAGTAATTGGCAGGAAATATTCAAAGTGATGAAAAGGAATTACATACAGCCAAGTTTGCTGTACCCAGCAATGCTATCATTTAGAATTGAAGGACAGATAAAGAACTTCAGAGACAACAATAAGCTAAAGGAGTTCCTCACCACCAAACCAGTATATAACAAGGAAGGTTAGAGGAACTTCTTTAAGACAAAAAAAGAAAGGAAAAAAAAAAGAAGAAGAAGAAGAATGAAACAAAATGGCAATAACTACATATCTATCAATAATACTTAAATGTAAATGGATTAAATGCTCCAATAAAAAGATAGGATTCCTGAATGGATAAGAAAATAAGTCCCTTACATATGCTGCCTAGAAGGGACTCACTTTAGATCAAAAGACACACACAGACTGAAAGTAAAGGGATGGGAAAAAGAAAGTTCATGAAAATGTAAATAATAATAATAAAAAATCTGTAGTAGCAATACTTATACCAGACAAAATAGATCTATTAAAAAAAAAAAAAAAAAAAGTTATAACTAGTGACAAAGAAGAACCCAGTAATCTCACTTCTGGGTAACTATTCAAAGAAACCCAAATGATACTTCAAGGGGACATGTGCATCCATGTTCATTACAGCATTGTTTATAATGGCCAAGATGTGGAAGCAGTGTGGGATGGATAAAGAGGAGGTGGTACATATATACAATGAAATATTGCTCAGCCATGGAAGGGAATGGGTTCCTGCCATCCGTAGCAGTGTGAATAGACCTGAAGGGTATTGTGAAGTATGTCAGACAGATGCAATGTGATTTGGCATATTTGTGGAATCTAAAGAACAAAACAAACAAAACAGAAACAAATTCATAGATACAGAGAACATTTTGATGGTTGCCAGAGACGAAAGGGGTTGTGAATGGGTGAAAAAGGGGAAGAGAGTTAGAAGTACAAATTGGCTGTGACAAAGTAGTCATGGGGATGTAGGGTATAACATGAGGAATATAGTCAATAATATTGTAATAACAATGTATGATGTTAGATGGGTAGTAGATTTATTGGGGTGATAGATGGGAGGGGGTTGGGGTACCGGTGAAGGCATTAAGATGTACAAATTGGTAGTTGCAAAATAGTCATGGAGGTGTAAAGTAAATCATAGGGAATATAGTTGATAATATGGCAATAAGTAATAACTATGTATAGTGCCAGACAGGTACTAGACTAGTCAGGGGGATCACTTCTTAAATTACATAAATGTCAAACCATTATGTTGTACACCTGAAATTAATATAAAATAATATTGAATGTCAACTGTAATTGAAAAACTAAAAAAGGTGAGGGGAAAGGGGAAGGGAAATAAGAGGTCCAAATTTCCAGGTATAAAATAAATAAGTCATGGGGATGTATTGTACAGCATGGGGAATATAATCAATAATATTATGATAGCACCGTACAGTGTCAAATTGTTGCTGGACTTATCATGGTGACCACTTCTTTTGGTATATAAGTGTTGAATACTATTGCATACACCTGAAACTAATATAATATTGTATGTTAGCTATATTTTAATAAAAATCTTTAAAATAACAACAACAACAACAACAAAAAACTGACATGAAATTACCGTACTTCCCAGGAATAAATTCTTGGGCATTTATCCCAGAGACGTGAAAACTTATGCTTATGTAAAAATGTACAATCATGTTCATAACAGCTTTACTCATAATAGCTAAAAAGTGAAACCAACCCAGATGCCCTTAAATAGGTAAATGGTTAAACAAACTGTGGTACATCCATACCATGGATTACTACTCACTCAGAAAAAGAAATTTACTATTGATCCACACAAAAACTTGGATGAATCTTCAGAAAATTATGCTGAGAAAAAATAACCAATTTGAATAGGTGACATGCTGTATGATTCCATTTAAATAACATTTTTGAAATGACAAAATTATATAACTGGAGAATAGATTAGTGGTTATGAGAAGTCAGGAATGGGAGTGGCTGCAGAAGAGAAAGGCTGTCGGGGATTAGGAAGAGAGGGAGGGACTGGGGGAGGGAGAGGGATGTGGTAATCATAGAACACCCACTAGAAATCCTTGTGGTGATGGAATTGTTATACACCTTGATGATGGTGGATACATGAACTTACATATGTGATAAAATTGCCTGGAACTAAACACACACACATAATTAGGGAAATCCAAATAAGATTGATAGGTTATAGTTTTGCAGGATATTGGCATTGGGGGAAACTGGGTAGGGATCTCTGTACTATTTCTTCACTTGTAAGTAAATACAAAATCTTCTCAAAATAAAAATTTTAATTTTTTAAATGCTTTGTCCTGTGAGGTTAATGAATGCCTTTAGTTACAAGGATAAAAGATAAAAAGGAAAGTGTTACTTTCAAACAATTTAAAAATTTTACTATCTGATATATCATTGTATAAGAAAAAAAAGTTATATAGTTTTCCTCCTTAATATAGCTCTGGACTAATTAGGCTGATTTAATAAGTTTGGTTTAAAAACGGTCTGTATCTTTTTCCTGATTTTACCACCATGTAAAAATAATGTTACTACAGTACTCAAATTTATGCAAGTCTTGTATATATTTTCTAATGAATAGTCTATTTTGAATTCCCTAAGCTTCCTCTATTGATTTGGTGCGTTAAACTAACATCACTTTAAAAATTGCAAAATGTGTTCAACTAAATTAATCAATCAATAATATTTTAATCAAAGGAGATCACTGCATATGACGCTACAAATCAAGGATTTTATATGTGAGCCTAAATTGCAATTTCCACATCTTTAGTTAATTTTGAGAACTTAAACTAACATTAACTTGAGTTAGTTAATAGTCTTTATACATATGGACAGCTTAATTTTAAAATACCTGTGCTCTTATATACTACATTACAGCAAAGCCATCAGTTAACAGGTTAAAAAGACAAATGAATCTGAGTTATGTTAGAGTTCATGTTCACTTTTAAGAAATAAAAAAATATGGGATGGTAAAGGAATATGTATACAAGATAATGAATATATATTGGTTTATTATGAAATAAAAGAGAATAATTTAGCCTTAAAGTAAATGTATACCAGGATGTAAAAGAAGATAACAAAAGTCATACAAATCTGATGATTTGTACTATAAATGTAGAAAACTAAGAAATTAACCTCTTTTGCCTAGGTTTATAATACTTTGAAACAATAAGCTTAATGGAAATAATGAAACGTGTGGAAGGTTTTGACAAAGTTGGATAAATATGAGTTTATTTATGAGGAAAAATACTTATGAATCCATTATTGTACTGTTATACAGATAATATCCAAAAACAGTAAAATCTGTGCTTTCATTGTAAAAAGGGCCAAGTGACAGTCTACTTAAATGACAAAAGTCCTTTTTTATCGTAACAATAATTCTCTATGGTTCTTGCCATACACCTAAATCATGCCAACTAAAGTTTCTTGTTCTTTGGAAAAGCTTAATTCATAATAATTTATATTTATGGCTGTTTTAAATTATTTCCTAGAAATGATTGTCTTTAGATACTTGTGATGTATGTTCACCTTATCTCTTCTGATGACTCTTCTTGACTTCATCTTTTGCAAACTTAGGTCCCAATTTGAAAATAATAAAACTATTAAGACTTCTTTCACATGTAAGTTATGCTTGCATTTCCTAAATGACCACTATGTAACACAGAGATTTATTCCTTCATTTTTAAAAGGAGGCATATTAAAAATAATTAGCTATGTTTGACATCCTCCAGATGTTCGATCAGCTCAATACTGTCAGGAGAGCTGACCTGTTTATTTTTATTTTCAAAAGAAAAAAGGCAGCCTCCTTAGGTGACTTTTATATAGGTAAAGAATATTAATGTGAATATATTTTTGTTTTTGTGGGTTTTTTCCAATTAAAAATAAATACAATCACGTTCATGTTCAAAGACTGACAAAGTTACTGTCTACTAATTAAATTTGAATATACTTTCTTTAGATTTACCTCATCTATTTTGACAATCTGCTGATGAGGCACATACATATTAAGGATTATTATGTCTTCTTGGAGAATTGACCCCTTTATCACTGGGTTATGATCCTTTTTATCCCTCAAGCATCCCTTGCTTTGAAGTCTTCTCTGTCTGAAATTAATACAGTATACCTACTCCTGCTTTCTTTTGATTAGTATTAGCATGGTACATATCTCTCCATCCATTCACTTTTATCTATATGTGTCTTTATATTTAAAGTGAGTTTCTTATAGACCACATATAGTTGGGTCTTGTTTTTTGATCCCTTCTGAGAATCTCTGGCTTTTGATTGGTTCATTTAAACCACTGATGTTCAAAGTGATTAATTTAATTATACGAATATCTGCCATATTTATTACCATTTTTTGTTGCCCTTATTCTTTATTTCTATTTTTGTCTTCTACTCTTTTTCTGCCTTTTCTTGGTTTCCATAAGTTTTTCATATAATTCCTTTTCTCTCCTTAGCTATCAGCTATACCTTTTTAAAAAAACATTTTTTAGTAGTTACCCTAGAGTTTGCAATATACACTTTCAATTAATCCAGTTAACTTTCAAATAGCATTATACTGCTTCATAGGTTATACTGCTTCATAGTAGTGAGAGTACCTTATAGTAACATAATGATTTTAATTCTTCCCTACTGTCTCTTCTATCATTGCTGTCATTCATTTACTTATACAGTGATACCTCGGTTTTTTTAAAGTAATCCTTTCCGGAAGACCATTCGAGTTCTGAAATGTTCGAAAACCGAGGCACGGTTTCCCCATGGAAAGTAATGCAAATGGATTAATCCGTTCCAGACCTTTAAAATCAACCCCTAAAACTGCAAATTTAGCATGAATTTTACTATCTAATGATACCATAGGAACATAAAATTTACGGCGTTCGTAAACTGAAATGTTCGTCAACAGAGACATTCAAAAACTGAGGTACTACTGTATACAACATGTCCAATTCATATAAATTGGAGGGAAACACCTTGTAAGTAGTATCTTCTTCCAGTGGAACCCACAGAATTTGAAAGAAAAAGAAAGATGACACCCTTATAGTTGTAGGTTCTACAGGAGAAACTTCATAGAGGCAAATGGGATGGTTCTTGGTTTTTAATCTCAATAGAATTGATAAGAACAATAAGTCTTCATTGACATAAAAGTAAGTTATAACCACAGGTTTTTTTCAATACCTTCAGATAAAAGTTAACTTTTAAGGCTTAATATTTTGTGGTTCAAGATTTGAAGTTGAACTCTTCGTAATAAAGTGGCCAAATGAAACAAAATATCAAATTAATAATATTGCATAAGAAAATCATTAAGCAAATGATGTGGTCAAATTGGCACCTTAGTGACAAGCATTTGACCATAGGGAGGGGCTGTAGAAGCAAAACAAACACTCTGCCCTCCTTCAACTAGGAGAAAACACTCCACATAACTCAGTCAAAAAAAAAAAAAAAAGAAAAAACTCTTTATACTCTGAGAAAAAAAAATAAACAGTAGGAATGCTAACTGGTTCTGATCCCCTAAATGATAAAAATGTGAACATAGCGTACAAACCTGGACTCCTTGACAAAAACAATTTTATCCCTCATACAGATGTTGAAGCTGTGTCTTGAGCTTTGTAAATATAACAATCATGTCACAAAGTTGTTGCTTTCTACTTTCAACAGATTTACATGAACTCAAAAACTCTCCTAATTTTGCAGGGTATTTTCTTTTTAAATATTTGGCATCGTGTTATTTGGAGAACTCACCCTTACTTGTAGGCCAATTCTTTGTTTCTTTTTCTATAAATGTTTCTTTTTTAAAAATGTTTATAATAACTCTGAGTCTTCCTTTGATAAACCCTATGTTGGAAGAGAGCCAGGCGAACAAATACACAGAGGTTTAATACCATAAATAGAGCCACTATTTCTGGAGAAGAATATGAAAATAAATAACGAACAGTAAAAATAGTAAAATAAATAAATAATAATAATAAATGCAGTACGAAATTAGGTACCAAATAGGTGGTTTCAAAAGCAAATGTAAAAGGACATCAAGAAGGCATAAGTCCATCACCAGAGAAGCAGTAATTCTGTTGCTAGGTAGATGTAACGTGTATAGAACATGCCTCGAAACGGGAGGAAGATAGAGTTAAGGCACAGAATAATGAAGCACTCACTTTTCTCTCTGTGAAATTGTTAGGATTTTCCTTAACTCCCTGGCACATATCTTTCTATCGTATTTAAGAACTTCACATGAGAAAAGATAATTCTCATTATAAAAAAAATTCTAGAGGTCAAATAACAAGTCATACCACCTCCTGGAATTTGGGAGTTACTGCATATTTGAGCGTCTTGGTAACGGTTTTCATTTATTAGTAGATAAGATAAATTCATTACTGCCTCTCTAGAGAATACTAAAATAGTTTTCAATGTTTTTCTGAATAAAATTACACATTTCCCAAATATAAACATATTTTACAAGAAGAGAAAAGTTTATCAGCATTTTTTCCTCTGCTAAGACCAAAGAGATTCAGTGCATATTCACTGAAGAGCCCCCTGTGATCTTTATTTTACTATTGTTTCTTTGTGAGATTTTTGCTTTGCATGCTCTGCTGCCAGGGGATTGGTAGCAGAAGTTGAGCTCATGTTGTTTCCCTATATACTTAATTTTTAATGACAAATCTCTGAACTACCCTCCAAGAAATCTAATTTTGTTAATGAAATTACTTGCTTGGAAGAGAAACATAAGCATTAATTTCAGTTTAGCAGTTTCTCTTTGAGCCATCACAGGTGCTATTTCACTGAATTGCCAGCACTTGATAAAAGTTTATCAGGCCTCACACTCAAATCAAATCATTGCTATCCCAATAGGTCTGCCGCCAACAATATGGCACATGGCGGCAGAGTTCGAAAACAAACTCTCTGAACTCCAAGTAAGGCACATAGTCATTTCTCTGAAAAATAAAATAAAAATAAAAATAAGCATGGCTTTAAAAAAATTATTCCAAGACTAAAACTTGTAGACACAAAAGAAAGTGTAAGTTAAAGAAATTAGCTATTAGAATTCATTGTTCACTTTATTTTGCTAATAGAGAACTCTTGTTATAGTCCATATTTTAAGTTGTTATATTTTACATTTATTCACTTACTTTTATTCCCAATAAATTTGAATATTATTTCCTGGACACAAAAATACAGGAGTTCCCAGTTCCCCTGAAATGCAATGTATTTCTTTAGCACCATATGGAAGTACACTGAATTCTTAAAATAGAAAATAGCAAATCTTAAATTCAGTCAAGAGTTTCAACCATCAAGCTTTTCCCAATAGCCTGCTAAAAAGACCATCTATCGAAGAACAAGTATTTATTGAGCATTGACTATAGGCCTGGCATTGCTCTTGGTTCCAAGGAAACAGCACTGAATAAAAACCAAGTGAAGTTGACACTGTGGTGAAAAGCTTACCAGATGCACCCTCTGCTCATGAGGACCTCTGGCCCAGACCCTAAGTAGAGTGGGGAAAAACTCCCTGCAGAGATCTCATTTTCTGAAACAGAAGTAACAAGCACGAGGAAGGGGGGCATCACAGGAAGCAGGAAGCACAAAGGTGGTCAGGAAAGGTTTTGGTGATGAGATGACACCTGGGTAGGTGTTGCTTAATCCAAGAGCAATGCACTCCAGGAAGAAGGAGTAAGTGCTAAAGGCAGTGATCATGAACCAGCCTACTATTTTCCGGTGATGTAGTCACTATTTGATTAGTAAGAGGACGGGTCCTAAGGGAGTGGGAGGACTATGGCTGAAAATACAGACAGAGCCTGAACCTTGATGGGTCTGTGGGCCATTGTCTAGGGATTCGGGGACCCTTCTTTCCCCAGCCTCTCTACTCATAAAGGGACAAGAATTAATGGAATAACTAAAAGGGAGAAGGGAAAGAATGAAAGTATTATGCAATTGTGTGTTTGGATGATTGATTTCTGAAAAGTTCAATGTAAGATGTTCCCTTCTCCTTTCATTACATTTTAAAGGAATTTAGCAGAGTTCTAATAGTTTTTAAATTATAGCTTCAAAATAATTATAATAACTAATATTTGTATAACATTTTACCATTTACAAAAATACATTCCCGTTTATTATCTTATTTGATCATCTAAGTAATGTTACAAGGTAAAACAAAAAGTATGATTAACTTCATTTTAGACATGAGATAAATAAGTCAAGGGGTTCTTTTTCCTGGATTAGACTTCAAAGAGTGCTCTTCTCCCTCAATATCCTGGGATCTTTCTACTATACCAGATCAATTTATATGTAAAATGTAGTTGTTATTATTCCATAAAACATTCCCTTTCAAAGTGAAGATTTAAAAACCGTGATTCTGGGCTCCTCTGAGTTTGAATCATGGGTGTGGTATAGTCCCTGCCAATTACGTCACTTCTCCACTCTGCAGCTGGTACGTCCCAAAAGAGATCCTCCAGTAGCTTTCCATCACTAATAGTCCCCTAAGCCTTTGCACTTACCTTCTGTACAGATTTTTTGGTCTCCAAATTTGGCTCTTATCCTTTAAAGCAATTCATCTTTTCGTGTTGTCAATGCTGACTTGGGCAAGGTTGGTTTTTATCTCCTTTGGTCTCCAGGATCTCCTATGAGGCTGAGCACAGGTCTCCTTTTATTTTGCTTGAACTGCTGTGTGGGACTCAAACTCTGCCGTCAAGAACTTATATTCTCTTGGAACATAAAATAATTACCTACATGAAACCAAAAAAAAAAAAAAAAAAAAACAATTGAAAATGGCAGGAATTAAAGGTTCCCTTAAATACACTCTCCCTTTATCTTGATTACAACTTGATTTTTTCTTTATGGAAAGCACTTTGGAGAACTTTATAAAATTCTCATTTTGGGGTTAAAAAATGTGCTAATCCATCACAAATCTGAGGATTTTCTTCTCCCTCTATGACTTTATATGACAAATAATAGCAATGTATTAGAAACATTTTTACTACTAGGATATTATAATATTGTTGAATTTCAAGGGAGCACTAGACATTTGCATTAAAATGTTATATACTTATTTCTATCCCTTAGAAATTGTGAATTGTAAATTCTTATCAAATCTGATTCTGATGAAAATAGTGAATCTGTTGTTACTATGTGGGTATTCCATCTCAAATTTGTCTCCATTGTCACTTTCTCTTTCTCCCTTTGTCCTGGATTTGAAAAAGAAGTGCCTCCCCTCTTTGCCAAAGCCAATGTCTCTCTTCACTGGTACTTCTGATAACCACACCCCTCCTCTCTTCCAGCTACTTACATCACAGCATAGCAGGGAGTACAGAGTTCGCAACCACACATGGAGTCACAGCACCGCTCTGTCCCTTTGTACGTAGTTGCCTGATCCTGTGCAAAGTCCTTAGCATCCCACAACCTCAGGTTCTTCCTTCAAAAATTGAACTGGAAGAGTGCCTGCCTAACAGTAAGTCCTTGAAAATAGAGAAATGTTCTACCACTTTTTTATAGCTTCACCCTTTTCTCATACTGATTCTGTTTCTTCTCCAACAAATTTCCTCAGTTACTTCTAAGTTTAAACAAAAATATCCTTCAAATCTGCAGCATCCTCTCCTTATCAGCCATGCTTCTCCCTTTATCACCCAATTTTGAAAGAGTAGCTCTTCCTGTCATCTTTTCTTGATTACTCCAAAATTAACTTTCACTACTGATGTTATTGAATTTGCTCCCTCAAAGGTAACATTGGCCTTCTAATCACTGAGTTCTGTGTCTTTTCTGTAGTTTTAAATCCCTTGAAACATCTGTGCCTTTTAACACTGTTGAATGTCCCTTTGTTTGAAATAATCTGTCCTTCAGCATCTGTTATTGTGCTGTATCTGTGTATCTTTGACTGATCATTCTTTCCCTTCCTACTTACAAATGTAACTTTCTTAATTACTTTCCTTGATCCTCTCCAATTAGATCTGCACAATCCTTCCTAAAATTTTGTCAAATCTAACACCCCTATTTGAATGACCCAAAGGGTCTGCTTTCCATAATAAATTAAGAATCTAATTAATTATCTGCTTGGGTATTCTGCCAGACCTTTGAATTCAAAACACCTCATGAACTAAAATCATCCCACAACTGCCCCCACCATCTCTTCATGATTCTGTGTTAAAAATATTGATATTCTTCCTGGCAACCAAATTCAAAAATTTTAAAGTTACTTCCTCTCCTACCATCTCCTATCACTAATCAGTCACCAATACTATAAATTCTAGCTTCATAATATTTTCACATTTATCACTGTCTTCCAGTTTAATTGTCACCTCCATGGTTTGGGGTTTATTACTTCTTATCTGAACTCCTATAATAACCTTCTAATTTCTTCTAATTCATCATAAGTCTCTCCCTTCAGCTTCCCTCCTCCACTTTCATTTTTTGAACTAATCCATCATCAGTGCCAGATAAAGCCTCAGTTTAATTTAATAAGTATTTATGAATAAGAAACTTGCAACAAAGAAAGAGAGGAATTAGTATTTTGGTACAACAGGTGGGTGCCATGCTTTATGTTTTTCTACATTATCGTATTTAATATTTAAAACAAATTGTAATGGACATAATTGGTTGCCCATGCAACATATAGTCCTCCTTCTTACTTCCAAAAAGGACCCTGATTTTATTCAGTTTCCATGTCCACCCCTTCCAAATGAGGCTTCTAATTAGTCTATGCTTGTTTGCTGACTATTGTTACTGGTCTAAGAATAATTGTGCGTCCTAAAATGACTCCTAGGGGTAAAGAGAAGAACTTGTATTTCATAGTTGGCTAAGAGTCTCTCTTTCTCCCTTTGGACAGGAAAAGGGAACATCTTGCCCAAGTCACCAATTGGGGACCGTGAGAGGAACCAGACAGAGAACAAAATAGACAGAAAAGAGTTAAACCCAAAGAGTAGTAAAGAAAGAGTCAGAGAATGACACACTGCACCTCCTTGACCTTGAACTACTCGTTGCACAATTTAACATCTTTCCTCATTTGTTAAGCCATTTTGACTAGGATATTCTGTTGGTTGGTGCAAAAGTAATTACAGTTTAAAAGGTTAAAAACAATTGCAAACACCGCAATTACTTTTGCACCAACCTAATCTAACTTGCAGCGTGAACCTGCCTGACGAGCAATCTTACAATGTGGAGACAGGCTCCGAGCAGCCTAAGTTTACATGGATATTAGCAGCAGGGTCAAGATCTTAGCAACGTGAAACCACGTTTGCTTGACTCCGACGCCCTTGCTTTTTCCACTTATCCAAATTATCTGATTAAGACTCTCATCAACTCAAAACCTGTACCAATATTTCAGACATTTATTGAAAATTACTATAAGTTGCACACAGTTATAAGTGCTTTACAGGTATTAACTCATGACTCCTTGAAATAACCATATGAGTCTCATACATTATCATCATTTTACAAAGACTGAAAGAGGTTGAATAACTTTCTCAGGGCCACACAACAAGTAATTATCAGAACATGGCATTGAACCGTTGCATTCTGACTCCAGAACTCCTGCTGTTAATCACTAGTCTTACTCATGTCTTTATATGAGTACGTACTTTGCATGTGCACAAAACTTACAAAACAGGTTGTGTTGCTTTGGTTCACAATATTTATGACAAAAGTGTGGGAGCACCTACAAGAGAGAGCTGGCTTACAATAGCAGTTTCTTCATGTATCAGAGGGAGGCTGGCAGGAGAATGGATGGGGGACAATTTGAATGAAAACATGGAATCTGAAATGAAAACATGGACTCTATTGAAGAGAAGGCAACCCCGATTTCACATCAGGGGGCAGTCCTGGTAATGGTGCTGGCGGTGGAAGTTCTCAAAGAAAACTTCACATATGGCTTAAGGTGAAATTTGCAGTGCTATCCAGAGACCCAGGCCAACTCTGATGAGGGTTTCTCCACAGTACCAGAATTAATTCCAAACTCCTTAGCCTAGCTTTTATATTGTGCTTCCAATCTGCTTTTTCATTCCCCAGCTCCATCCAACCTCTGTGCCATCCTTATATTTTATACATGTCATTTCCTCTAATTGAACTTAGGTAAACAAAACTGTTGTTTGTTAGTACTGATAGTTATAGGGAAATTTAACTTGCCTAGAGATAATTTTAGAAATACCACTAGCATCTATTTACTAAAAACATAAATAACCTCAGCAGTTGGATGTCTTTATAATAATGCATCAGGACATATGGTGAGGACAATGGTAGAATCCTAGAAAATGAGGTTAGCTCGGTGGGAAACTCTGTTTTATATTTCAAAAAAACTCTTTTAAGCTCCACTCAACTAAAAAAAATTGAAATAAGCTTCCTGTTCGTGCTACATCATGGAAATGTGCACTATCTGTCCTCGCTCCTAAAGGGAAACCAGAGGCACAAATTAAACAGGCCTGGTAGAGCTTTATGCATCTGTAATTTAATAAAGTAATTAGAGAATAACAGCTGCAGGCCTTATACCTGACTCTTGTTTTTTGGGTTTTTTGTTGTTGTTGTTTTTGTTTTGCTTTGTTTTTACTATGTTTTTGTTTTTACTATGGACATAAAACAACTTCTCCCTTCAAAGCGTCTGTAAAAGGATGTCTTGAGAATAAGTGAAATGTCATTTGTTATCTTCATTAAATAATGATAGGTTATTAAGATCCTGTTTGTCAGGAATAGTAGACCTCATCAAAAACTAATATTCCAGTTTTTTCTTAGGATTAGAAATGTTCTATCAGAACAAGATGAATATTGAGCATTCATCTTTCTTCTTCAATTGTCACGAAGATATTGGGGGACAGTAAAGAGGAACATGAACAGTTTTACACTGTCAGTAAATGAATGAGGAGAACTTTTTCAGGTCATTGTCAAGCTAATATTTTTTTTTCTTTTCCCACAGAAATGAATGTGCTTTAAAATCCGTCTAAACAGCACAAGGTATACCAGGGAGAGAATTCAAAGAAAAACAAAAACAGGATCTGGTACTGTCTGGAGGTTTTGTGTTTCATTAATTTTTCCTGACTCCCAACAGAAAGGTAATTCACATTACATACAGCATTGCAGTGCACTAAATTTTATTAATGGAAAGCTATTATCTATCCAGTTGGAGAAATGAAGAGGGCAAATAGGTTAACATTTTTCTCTTAACTATTAATTAATGTGCCTTAGGTGGTCTCCTTTCTATTAATTTCATTGTACTACAAAAAATATATATAGTAAGAGCAGCTGTACATGTTAACCAGCGCTGCTTGCAAAATAGAGATCTGAATGTCTTCCTCTAAATCAATAACAATAACACCAGCACCATCAGAGCAGAAACTATTAAACACTGCCCAGGCTAGCACATACTCCATGGCTAACTCTACCAACACTGATGTTTCTATTATAACTAGATTATAACCAAATCGATAACATGCCTTACAACCCGACCACGGCCTACATTAAATTTGTAGCAACAGGAACACAAATTAGAGTATGCAAATAAAATTTGAATTATGCTGATTTTATTTGATTTGGGAATATGTAAATATAACTGTAATTTTTAGGGAAAGAACATTTATCAACTCGCTTAAACAACCCAGATATAACATGCAGGGATCAGAATCTCAAAAGTTCTTAAAAAAATAAATACATAAAATAAAAAATGTATTAGGACTCTTTCAGAGAAGATGATGAACACATTCTAGCCAGCTTAACAAAGGAAGGGAATTTATTGCTCAAGTAATTAGGAAGGCAAGCTTTAAAGATGAATGGGATTCAAAGATCATCTTGTCTCTCTTTTTCTAGCTTGTCCCCGTTTTTCCTTCTCTCGTCTTTTCCTTCCTTGTTCCTACGTCCTCTCTGTGTGGTGTCCTCATTCTCTCTCTTTTTAATTTTAGTTTTTTCCAACTTTATTGAGAAATGATTGACTAATATAATAAATGTATGTATTTATGGTGTACAATGTGATGATTTAAGATATATTGTGGAATGATTATCCAGATCCAGATAATTAACACATCCATCACCTAACATAGTTAATTCCTTTTTTTATATATGTGGTGAGAACACTTAAGATCTACTCTCAGCAACTTTCAACGCTACAGTTCTGTACTATTGGATCCTTAGGACTTATTCATCATATGACTGAAAGTTTAAGCAACACCTCCTCATTTTCCCCTGAACTCAGCTCCTGGCAACCACCATCTTATTCTCTATTTCTATGAAATCAGTTATGTACATAGATGGCTCTCTCCACGTACTATCACACATAAATGAACACAGGCAGGAAAAAAACAAGAATAGAATGGTTGGAGTAAGAGAAGAGCAATTTTCCAAAGGAGGTTGGCAGGGGGAAGGAAAACGGGAGGGGTGGTGGCATTTGTTCGAAGGGAAGTTGTTACAAGAAGAGAAAAAGTTGGACAGAAACTTAAAACAACAGAAATCTTTTATATTAATATCTGCCAATGTGATCTCCAGACCAATAGCATCTACATTACCTGGGAAGCTATTAGAAATGCATATTCTCCAATCCCAGCCTGGACCTATGAGTTAAAAACTCAGGGTAGGGCTCAGCAATATGTGTCCCCAAGCTTTCTAAGTGATTCTTGAGCCTGCTAAGGTTTGAGAGGCACTGATCCACACAAAGACTCCAGAATGTCATTAGGAGCATATATCCATCTATCCAACTGACCCACCTTAATTTGTGGACCTTAAATCCCTGGGGTTTATCAGAGAGCTCCTCATAATCAGTCAAAGTTGATATTTGTCCTTCTTTGATATTTCTATTCTCAATTAATGCCAGCACAATCCACCTGGAAACTTGAGATTCACCCTGGAGTTCTCCTACCCTGGCCCCCACTTAAAATAAATTATAAATTCCTGCCTGTATGATCTCTTGTACATTTATATCAGTCCCTTTACTGATCTCTCACCTGCCTTTCCAATAACCTCAAATTCACTTCTTCTCTATAGACACAGTAATATAATTAAAGTGCAAATTTGACATGTCTCACCTCTGTTAAAACACTCTGAAGGTTTGCAGAATAAAGCATACAGAAGAAATTGCACCTTTGCTAAGGTACTATCTCAGCAGGCCTCGTCTTTGCTCTCCCCATATCCTAAGTTGCGTTCCACACCAGAGATTTGTGAACTCCTCAAGATTTATAAAAAATCCATGCTATGTTTATATTTGTATTTTTCTAGGAAGCAGGTCCTTAGCTTTCATCAGATTCTTGTTGACTCAAAAGTTAAAGAAATATTGATACAGCAGACAGAAGAAGAAAAATTTGGGTTGTCAGGTACATGTTAAGGATTGAAAGTCCTCTGAAAAAAAAGTGAAGTCTAATCTAGCACATCATTTTAATATGAAGCTATTCCCGTGCTTTAAAGAGAGTGACAATACGGGTAAAATACAATATAGTTTTCTTGTGCCAAGTTAACTATTGTGAGAAAGGTTTTTCAAACGGGAAAATACCAGAGTTCTACTTGTAATGATGAAAATCATGCTAATTGTTTCCTGAGAAGCTTGATGGAAGAGCTGGAGCACAAATAAAAAATAAAACATGCTTTGAAAGAAGAATGCATTTAATTTGATAATAGATTTGGTAAGGAGCTTGGGTAAGGACTGTGATAGTTATTTTGGGGAACTACCCAGCACGTTTTCCATTAAGTCTCATTATTTTTCTAGCCTCCTACAGTTATTCCCTCTCCCATTTTTAGGGAGTGGTGGACGTGTCACCCAAGCATGACCAATTATTGTGAACAATTTTCCTATCACAGTAATTGACCCAAGGGTGAGAATTTGACAAATAAGCAAGGCCAAACAGATGCCTTCCAAAATTGACAAATGGATATTGGAAAGAAGTTCTCATTCAACTGGATGTGCTATGACAGGACCATGTAAACGTTAAGGCTGCTAGTGGCAGTAGGGAGAACTTGTCAGAAGAAGAAAATTGAACCAATAGACAAGAAAAAGCCAAAACAAGTAAAACAGAGAGAGCAGAAGCCCTAAAGACATTATATGAACCATTAGATTTACTCAGTTTTATATATACTTAAATTCAGGTTCACTTTGGACTTCAAGCTATATGGTTGCTTGAACTACATGAAGGAATTTCCATCATTTGCAACAGAAACAGAGATACCTAATATACTAGAACTCTAACTCCATGCTTTGGTGTCATTCACTTTGTCACTAGGACAGATACCAGGTGTGAACCCCAGCTCAACCCCCTTGTCTTAAAGAAACTCACACTTCACTACTAATTAAGGTACAATGGTGAGGTGCTCTCTTGTTGACATTTTAATGTCATAACTTGCTACATGTTTGTTTTTCTTGCTTGAATTTCTTTTCTTTTTTTTTTTAGCAAAGCTTATTGGGGTGACAATTGTTAGTAAAGTTACATAGATTTCAGGTGTACAATTCTGTAATACCTCATCTATATCTCACATTGTGTGCTCACCACCCAGAGTCAGTTCTCTTTCCATCGCCATATATTTGATCCCCTTTACCATCATGTACAACCCCTACCCCCTTGCTTGAATTTCAACAACGTTGCAAGTCCTGTATCTGATCTGTGCACAAAGCAGCCTGGGAGCATGGAGTGCTAGAGGAAGCATGGACTCGGCAAAATTGCTGATGAGCAGCTCTGCACATTTAGACAAGTTACTTAACCTGCTAAGCTTAGGTTAAATGGCTATATTATCTACCTTAAAAGGTTATATGAATAATGAGGTAAATAATACAGGTTTTTACTGTGTCGGTTGCACCAATAAATATCCTTTGTCCCAGATACATGCATGCATATAGAAGAGAAATCAACTATCTTTGCTTGGAAAGCACTGTGAGTCCACATAGAATGTTACCCATCATTGAGCCTTGAAAAGTAATCAGGATTTTGCCAGATAGAAAAGTAGGGAAAGACATTACATTTGGAGAATAGCATGTGTGTCCTGGTAATCTGCATCCCAGATCTCTTTTCTGCCCATCTCCTTGTGACCTGGAAGCATGACCTCTACAGACTGTATTACCCAGGCTTCCTCACCTGCTGGCTTCTGCTGGGATCAGCCTGTGGTAGGCACCTACAGGATAACAGAGAATAGGAAGAAGGAGAGTTTAGGATATTAATCTTGCCAGGCCAACTAATTTTCAAGACTACAACTCTCACGGTCTCTGGTAACAACTTCAGGTGTAGGGGCAGTAACAGCTTTCCGATACTGCAAGTCCTGATGTACTCACCATCTTTGGTTAACCCTTTCCTGTGTCTTTATAAATAATCCCCACACTTAGCTCCCCAGTTAAATCCTTTAAGTGTGCATCTCTTTCCTATCAGTACCCAGAGATATGCCGTGTGCAAAGCATAGGAGAGTAAAACTGCTTGGTCTATTTAGGGAATGATAAATAGTTCAATTTTGTCCCATTTTCAAAATAACAAAAACGTTAAAAAAAAAAAAAAAAGTAAGAAAGAAACAACAAAAGTCCATCTTAATATCCTTGTGGAACCATCACCATTTTTCTCCCTTTCCTATCATAGCCAGTTCTTGTATTCAAACAGTATACATTGAGTCCCCCAACATTTGATTGTTTTTCAGACACGCTTCAGCCACCACATCATTCCGTGAAAATACTCTCCAAATGTCTGTAGCAATAGCTTCTGAACTGTATATATCCTTTGTGAGATTAGGACAGTTCCCTTCAATTTCTAGTTTGCTGAAACTTTTTATCATAAATGGGTATTAAATTTTAAAATATTTCTTTGCATCTATTGAGACTATCATATAAGTTTTTTCCTTTATTCTATTAATATAATGAATTACACTGATAAATTTTCAAACTTTAAACCATTCCTGCCTGGAATAAACCACAATTGGCCATTTTTCTTTCTATGTATAACTGGGTTCCAGTTATATATAACTCAATTCAGAATTTTTAAATTCACATTCATAAGAAACACTGGCCTGTAATTTTCTTTTTTATTATCCTTTTCAAATTTTGATATTGTATTATGCTAGGTTCAAAAACTGAGTTGAGAAGTGTTTCTTCCATCATTCTCTCTTATTTTATTCCCTAAGTGTTTTTCTCATAGTGTTGTTTCTTCTTACACATTTTTTCCACTTATAAGTTTGTGTCCATCATTTAAATTTTAGAATTTGCCAAGTTTCTGCTTACTTTCTTAGTGTGTAGAAAAGAGGCAGAGCGAATAAGTAGCTTGTGTCCAGATTATAAAGAGATTTATATTAAGCCCTTGTTACATTTCACCAAGTAAAAAGTACCCATAAAATCCTGTGTGATCTGCTGAGGTATTTGTCTGAACTTCATTTTAAACATACCACTTAAAATACTACTCCACTCTCTATCAAAGCCTTCATAAACTCACCATTTGCTGGCAAAAATAAAAGTGCATTTGGTTCACATTTTTTTTCACCTCCTGATATGCCTTTCTTTCTTTCTCTGCTTCTAAAAACTTCATTTTTTCCAATATCCAATATTTCAAACAAAGCTTCTTCCATCAAGGCTGAATAACACTCTTGGCTCTAAAAGTATGACATCTCCTATTTGGGCCGTTCACTTTATAACACTGTGCTGATAGCTCTTTAACAATACTTGCTTACTTTTGTCTCCTATAAAAGTTACATATGTACAAGTTTTTTTGCCTTCCCCAAACCCAACCAAACTAAACAACTTAGGGGTAGAAATGTCTCCTACATGCTTATCTCCTGCCAAGTTTACTCCAATCTCTTGTAAGTTTTAGAGCATTAAAAAATCTATTTGGCAAAGTGAATTGAGTTACAATTGTAATGGACAATCCATGACGTATGGCCATCTTAATCCATATGTTGTTGAACAGTATGCCAACTGAAATCTCCTTTTAGGCAAAGTCCTTCTCAGCACTCTCTTCTTTCCTTTCCTATGGCATTTTCAGCTCTGCTGTTAAAGTAGATAAGTTAGAAAAATGTGGTTTTCATAAGTGAATGGAATGTAGGTAAAATTCTTACAAAAATAAAGTATTGGAACTGAATATCCAATTAGTAATTTCTAATAAATCCACGAGCATAAACAAAGTTACCTTAAAGTTCTACAGCAATGCACAAGGGAATCTTTACAAACTTTCATATACACACACACACACACACACACAATTCATGGCTATTTTCTTTCCCCAGTGTTTATTCTTTACAAATGTTTGTTATCTATACTGGATCTTGATGAAAGGAAGAAGAAAAGGAAAGTAAAGAAACTATGTCTAACAAAACTATTTCCAGCCTGTAGTTGGTAACCTGCAATAAAACGTACATATCTATTTATATTAATTTCCTAATCAGAAAAAGAAAAGATAAACAAACAAACAGCAACAACAAAAGATCAACAGACCTTCTACTTCCAAGAGTGTTATTAAGGCTTTGTGCTGAAATATAGGACCCAGCAGTCAGGCTGTCAAATCATAATATGTAAAGTCAGAGAAAGCATGGTATTTCTAAATCAATAAATATGAAATTGGTCCTACTTTTGCTGGAAAAAAATCTAGTGGCTTAACTTAAAAATAGAGTTAAATGCAGTAATAAAAAAGATCAAAGTTTTATTTACCATTATTTGTTCTTTTGTTTGTTTGTTTTCAAATAACATTTGAATATCTAAAATAAAGTTATACCTAAAAGTGCTCATAGGAATTAGTCAGTAGTATCTCATTAATAACAGATGCATAGAATTCTCTCAGCTAAAGCTAATGTTGGCATCATAGCCATGGATGCAAACTGTTGCTAATATGAATTAAAGTCCTCTCATGCTTGATCTTTATTCCACATAATTAAATTGTCCAGCACTTTTGCAGATACATATTCCACATCCTGTCTCTAACTCTCTTTCTGGTCCACACTGTACATTTTCCTAGTTTTTCTCTTCCCCGCTCCCACTCCCCACCACTTCTTCTAGAAAACTGTCCTGGAACATATTCATCCAGGCAATGAACATAAAACATGAAATTGAACAGACCTTTAAAATATAATTCAAATTACACCTGATCATCTGCATATTAAGAAGTATTTAAGGAAAAAAAAAGAACACCTAGAGTTCCCATTCTTATGTTGTTTTGTATTTCTGCTTCTGCACTTTGGAGAGGAACTATCTTATACGTGTGAATTGATCTGTAAATTGAAATTTAGGCTGAACAAGGAATCACTTTGATGACATCGTTCATGGAGAAGTGAGAATAAAGATAAGATGATATTTATTAAAGAAAAGGAAGGGAGGAATATAGAGCTATGCAAGGAAAGTAACTTACCAATGGAAAGGCAATGAGTAGGTCACAAGGAATTGTGAGAAACAGAAATATTGAAAAGGAAGGAATTGGAAGGAATGAAAAGAGGTTGGATGCTTATCTAAAATAAACTTAATTAGAAAATTCTAGCAAATTTAGTCATATGAGTGTAAAAGAGGGTTTCTCAGTCTTGATGAGGGGCTGTCCTGTGCATTGTATAATATTTAGCAGCATTCCTTTTAATTGACCCAAAAATGACTACTAGATTCAAAGTCAGTCATCCCCATTGCATTTTAAATATATACATATATACATTCAACTTTCTAAATATAAATTTATAGTATTATTATATGTCCATTTTACACACTGGTCTGTGAGTTCCTCATGAGTAGGAATCATGCATTTCTAACTCTCTCAGTACTGCAATGTATCTCCTGATTAGCATTTAGTGGAGGAAGACAGAAATGAGGGTTGGAAGAGAGGAAGGAAAAAAAGAGGGAAGGAAGGAAAGAAGGAAAGAAGGAAAGAACGAAGGAAGGAAGGAAGGAAGGAAGGAAGGAAGGAAGGAAGGAAGGAAGGAAGGAAATAATATGATACATAAGAGCTAGTAAAACTCTCATTAAGCACCAGGTACCATATGCTCAAAGCTCCTAATTTCAGTTTTCCACCAAGAAAGGCATATGTGAGTGACCTTTATGTATTTCCCTATGAGAGTGCTGCTCCAATAGTGATAAAGTTAATATTATTGTTGATTCTTCCTTTTCTTTTTCCAAGTGGTATCAGAAGTATATGCACATATAATGAGAGTAGAAAATTTATCTTACATCTTGTTGGAGAAACTACTTGTATTTGTTTTGTTTTTCAGTTTATACACCGAAGAAGAATGTCAAGATAATTATTTTAAATACAAATCTAGCAATCTTGTAAATAGTGTGTTATTATATTCATGTGGGTAATATGGAATTGTTTCTGATTTTCATGCGTAAAATTTCAAGAAAAACTTAGAACAACTGACATGATCATTTTTATATATCTTTTATAATAAGAAAAATGTTAGTTCCTTCCCTTTTTCTTGCTATTCATTGTCTAGTGACTCTGTTTAAACAAGAAACAAGAATATGGGAGGGATATATCCCTCACTGTGTGAGGGATATAAATGATAAATGTCTATTATATTGTTTTGTACACCTGAAACTAATAAAAATAAATAAATAAACAAGAAACAAGAATAAAAACTGTTAAGGTTAAAATGTATTTAGAAAAAAAAAAGAGCCCAGAAGCTTTACTTGTATCTTACTGTATTAAATATAGGTGTTTTGACAAAAGGTAATAAAATTATCAAAGGTGATTTGATTAATTTAATCAGAGATTTTTGTGTGGGATGCTATAATAAATAAAACGAATACATGAAGACTTAGTATGTAAAAAAAGAAACCCACAGCCTCCAAGCTACCAGAATGCCTATAAAGTAATCCAAAGTCTTGAAAACAGAAAGTTTTTCTTCTGCTCTCAATAACATGCATATAGTAGGAGCTAAAAAAAAAAAAAAAAGTTATTGAGTGAATGATGGTGAATGCTGTTATTGTTCCTTCTATTCATACATTCAGTCAATACAAAAATTTTCACTGAGCACCGATTGTGTCAAATATTTTTTTAGGAAGCTAGAGTATATTATTATAATAAATAAAAAAACGAAGATTTGAGCCCTTGTGGAGCTTACCTTATAGCCAGGCAAATAGATAATCATAATAATTTTTATTAAAATTAATAAGTATATGACATATTATATCAGAAGTTGATAAGTGGTATGAATTAAAGAAAAAGTAGAGAACAATAAGAGGATCAAGGGTAAAGAGGAGCAACTTGAAACATTAAATAGTATGGTCAGGATACTTTTTATAGAAAAGATAAGAATTGAACAAATATTTACAATACTTAAAAGACATGTGAATTAGTGAAGCAGCTATTAGTAGTAGGAGCATTCCAGGCAGAGAAAACTACTAAAGCAAAGTCCTTAGGGCATCATTTTCTGGAAACACTAGGGAGGGAAGTATGGCTGGAAAAAGGTGAATGAAGACAAGAATTACAAAAGATCAGAGAGGTAAAGAGGCCAGAACAGGAATGTCTTTATAAGACTTTGTATTTTGTATGACTTTTGGCTGATTGCAATGGGGAGCCACCATACAATTTTGAACAGAGAATTTATATTAGTTTTTAATTTGTTTTATTGTGTTGTTATAGTTGATTTAAAGTAAAACTCTACAGTTAAAGTAAAATCTGCACAGTTAAATGAAAATTGAAATGCACAATTCAATAAATTTTCATATATATAAACACTCAAATACTTTCCCAAATATGAAAGAGAACATTTCCATCACCCCCAGAAAGTGACTTTATGACTCTTTCAGTCAATTTCCTCCTCCATAAGCAACGTTTTCTGATTTCTTTTAACACAGATTAATTTACCTATTCTTGAACTTCACATAAATAGGATCAAACAGTATTGCTTTTTTTTGTCTAGCTTCATTAATTTAACATAATGTTTTTGAGATGTTGTTGTTTGTATCAGTAGTTGATTCCTTTTTGCTTCACAGTGGTGTCTCTGTATAAATAACCGCAAGTTGCTATTTGTAATCCTGTTGATGGACATTTGAGTTATTTCCAATTTTTTGGCAATTAGGAATAAAGCTGCCATGAACATTCTTCTACAAGTCATTTTGAAGACACACGTTTTCATGTCTCTCAGTAGAATTGCTGAGGGATTGTTGTATGTTTATAAGAAACTACCAATAAGTTTTCCAAAATAGTTGCATCACATTACCCTCCCTCCAGCAAGTTTCTCCACATCCTTGCCAACACTGGACATTTGAAAATAATTTTTCTGATTGATGTATAATGGTATATCATGTGGTTTTAATGTGCATTTATCTGATGATTTGTGATGTTTAGCACCTTCCCATATACTTTTTCACTTTTATGTATCTTCTTTTGTGAGATGTCTATTCAATTCCTTTACTCACCTTAATGGATTATTTGCCTTCTTATCACAGATCTGAAGGAGCCCTTTAAATATCCAGGGCATAATTCCTTTGCTGGATATATGTACTGTGAATGTATTCTCCCAGTTCGTGGTTTGGCTTTTCCTTTTCTTATTGTTGTATTCTAATGGGCATTTTTTATTGTTGTTGATAAAATCCTATTTATGATTATTTTCTTTTATGTGCAGTGTATTTTTGTCCTCTCTAAGAAATCTTTGTCTATGCTCAGGTTACAAAAGTAGTCTCCTGTTTTCTTTTAAGAGATTGATAGTTTTAGTTTATACATTTAAGGCTCTAATCCATCTTGATTTTATTGTTGTATGGGGTGTGAGGTGGATCAAGATTTCTTTTCTCCATATATTTATCCAGCTTCTCCAGCACCATTTATTGAAAATGTAAAGTGCCTCTTGTTTCCTGGCTTTCACTGTTTCTGTTGATAATTCAGCCATCATTTGCATAATTCTTCCTCTATATAATTTCTTTTTTCTTCTGCCTGCTTTCAATATTGTGTCTTTATCTTTGGTTTTCAGAAGTTTTAAAATGATAAGCTTAGGTGTGGTTTAGTTTGGGTTTATCTAGCTGGGAGTTATCTAAGTAAGCTTTGTGGATCTATATGATTTTGTTGTTCACCAAATTTGGGAAATTTTTGGCCAATATTTTAAAAAATAATTTTCTGTCCCTTCTTTTTCTTTATATTTATCTATTTTAAGGTTATCAACCCTTCTGTATCAGTTTTCAACTGGTGCTTTGACGAATTACCACACTGTTAGAGGCTTCAATCCACATACATGCATTGTCTTATAATTTCATAGGTCAAAAATCTGACGGTTTTCACCAGGCTAAAAACAAGGTGTCAGAAAGGCTGTTCCTTTATGGAAGCTCTAGGAAAATCCGTGCTGGTTGTTGACAAGAGTTCCATTCCTTGTGGTTGTACGACAAGGGTCCCTGTTTTCTTGCTGACAGTCAACTGAGGGTCATTCACAGATTGTAGAGGCTACCTGCTTGCCTTAGCATGGGATCCCCTTCCTCCAGCTTCAAAGCCATCAACACTGTGTGTCTCAAACTTCAAATCTCTCCTGTCTTCTTCCATTGCCTCAAATCTCTGACCCTCTTCCACCTCTAAAGACCCACGTGATTACATTAGGACAAACTGGATAATCCAGGATAATCTTATTTTGAAGTTTATAGCCTTAATTCAATGTGCAAAATTTATTTTGCCCTGTAAAGTTACCAGAAAGGGAAAGTTCACTTTCTCCTGGATGCCATCACTAAAGGAAAAGACTGGATGAGATCACCAAAGGAAAATGTGAGAGAGAAATCCAAGATCTGCTCTCTGGATCATACCAACAGGAAGAGGTCAAAGAAAAGAGAAGAAACAAAAAAATTAAGTTTTAAGGGAGAGGTCAGTGAGATAGTAGGAATACAAGAAAATTGTAAGATCCTTGAAACTAGAAAGATAAAGGGTGTTGTATCCCAGGCCCTGTGATAGTCTTTGCAATAGGGCCAGATTTCTAGTCTTTTACACAGTTTCCTGATATTAATTGTACTTAACATGTACTACATAATTATTATGTGCTGCAACTATGACTGGGCATTTTAAATATTTCATCCTTGTAATAGATCAAAAGGAAAAATTTATTATTCAGCATTTTAGAGATGAGAAGCACACAGTTCAGGAGTGAAACAACTTGCCCACATTCACATAAGTAAACTCTAAAACTCATAACTGAATTATGGTCAGCCTAATCCAAAACCCCAGTTTTAGAACCAGGTTTCAAGATATCCACTAAATTATAAACACTTTAAAATGACTATCTCTTTTATGTACCATTATTTAGTTCATTATTTTAGCCATAGAAACAAAGTTAGTGTTATGAAAAATTGACCATAATCCTTAAGAATCTTAAAATAATTTACTTATAAGTGAAGGAATTTACTCCCACATGCAGAATATACAAAGAATAATGTCCTATAAACAAAATAACACATGATAATTATTCAGCAATGTTGACAGTAAATATTCTATATACAATAATAGAAAATGAAGAGAATTTGCCTTGGGCTTTTCTAAGAGTTTTATGTGTATTAACTCATAAACTTTCTCTTGTAATTTCCTAAAACTTTGCCAAATGCCTAAAATTCACTTTGGGAAATAAAGCACTATTGATTCTGCTTACTTGTGTATTTTAAATAGCATGTGTGATACAGGCTGTGCATATCATGTTTATAGTTTAAGCAAAGGACTGTCCTGTGCGTTTGGCTTCCCCATCCAAGAGATGGCGAATGCGAAGTGAATGTGTCAGGTTATCACTCCTTTCCTAGCAACACTCTGTTTGCCTCCGTAAATCATCACCCTTTACCCATTCACTTGGAATAAACATAACCACTGACTTATGTTCCAATGTGCATTTAACATTGTTAAATAACTCAATTTTAAAGCACTGCATTACATTATGCATCTAGGCCTAATTTGTCAAATTATATCTCTTATAGTGCAAAGAGACCTAGGATATGTAAATCAATAAAAAGGGGTTATCCTATTTTTTTTTTATTGTAGTATCTGAACTTGGAATGATGCTAATTGTGGACATGAAAGGATTAAATACTATAAAGTAACCATATCAACAGTATGAGGTTGGATCCTCTGAGGCATCTTATTTTTCACAAACACTTAAGAGAACGGAAAGCTAACATTCACTTTTTCTTGACAGAGCCCAAGTCTGTATTGATAGCTGAGAAGGGAAAAATCAACATATTTATTTTTACAATCAACACATTGTAATCTATGGTCTTCTTTTTATACATCGTGCAGAACAGAGGACTGATTTCAGTGGGTCTAGCAGTTTCAGAAATGGAGCATTTTATGAATGATACAAAAGTAATACAAAAGTTCCAAAGTAAGATACCTGGAACTGGAAATTCTGATGAAGTAGAAACTACTTTTCAATTTTCTCAAGGTGCTCATTTAATAATGTTTCCTGGTGCTTGGGAGATTCTCTTCTTCAACTCTGTCTCACTGCACCCGAAAACAAAGATAAATGGACCCATAACATATCCATCTCAAAAGGCAAGACAGAGAAATGGTATTTCTGCACCCAGCAAAGAATTGTGCCAGGACGATGTGATAGGCTCTCCAAAACCCAGTCATGATGTTTATTCCGGTTTGGATTTAATCAAAAGTGCTCTATGGAGTTTTAATTAAAAAAAAAAAAAAGAAAGAAAGAACTATTACTTTCTTGAGCTATTACAAAAGAATGATTATCTAGTAACATATTGTTCTCACCAAAACAGATGAAACTTCAGTACATCCTTCCAAATCCACTCATGATTTAATCTTGAATTGAGCAACCTGGAACAAAAGAATCAATTTCCTTTTTAAGAAACAAATGTTTAATCACCACACTAAACCCAAGCCAACCTGCAAAATCCTCAGGACTGGCAAAAAAGCAAGAATAAAAACAAAAGACACTTGAAAATTTTTTCAAAGACACAGCTAGCACTCTCCGGTATTATTAAATCATTCAAGTTTGTCTTTGGCAAATCTGAGTACCCTACTCTTTTGTCCTTTTTTCAGTTGCTACTACTCCTCCCCATCATCTCATCTGAGGTTCGTAGAGCTATCAAATCCATCCCTAAACTTTAATTTAAATATGGAGGGAAATATGCAGAAATCATTTTCTAAGAAATTTCAATCATATTCCTTTTTTCTAAAGTTTTCATATTTTAAATTAAATTCTAAAGAAAACATCTCTTGAGTACCCATTCTGTTTTAAATTCTGGGAAAAAGAGTGAAGAAGAGGCCTAAACCCTTTATCTGGCTTCTCACAGTGTAGCAGGGGAAATAGAATTATAACAAATGACTAGCCTACACTGAACTAAGATTATGAAAGAACAGTGTTAAAGGCACAGAGGAAAAAAGACATTTTACTCTCTATTTTTGGGGTTATGGATAACTTGGAAGAAGTACTAAGTCTGAGGTATTTCAGGGACTTTAATCTGGAAATATCCAGGAAGAATTGAATATTTGGGTCTGAGGCTCTGCCAGACATCACAACTGAAGATATTAATTTGAAAATCACCAGTGTCGTCCATCTTTAGATAATAGAGAAATGTGTACATGAGTATTTTGCAAAGCCTATTACCTGGACTAACAATTTCATGAGAAGCTTTGAAGAAAATAGAGCTCTAGAATAAAATAAGATTAAGGAATACCACATGCTTTACTCTTGGCTTTGAAAATCTGTAAACGACATTAACATTTTAAAGGTACGGACAAGTCCTACATTTATTCAACATGTAGGAAGGGAACCAGAAGAAATTTTTGTTAAGGAAGCCAAAAGAACAAGAAACATTAAGAAGATAAACGTGATTATTTGTGTATATAATAGAAGAAGTCCCAACAGTTAAGAGTTGGCAAGGAGAATGTCTTACTCAGTGTGTTGTTCCAGAACCCAGCATAGATCATGCCATATATTGTGTGGCCAATGAATGTTTAGCAGATTAATCAGTTAATAAAGGCATGCATCAGTAAAAAAGGACTTCTACACACATTTCCATTCAACATCCTACTAAATGACTATGAAGCTAGAGAAAAAGATTGGCAAAAGCACAAAAGAAAATCAGATAAAAGAACATCATTCCATTTTGGAGAAAGCTTCATAAAATGCATAGCATTTAGCACGAATTTACAAGTATATTCTTAGACTATATAGCAGTGGTACTCAATGAGAAGAAAGGGGGACAATTTTGCTCCCAAGTAACATTTAGCAACATCTGAAGACATTTTTGGTTGTCACAACTGGGGGCCGGGTGTGGCTACTTGTATCTATTGGATAGAAACCAGGGAGACAGCTAAACGTCTTACAACACACAGGACAGCCCCCCCACAGCAATGCATTATCTGGAACAAAGTCTCTAAGGCACTGCCACAAAAAATTACACAGACCAGAAAAACATGTGACCTTTTTATTTTCTAGATGGCACAGGATCACTTTTTTAAGCCAGCCAGAGCTTGCCCAAAGCTATCAGAGGTATATGTTGGCAAGCATTTGCTGAGATGACTTTTCTCTAAAGAAAATAATTAACAAGTCCACCCTTTCTGGATTCTTTACTATTAAAATAAGCATCCAAAGATCTGTGCAAATCAGTTTGCCTTAGGTTTTAGAGCCTAAGAGTGGCAGTGTTTTCACCTAAAAGAGCAGCTCAGGCTAATGAAAACAAAAAGTCATCTTTTGGAAAATGCCACGTCTGGATAAAATCTTCATCTGTGTAAGAATGAGAAAAGAGAGAAGATCAGAAAGAAAAAGGAAAAAGCAAAATTTAGCAGACTGTGCTTAAAGTCTTCCAAACATAAAAGAAGGAAATAGATTCTGGAGTAAAAGTGTGAAAATTAAAGACTGTTTTAGGTAAAGGCAGAGATGCAAAGAAATTTTGACTAAAATAATGAAAGAATGTGAGGAAACTCCAGAGCTACAGCAGAACTAAAATTCCCATTAGAGGCGATTAAAATGGATGTGACCAAATCAAATTGGTAATAAGGAGAGAACATTTGACAAATCTAAATCCAAAGGTAACGGACAGAAGTGAAAGTGACAGGAAAATTTAGTTACGGAAGAAAGGAAATAAAGATCCAACCCAAGAAAGTCTTTCTGACAAAACTGAAAGAAACTAATCTAACACACACAAAGCAATCTGCCTAAAGTTAGAAAGTAAAACAAATTTAGATTTTAAAGCTTCAATAAATATCAGGCTAAAATAATAAAATGAGACTCATTTTGGAAATAGTGGAAATCTGGGATTATAGAACAATATACGAATACTAAGGCATGAAAGAAGAGAATAATTTGCCTACAGATGGATAAAAATTAGGTTAATATTAGACTTCCTGAATAATACTAAGCACCAAAGGAAAACAGGGCAGAATATATGTGTATATACACATGCAAATCTGTGAAAACTAATAAGAGAAAAATTACATACACATAACTGTGATGAGCAACTTGTATTTACACTGTCAGTCTGTGGCAAATTTATTAGGTTGGTGCAAAAGTAATTGCGGTTTCAGAAGTTAAAAACAATTGCAAAAACCGCAATTACTTTTGCACCAACCTAATAGTATGTAAAAGAATGTTAAAAATGTGATTTTATATTTTAATAAGATTGACTAAATAGTTATTTATTAACAAGAATAGATATTTCCAACATCAAACATTACTGATAGTTTTATAAATTATATTTTCATCATAATGTCTATCCCCTCTATTTGCAATTACTTCATCACCACCCTCCGTTTTCCAGCTCAAATGCAGTATTGTTTTGGTAAATTGGCCCTCTGAACAAAATTTTTAAATTCTTATTTGTAGCATTTGTCAATTGCTGTGGTGTTGATGTTCCCATCATGGTCAGTTTCCAGGTACCAATGATTTAACAGCCAGCTGTCATATTTAATGAGTATCTAATGATAGAGCTGGTAAGATCCACCACCCCTGAGGAGTATAACCTTCTCTGGTGAAGCAGTTCTGTACTTACCAGATTTCATTATGGCTAGCTGTTTGCATTTATGTTTTTATCACCAGACTAAGAATCACTTGCAGGTAAGGACTGTAACAACAATAGTAATAATGGCATCGCTAGTTTGGTAAAGAAGGGGAAAGTTGGCTGAGACTCTTGAATCTTTGACAAAAAAGGCTATTGGTGTGACAAATCGAAAAGAGCATTACAAAAATCCATCAGCAAATACCCCTACTTTATCAGTGGAGTTTAGCCTCCAAACTTGGGACAGAATCCTAAACTGCAGTCCACCCCAGAAGAGTCACAAAGACTCTTCGTGAGTTTCTGGCCTACATGAAAATGTGCCAGGTATTTACCTTTGTTCCTTTCTCCTAAACATGCAACATAATTAAATTTATTATCTTTCCACATAAACAATGACAAAGCCATGAAAGGTAATTTTAAGACGTAGAGCAGCCAGCTAACAGTCTGCTCCAGGTCTCCTGGGTTGGCTCCATCCTGATTACCAATAGGCTTTCTGAGGAGGTTACAAAAGGGAACATTTTCTCAAAAGAGGAAAGACTTCGGATTCCTGTAAGACATCAACGTAACAGGAGAAAAGCCAAAATCCCAACAAACTCAAAAGTCCATTCGGCGAATACCTGAGATTTTAACGCCTCTGATTATCCCACCCAAAGCTCTGCCCTCTGAAGTCCTGGTACTGTGGTGTCTCCGAGGAATTTCTATTGCTCCTGATCTGAGGCAGAGTCACTCCTCTAGGTGAAATGGAGGGCTGACGGGTGCTGTGAGTGGAAAAGAATTTTGAACTCTCACCAGAGGGCGGTAGTAACTCTAGCTACTCCTAGTAACTCTAGGAGTCAGCAAACTTTTCCTTAAAGGGCCAGATAAGAAATATTTCAGACCTACAGACCATAGAAATACAATCTTTGTTGGTGTAGATCAAGGCTATGTAGTTCCCGTTTCATAACAATTAAATTTTCTTTAATTTTTAATAGCACTAAGTCAGAAAAGAGAAAATATTAATAATGATATAAAGAATAGAACCTAAGTATTTTGATCATTCCAACAAAATCAACGAAGAGAATAGAAGCAACATAATTGCAAGAGTCACCATCCTCTTCAGCATTGAGCAGCAGCAATATTTCCGAATATGCCTCATCTAGCAGTCATGACCATCTCTTTTAGACAGAAGAAAGCCAAGCAAACATTTTCTTGTTATGTCAGAACCTTAAATTATGTTTCATATAGAATTCTATTTTTAATGTGCAATCTGTGAAAACAAGAATTATTCAAATTAAACTTTATTTTGAACATGGGTTTAACCTTTAGATGACCATTTGAGAATGTGAGGCGTTTTATACATTTTGCAAAAGTTCTTCTCCGACACTATGTCTGTACAGCCAAAATGATAACCACAATAGAGTCAATCCAGCATTTGCAGCTCTCTTTACAAGCAAATCAGATTGCTACATGGTCACTCAGTTGATCAATGCATAATTGATTGTGAAGATAGCCAGAAATACCAGCCAGTTGGTTAACTATGTGGTGATATAGACAAAGTCAATGAAATTGCAGCAAGGAAATTAAAATAATGTAATCAAAATTGCTCAGATCAAAGGGAACATTTGAATGAATAAGACCTAAACTATATTCAATTTTTTTCTTTTAGAAAGTTCTGAATACTTCATGATTAAAATTCTTGATGTTTATTAACTACCTCTAGCAATCTCTTATATATAACATGCTTGAAATATGCTCTCCAACCCTCCATCACCACTTTGCATGTATTAAAATGAAAACAAAAGCATGAAATAGTATGTTTTTTGAAGCAGCCACAGACAGCAAGGTTATTTAACCAATTATTTTACATAAATAATATTGAACATATCAGCAAACTACCTAGAAAGAATGGTCAATAAAGCAAAAGTAAGAGAAAACTACAGAAGAAAGTAAATATTAAAACCAGCTTTTAAGAAAGAACAAAGTAGATAAGAACTTGAGAACATAATTCAAAAGTTAAAATTTAATAAATCATTTAATGTTGTATATAATATATATTATATGTATATCTAACACATATACAAAATTAAGTGATATTGGAATTACATGTATTTTATTTTATAAATGCTATGTAATTTCAAACGTATTATCACCTCTTGCATAGAAAGGATACTCTGGCTGATTTTTTTTAAAAAAACCTTTACATCCACAATATTTGTATAGTACAGTATACTATACCAGGTATAGTATATTATAATACCATAAAATTCTATGTGTTTAATATTAAAATTCTCATTGCAAATGAGCTTTATGTGATACTTTTACACCTTTTTCCATTCATAGTTTCATTTGAGCCTCACAGCCCTGTCCAGTAGGTCAATCAAGAATTAACATCAGTCATATTTTAGAGATGAGGTACCTGCAGGTCAAATGAATGAGGTGACTTTCCCGAGGTCACACTAACAGCTTACGGGTGAAACTGACATATGATCACAGTGTCGTGACCTTTTCCACTAAACAATTCTGCTTTCCATCATATCAATACTGAGATGTGGAAAATCAGTTATTTTACACATAATCAATCTTTCTCTAGAAACTTGCTAAAAAGTTATGTAAACATGTATAATGTACATGTTTATCAAGAAGAGTCAGAATAAGTTACATCACCCCAGTGAGTTATTATAATTGTCTTTGATTGTAGAACCAAATGAAAACACACTCAATCTCAGCCTCATTTGAGTTCATATTTTAAGAACTTAATTACCTATTTGTCCAGACACACTGCGCTAACCACAGGGGAAGGAAAACACTTGTTTCTGTTTCAGACAGGTTGATATGGGAGCAATAATTCCTTGTTGTTTTAGAACTGTAATGTTAAATTATCAATATTTAATGAGTGAGATAAATTGGTGCACATACTTTCTTTAAACTAAGTTTCTCTTTTCTCTTCTTCTTTAGTTGTGCCCTGTCAAAAACACAGTAAAATAAATAAAACATTGAAACGTAGGCCTAGGAACAAGTCTAGATTTTTACTATCAGTAGAGTCTATACTTAATCAACACTAAGAATGAGAAATAACTAAAGGAGGCTTTCCAGCGACTTTACAACATGTGGAAAGTTAAGTTTTCCCCTTTATAGCAGTAAAGCAGTTTTGCTTCTGCATCTGCATAGTGTTGAAAACATGATTATTAGAAAAAAAAAGCCAGTTGGTTTTGGCTATGGTGAGAAAAAAAGATGCTCTCTAATTCTCCACCCTCTACTGTATCCTTTATGAGTCCCCTTCAAAGGCATTCATTTCCCACTTAATATCTTCATGATAATTCAGATTCTGCAGCATTTGTTGAGTGTCTGTTATCTGCCAGGGATTGTGAAAGGCTCTCCACATAGTTCATTATTATTTAACTATTCAAGTCTACCTTTCTTCATGTTTACAAATGAATGAGAACATTTAGAGTCCTTCATGGCTCATGGCTTTTATCATTAATGCTTCTCCCTTAATTTTGTTTTGCTTTGTTTTCTTTGGCTTCATATCAATGTCGTGACTGCTATTATTTTCTTTTCGCAAATTTTAGTCACAATTTCTTGAGTTTTTATGATACACCGGACCCAATACAAATACTTTATAGACACTATCTTATTTTATCATACTTGAATTCAAAATCATAAAGTAGGCAGGCATCATTATCCCTCTTTGCAGGTGGGAAATATAAAACTGAAAGTTTCATTCATCAGAGGTCACACATTCATTCAGTTGCAAAGCTGGAACTCAAATCTAAGACTATCTGATTTCAGATCTCAGGTTTTTAATTCTAACCAACCAAGTATCTGCTTTGTTATGTTATTGTATACACTGAGACAACCTACATAAATATAGATTAAAATTATATATTTATCGTGGATATTCCTGCAATAGTTTATACAGAAGAGGAATAATTCATCCACCTTCCTTTCACACATTACCCTTCCCATTACCCCCTCTGCTTCAGCCATGGCCCATGAGAATGTCTTAATATCTTTCTATTGACGATAAAAAATGCACCAGGTTAACTAATGTATTCATAGGTGGTAACTCTGCACTCCCCTGGAGAGGGCTGGGGAAAAAAATATGTTCTCCCTGTCAAGCTAAAGCATATTTCAATTAGTACACGTAGCAGATAAAGAGAAACTGAATTCCTCCGTACTTCTCCCATTTTTTTTGTTCTCTTAAATCTGGGATGTCCTTATTGTTTTGACCAATATAGCACAAAGAAAATGATGCTATGCTATTTGTAAGCCAAACTTTTAAGAGGACTGGATGCTTCTACCTTGGTCTCTCAAAGCTCTGAATCACCATGGACGAAGTCTAACTAGCCTGGTAGAAAAAAATTCATGGAAAATCTTGGAGATTATATGAAAATAGAAACAGGCTTAATTGAACCCAGTCTTCCACCCATACCTACCAAGGTTCTAGGCAAGGTTCCAGGCATAAATCCCATTCCCAGGAAACAGACCAGATTTGTGTACAAGAGATAATTGGGAAGTTCTCCTAAGAATGACACTTAGGAGAGATGAGCAAAGCAGACCGAGCAGAGGGAGATGTTCAACCGTGACACAGTTGCAACAGGTGAGTCTGGAGCTTAAATCACCCTTGAGAGTGGTTCTGTCTTAAGGCAAAGAGGCAGAGCCTTTACGCTTCAGCATGAGGAGTCATTGGATGCAGGCTATGCCCACCCAAGCAGTAGGCAGTGTCCCCTTGGACAAGAAGGCTCAGTCCTAAGGGGCTCTGAGCAGTGTACCACAGCATCCGCTAAATGAAGTTTCAGTGGCAAACATTAGTCAATTGATTGACTTTAATTCATGGGATTTCAAGAGAGAAACCACTCTGGCATAAAAGCTTTAATCCCCTGTATTCAGCTAGACCATCAAATCAAAAAGAGCTTAATCTTGCATTATACCACGTTTCCCTGAAAATAAGGCTAGGTCTTATATAAATTTTTGCTCCAAAATATGCATTAGGACTTATGTTCAGGGAATGTCATCCTGAAAAATCATGCTAGTGCTTATTTTCCAATTACGTCTTATATTCGGGGAAACACGGTATGTTAAAATAAATACTGTCTTATTCCTTCCAGCTTTTCTAAGTATAAAGAATACTAAGTGTGAGACCAAAGAAACTGTTTGTTAGTCATGTGATCTCAGGCAAGTCACTTACACAACAATGGATTGAGTTTCTATTGTGCGTAGAACAGTGCACTGGGATACCCTGAGGAAAAAGGCTGCCCCCGCCTTAAGAAAATGAGGAGGTGAAGTCCATGACCTTCTCAGAGCTTCAGAGGCCTCACTGCAAAATGGAGACAATTCTACTGCCTAAATTGTATACTAGATCTTTGTCAGCAGTTAATAATAGATCCATGTAAAATTGTACAAAAATGATAAAGGACTATAGAAAGTTATTGTTAGCTTAATAATAATGACATTTTCCTTACTGTAAAATAGCTCATACCAAAAAAAAAAATCAATGAAAATGTATGTGTATTTGTATTTATTATCTTAAGAATGTACTTGAAAATAAATGCTAATGTTCAGTTTATAAAAAATGCAAAATAACTTTTCCTTAAATGGCTTTTATTTAGGAGTCTATGCAAATCAGTTTTCATTGTTCTTCCTTTTCTACAAAGGTATGGATAGTCTGTTTAACTATGTATTGCTAGCATGTAAGTTATATTACATTTTTACAAAATGTCCTAAATTAAAATTGACAAGATTCTTCTTCCAATTCTATCCCAATAGTTATTTTCTGACAACCATATTCTTCAAACTAATTTTAGTGGAAAGGTAGAAAAATCAAATTAATATTACTCTACTAAGAATTTCTTGTCCAAAATTCTTCCCATTCCAGAGTTCTTTTATTAGATTTTGGCTCCATTTTTGTCCTAATTGGATGTATACAGAATCAGTTACAGAAGCATATAGAGAAAAAAAAAATCAAGTCTGATTGTGTTACACTAATAAGAAAACCTTCATTCCACATACCTCTGATTCCCTAGACAGACAACTTATGAAACAGGTTATCTCACACTAGGCTGTAAATAATATCACTGTCAAAATTAGAGAAGGAATTGTTTTTTGTTTTTTGTGGGGTTTTTTGACAAATTAATTTTCAGTTTCAAATGGCCCGAACAGCTCTGAACCTTTGTCATACTTTTAAGCTTTATTAAATTATTAGATGCAGGTCTTGATGAAGTGGTGCTTTCTCTTAATCACAGCAAGAAGGAAGCTATCACCTTTCTCTGGGCCAGTGTTCTCATTTTGCTTTCATGTAATAGTCTGAAGAACCTACTGAGCCTGTTTTCTCTTGTTGCCCCAATCAATAAGAACATGGTTTTGCCACAACTTAAACTAAATGAAATGACTCCACCCAAGAGCTCTACTCATTCAACTGTTTAGAACTCTTTTTTAACCTATTTAGGTAAGCAATGAGGTTTTACTCATTCAAAATCTCACCTTTTTATTGAGGTGTTTGAATGGTTTCTTTTTCTTTCCATAACAGGTAGATTATCGGGCCCAAGTTACCTCTTCATTAGTATCTGGCACAGAACCTAAACATCTCAACTAAATATGTGCTCAAGTTCTTGTAAAACAGTAATTTTTTTTAACGACCGATGTTCTGCACATCCCTACAGCCCACCTCTATTTGGTTGGGATACTTCTGCAGCCGAGCAGAAACTCAAATCAGGCTCCCACATGTTCACAGTGGCATGTCAGCTCTGTGGTCCATGCAGCTGGTGTTTCATGCATGATGTTTTCCTGAATTCAACAACACAAAATCCTGGCCTTTAGGGCATTCATCAGAGAATTTTCCTGAGAACTGACTTCCTTCTAGCATCTGCCAAAGACTCACTTAAGACAATGACGATTTGATACAAATGGGATAAGGAACACTTTAATTATCCATGATTCCTGGATACTGTAAACATGATACCTTTATCATCAGCTACCCAGAAGCTTATCAAGAGTTTACAGAAACAAGCACTTTCATGTTCTCTTGTTGGAAGTAAAAACTTATTCGAACTACCTCTTGAGCACTTAACAATGTGAACTAAAATGGAAAATGCACATTTGATTTGACCTAAAAACTGTATGTTCAAGTATTTATTCTAAGAAAATTATTAGAATTTGCACAAAGTTGCATGGATGCTGACTGAAACATTTTTATAATGCAGATAATTGGAAATAACCTTAAAACTCATAGATACAAGATTAATTAAATTAAGTACGACATACAGCAATACAATGGGATATCATAAAGTTAGTAGACAGACCAAGGTAGCTCTCTCTGTCTATATAGATCTGTCAAGATTATTGCTAAGCAAAAAAAAAGAGGGGAGGGGGAAGCAAGTATAATTTGATTTTTTTGTTTAAATTTGTATAAATGTACATGTGCATATAACAAGTGTAGAACTACAAATGCAGCTATTTAATGTTGTTGGAATCTCCTTCACTTCAGACTTTGTACACTTTTGTATTTTCATCTTTTTTATAATGAGCCTACATTATTTTATTTTAGAAAAAATTAATTTATTCATTACAAAAACATTCTGAATGAAATCAAATTGTGCCATATTACCTTAGTTCCCACTTGAAGTTTTAAAATTTAATCTTAAATTCTCAGATTTATAAAAAAAAGATGACTAAGAAAATTTGAACAATGTTTCTTTGAAAAACTGTGGTAAATCACAATAACAATTGCTAACATCTACTCCTCTGCTAAATGCTTTACATGTTGTTGTTTTTGTTTTTTGTGTTTTTTTTTTTTTTAATATTCACAACTATCTAAAAGGCACTATTATCAAGGTACAATTAACAAAGATGCTATTATGATTCACATTTTACAAATGAGCAAATTAAGATTTAGATATATTGAGTAACTTAGCCAGTTTACAGTAGAATTGAAACACTAAACTAAATATGTCTGACTCAACAACCAATGGTTTTAACCATTAGGCTATTTCACTACTTTATTATAGTAAGGCCATGCATGGTCAGGAAAAGAATAGCTACTATTTGCACGTTAGATATGACATATTTAAAATAGGGATTAAAGGCTTTTAAAAAGTTGAAAGAACTGTGGGGAAGAAGGTCAGAGAGGCCTCCACCTGTATCTGAGTCAGAAGGTCAGAAGCAGGTGGTTCTTAACAGCTTACAGAAGCATCTACATCTCTTTAAAGTCTCTGCAGAGCTTCCATGAACTATCTCAATCCATGATAGGAAAGCAGGGGCTTCTCAAGAGCTTGTTGGAAAGCCTCCATGGCATCTCAGTTCTGCTCATACATCTGGCCACAACTGCCTCAGCAGGATATTGGATTCTTCTATTCTAATTTCCAGTCTCACCCAGTGTCTCACATTGGCAAACTCTAAGCTGAGGCAACATGGAGCAAAGGATTCTGGGAAATATAATTCCTGGCTACTCTACAGTGCAGAAGGGACCTTAGAAAGAAGAGGTGGAATGCTGAATTCACAACAGATAATCCAAAAATCTGGATTTGCTGCATAATGTCTATATATGTATACATATAAAACCATGTAGAGTTATATAGAAACACATACATTCTTATATACGTATGTATGTTTTAGGTGTATATAGGCAGCATAGCATAATAATTAAGAACATTGACTCTGAAGCCAGATGGCTTGTTTTCAAATCCTGGTTCCCCCGTTTACTATGGGGGAACTTTGGGCAAGTTGCTTAATCTCTCTATGCCTCAGTTTTTTCATCTTTAAAAAAAGAATAATAATATTACCTACTTCATAGGATTATTGTGAGGGTTACCATAAATTACATATAGTTTACAATATTGACTGGCAAATAGTAGTGCTGTATAATACTTTGATTATTATTGTTATATTAGCTTTTGTTTGACATAATAAAGTATTTTAGTATGCAATGTCAAAGAAAAGTTCACTTTTTTGAGACAATGTATGGCAAAATTTCATCAGTTTACTTTGTTTTCGTTGAAGTTCAGAAATAAATTTAGCACATGTTCAAATTAACTAACTTATGCCAGTTTCTGATAAATCTATTCATTAACTACTCTTGATAGATTTTTATTCTGAATTTTATCTTCCATTGTCCCATTTATCAATTTGGAAGGTTGTGGAATATACATATAAAAAGGGATTTCAGAAAAGAAAGAAAAGGAGAAGGAAGTAGACTTACTCTTATAGTCTATATTACTTTAGTTCTAACTTCCCCTCTCCCTTAATACTACTAGGCTCTTCTTTAGACTTATTTTCAATTTATTTCAGTTATTTTTTCTGATTATTACATAATTCATTTCTAAGAGGTTTTTATATTTCCTATTAACTGAGCTTTCCAATTTTCCTTAGGAAACTCATTAACTATGATTTAATAAAAATATATATATTTTTGAAATCCTTGCCACAATTTTACAATTTGCCCTTGAGTAAGAAACAAAGTTGCCCATGTGAGAAATAATTCAAATGCAAACCAAATGCCTGGAATTCTGAGCACCTGTCCTATTATTTGTTAAAACCATTGATTGTTTTCACCATACAATGTATCTTAAAATGTAGGATAATTTCTTCCCAAGGAACAGCAGATGGACCTCGATTTCGATCTCTCGAAGTTGTATTTCCCTCTATCTGTGGTGTCCCCAGTTGCCCTTAAAAAGGAATTTCAAATGTCATAAATTTCATGTGCATTTCCTTTTTAAAGTCAGATGATTTCCCACATGTCTTTATGGAAAAATATCCACCCTCATTATCCCTCTCTTTGAGATGGTCTTCGGAGCCCCACTAAGTGAATTTTGTAGAAGGTGCCCAGCTTACATTTTTACAGCAGACCATTTCAAACTCACCCAACAAATCTGGTGACAATTCACATATCCATTTTCTCATGAAGCGTTAATAAACCAGCAGACAGATTTCACTTTTATATAGTTGTGAGAGATTAAGTAAATTGAGGTAATGTCTCCCCCACACACACATACACACAGAATATGTAGATGTGATTACTTCTACCTCAACCTGTCAGTTTATTCTTAAAATTCAAAAGGAATCAGGAGATTAATAAATGTAGTTTGCATGCCCTTTGAAATCATGATAGGTTCTTCTCTTTTGACAAGCTTGATAATGGATTTTGGAATGCATAGGGAAAAATTGCTGACATTTAAAAAATCTATACCACTAACTCCCATAAATGCAATTTTCAAATATACAATAGTTCTACCTGCCACAACAGCATTTAACATTTATAAAAATTTAAAGCATCAAAAATATCTTCCTCTTTTTGTTGAACAGCCCAATTTAGTAGACACACACACACATACACACACAAGTTAATTCTTCCTTGATGTTTGCATTGTTGAAAGAGCATAAATAATGGTAATCACACTAAAAGGGGAATCTTGAGTTTCCATATTATTTCCATTGAGCTCATGTTTCAGTCTCATAGATAGCCTAACCCACTCCTATCCTTGTTTTATGACTATGAAAAAAACTAAAAGGAAATCTACGTTTCTGTGGATAACAAGTAATTTCCCTTTGCTTGGCCTTCTCTGAGGTCATGGACTCCAAAGTTAACCGATGTCAAAAACAACATCAACAGGTCAAAGTACATTTGGTAATGGAGGAGAGAGGGCTAGTTCAAGATACCTATGGCCCAGGTCCCTGTCCTGCTGTCCTGCTCTTAAAAGTGAGAACAATAGGCAGAGGTCCAGATTCCAGTAGCAAATCCTCGGGTATTCCTGCTCTCTTGGAGTTCTATAGGCAGTGCTACTGTGTTTCCCCGAAAATAAGACCTAGCTGGACCATCAGCTCTAAGGTGTCTTTTGGAGCAAACATTAATATAAGACCCAGTATTATATTATATTATATTATATTATATTATATTATATTATATTATATTATATTATATTATATTATATTATATTATATTATATTATAAGACCTGGTCTTACATTATAGTAAAATAAGACCGGGTCTTATGTTAATTTTAGCTGCAAAAGACGCATTAGAGCTGATGGTCCGGCTAGGTCTTATTTTCAGGAAAACATGGTATTTGAGACATGTTATAGGCAAGATTGAGAGCCCCAGTGTATCCCGAGAGCAGGTTTCATAAAGCTGGCCTCCACTGAGCCATTATAAAGGAAGTAAAAACCACAGGCTCCCGCCCAAGTGGTAATTGCCACAGAGCTCCCTCTTGACCAGGGCATTCTAGTGCTACTAGACTCTCCAACAGAAATCCTGTGTCCCTTAATGCAGAACTTCAGGAAACTTGCTTTGCCACTACCCTGATTCCTGGATCCTTAGGACTCATCCATTCTGAGTTGCATGTTACTTCCTAACCTGTGTCATCCGAACCCGTCTAACCTAGCTTAATTATAACACCGAGACACCACCACTGCCATCTGGTACTAAACCACCTGTTTTTCCTGATTTCTTATCTCTACGCAAACAACAATGGATTAACAAGAGTTACTACCATGAAGTAGCCTGCTTACCACATGGCAGGGGTTCTGTTTGGAGCTTCACAAGCATGATCTCACCTATTCTTCACAAGCTCGTAGGAGGAAATACTGAGTGCTCTCACCCTACAGGTGAGGAAATTGAAACCCAGGGATTAGGAAGCTTCCTGTTATAGAGCTAGTGAGTGACAGAGCCTGGCTTTGCACACACATCAAGCTGAGCATGGACTGTGTTAGTCACTTCACCACCACTTCTAATTGTAGAAACAAGCTGGGCTCTGCCTTGGAAACAGAACCAGGCCAAGGCAGTACATTTATGTATTATTAAGAAAAATATTCTATTGAAGCAAGAGCATTTCTCAGTAGTACTTCAAAAATAATATATGTGGATATAACACACACACACACACACACACACACACAAAATAAATTCATAAACCACTTTTCTATGATCCTCCACTGCTCCATCAGAGATCCTAAGGCCCCTCATGCTTATCTAAGTAACCTTTATTCTGAAGGCACCTAGTTTCAGAAATCCAACTAAGCCCACTTCACTTTAATTCACACAGATCTGTGCCTTCATCATTGGCTACATGGTATTCAAAAAAGCAGTGTCCAACCTGGCCAACCACATTTGGGTGGGCAGAGGTTTGAGAAGACAGTGCATCTGCCTGGCATGCCTCATCTGTCTCTGGAAGGTGGCAATAGTCCCTCATGTGAGTTCTTGCATTCATTCTACCACTCCCCTAATATGTTCCCCACAATGCCGCCACAGTGCTCTTTTCAAAACACAAATCTGATCCTGTCTCTTATTCTAGAACACTGTTCCCTCCCCTCTCCCCCTAGTCAGTTCACTTTATGTTTCAGTTCAGATTTCAACAACCCCAACCATCACTTCCTGGAGAAACCTCCCCACCGGCCTTTCTGATCTTGTTAAATTTAAAACAGATTCTTTAAATTATTAAATTAAATTACTTATTATATGCCCTTATAGTACCATGAACCTCTTCTTCATAGGTCAATTTCATATTTACAGCAGTTTACTTTTCTGTTTCAGCATCTCTCTAGCTCCCAGTATAGTGCATGGCACTGCACAGAGACTCATCAATACAGAGGGTGCCAAAATTTGTATACACATTTTAAGAAAGAAAAACTGTATTAAAATTATAATACTCAATATATACCAATAACAAAACATGAATACAAGTCATGTATGACTTCTGCAATTACAAGAGGTGCCCAAAGTGGTTACCATCAGCATCCAGACACTTCTGATTTCAGCGAACTATTGCTTGAGCAATGCTGACCAAAGTATCCACTTGCATACATTTTTTTGGTACTCCTAGTATTTGTTAAATGAAGATATGTGACCTGGTAAAGAGAATGGGGGCATCAATTTGCATTCACACTTGGACACAGTTAAATTTGACTGCAGTGACCAATACCTAAAAGTTCATTAAAGTAAATGGCCAATGAAATCTTTACAAAGGATGACATTTTTACAATAGAAGTACCATAGCTCATACACAGTCCTAGAAAATTTTGTGTGAGATAAATTACGATAAAGAAAAAAAGTTACATTTCTTATAGTTATGAGACAATTGCTTCAATAGTTCATGTTTTAAGCTTTGTATCAAAATAACTTGCTAATTATACTATGCCTAGGAAACCTATTACTCCATGATTCTAGGAAGTATGTTACTTCTTTCTTTCAAGACAATATGAATGAATTCCTATCTTGCCTTGAAGGCATTTAACTGAAATATCATATGGAGGAATATTCCTGGCTATTTCACTCCTTAATCTCCAAGTTAAAATGAATCACCAAACACCATTCTTTTGCCTGGTTCATGTATTACAAAGTGACAACCCAACATCAAATCATGGTTCTAGTGTGCCTGCAACACTCAAGACACACATTCGAATGACTTTTTTGTTTCTCCCCTTTTTTACTCTTTAACATGCTGATAATCAGAACAAATTGATTTTGTTTCTCAGATTGCTAAAATCCTCCCAACACTTTCTTCAACACTGTTGCTGAATAAATCATTATAATGTTCCCCTGAAGTGAATGGAAAATTAATTTACACAACCAAGATGATCCTCCTAATAACAGGGTACATGGAATGGGGAAATTGGAAATCATTACCCAGCAAACATTATCTGCATTATTTTTGTAGCTGCTTTAGATTGCTTTGTAATAGAAAATTAGGAGACCGGCTGTGAAGAAGTTTAAGAGGGTCCCCTGAAGAGCGTCTGCCTTAAAATTGATTCTTTAAGAAAACATTAAAAAGCTATTGGAATTGATTGCCTGCTAATATAAAGAAAAAAACTCTTTGCCACCATTTGAGTTAAAAAAGAGCATTTTCATTCATGCATGTTATTAAAACTACTGGCCTGAAAGCCCCTGTAGAAAGATAAAGGATATGGATGGGATATTAAAACAGCAATTTTTACCTTATCTGGGATTCAAACTTAATATGTTGCTTTTATTAATTTAGCAAGAACCATTAGTTAGGATGTCAAAGAGTGGATTTACAATTAAAGTGCTATAAAATGGTGATATCTTTAATAAACAATGGACCAGGAATTTTTCATTAATCTTCCAAGCATGAGGTATACCCCTACAATGAATAAATACTAAATTTACAGTTTTCTTTATTGCTAAGTTTTCTGTTCAGCAGCAATAAAAGTCATAGCTGATAACACTCCTGATTAGCTGTTGAAGCTTTCCCTGAAATAAGGTAATGGCCAATCAGATCCCAGCAGTTGGCCAGATAGAAAGTGGCATTCACCATTTTAAAAACCATGTCTTTTGAGCTTAGAAAGGTTTCCATGGATCTGACGCAGTGGGCTATTGTTTGAGAAATTATATTGTAGACAAATATACAGACACATAAGCGAGCCCAATAGGGTGCCTTAACACTAAATTATTTTCTTTTTATCGGCTTTTGATTTTTACCACATTCCGTGGGAAATTGCCTTGTCTCTTTTAATACATGATAAGTAGGACTACTTAACAGCAAGGAATAATGAGTAAGAAATACCTTTTCAAGTGCAATATATTATTTTTTTTAAGTTATCTCAGATTTAGTTAAACGGCACCCTTACCCAATCACTCCCTTCATCTCTCCCGCTCTGTTTGAATAGATTGTGAATAATTTCCACACAGATGAACGATATAAGCAAATTTTCGGTAGAGAAATAGTAGTTTAGCTATAAAGCATGTAAACTAAAATTGCATTTCTAAAAGGAAAATGACAGCCCATGACACCTTGAAGCCATCTTAGTGCTGTCATTAGGTCCTTGGAGATGTAGTAGAAACAAATTTATAATGAGGTCCTGTGAGTACCTCAGTTATGAATCCTTTGGAGATATTGAAATGAGTCCACCTATATTATACTGAATTCTGCATTATTCGGCCTAACCTCGTAAAATGTTTGTCATATATCAACTTCAAATATTAACATGAAAACTTAAATGTTTTTTTGGACTAAACACCAGAATAATTATTTATTAAATTATATTCATCAAAACAGATTTCTTAATAAGATTTCTTATAACTACTTTATTAATATTTTATCTTTAGTTCATTAGTGGTGACCATTTCTGTATGTCCTGGTTTACCTGGGACAGTCTCGATCAAGTGATGTTGTTGTGGTAATTATTAATGAAGAACCTCTTTTACTCTCAAAGTGTCCTGGTTTGGAGGATAAATTATATGGCTGCTCTATAAGTAAATTCTGAAACATACAATTTTCGGTCATTTGTAATAGAACCTAGAGTCATGTTCTTTAAATGAGTTAGGCTTAAAGTTAAAAGAGCAAAGTTTTTATGCTTTCAAACAAATTTCAACCTCTCTGCCACCCAGAAAACTCCTTAAAATCCAAGACTACCGTGGATCCATAAGTCATCATTACAGATATTTAATTTTATTCATATCAGTGGTAAAGACAATTACAATAATTATTTTGTTAAAATGTAAATAAGTAATAGAAGAAATTAATAGAAATAATGAAAATTGATATTACCTTTGTTGATTTATAAACACATTCAAATTACAGTAGCCATATGTGAACTTAGTTAAAAAGATTTTAGTGATGAAAATAAGTAAAAATTCTCCATAAACTAGCTCCACAAAAGCAAGCATTGTTAACAGATCTTGGTCTACAGATACAAAAAACAGAGGTATATTAATTTTCAAATGGGTTCATAATATTTTAAACTGATCTTTTTATTCTGTTGCAGAAACCAGAAAGAAAAGATGTCTTAAATAACAAATATAATTATCTTTCCTTACCATATCTCTCAATTCTGATGAGAAAAGGCAAAGAACAAAATACCATATGTTGACAAAGAATAAAGGAAACCTGTATAGCATATGGCAACCCCAGCACTATGTGTACCTCTCTTGATCGACCCCTTTCATGTCCAAGTTCCTGGGCTTCTATAAATTCTCTTTATTTAAATTCTACCAGTATTAAACACCACACCGAAACTAAAACTGAAAAAGACAAAAAGGAGTGAAGTCAACATGAATACTTTAATTTTTTAAAAACTTTCAAAATCATCAATCCAGAGTCTTATTTAAACTGAAAGGTCTATTTATTACAGGGATGTTATCTGTCAATGTATATTACAATTAATAGAGGTTTACTAATGTTTATGATAAAGACAATAATTATATTATGAAAATGCAAATTAGCAGTGGAAGAAATTAATAAAAATAATAAAAATTAAAATAATAGTCATTAATCTCATTATAGATTTGTACTTTTTGAAATTACATAAATCATATGTAATAAGGAGAGATTTTTATGAAATGATTCTTTTTGGGAGCTTTGGAATTTTCTTATTTCATAAAAGTTCTCACTAGTTAGATATTGGTATTTTCTATTCCAACCAATATGCTGGCATAAATAACCTCAAACATCAAATGTGTTGGATATTAAAATCATCTCAATGTTTCTCACTCTTGAAAGAGTCACAAAGCTAAAAACGTCTATGATTCTAATGGATAAGAATGTCAGTAAACAAAAGAGATATTTTTTTTTTAGTAGAAATTAGGTGAAAAATGATTCTAAAACCATCTTCACATATCAAAAGGCCAAAGGGGAACAGTGGAAGAAAGAAAGTGAGATTATCTGTATATCATGTAGCCCACTGACTTTCAAAAGTATAAGAAATTAGAAAGTGCCCATAATCCTTAAGTTAGCAGAGTTTATCTATTTTTTCTCATTTTAGTTCTTAATAAATCCAAATTGCTACTCCACTACACACACACAAAAGGAAAACCCGACAATAGTTCATTGGAAAACTGAGAAAATATGTATCTCTTAGTTTAACCTATAGAAGTTGAAAGAAGTTAGGAAATGAAAAAGGCAGAAAGTTAGTTTTATCATTTATAGCTTTTTTTAAAGAGTTGTAAAAGATTAAAAAACATTGTTGGTATATGTTTCAACCCGACTTAGTCTTTACAAAATAGATGAAAGGACACTTAAAAAGGAAATACTATTTACCTTTAAGTACTACCTCTTAAGTTGGTTTCAAACAAACAGAGGGCACATCAGCTAAATTGTTGTCCCTTGAGAAAAGTAGTACACACACACACACACACACACACACACACAGAAAGCCAAAGCTGATGGAATATCAAATATTTCCATTTTATACTGAAAAGTCCTGGTCAGTGTCAAGTTTCCTTAGAGATGTTTACAGTGATAAATGCAGAAGTACAAAATCTCACATATATTATCCCTCTTAAGAAAACACTGCTCTCACTTCCTATTACCACAATCTCTTGTCATGAAACTCCCCACAATATACTCTGTAACTTGAAAATAACAGAGCTTGAAATAGAAAAAATGGAGGGATTTCTGGTTAAGATAGCAGAGTAGGTAAACATTGTGCTTGCCTCCTCTCATGACCACATCAAAATTCCAATTAAACTACAGAACAGCCATCATAGAGTATGACCTGAAGTCTAGCTGAACAGAAGTCCTAGAACTAAGAACATACAGAAGAAGACGTGTTGGGACTGGTGGAAGGGGTAGAGACATAAAATGGGCTGGCCCCACACCTGCATGTGGGGATTGAAAAGTGGGAGGGATATCTCAACTGCAGAGGTCCCCCAGAGGAGTGAGGGGCCCTGACCCCACACCAGGCTCTCCAGCCCAGAGTTTCAGTGATAGGGAGAGAAGTCCCCACAACTATTGGCTGTGAAAACCAGCGGAGATTGTGGCTAAGAAAGACAGATGGTGGCTGGAGTTCCAGGAATCTCTCTTAAGGGACTTACTCGCTGATGGACTCATTCACTCTGAGCTCCAGTGCTAAGACGGCAGCTCCAAAGCTACCAGGGACATAAAGAGAGGAACTAAATTTTCTGGACCCAGGGCAAGGGCTAAAGAGGCAGCTTTCTCCCAGACAGAAGTGCTGGCAGAATTAATAATTGCTTTTATAGTCCTCCCACATCCTGGCATGCAGACACAGGTGGCTGTCATATCTGAGTCTCCATTAAGCTAGCTAACAATGTTGGTCCCACCCTGGTTATTCCCAAATTGTGGACCCACGCAAACTGCTTCCAGTGGCTTTTCCATACAAATGACCTATCGTGGCTCATGTTACAAACATTCCTAAAACTTCTCAAAGGGTCACAAACCCCAAACAAGCTCCATCTCACCTCCACATGGCCCATATGTCTTGCTGAGCAGCGACAGCCTAGCACTAGTGGCAATTGGCCTTGGTTCACGGCTTGGCCTCTCAAGGCACCTCCAAGCACAGTGTGAGTGGTGGCCATCTGCGGATTGATTTGTGGTTTATTCCAAGTGGCCCTGGGCAGAGCACAAACTGTGGCTGAACTTGGCCTTCAGATTTGCCCCTACCAGGTGGCCCTGGGATGGCACAAGCAGTGGCCAGTTTCAAAATGAGCTGAAGCATTATCCCGCTGCCTCCAAAAATGACAAAACTAAAGGGTCCACTGGAAAGGCACCAGAATCCCATTAAAGCAAATCCTGCTCAATAGGATCAGCCCCTCCACAAGAGCTTCTTCACTGTAGTCATAGCCAGTCCTCACAACCAATCAGCTTGAAGGTCGATCCCTCCCACTAATGTGCAAACAGCAACCAAGGCTCAATTACGACAGGAGAATACACACAGCCACACAAGGGACACACCTGGATTACCTGGCTCTACTGACCAGGGAGACTGTACCACTGGGTCCCACAGCACACTTACTACATAAGGCCACTCTATTAAAACAGGAAATATAGCAGCCCTATCTAATACATAGAAACAAACACAGGCAGTAGTCAAAATGGGGAGACAAAGAAACATGTCCCAAATAAAATAACAGAACAAATCTCTAGGAAAGGAACTAAACAAAATGGAGACAAGCAATCTACCAGACGCAGAGTTCAAAACAATGGTCATAAGGATGCTCAATAGTCTCAGGGAGAACTTCAACAAAGAGATAGGAAACATAAAAATGGAGATAGAAAACAAAAAAAGAACAAGTCAGAAATGAAGAATACAATAGCTAAAATTAAGACTACATTAGAGGGAATTAACAGTACATTAGATGAAGCAGCAGATCAAATCAGTGATTTAGAAGATAAGGTACAGAAAATACCCAAACAGACGAGCAGAAGGAAAGACTAATCCAAAAAAATGAGGATAGTTTAAGGGGCCTCTGGACAACATCAAACTTACTTATATTCACATCATAGGGGTACCAGAAGGAGAATAAAAAGAGCAAGGAATTAAAAACCTATTTGAAGAAATCATGACAGAAAATTTCTTTAACCTGGTGAATGAAATAGATATACAAGCCCAGGAAATGCAGAAAGTCCCAAACAATATCAATCCAAAGAGGCCCACACTATGACACATCATAATTAACTGCCAAAGCTTAAAGACAAAGAAAGCATTTTAAAAGCAGCAAGAGAAAAGCAGTTACCTACAAGAGAGCCCCCATAAAATTGTCAGATTGTCTGATTTTTCAACAGAAAGTTTGTAGGCCAGAAGGGATGGGCATGAAATATTCAAAGTGATGAAATGCAAGAACTTATAACCAAGATTACTCTAACCAAAAAACTACCATGTTTCCCTGAAAATAAGATCTAGTCAGACAATCAGCTGTAATGCATCTTTTAGAGTAAAAATTAATATAAGACTGGTCTTATTTCACTATAATATAAGGCCAGGTATATAATATAATATAATGCAATATAATGTAATATAATGTAATATAATGTAATATAATGTAATATAACATAATACCAGGTCTTATATTAATTTTTGCTCCAAAAGATGCATTAAAGTTGATTGTCTGACTAGGTCTTATTGTTGGGGAAACAGGGTATCACTTAGAATCAAAGGGCAGATAAAGAGCTTCACAGACAAGAAAAAAGTTAAAGTAGTTCATCACCACCAACTCAATATTACAAGAAATCTTAGACGGATGTCTTTAAGGTGAAAAAGATAAAAAAGATTAAAAAATATGAATAATAAAATGCCAATAAACATATCTATGAACAATTACTTTAAATGTAAGTGGATTAAATGTTCCAATCAAAAGATAGGGTTGGCTGAATGGATAATAGAACAAGAACCTCACATTTGCTGCCTACAGGAGACTCACTTCAGACTGAAACACACACAGAGACTGAAAGTAAAGGGATGGAAAAAGATATTTCATGAAAATGGAAATGAAAAAAATGAACCTTGGGCAGCAATACTTATATGAGACAAAATAGACTTTAAAACAAAGGCTATAACAAAAGATAAAAATGGATCCAGTAATGCCACATATGGGATTTATTTATTTGAAAAAATCCGAAACACAACTTTAAAAAGACATCTGTATCCATATGTTCATTGTGGCACTATTTACAATAGCCAAGGTATAGAGTCAACCTGCGTGTCCATCAGTGGGTGAATGGAAAAAGAAGAAGTGGTATACATATACAATGGAATATTACTCAGCCATAAAAAGAATGGAATGTTGCCATCTGCAACAACATCAATAGACCTAGAGGATCTTATGCTGAATGGAGTAAGTCAGGCAGAGAAAGACAAATGCCAAATGATTTCATTTATATGTGGAATCTAAAGAACAAAATAAATGAACAAAACAGAAACAAACTCATAGATACAGAGAACATTTGATGGTTGCCAGCTGGGAGGGGATTTGGGCAGTGGGTAAAACAGGGGAAGGGATTAAGAAGTACAACTTGGTAGTTATGAAATAATCATGGGGATGTAAAATATAGAATAAGAAATAGTCTGACAATTAAGTTTGTGAACTTTGTTGCAATGATGTTGCTAACCGTTTTTGATATCAGAGGGATCATTCATTATGAATTTGTACCAACTGGACAAACAGTTAATCAAGTTTACTATTTGGAAATGCTGAAAAGACTGCGTGAAAAAGTTAGATGAAAAAGACCTGAACTTTTCACCAACAATTAATTCATGGTTCTTGTATCATGACATTGCACCAGCTCACACGGTACTCTCTGTGAGGGAGCTTATAGCTAGTAAACAAATAACTGTATTGGAACACCCTCCCTACTCACCTGATCTGGCCCCGAGTGACTTCTTTCTTTACCTGAAGATAAAAGAAGCATTGAAAGGAAGACATTATGATGATATTCAGGACATCAATGGTAATATGATGACAGCTCTGATGGCCATTCCAGAAAAAGAGTTCCAAAATTGCTTTGAAGGGTGGACTAGGCACTGGCATTGGTGCATAGCTTCCCAGGGGGAGTACTTTCAAGGTGACCATAGTGATATTCAGCAATGAGGTATGTAGTACTTTTTTTAGGATGAGTTCACAAACTCAGTTGTCAGCCTCATTTGGTCCATAATATTGACTAATTATGTATACTGTTAGATGGGTACTAGATTTATAGGGGTGATCACTTTGTAAGTTACATAAATGTCTAATCACTATGTTGTACACCTGAAACTAATATAATATTATATGTCAACCGTAATTGAAGAATATTCTTTTTAAAAATTTAAATAAAAAGAAAGCACTACTCTCACTTTTTTCCCTTAATTAACACGTTAAGGAAATTGAACATTTTGAAGGACTAGTTCATTGAAAGGACATTCTTTTTAATGAGACTAGACATCATCCTTCAACTGTCTTGACCATATCTGGGCCCCCACCCAAACTGCAGCTCAGCCACACTCATTATTCTCTCTATTGTTGTGGCAGCCATCAAGAATAATTATTTGAACAGCAGCATCTCAAACAGATGGCTTAGAGGCAAGTTAGAAACGGAAAAATTTGTGAGAAGAAAATTGCAAAAGTCGAACCCAGACATCAAAACACAGTCCTACACTCTAGCTATGGAATGGAAAGGCAGTTTTCGTACACATGTGTTAACCAGACTTCTTCTATGTCTTTGGAGCATGCCAGACTCTCACTGGCTGTGTTAAATGGCTACTCAGACTCTGTCATGGGTGAGGGATAACATATCTCCATTCTTCCTTTCCCAGCAGCCAGGTCTTCAGATAGAATTAATCTTAGGTAGTGTTAGATGAAGAAATACTGTCTTCTGATTCCCTTCCCTTTTTCTCATTTTTCTCTATGACCCAGACCTGTTATCTTAGCTGTGTGCCCTATTTCCCTTTATCGTTCAGTGTGGCTATGGGAGACATGAGAATGTGCCTTGCAGAACTCCAACCACAGGAGAAAAATTGACCAAAGGACCCAGCTGCTGCATCTGAACCCACCACTGCGCTGGCTAAGCCCGGGCTTCCCAAGGGATGTTTCCAGGGGATGACTGACTGCAGTGGGGCTACTGTTGGCTCATTTCTGAGAGACACAAACTCCTGTAACAGTGGTCTTTGGCTCAGGAACTTCATGTAGGCCTTGCCAAACTTTCTTAGAAGTATACCACACTCTATGGCTTTTCCTGCCTACTCTTTTTTCCTTCCTTCCCTCTCTTTTTTCACAGGAGCTAGATGTGCATCATGACTTGAAAACTCTCTCAGCCTCGTCCCACTTCCCCCCTAATCTAACTTTGTGTTTGTTTCTTGGAGGACCCAAACTAACACAGTGGCTCTGCCCCTTAATTAACCTGGCCTTATTCTGTGATATGTTCCTCGGAGGTCTGCTGAGTGATAAGCTGCTAGTCTGAAAGATTTGTGCAACTAAAGGGGCCTAGTGTGAAGATTTGAGGAAGTTCAGGGTCAGTCATGTGGCAAAATGCACTGGTGCACGTGAACAGTGATACGGAGCAGGGAATCAAAGGATGGAATTCAGAATCAGAAGCTCTGATGGAAATGCTCATCTCCAGATCCTAGGAGAGAGAAGGCACACCCAAAATTACTTAAAGGCATTAAGGAAGAAACATTCAATTGTAACATTATCAAAATGTGCAGAAAGTACATTTAAGGAAACATTTCCTTTCCTGTTCAGTGTCATCCTTTTGTATTACGAAACAGCACAGACAATATAAACTGTGCTGCTTACCAAGATCTGGACCTTAACTGTGAGAAAGGGAATAAAATTCTAGGAGGAAATATAGTCTTGAAACTGGGGTCAGCAAACTTTTTTTTTTTTTTAAAAAAAGGGCCAATTAAAACATAAAACCATTCTTAGTTTGGGCCCCATACAAAAACACAAAAAGGACCACATCTAGTCCACAGGCCGTGCTTGGCAACCCTTGGCCTACAACAATGGTGAGCAGTCCTATCTGCCTAAAAGCCAAGTCAAGAAACAGAAAAATGCCGTATTTATATTTCATTCAAAATGAAAATAATTTCATTACATTCTAGCAGAGTAGTATATCTTACTACAGTTCACATTATCAACTTAAATAAAAAGGAATGTCATTGAGAATATCTGCATTCTTTTGAAGTCACTAAATTGTTAAGTATCTTAGTATATCTGAGAAGTAGCAACAAGAAGGCAGCTTTCTGATCTTTCCGGCATAAATTCCAGTCAGAGCTACATCATTAATTAAGTGGCTCCTCATAGCCAAAGGCGATGGATTCTCAGAATACAGTTTCCAGACACTGGCCAGCCTTGTCACTTTATTTTCAAAGGAAGAGTCTACCCCTTCACCTTTTCTGAAATTTTGGTCTCCACTAGTCAAAATTTCCTACAACTCATGCAGCATTTATTTATCATTAATGATAATGACGAAAGAGTTATGTATTAAGCATTTTTTCCTACGTGCTTAACTTTGTTACACACACTCCTTGATCTAATTTGACACAATGAGGTTAGTGCTTTTATGGAGGATGAAACTGGGACTTAGGGAGGTGACTTGACTAAGGTCACAGAAATAATCTATCTTCAGCAAATTTTCTTTTTTTTTTTTTTTTTTTCTTTGCCGGCACAGCACTCTTTGCCTTTCTTCTGGTAGTAGAAGAACCATTTTTCTATTGTCCGGTTCATACTGGACAGGATTCTCATAGATCTGTTACTTATATGATGGCCTTGTTGTCCCTGACCTATCCTAGTAACTGTGGATAAGTCACCAGGATGGATAATCAGGGTGGATACAGTGATTGGTCTAGGAGTGACAATGTGATCCTTGCAGGACTAGAGCCAAGACAGTGGATATGGATGCTGGCAGAAAAATGATCTCTCTGCTTTTACAATAGTGAGTGTTATGAGTCACATATATTTAGGGTGCCAGTGGCCTTCTTTGTCATCACATAAACACAGGCTGCTGGTGAGTGAAGCCAATATTGAGGAAAGCAGAGCTGAGAGATGGAAAGAAAGTGAATTGCATGACACATGCTGAATCCGGGGGTAGCTGAAGCTAATGCCAACCCTCAGACTTGCCAGTAGTAAAAGCTAATAAATACCCCTTTTGTTAAAACCAGAGTTGGATTTCTATTAGTGCAACAAGAAAAGTCCTGGTTAATACAGTACTTGAGCCAGATTTTTGCCCAATCCTTCTGAACCTGTAGCCATCCTAATTATTATAAGTCTTCATTAAAGACAACTTAGAGATAGGAGTCATATCATTGTTAATAGTACAATCAAGATAAAATTTAGAAATTGTACCTAAATGCCCTGTGCACAGCCCCAATCATAGTAATTAGCATTTTCATTACAATTATCTTTTTGTGTTTTTCCCCGAATATTTTAATGACAGATACTACATCTTACCCATCTTTGCAATGTTTCTGCTGAGTCCAATCCCTAACACTTAGCAGTGCTCAAAAAATATCTTTTTAATAAACAAATATAGTAATTTACTAACAAGAGAATCCTACCTCTTATCTCAAGTTAACTTGGAATACTCTTGCCAAGATAGCTGCATGTCTTAATATCTCACTTTATTCAAACCTTTGCTTAAAAGATCTGACCTTATCAGGAGGTTTCCCAACAGAGGCTTCTAACACAATGTTCTTGCTCATCACTTTTCTTCCCATCTTACTTTAGTTTTCTTGATAATAACTATTACCTACTGAAATATGTGTATTTTATTCCCTATCACTTTTACTAGAATGTAAGCTTCCTGAGAGTAATACCTGACATATGGAAGGCTCTCAAAAATGATTGAATGATTAAATATTTACATTAAAACAAGTATAACTGGGGGTGGATTTAATTCCAGATTTCTAATACCTTCCAACACTATTTAGACATTGATTTAACATTTTATACTTAAAAACATAACAGTTAAATGTAATCTTTGTAGATCCTAATGTAATGAGCATGCTTCAAAATTATGAAATATGCTTCTAAGTAAAATATGTTACCGTTGTGTGAACTCTGAATCTAAAACTCTTGTACTAAATCCATACTGGTAATCATATTGATTAACACAGTATTGCCTTAAGACAATCGGCTAAATCAGCCATCTGTTTGCTCATGTTGTTATGGTAATGATATGGTAGCTGAGATTAACTGTAATAATCTATTGAGGCTTAGTGAAATCTACATGCATATCATGATTGATCCATATAAACTGGATGTTTGTTATTTTTTTAAAACACTTCAACTTTGGTGTTTTTTTTTTAAATATAACCTAATACAATTGTCTACAATCATCAACTTTTAAGTAAAAACAGATATGAACCCAAGCAATGAATTTTACTAGTAAAATTATATTTTGAAAAACTGTACATTTTGAAAAAATGTACAAAATGTATAACTGTATATTTTGAAAAAATGTACAAAAAATAATGCAGTTACGTAGGAAAAATTTGAGATAAAAATCTCTTATGATAGAAAGTGATCATGAAAAGAATTATATAATGACAAATTAACTAGAGAACACATATAATTGTTACTTCTTGTTTCATTAAACTCCCAGCTAGACTGAATTTAAAGTAGAGCTCCAGAAACTGTAGCAATCATCATTGTGTTTGCTTTATGTGCCTAAGCAATGCTCTTATTGGTAACCTTTAGGGATATTGAAAATGACATACTAGGTATATTTCCATGAATACCATGAACTTTAAAAAAAATTATATTGTAATTACAATACAAATCAGCAGCCCCGTGTAATTATAATAATAACAGTGTGTTGTCTCCTGCGAACTCCAAATGTCTAGCTCCTTCTTGCTCTTTATTTCTCTGGTTATCAGAGAGAACAGCTGTGGTTCTACATGGGATGCACCTGGCAGCTTGAAGAATCCAGATGCCAAATACTGCATTAAAAAAAAAGGAAAAAAGAAGAAAAAAGAAAAATGCATCCCTTCTCAAGGTAATTTTATTTCAGGGGAAACTAGTGTCGGAGTGGAGATTAAAGGTGAAAAACTATGGAGGAAAGAAGCCAGATTTCCATTTGATTTTCACCTGTAATAAATACAGATGACAGGTCTTTAAGATATGAGTTTCCTGAACAGTGATCACTCCCTTCTATTTGAAAAGTGTAGGTATAGTCTCAGCTTACACTTTCCTAGGCAAATGGGTATAATTTTCATCGTACTTCTTAAAATGAAGCTTGGCCAAGTCTTTTCTCCATACTGAAAAGAAGGGATAACTATGTGATATTTACATAATAGATGGAGCCACCAGAAATATCACAAACTGGAACCCTGGGGGAGGAAGGGCAGGCATGGTTTTATGTGTATTGTACTAAAATGCAAGCTCTTTCGTTTTGAAACTTTAATAAAAAAAAAAAAAAAAAAAAAACTAAGTAGAGAAGAATCCAACGTGGCAGAGTAGATAAACAGTGTGCATAGTTCCTTCTATGAACACATTAAAATTACAACTACATTATAAAACAATCAAACTGGAGAACCATCTGAAGTCTGGTGGAACAGAAGTTTTATAACTAAAGATATGAAGAAGCCCTGTCGAAACTGGTAGGAGGGGCTGAGACACAAAATGGGCTGGACCCAAACTTCTGTGTGGCAGCTGAGAATCAGGAGGGACATTTCAGCTGCAGCAGCTCCCCCCAGAGGAGCAAACAACCCATACCAGACTCCCTAGCCGAGGGTACTGGTGCCAGAAAGAGGAGCTCCCACAACATCTGGGTGTGATAAATAGTGGAGAATCCGACCATCCGGGTGGGATGGAAGGCTATAGGAAACCCCGATGTCCTCTTAAATGGCCTGTGACAGACTCGCTCACTTGCAGGCACTCACCTTAGGCTCCAATGGAGGGATGATGACTCAGAGGGATTTGGAGACATACGGGGATGGGGGGAGGATGCAGACTGAGGTGTCTGGCTGTAGCAGGAGGACTGGAGGACAGTCAGCATTTTCCCAGTGGGGGATCTTTCTTTTGTGCAGCCCCTGTGCAGCCAGCAGGAAAGTGCCATCTTTTCTGGGTTGAGCCCTCCCCCACCACAGCTAAATCTGATTGGCCTGGTGAGCTCTGCTACTCCTCCTTTCTTATTCACTGGGACCCCACCCCATCCAACACTGGAGGCACTTTCTCAGGAGCAGCCAGCCCCAGCCACATTGAACTTTTTCTTGGAAAACTATAAAAGTCCTCAGACCCCAGGTGGGCAACAACTGGGCTTGGTGTGTTCTGAGACTTCTGCTGAATAGTTCCAGGCTTAGCATTGGCACCAAACCAGTGTCTATATTAACCTGGTGACCACAACTCTTCATACTCTAGTCACTCCCTGAGATCCTGCCTCACCCAAATCACATACTTCACAAGGATTTATCAATGGCTGAACCTTAAGGGAGCCAACAGGTGGCAGCAGGCCTCAGGGTATCCTGGCTTTTTGCAGAGTAACCCTAGGCCTGGTACTTGTGGCAGACATCCTTGGTTCATAATGTGGCCTCTCCCATGTGCCTCCAACTTTAGCACAGGCAGCAAACAACCACAGATCACTTTATAAATCTTACCAAATATTCCATGGACAGTCACAGGCAGTGGGTGATCTGGGCCTGCACCAGCCCCTCCCAAGTGTCCCCATAACTAACATACTTGGAGGTAGGTTTTAGACCACAGCAGAGCACCACACGATAAGCAGCACAAGAAAAGGGCAGTCTCAATAGGCACCAGAGCCTACTGGGGTGATTCCCACTCAGTGGGGTAAGCCCCCTACACAGCAGACTGTAAGCTGTGGATGTGATAAAACCCCACAGCCAATCAGCCTGAGGGCTAATGCTACCCGCTGATGTGCCAATAGCAATCAAGACTTAACTATAACAGGAGGGCACACACAACCCACACAAGGAACATTCCTGAAGCACCCAGAGCAGGTGACCAAAGGGACTATGCCAGGGCCCACAGGGCACTTACTACATAATGCCACCCAGCCAAAACATAGCAAAGCGACCTCATACATAGAAACAAACACAGAGAGGCAGCCAAAATAAGGAAGTAAACAAACAAAAATACATCCCAAATGAAAGAACAGAAGAAAACTCCAGAAAAAATAAGTAAATAAATAAAATGGAGGCAAGCAACCTATTAGAGACAGAGTTTAAAATAATAATTATAGGGATGCTCAAGGAACTTAGTGAGTACATCAACAGAGAGATAGCAACCATAAAAAAATGACATAGAAACCATAAAAAAGAACCACTCTGATGTGAAGAATACAATAACTGAAATGAAGAATGCATTAGAAGGAATCACCAGCAGACCAGATGGAGCAGTGGATCAAATCAGTGAATTGGAAGACAAGGTAGTGGAAAACATCCAATCAGAATAGCAAAGAGAAAAAAAAATCCAAAAAGTTAAGATAGTTTAAGAGACCTCTGAGGCAACATTGAGCATAACAGCATTCGCATCATAGGAGTACCAGAAGGAGAAGAAAGAAAGAAAGACATTGAGAACATATTTGAAGAAATAATGACTGAAAACTTTCTTCACCTTCCAAAAAAATTAGACATAAAAGCCCAGGAAGCAGAGAGTCTCAAACAAGATGAATAAAAATAGGCCCACACCAAGACACATTATAATTAAAATGGCAAAGGTTAAAGACAAAGCGAATCCTAAAAGCAGCAAGAGAAAGGCAACTACTAACTTATAATGGAGCCCCCATAAAACTGTCAGCTGATTTCTCAACAGAAACTTTTCAGGCCAGAAGAAATTGGCACAAAATATTCAATATGATGAAAAGAAAGGACCTACAACCAAGGTTACTCTACCCAGCAAGGCTATCATTTAAAACTGAAAGACGGATAAAGAGCTTTCCAGACAAGAAAAAGCTAAAGGAGTTCATCATCACCAAATCAATATTACAATGAATGTTAGAGGGACTTTTTTAAGATGGAAAAAAAATGACCAAAATTATGAATAATAAAATAGCAATAGCTACCTATCTACCAACAATAACTTTAAATGTAAATGGATTAAATGCTCTAATTAAAAGACATAAGAGGACTGAATAGATAAGAAAACAAAATCCTTACATATGCTGCCTACAAGAGAATCACTTCAGATTGAAAGACACATACAGATGGAAAGTAAAGGGATGGAAAAAGTTATTTCATGAAAACAGAAATAAAAACTAAAGTTGGGGTAGTAATACTTATACCAGACAAATAGACTTTTAAACAAAGTCTATAACAAGAGACAAAGAAGGAACCAGTAATCCCATTTCTGGTTATTTATCTGAAGAAACCAAAAATGCTACTTTGACGGAACCTGTACATCCATATGCTTATTGCAGCATTGTTTATAATGGGCAAGATCTGGAGGTAGCCTGGCGTCAATGGAAGAATGGATAAAGTGGAGGTAGAACATATATACAACGGAATATTGCTCAGTCGTGGAAGGGAATGTGTTCTTGCCATCTGTGGCAGAATGGATGGACCTGGAAGGTACTGTGCTGACTTGAGTGTCAGACAAAGACAGATGCAATGTGATTTCACTTATATGTAGAATCTAAAGAACAAAATAAGCAACAACAACCACAAAAAGAAATGGACTCATAGATACAGAAAATATTTTGATCGTTGCCAGATAGGAGAGATTGGGAGCGTGTGGGTGAAAAAAGGGGAAGGGATTAAGAAGTACAAATTTATTGTTGAAAAGTAATCATGGGGATGTAGGGGATAGCATAAAGAATATAGTCAATAATATTGTAATAACTATGTATGGTATCAGATGGGTACTAGATTTGTTGGACTGATAGATAGGAGAGGGTTGGAGTTCAGGGTGAAAAAGGTGAAGGCATTAAGAAGTACAAATTGGTAACTACAAACTAATCATGGGCATGTGAAATAAAACATATGGAATAGAGTCAATAATATGGTAATAACTATGTATAGTGGCAGGTGGGTACTAGACTAATCAGGTGGATCACTTCTTAAATTATATAAATGTCACCCCTATGCTGTAACCTGAAATTAATATAAAATAATATTGAATGTCAACTGTAATTGAAAATGTTTAAAAGGGGGGGAAAAGGAAGGAGAATACGAGGTCCAAATTTCCAGGTATAAAACACATAAGTCATGGGAATGTAATATACAGCATAGGCAATATAATCAATAATATTGTGATAGCATAAGATAGGACAGTGTCAGATGGTTGCTGGACTTATCATGGTGATCACTTCTTTTAGGTATATAAATGTTGAATAATTATAGTGTACCCCTGAAACCAATATAGTACTGTATGTTAACAATATTTTTAATTAACATCTTTTAAAAAATTAAGTCTAACCTAAAAGTTTCAAACTCTGGATTGATCACATACTCTTTATTTAGAGTTTATATAAAATCATACATAGACTGTGATTAAATACTTAAACCCAACAAATGACCAGAGTTGATTTAGACTTATTTGTTTTATAAGAAGCACACTAAAATGCTGAATTTGCAAATGCCTAGTATTGATTAACTAAAGAGTTATATCTATATCTGATCACTATCCTCATGTTCCACAGAGGAAAATTTCCAAGTGATATTCATTTTTGAATTGAAACAAAAATAAGAAAAACAAGCCACCATAATTATAGATGTCTTTGGGAAAATAGATTTCTTCTTTGCAGTTTTAGTTTCTTTTGAGAAAGAATCAATCCCGTCTCCCTTTCTTCCCTATTCTTGTCATGAATTATATGTCAGCTGCACTCAGTCATTTTTACCACAACAAATTTACCCAATTTTATCAAAAATTCAAGTTCATTATTTAGTTCTCACATTCTCACACTTTATGTATTTATGCTGACACATAGACATTAAGACTGAAGATTTTTTTTTCAGCTTCTCTGGTAATTTCCACTAAGAATTCCTGGAGGCATTCTGCAGCTCTTCCTTCAGTGTAACTTCATTATATACATACAATACTGTTTTTGTCTGTATATGTGTACCTAAGTAATGGCTTTCTTCCACCTTATTTAAATACTATGAAAAAAACTATGTTCTACTGCTAGTTAATACTGGAATCATATCCCCTTACTTACCAATTCACAACTTGCACCAAGACGGTCTTATAAATAGCACTATCATAAAATAATCTCATACCCCACAAATTAATAAGTAACTCATCCTAAACTGAACCTAAGAATAGGTATTTTGGTTTTTGCTCACATTCTCAAAAATGTTTCGTTAGTTTACCAGTAGCTACTCCACATTCTAATCAACAACACCAACCATTCTTATTTTAAATTTCTTAACACTCAATCATCTTAGTTCTTACTCTAGCTTAAAAATCAGCTGGCGTAGAACTGGTTTTTCAAGAAGATAAATGAAAGCAACAAATCTTTAGCCAGACTCATCAAGAGAGAGAGAGAGAGAGAGAGAGAGAGAGAGAGAGAGAGAGAGAGGACCCAAATTAATAAAATCAGAAATGAAAAAGGAGAAGTGACAACAGACACCACAGAAATACAAAAAAAAAAATTTAAGAAATTACTATGAGCAACTATATGCCAACAAATTAGACAATCTGGAAGAAATGGACAACTTTCTAGAAGCATAAAACCTTCCAAGGCTAACTCAAGAAGAAACGGAAAACCTGAATAGACTGATTACCACCAGGGAAATTGAATCAGTAAACAATAAGCTCCCAACAAACTAAAGCCCTGGACCAGATGGATTTAAGGTGAATTTTACAAAACATTCAAAAAATAATTATCACCTATTCTCCTCAAACTATTCCAAAAAATCTAGAAGGAGGGAAGGCTCCCAAACACATTTACGAGGCCACTATCACGCTGATCCCAAAATCAGATAAAGACATTACAAAAAAAGAAAACTACAAGCCGATATCCCTAATGAACATAGATGCAAAAATCCTCAACAAAATATTAGTGAACAGAATTCAGCAATACATTAAAAAGATCATACACCATGATCAAGTGGGATTCATTCCTGGTATGCAAGGTTGGTTCAACATCTGCAAATCAATTAATGTGATACACCACACTAACAAAATGAAAAAATAAAAATCATATGATCATATCAATAGATGTAGAAGAAGCATTTGACAAAATCCAGCAGCCATTTATGATAAAAACTCTTAAGAAAGTGGGAATAGAGGGATCATATCTCAACATAATAAAGGCTGCATATGATGAACCCACAGCTAACCTCATACTCAATGGGGAAAGGCTGAAATCATTCCCCTTAAGATCAGGAACAAGGCAAGGTTGCCCACTTTCTCCACCTCTGTTCAACATAGTTCTGGAAGTTCTAGCCACAGCACTCAGACAAGAAAAAGAAAAAAACTCATCCAAATTGGTAACGAGGCAGTAAAATTGTCATTGTATGCAGATGGCATGATACTATATAGAGAGAAACCTAAAGACTCCACCAAAAAACTATTAGAACCAATAAATGAATTTAGTAAAGTAGCAGGATACAAAATTAACATTCAGAAATCAGTTGCATTTGTACATACCAATAAAATATCAAAAGGAGAAATTAAGAAAACAGTCCCATTTACAATTGCTTCAAAGGCTATAAAAACCTAGGAATAAATTTAATCAAAGAAGTAAAATACCTGTACTCAGAAAATTATAAGACACTGAAAAAAGAAATTAAAGAAGATACAAATAGATGGAAACACATACCATGCTCATGGATAGGAAGAACTAATATTGTTAAAATGTCCATACTGCCTAAGGCAATATACAGATTCAATGTAATTCCTCTCAAATTACCGGGGACGTTTTTCACAGAAATAGAACATATAATCCTAAAATTTATATGGAACCATAAAAAACCTCAGATAGTCTCAGCAATCTTGAGAAATAAGAGCAATGTGGGAGGTATCATGATACCTGACATCAAATTATACTACAAGGTCTACAGTAATCAAAACAACATGGTACTGGCATAAAAACAGACACATAGATCAGTGGAACAGAATAGAGAGCCCAGAAATAAATCAATGCCTATATGGTCATTTAATCTACGACAATGGAAGCAAGAATTTATGATGGGGTAAAGACAGTCTATTCAATAAATGGTGCTGGGAAACCTGGAAATATATATGCAAAAAAAATGAAGCTGGACCACCTCCTTACACCATATACAAGAATAAATTCAAAATGGATTAAAGACTTAAATGTAAGATCTGAAACCATAAAACTCCTAGAAGAAAATATAGGAAGAAAGTTTACAGACATTACCTGGAGTAAGATTTTTACTGATACATCCCCTTGCGCAAAGGAAGTAAGAGAAAAAATAAACATGTGGGATTATGTCAAACTAAAAAGTTTTTTCACAGCAAAGGAAACCATCAATAAAACAAAAAGGGATCCTACTGAATGGGAGAAGATATTTGTCAATGATACATCTGATAAGGGGTTAATATCCAAAATGTATAAAAAATTCATTCACTCAACTCCAAAAAAGCAAACGACCCAATTAAAAAATGGGCAGAGGACATGAAGAGACATTTTTCTAAAAAAGACATACAGATGGCAAACAGACATAGGAAAAAATGTTCGACCTCATTAATCATTAGAGAAATGCAAATAAAAACCACAATGAGATACCACCTCACCCCAGTCAAAATGGCTATCATCAATAAATCAACAAACAAGTGCTGGCGAGGACGTGGAAAAAAGGGAACACTTGTGCACTGTTGGTGGGATTGCAGATTGGTGCAACCACTATGGAAATCAGTATGGAGGTAGCTCCAAAAACTGAAAATGGAACTACCTTATGACCCAGCAATTCCACTCGTAGGTATCTATTCAGAGAAATACAAAACCTAATTCAAAAAAATTTATGTACCCCTATGTTTATTACAGCACTATTCACAATAACCAAGACATGGAAACAACTGAAATACCCATCGATTGATGACTGGATTAAGAAACCGTGGTGCATTTATAAAATGGAGTATTACTCACCTATAAAAAAGAATGAAATCTTACCATTTGCAATGATATGAATAGACCTAGAGAACATTATGCTAAGTGAAATAAGTCAGACGGAGAAAGAAAAATACCATATGATCTCACTTACGTGTAGAATCTAAAGAATATAATAAATGAACAAACTAATCAGAAACAGCCTCAGAGATATAGAGAAAAAACTGAGGGTTGCTAGATGGGGGCGGGGGGTGAGGAAGAAGGTGAGGGGATTAGAAAGCACAATCAGTAACCACAAGATTGCCATGAGGATACGAAGGACAGCTTGGGGAATATAATCAATAATGTTGTAAAGATTTTGTAGGGTATCTGATGGACACTTGTCTCATTAGGGAGACCACCTCAGGAATGATGTAGATGCCTGATCTCTGCACTGTACACCTGAAGCTGAAGCTGAACAATAATGAATGTCAACTACAATTTTATTTATTTATATATATATATTTACAAGAAGCGGAGTACAGCATTAGGAATAGAGACAGTGGAAATGTAACGGCTCTAAGCGATGTCAGAGGGGTAGTAGATTGAGGGAGGGGGGTTATCACTTTGTGAGGGATATAAATGATAAATGTCCAACTATTGCATTGTTTTGTACACCTGAAACTAATTAAAAATAATAAATAAATAAATAAATAAATAAATAAATAAATAAATAAATAAATAACAAATAAATAAAATCAACTGGTTTAGTTAATACCCTTTTCACAGAACGTACAATTCTGAGAGTTGCATCTCTCAAAGAGTAAAAGCATCAAGGGGCAACTGTAATCTACAGATTGTCTTATTGGGAACTCTTAACAGCTTTAATTTACAGACTAAGCAACAAGAAATAAAAGGCAAAGCAATATTTGGAGAAACTCAGGAAAAAGAACTTTTAAAATTAAAATCGAACACACTCAAAAATTAAACACCTGCAATTGGCCATTGCTAGTTAGAATACCAGTTCTTTTTATATTATTAATATTATTATTAAAAAGCCAGTATGTTTAAAAGTGAATTGTTATATTTCATAAAGTAGTCAGAATAGTGACCTGTTTGTGCACATTGGCAGTTTTAAATTCCCTCTCCCACCACCAATGGCAGAAAAGTTCAGGTGACTGGCACGCACAGGGTACCTGCCTCCTCAAAGTACTGGCTATTCCCCCACTGGTCTTAGTAGTAATGATCACAACCCTCTTCCACAATCTTCTGGGTAGGAAATTAACTTTCAATGACCCATAGCTTGCCAGATCATCATGTCCTTTCAACTTCCAGGCCCCTTTCAACTTCCAGGCTCCTGTCTAGTGAGTCAGCTTCCTTCTCTTTTGATACTGTTCAATCCCCTGTAGAACACCACTATTTTTAACAAATTGCTTCATCTCACACTCATTATTTCATTATTTTCTTCTTTCCAGGACACTCTCTATAATGGAAAAAGTATTCTTTGAATTACTTTTATGTGCCTAGCATCATTATTTGGAGAGATACACATTCTCAAAAATAGGACGCTTGTGGATCTTCTAGTCACACTGAAGGTTAAAAACTTAGCCTTGACTTAAAAAGAAGATAATACAAGCCACTTTATATTTAATTACTAAGTGTTGTATTTAAATATTAAAGGCTAGAACTGTTGTTCTTAAGTCTGTCTGGTACAGGCACAGGCATTGACATTTTTAGAAAGCTTTCTAGGTTATTCCGATTGCAGCCAGTGATGAGATCCATTGTGCTGGAAAGTCTCTACACTGATTGACAACTAGCTTTCAGTTGCAGTTTAGAAAATCTAGAAGGTGAAAATGTAGATACTAACCCATTGCTTCTCAAACTTCAGCGTACATGAGAATTATCTGTGGTTCTGTTAAACATACACAGTTCTGGGCCTTAGTCTCCAGAGAATCAGTTTTCCAGTGGTTCCATGTGAGGACTCACAACTTGGATTTTCAAGAAGAGGCCCTGTTAGTTCTGACGCAGTGGTCTCCAGATCACACTTTGAGGAAAGGCATCAAAAGCCACTTGCTATCTGGATCTGGGGTGGCAATACTTAACATCATAACAACGTAGCCCAGAACCAACAAATTGACAGGAATATCTTGAAAAACTAAGTAATTTACAAATTTATTTTAATATTCTTGTATTTCATTAATAGTCTAGGTAAAATGGGTTATCAAATCACAGCATTGTTTTATAATCACTAGATCCACTTTTATAGCATTTTGAATATTATCCTCCTCTTAGCATCATTGTGACATTTAGAAATCTAAAACAGTTGAGATTTGCTGTTTTGAAAAACAAAAAGATGAAAAATATGAACAAGAAACACAGAAAGGGAGAGAAAAAGACTTTCTTTAGTTGTACATGCATGTGTGTATATTTGTGTGTGTTCCCCTTCTTGTTTTTTGGGGGGAAGAGGAGAGAGGAGTAACAAAAGCCAATTTAAAGGTTTTAATTTGAAAATACTAAAGCTTTCAACTAATGTACATGTAAAATAAATTCTGTGACGCTTGCTCATTTTTGCTCAATGTAACCACATTGTCTTAATTAAAACTAACTACTGAATAAGAAGACTATTAAAAACATGTCTGTTCCTCAAGATAGAAATTGTACATAAGTAAAAAATGGGATGGAAACAGAGCTCCCCAAAGGAAACAGCACACAATTGATACTTTTTCCATCAGTAAGTACTTAGAAACTAAATGTCAAGGTACATGTGAAATGCAACACGTGACAGAAAACATTGTCCCATGCTACCCAATTCATAGCAATGTTAGCTAGCATATAATGGATACACTATATTTACCTTTGTTCTATTTTTTAGACAAAAGTTTCCTGAATTATATCAATACAAACTTATATTCTCACTTTTAAATTCTCTTAGTTTAAAATTTTAGAACAAGCATTTTCTTGTTAGTTTATTTTATTCTCTTCTTCCAAATCAAGGCCTGAAATTCACTACCTTAAACCATCTGAATCCTACCTCCCTAAGAACAGGCACACCTGCAGAAGATCAAAGTTCTCATTGACCTTGGAAACTCAGCAGTTTCAAAGGAATAATCTCATTTAGTAAAAAGAAAACCATATGCGAATCAACATTAACTGCTCTTAGCCCACATCAGGGATGATGGCTCCTTTGGCACCCGTCTGAATTTTGAGCTAAGGAATTTGGCCTGAGCTTCCTCATGCTTAGCCAGGACAGACTGATAAAGTAGTGCAACAGGAGCTTAATCAGTTGCTCCATATTTCTGAATTTTTCTAAATATAGCCCTCATAAGTTTGTTTTCAGTAGAAACACAGAAAGGATGTTTTCATACATATTTTTACTTTTGAAATCAGTGTGTTAGAGAGAATTGAGTTCAGTGCCACTGCGTGCCAAGGACTAGTCCAGGAGTTTTACATACTTTATTTCTCATACCCACAATAATACCTTTAAAATAACTGTTATTACCTGCAGTGTACAGATAAAAAAATGTAAGACTCAGAGAGGTTGAGTGATTTTCCCAAAGGGTAGATTAATTACAAGGACAACAAAACACTTATAACACAATGATCCATAAGCACTGAATTATACATTTCTGCCTTCTGTGTTGTATTTAGAAAGTAAACAGCTAACTTTTATTTAGTGTTTACTATGTGTTAGGCACTGTTCTAAGTGCTTTATATGCATTAATTCTTTTAATATGTCTAATAACTCTGTGAGGAAAGTACTGCTATTATTCCCATTGTACAAGTGGTGAAAATGAAGCACAAAGAGGTCAAGTAACTCGCCTAAAATCTCAAAGTTGATAAATGGAGAATCCATGACTTAACCCAGAGAATTTGCTCAGATTACGTGCTTTTAACCATGATGTTATAAGAATATTAAGAGGTTCCAAATAGACATTTTTAAAATTCAATTATTAATATGTACAACTACATGCTTGAACCATGCATATCAGGATTTATCATAAGACAGAATGTCAATGTGAGTAATTCTAGTTGACAAAAAAGAAGACTCTAATCCTCTACCTGCCAAAATCTGGGCAGGAGAGACTTTCCAGACATCAGAGACATTGTGCTATATAAGTTGACTCCTGGGTCTTTTCCAGCAGTCAAGAAATTTCAGAGTAACAAGGATTTCATCCTAAATAAAGGGGTTTTAGCAAACCCCTTAGTATATCTAAATTGTACAGCAAACAGTAAATGGGAGGAGGTGTAGATTAAAACAACATTGCTGTACTGGGAAGGTGATACTTGACACATAGTTTTCATCAAGTTGTGTTTTCTGAGTTTTAGCATTACAATTTTGATACATAAAGACAAATATAGTGGATCTTACAGGAAATAAATACATAGTGTTTCATTAATAGAGTAAAAATCTAACAGAGACAAGAAGGGGAATGTTTATACTATTTAGTAGTTTCTGGTTGCTTCATCAAATTTAAAGCAGAGAAAAAGATGATTATCAATCTGTCTTATGGGAACCAGTCATGACGTAACAGCTTGAGTCCAGAGATTTGCTCAACAAAAGCCATAATACTTGTTAGCAAATAATAATTTCATTAAAATGAAAAAAAAAAATGTATCTGCAAAGGAAAGAAAATTGAAACATTCTTTTACTTAATAGAAGAACAAATATCACTCTGAATTCAGACATATGCGTTGGCCAGATTTTAAGGGTTGAAGTACTCAGAAAAATGGAGCTTCTCTGAGCTTTACTGTTGTTTCCTTTCTCTCCCCCATCTCCTTTACTCTTCTGGGAGTTCAGCCCAGGACAATTACAGGGTTGCTATCACAGCAGCTGTCCCTGTTGCAGGGTGCTGATTTTCTGCACGCAAAAATGTGGACTCCAGGGAGAGATGACGGTGTGAGTTAATATTAAGGCTGATTCTAGTCTTCTGGGAAGACATAGGTTTATTGTGTTATAAGAGGAAAAATAAAATACTGAGTAGAAGTTCTGTTCTTACAATTTTGATTGTTGTTCTAGTTTTATTTAACCAATAATACCCTGAAATGAATTATTTACATAGAAGTAATGACGTGTACACACAAGTAACTTAAGGAATTTTTTAACCTCTAGATTCTGATCCTTGCATATAATTTAATGAATAAACAGAAAAAGAAAGGAAATGGCAAAAGATTTTGCATTTGAAGTGAATGTATTGTTTTCTTAAATAGATAACATTGTTTTGAAAATTTCATATTCTCTCTCAAGTTATCAAAGCTATTAAGACGACTTAAAAAAAAAAAACTTCCTTTGTGGTCTCTTCCTTAGAATTGTCAAATTCATCTAAAAGTGTTTCTACCTGTCTAAACTTGACTAAATTATCTGCAAAAGAGGATTTCTATACAATCTTTTAGAAACTTCGAAATGCACAGCTTATGGGAATTAAGTACTCATTTGTTACTACATTCAAAGCCTAGTATCACAGGCTAAATGATTTTTTTTCTTTTGAAATACAAATACTGCAACTTAGGTGGCATGGCACTATTGAAAACAGCTTGCCATATGCCTTTGATTTCACTGAGAGACATGCCATCTGCCACCATATTCAATAATAATTCAGAAAAAAAAAATGTCGAAGAAGGTGGAAAGAGAATAAGGAGGAAGAGGGCAGATGACTGTGAGCAAATGCAAGAATGATGTGAAGTCTAGATCTGGCCTGGTGGTGGTAGCTCGGGTTACCCCTAGTCATGAAGTCAAAGCCAGACATTATCAGCTAAATCCTTCCGTTTTCTGTAGGCGGTGCATTTTATTCAGCATGATAATTGATGTAGGTTTAGAAAGAAGTCTTTGATATGAAAGTAAAACTCAAAGGTCCCAGGGCAATTTATATTTTAAAGGAGTTTTGGTCAAGGGACTGGAATTAAAACAGAGAGAACTTGCTTATACATAGTTAATTTATTTGTAAAAATGCATTACCTTCATAGGGTGGGGACATGGAGTAAGAAGAAAATGCAAAAACATGAGAGACTTTGGAGGGATGTATTTATATTGAGGAAAATATCTAACTCCATTTTGGTACTATATTTTATCAAGTGTGAAATCAAGTGTGTATTTTAACTTTAGCTAGTAAAATTATTATAATAAACCCCTTATAATGATTCCCCAAAAAGAAAAGTAATTATTCTAAGAAGCTTAAAAATAGAAATCGCTTTCAAATGCATTCAGACAGTGTCCTCGCAGTCGATATTTTGCAAAGGAAAAAAAAAAGAGCAGAATATATAGGTTTTTTTTACAGAAAAATAAAATACATGTAACTGCTTATTTGGTTTTGTTTCTTGAAAGATTTTTACAGATCAAATTTTGGCTGAGAGAAACCCATATAAACAACGCAGCTGGATTTTGACCAAAAATTTTCCTTGTAAAAGTAAAAAAATAAATAAATAAATAAATAAATAAATAAATAAATAAATAAATAAATAAAATGTTACTAAGCTGTAAAATTGTTTTTGGGAATGAAATGCAATCATGTTTCAGAAATCTATAGCCAATATTACAAGGTAGCTTGTACCTAGCTTGTGAGATTTATTTGAAATGTTTTATCCCTGATATCAAAGGGGGGAAAAATCCAAATTGAATTTTCAGTACTCTTTTAAGAAATAAAATGTAATGAAAATATATGCTCCCCAAAAGTGACTAATTATATGAAATAATTATATTTGAGCTCCTGTAGAAATTTCATGTCACCATTTATTGAAAAGTATTTAATGGGCACCTAGAAAGGCATTATGGAAAATATAAAAAGAAGCTAAATAATATATGGCATTTGTACATTGCTTTACAATTTATTTGCAAAATGTTTTTACCTGCTTTATATGTAAGACATATTTTTTCTATTTCTTGGATAAGAATACTCAGGCTTAGCAGGGTAAATCCCCTACTTAAAATCAAATTGCTAATAAGAGTTGGAATCAGAAGTGAATTTAGGTCTTACGATGTGATGTCAGAGTTCCTTGTACTCCAGCACCTTTCCCTCTCAGCCAAAGATACTGGTTCTTCAAATTTCAGAGTTTGATATACAATCCCATGTAGTTACCTCCTATTTTCCACAGCATTTGAGTGAAAGTACTTTGGAAGCACTAACATTTTAAAGTGTTCTAGCGACAGACACCCCTATAAATCAAATATTTAAGAATTTCCTAGGGAAAGTAAGGAGGGATATCTTTATGTCACAGTTTGACACAAGCTAATCATCTGACAGGTTATACATGCATGAAATAAATACTGTAGTAAACAAGATGCCCTTGCTAATAATATCATATATTGATATATTAGAGCTATAATTTCATTAGTACAATTAGAGAATCAGACATTATATAACAGTGTCCAAGTACAACTCACAATTTGCTCATCCAGGTGAAATTTGTGCATATATTTAATATTATAATTTATTAAAACCTGTTAGCATAGTACATTAGTGTTAGACCGAAAATTTGGGGTATTATTCAGTGACTTATTTGTGGAGGTTTAATTTTAGAAACTTTTTTGTTGCTGTGGAAATGGAACTTGAGATGTAGGACACTTCAAGTATAGGTTGTCTTCCAGGGAAATCTTCAAAGGCAGTATGAGTGGGCTAACACAAGAAAGCTAAAGTAGGCTGAATTTCTTTCAGAAAAAAATTTAAGCCCTTGAGTAATATTCCTCTGAATCATATCACATTTTATTACTGGAAATATATAAAGGTATTAATAGGAAAAAAAAAAAAGCAAAGAGAGCTGAGTAGAGGCAAGGAAAGTAAAGCAGATAATAAAACAAAAGTCTTCTTCATAGTACAGTTCTTGGGGAATAAAATTGAGTCAAAGTACTCCAGGGCCATGACATTGCAGTTCTGTCTAGAAGGGAGGAGAGAACAGGGATGTGGATGGAGGATTGATAGAGTCTGGTCAAAGACTCTGATCCATTGCTTGTCTGTACTCTGAGATAAGTCAAGCAGAAAACTGCAAAGAGTTCCTAAATCATGGGAGAGTGTTCTCTTCACTTAGTCAAGCTATGTTCATAAAACTTTCCTTTACATATGTTAATACAATATTACCCAGGGTTCTTCATACAAAAATCACACATCAAATAGATAAGGGGTTGGGATGAGATGATATCCCAAGGTCTCTTCCAGCTTTAACATGAGAATTTGATGACAGGTGAAAAAAAGTTTAATTGCATTTTTAGTAAATAAAAAGTTGAATAACTTTGTTAAAAATCCATGATTCAGAGACTCTTTTATCCAGAAATCAAAAGAATGGGTAGATAATTTTATACTACCAAATTTTTGTTAAGTTTGGAGTGCAATTTTTGTCCTTAGATAGTGGATGAAATTCTCACAGTTGATACTTGCTTTTAATTCCTTTTTAATTTTTTTTCCATTTGCCAGTTGCTCTTTTTTTCACTTGCCAGTTTAGGAGTTTGCTTGGCTCTCTTCTTCCACTTAATGACTATATTTAAGAAAGTATTTGGCTAGATGCCTAGAGGCTCTTGGGTGTTGGGTGCCATATAAACAAAATTAATTACTGATTTCGGTGCCAATATCAGATCACTAGCAATGCAAAGTTAGTTGACAAAAAAAAAAAAAAAAAAATTCCACACAGTAATGAATATTTCAACAATAATAGTATGTGTTTTTGTATAGGTCAAGAATATGTAAAAAATTAATAGAAATTATCCTACATTTGTATACATTTATGCAGTGTTTTATATATTTTTTCAAATGATCTCATATACTACATTATTTCATTTCGTTGTCAAAATGAACCTCGTGTGCTGGCTACTACAGATGTTACTGTAGTAACTGTAGTACTATAAAACCTCATTTTACAAAATTAAGAAACTAAGCCTCAGAGCGATTGAGCTGCCATAAACATTTTTTTCATTCATTCAGCAAATACTGAAAACCTACTAAGTGCCAGATGTCACATAAGAGTTGTAGGCGGACCAACTATCCCAGTTTGCCCAGAGCTAAGGAGTTTCCTGGGATGCAAACTTTCAGTGCTAAAATAGTACCGTCCTGGGCAAACTGGGATTGTCATCTTACCAGCACACGGCGGTTCAAGTCTCAAAAGCAGCGTCATGCTAGCTGGAGATCTCTGTCTCTCTCTTTCATTATCTTTCCTCACACAGGATTTTTCCTTCTGGGCCCCACTCCCAGCTCTGTACTCAAAGTTCTCTTCAGTGTTGCCAGTGATCCCCTAAGCACTAAAAGTAGCCTCCTGCTCCCCAACATCTCTGAGCTATTTAATATTCAGGCTACCTGATATTCCCTTCAACTCCAATTTCTCCCCTTGCCTTTCTCTCGCCTTTAGTAATACCCTACATTTTGCCATCTAAACTTCCATCACTAAGCCCTGACGCCCAAATTTATATCCATAGCACCAATATGACACATGAATGTGTCTGTTAGAAAGAGCCCCTCTTCTCCTGAGCGTTCCACCGAGTATTCAAATAAATGAAATCTCACACAAAAGGTTTTGTTTTCTCCACAGCTAATTCCTCCTGTCTCTGTTGTTTGACAACACCTCTCTCGGTACCCAGGTCCGAGCTCAGTTATCATGGGCTCTTTTCACCCCATCCAATCTGTCACCAGTTTTCAGCAAGCAGTTCTTTAGAAAATTGTTCACATATCCTTTCTTTGCTTTTCCTGCTGTTACCACCATATCTAAGCTCATCTTGATTTCTCTCTTAGATGGCAGGTTTAGTCTCCTCACGAACCAGCTACACCCTCCCCTCACCCCCATTCATTTATTTCTTTACTCCAATTTAGTCTACACTGCTACCAGGTTAGAGTGAATTCTGTTCTGTGTTCTTAATGTGATTTGTATATACCCAACTCTAGTCAAAATAAACCACTTGCCTGCCACGCAGTCCTTTCTTCTTTGTGCATTTGCTTATGTTATTCCTAATGTATGAAATATTTTTCCCTGTCAAAATCTTAATCTTCCAAACCAATCTTATTTTTTTAAAACAATCTTAAATTTCAAAGTTTCACAAATTTTTTTTTGCAGTTCCAAAAGGATGTCAGCACTCCCTCCTTTGAACTCATTTCACTTTGTACTCATGAATGACTCATCTCACCTGCTTTATATTAATATTATAATTATTTGCATCCTTTTTTCAGTCCTCTCAAGTGTATTGCTTGAGACCAAGACTATCTGACTCATTCCAGAATCCTCCAGCCATCAATTAACCCTTTATTAAAGACTGAATTGCTCTAACTCTTCTCCCAATTCCGGCTTTAAAAATATATTTTGTAAAGAAGTCATCTTGGATATTTGAAATTTAGTGTAATTTCAACAAATATATAATGAATGCATAAACATTTTAATTAAAAAACAAAAAACCAAACAAACAAAAAACACAAAGACCTCAAACACCCAAGGATTATTCAACATCAACACAAAATTTCCGAGTACAGAGGCATTTCCACTAGAAGCGTTACTTTAGTGTATGTGTTTGTACTCACACATGTTGTCAGCACAGCCAGCTCCTTATCAGCAACCCTGCAGAAAAGGCCACAGAGAAGGAGGGCTATTCCAGGATGGGCAATCACGTGTGTTCAGATTTAATTGAGTAATTTTTCAGATGGTTGAAATTGAATTGGTATTGCACTGCAGAAAGAATGCCTGTTTGGGGTCTAAATTGTTTCTCCCCATTTAGAGGGGGCCACAATGTAAGTATGAGATTCATGCAGTTCGGAAATTATAAATATTTGGATTTTAGGATGAAAGAAACCCATGAAGTTGGACCTTAAAAGGTTTCACTTAATTAACTTTGAATCAATTAAAACATTGGAACTAAAAGGTTCCTTATGGTGTTTGTTTAATCTTTATGGAGATGATTTCAAAAATAGCAAAATTGAAGAAAAGTAGAGTCATTTTTCATGTTTCAAAATATTCTCCTAACAGCTTTGGGTTTGCATTTGGAGGGAAAAACAAGAGATTGATGAGAAGAAAATCATATTATATCTTACTTGATTCTCTGTCCCCTTCCGTTTAAAGTCTTTCGCCATCATCAAGTTTCTCCAGCCATGCACAAACACTTCAGGGATTGCTACTTCAGGCACAGTTGTCAACGCCCAGAGGATTGAGACTTTGTCTTTGCATCTTAATTACAGCTGACTTTTTTTCCCTTGTTCTGAGCTGAGTTATATCAAGGAAACAGGGAGATGAATGAGTGACCCATGCATCTGACATCTAATATCTGCTACTTCAGATTTGGGGTTTGATTGAGTGTCTCTATCAGAGAGTTTGAGGAAACAAAGTCTTTTATCTTCTTTAAATAAATTCATGCCCTGACGCACAATTTACCTTTTCTGGCAGTTTTATTATTCAGAACAATGGGCTTTCTTAGTTGTGCAGTATTTTGGCTTTTCTCTTTCCTCTCACGTTTATAAACAAAAACATTCAGTTTGATAACTTAAGCAAGGATAAAACAGAAGTGATACATGGCACTAAGACTGCAAAACTGCCATATTGTTATTGTCATTTTTTTTAACAAAGGATATAGTATGAAAAACAAAGTATCCCTCACCTTTGTATTTAAATAATGATCTGAAATCAGCACAATTAAAATGACCTTTTCTGTGGATGCATTGTAGTTGCTATCTCTTTAACTTCAAGGTATGTAAAACTTCATACGAATCAGTTTATACCATCAGGGCCTCCACTATGCACAAAGGCCCCGGCCAAGGCACTGAGTGGGGCTGATGTCTGTTACTATGATTCCATGGTGTCACTTTCATCTGGCCTTCAAGGGCTCCCTGTCACCCTGGTGGTGCCTTTTCTTCTCGACTGGGATAGTTTCAATGCTTCCCCACTCGGCTCAGTCTCTCCTCCCACCACCTCCCCCTTTCCTTCTGGTGGATGTTAACTAATATTTCACAGAGAAATTGAAGATGAGCAGCTGACACCTTCCTCTACCTGAATCATTCATTCATTTAATAAGTATTAATTCAGGACTTACAGTAAAGGGTGCTATTCATAAAGAGATAAATATAGAGACAGGTGCCTGTGCTCTTTGAGCTTCCTAGTATAAACAGAATGACCTGTATCCACATTAATTCTTCGTTTCTTCCTACCTATTTTATTAGAGCGTATTGAATCTTATTAGATCTATGCAGATCCTACGTTCTGGTTTATACCCCAGAAGATTTTCTCAGCAATTTTTAAAAATCTCTTTCCATTTGTTCCTTTATCTTCTGTTTTTCCTTCCTATCAGTATGTAATATATTCAGTTTTCTTTTTTAAAAATACTCCCTCAGATTCTGGTCACTGGACTCTCTCCTTAACCCTCTTGTGCACAGATTTTGTGGACATGTTGCTGGCTCTTGGCATATTCCTTCCCTCACCTTCCACTCTACAATTGCTAAACTTGTTCTCACTAGAGTCACTAATTGCAATGAATATCTTCTAAATCTTTTTTTTTTAATTAAATGTATTGGGGTAACAATGGTTAGTAAAATTACATAGGTTTCAAGTGTACATTTCTATCATCTATATATCACATTGTGTACTCACCACCCAGAGTCAATTCTCCTTCCATCACCATATATTTGACCCCCTTTATCCTCGTCTACCAACCCACCCTTATGCTTTGGTAATCACTAAACTGTTGTCTGTGTCTATGAGCTTTTGTTTGTTTGTTTGTTTGTTTTGTTCCTTGGTAGGTCTTATCTTACTGACTCCTTGGTAGCATTTCAAATGTTAAGCAAACTTTCCTACATTAAACATTCCCTTCACTTAGACTTCCAACACAACACACTCTGCTTTTTCTCTTAAATTTCTGTCCATGGATGTTTAGTGCCCTCAGGCACTGCTCTTCCTCTGGACTTCTGCTAAATGCTGGTGTTATGCGAGACGCTCATCTGTTTTCACGTTGGTTGTTCACTTCCCTGAGATGATCCCAACAGTAAAATGGTTTCAGTTATTTTAACCAGTGGAGTTCAAATCTTAGTGTGCATAAAAATCAACTGGAAAATCTGATTTAGTACATATAGGGTGGGGCCAAATTTAGTATTTTAACGACCACACGAGACAATTCTGAGAAAAGCAGTCACACAGTTAAGCACTGAGCTAAACTATAAATTCTGTGAGAGTATGAATCATGTCTACCTTACTTGTCCTGGCATTCCCAAAGTCTAGTGGGGGAATCTAACAAACACAAGTGTTCATTTACTATTTGTAGAACACATAAATGTAAATGTGGCTGACTCAAATTAATGTATATGAGGTCGGACAATTAAGTTCGAGAACTCATCCTAAAAAAGTGCGACACACCTCATTGCTGAATATCACTACGGTCACCGTCAAAGTACTCCCCTTGGGAAGCTATGCACTGATGTCAGTGCCTAGTCCACCCATCAAAGCAATTTTGGAACTCTTTTTTTGGAATGGCCATCAGAGCTGTCGTTGTATTACCCGTGATGTTCTGAATGTCATCAAAATGTCTTCCTTTCAATATTTCCTTTATCTTCAGGTAAAGAAAGAAGCCATTAGGGGCCAGATTAGGTAAGTAGGGATTGTGTTCCAATATAGTTATTAGTTTACTGGCTAAAAACTCAATATGAAATCGTCTCCATAAAGACTAAACAAATACAATGATGAATCTTTTAGTTCCAATGTTTTAATTGATTCCAAGCTGATTAAGTGAAACCCTTTAAGGCCCAACTTCATGGGTTTCTTTTGGGATTGTCCTAAAATCCAAATGTTCATAATTCCCAAACTGCATTCTGCACACTGCTCTGAATAGATGCCAGGGACATATAGACTGTTGTTATTTTTCTTCCCTGCCCACCCCCACCCCAATGTTACAGTGACGACAAAGCAAAGTGTTCACAAAAATTGCATGGGGAAAGGGATTTTCCTTTTTAACCACCAACAATGAAAAAAAAAAAAAATGCACTCACTCTGCTGCTGTTTCAAAATTTCAATGTTAGTTTTTCCACACCCTCCCCTCCCCCCACCCCGAACACACACCCTGCTTGTAGGAAACTGAAACATTACATCTGATGAACAGCAAAGATTTCACTACAGGTCAAATGCAGAACACCTAGGAAGCAGAAGAATGTTGGCTTTTTAAACAGAAGCAGATTAAAATAAAAAAAAAATAAAAAAGATGCAGGACTCCTTTAGTTCTTCACTTGTCTTAGAAAAACTTTCCAGAATACTGCTTCACACTATAAAAAAGAAAAAAATAATCTTTCATTTGAATCCTTCAACATCGGCATCCTGCTTCCCACTGTTCTGCAGCAAATACAGTGCATTCGTATCTGGTCCTGTGTTCCTGTAAAGGTAATGATCTGATCTTTGTACCCTTCTAAAGGTACATCAATTTTGACCGAAGGTCTTGACTCATGGTGAATTTTTTTTTTAATCTGCTTACCACCTTTGCCAATAATAGATCCAGCCAATTCTTTGGGAATCATTACTTGTGTAGTAACAACAGGTCCATCAAGATCACCACAAGAGCCACGACCACCTGCATAGGAATAATCATATCTGGAGGTGCTTCATAAGCCATCTGCCACTCTGAAGGTCTCCATGTATCTACTGTAAAGTTTCAAGTTTCCTCACCACTGAACCATTACAATGGTCTCCAGGTCTTCCTCTTCTGTCAGAGGTCGTTAGATCTCCTCTAGGAGGTGGTGGTGGAGTAAGAGATACATTCTGAACTCTGCTACCTCCCCAGCCACCTCATCCAGGAGGCGGGAAGGAGGTCCTCACCAAGGGCTCCTATAGTCATAATAATCTCTTCTATATGGAGGCATTGGATGCCCACCTGACCAGGAGGCATTCTTTCAAAATCATCTCTTCCTGCATTGGAATTCCCATGGGACATCCATGGCAGTCATCAAACATCATTGTAAAGCCACCATAATCATAGATTTCATTGTAAAAATTGGAACCCTAAAGCTGTGTATCGTTCTTTTATGGGAGACTCTGATATAAGATCGAGAATGATCTTTATGCATTCTACCGCCCTGTCTGGTTTTCCTCTAATAAGCACTGCTCTGTCAGTGGAATGAGGACTGCATTCCTGGAAAAGCTTGATTGTTGTCTGAGTGTTCTCTCAAAGTTCTTTGATTTTAGCACCTTTGACCCTGATAATTCCTCCTGCCAGATTCTGATAAATCAACAATCTCACTCTCCATCAAAGTTGCTTCCTTTATAGTGTTGGTAATTTAAGCCTTTCACCACATCAGATTCCAGTGGGAGCTGGCTGGTTGCAGTGGGTGATGGCAACTACAGGCTGTCTTCCAAGATAGGGATGACTTTCTTTAGAATTTTTCCAATTTTTTCAATATAAGCACTGATACTCAATATGCACTGAGAGCCACTGCTGCCTGGGACTGAAACACTGGCATTGTCGTCTGTACACAGAGCCCAAATATTCTTGCCTTCTTTTCTAATCACTGCCCCTGCATTCTTACTCTAAAGCAGAATGCATAGTTCAAACATTTCATCTGTGTTTCTAGATCTTTTAAAAGCTTGTTTCTTTCTCTTCCATATCTCCTTCAGGGTGTTTAGCAAAATCACCACTGGTTTCTGTACTGGGGAAGGTTTCCTCTGGCTGTTCAGTTTCCATTTTCTTGGATTAAATGGACATTCCAATCGTGCCAGGCCACCATCCCTATCACACTGCCTCTATTCTTACTCCAAGTTTTCTTAAACAAAAGTTACATCATTAGAGTCCAAACACGTTAATATGACTTACATAGTCTTGTATGAGATGGTTTCTGCTTATCTCTACAAATCCATTTTCAACATTGTTCACTTCTCTTCACCCCATTTTATGCTCTACTCATAATTAATTTTGGTAAGGTTTTCTTTATGATTCTAATTGTGTTTCCCTTTTCAAAACTTTAAAGCATGTTTATTTAGAGTGCCAGTTCCAAGTGGGAAATTTTATTTTAGGTCTCATCTATATAAGCTACTTAGTTTTTCACATTTTTACTCCTTCACTACATAGCTCCTAACTCCTCTACTTCCAGCGTTTGTTAATTTAACCTAGTGTCTTTGACATAGATTATTGATATTGTTAGTACATTAAATTACTATTGAATTATTAATTTGGCATGATGCATCTTTTCTTTCAAGGATAATTTTTGAAATTTGAATTGTTTCCATAAAATATTTTTCAACTTTTCTCTGGTTTTAATAAACATCTTTTTTTAGCACTTTTATGTTTCATCTTTCATTCTATTGAAATATATCACTAATTAACTTTTCAAGAATGTGAACAGATAAAATATTTTCTTAGCCCTAGTCAAACCTGAAATTATTTTTCTGTTATTTAAAATAACAGGTTGATTAAATAAAATATTCTTAGATCATAGAATTTTCTAGCCCCTCAGTATTATTTTTTGACATTCAATTTGCATCAAATAACCTGGATTTTCTTTCTTTGAAGGTATACACGTGTCTGCTTAGATATTTATAAAGTATTTTAATCTACACAGTTTGTTGTTTTTTATTCTGTGACCAGATGTGGATATCATTTCATTGATATTTTTCTGGAATTTAGTGAGGTTTTCTGATCCTCTATTGAATGTTGGCTCCCCCAAATATCACTAAATCCATTTCTGCTTGCCTAATAATTATTGTCAATCTTTTCCAAATGTTTAGAATTTGTCTCTGTGCTTGTATGTATACATATGAAAAACTTTTTCTTCGCAATAATTTCAAATTTGCAAAAAATGTTTCAAAGACAGCACAGAGAGTTCCCATATATTCCTCAACCAGTTTCATCCATTTTTATCATCGTATATTATCATAGTACATGAAATAAACATTCGTACATTACTAAACCGCAAACTTTATTTTTTCCATTAATATCTTGTTTCTGTTCCAGGATCCAACCCAGGATAACACATTGTGTTTCAAAGTCATATTTCCTTAGTGTCTTCTGGGTTTTAACAGTTTCTGTCTTCCCTTGTTTCTTTCTGACTTTGTAAGTCTTGACAAAGACTGGCCAGGTATCCTGTGAAATGCCCCCCAATCTGGGTTTGCATTCACCAAAGAAACAGAACTAGGATAATGGATTGATGGGTAAACTAGATAGATAGGAAGGAAGGAAGGAAGGAAGGAAGGAAGGAAGGAAGGAAGGAAGGAAGGAAGGAAGGAAGGAAGGAAAGAAGGAAGAAAGGAAGAAAGGAAGAAAGGAAGAAAGGAAGAAAGGAAGAAAGGAAGAAAGGAAGAAAGGAAGAAAGGAAGAAAGGAAGAAAGGAAGAAAGGAAGAAAGGAAGAAAGGAAGAAAGGAAGAAAGGAAGAAAGAAAGAAAGAAAGAAAGAAAGAAAGAAAGAAAGAAAGAAAGAAAGAAAGAAAGAAAGAAAAAGAAAGAAAGAAAGAAAGAAAGAAAGAAAGAAAGAAAGAAAGAAAGAAAGAAAGAAAGAAAGAAAGAAAGAAAGAAAGAAAGAAAGAAAGAAAGAAAGAAAAGGAATTTTCTTAGTGATTGTGGGGACTGGCTAGACCAGTCCAAAATCTACTGTGCAGGCCACCAGGAAGGATAGGCTGGAAACTCTCAGGTAGGAGCTGACACTGCATTGAAGAATTTCTTCTCCCTCAGGGAAACCTCACTTCTCTTAAAGCCTGTTAACTAATGGATTGAAACAGATCAGGCCAACCTAGATTATTGAGCATAATCTCGTTTGTTTAAAGTCAACTGATTGTAGAGGCTAATCACATTTACGAAATACCTTCGCAGCAACACCTATATTACTGCTAGCTTAAATAACTCTGAATTTGAGTAGCCAAATTGACACACAAAACTGACCATCACACTGGAGCTATGGATTGTTTGGAAGCATGACACAGAGGTGCATCACATCACATCAGGGCGTACACAGTATCCACATAACATCACTGTGATATTGATCTCCATTTGGGTTTCTCCACAGTAAATCTATAATTTTCCCCATTTCTTACACTATTCTTTGGAAATGAGTCCCAAAGTCTAGAGCATTCTAAAGAGTAAAGGGAATTAAATTCCACCTCATGTAGTGGGGAGTATCTACATGTATTATTTGGAATTATTTGTAAGAAATATTTGTCTTTTCCCCATTTATTTCTTTATCACTTATTTTTGTCAGTATGGACTCATGTATATACTAGGATTATAAGCTAATATTATGTTATTTTGTTGCTCAAATTGTTCCAGCTATGGCCAATGGGGGCTTTTTCAAGTTGGTTCCCATGTCTCTTTGACATGGTTCCGTCGTTTTGCTTCTTGAGCACTTTTTATTCTGTGGTATATAAAGATATTCCAGACTCCTAGCACTTCCCCTGCCCTGTCTCACATTTCTCCCAGGACCCTGTGGCTTTTATGGGGAACAGTATTTAAAAACCAAGATCTGGGTGTGGGGTACACTACTGGGGTGTCATTGCTTCTAGGTCCTCTCCAGAGGACAGCACTAGGCAACATATGTGCTTATACTAACCTATGTATCTTTAATATTTTCTATATTTATTCAGCTGTATGTATATTAGTCTCAACCTTAGTTTATACTGATGTCTCCAACTCTAATCATGCAGTTCAGGGTTCATTCTAGACTTCCTTCCTAGTTTATCTGTAACTTCCCTTTCTAAGAGTGAGAAACTTAGTCTCTACCACCAAACATCCATTTTCTTGTTTGTTCAAACCCAGTATACATGTAAAGAGGTTTCAGAATTTTTAATCTGTACCTGCATGAGAAACAAATTTTCCAATGAGAATGCAGTGTTTATTCATAGTTTTTGGTGTTTTTGTTTGTTTGTTTGTTTGTTTAGTTTGCATACATTAAACTTCATTCTTTGTTATGTACGGTTTTTTTGTTGTTGTTTGTTTGACAAATTGAGTTATGTAACCAGCACCCCAGGACCATACAGGGCATTTTCTTCACCCTAAAACGTCCCCTGTGCATCCTCTTTGTTGTTAACCACTCCCACTATATATAATAAATGCTCCTATATCATACCTTCTTTATCCTTTCTTCTAGCAATGGACACCTAGGTTGCTTCCATATTTTGGCTATTGTAAGTAATGCTGCAATAAACACAAGGGTGCAGATATCTTTTCATATTAGTGCTTTTGTTTTCTTCACATAAATACCCAGAAGTGGAATTGATAGGTCATATGGTAGCTCATATTTTTAATTTTTTGAGGAATCTTCATACTGTTTTCCATAGAGTCAGCACTAATTTATACTCCCACCAACAATAAACGAGGGATCCCTTTTCTCCACATCCTCACCAACACTTGTTATGTGTTGATTTTTTGATGACAGCCATTCTGACAGGTGTGAGGTGATATCTCATTGTGGTTATTTGCATTTTTCTGATGATTAGTGATGTTGAGCATCTTTTCATATGTCTATTGGCCATGTCTATGTCCTCTTTGAATAAATGTCTATTCAGGTCCTCTGCCCAATTTTTTAATTGGATTGTTTCTTTTGGGTGTCAAGTTGTATGAGTTCCTTATATGTTTTGTATATTAGCACCTTAAGCTGTATCATTTAAGATGTATCATATCTTCTCCCATGCAGTATGTTGTCCTTTGTTTTGTTGATGGTTTCCTTCACTGTGCAAGACATTTGTAGGTTTGATGTAATCTCATTTGCTTATTTATTTTCTTTTGTTGGCCTTGCTTCCGGAGACATATCCAAAATGATACCACTAAGAGCAATATCAAAGAGTATACTGGCTATGTTTTCTTCTAGGAGTTTTATGGTTTCAGGTCAGAAGCTTTATTTTAAAAAAACAATTAGAGTCACAGAAAATGCTAATGTCATACCAAAAAGGCCATATTAAGAAAGAAGAGAAGGTAGACTTTATGAGAAACACTTGCTCTTAGTAATGATAATGATGTATCTAATTCAACGTTTTAAAACAATTCTATATTAAATTTAGCAATTTAAAATGGATCAACTCTGTAATTGTAGAATATATATAAATTTCATTGTAATATTTATTTTGAGTTTATAAATATCAAACCAATAGACCTTACTTGTTAAGTTATACTTATTCTACACACTTAAGAAAGCTCAGGAAACTACTTTGCTCTCCGACAAACTGACATCTCAGGCAAAATGTGCATTGTATGTGTATGTTTATTGAGAGAGAGGGTTAAGATTCATCTTTAAACAATTCATAATTTTATAGTTTCAGCTATTGACTCCCTATAACTCAGTCTGCTTAAATTTGAAATAGTATGGGGGGAAAGAATTCATAGAATTCCTTAATAAAGTATGATTATCTTTAAAAGAGACACACAGAATTAGATTATTATTTCCATTATAATCATTTTCTGTTGTGGAAAATGGCAGTTTGGATGAATTTAGAAAACTAATGAATTAAGAAATAAAATTTGTAGTCCCATTTCACTATATCATTTTTGAAGAAGGAAAATTCCTGAGTTAGCAAATCTCCTACTAGAAGAATCTCAAAGACCTTTTCATTAATTTGCATCCCTCAGATCAACTCAGAGAAATATTGCTATTTTGCTTCACCTGGAAATTTGGGGGCAAAATGATGCACCTGCTTTAACCTGTGTGATCAGATGATACTGCTTTTAGAAACATTTTAGGAAAGACTGCTGTCTTGACTAATAAATTTCTCAACTAAATGTACATAATGCACTTTTAACAACTCCTGCAGTAGGGGAGAATACAAAAACATTTGTAACTTTGCTAAATAGAATTGAGGCCACAAGGGTTGAGGATGAAATACATATATATATGTATATTATAGATCTGGTAAAATCTTCCTTTGATTTTAAGCTCAGGGCCTGAGAGTTATAGGGGACCATAGAGGTCGTCTAGATACAAGGTTTTGTAATCCAATCTTGTGTTTACAGTTGAATGTCTCTTGTATTGCAGTTATCTCTTAACTAAACATAAGTGTGGTGAATGTTAATAACATGCGATTCATTTGGAAACTAGTCAACAGAATGATTACTTATCTGACAGAAAGTTCAGGTGACAACTGAAATGAAAACAAGTGATTTTTTGTTTTTGTTTTTGTTTTTTTTAATTCAACATTCAAAAACACATTTGACATTTTTCTGTAAACTATATGTTTCTAGCAGCTGTTAGGGTGATTGTTTTGCCAGTGTCTAATTGCAGATGTTGGAAGCTGGAAATGAAGAGCAAGCAGTAGTTTCTTTAGGGGATAGAATTAAATATATGAAAACATGAGATTACACCATGCTTTTTCAGTCATCTTCAATGTGCTATAAAGAACAGAGTTTTAGAATCTCTACCAATTATTGTAAAGCTCTGATAACCTTAACCATTAAATAGCTTTAAGACTCAACTAGTTATAAAAAGGCTGTCATTTTTCATAAGTAAATTAGATGACAAGTTTCCACAGCCAGAGCAAAGAAAGAAAAATAAGGATTTATTTGAATAATTAAATAAAAGAGGAGTTTTATTGAATTATTCAGATAATTGCTTCATTGCTGCCACTTAGCCTTGCCTGTGAAGACCTGACAAAATGCCCCTTTCTCCTACATTTAGTCTCCAGAGAAACCTAAAAGGATGCTGACAAATGTTAATTTTGCATTATAAAATAGTTTCAGTGACAGCAATTTCAAGATTAATGTGTTGAACTCCTGAGAACAGGTTGCAGGAATGAAAATGGAGTTCTTAAAACTTTTTCTTTAAATCTTACATAATGTTGGTCATTTCCTTGCAACAGTATCTTCCAATCAAAGAGACTGCTGAAGACAAGGCTCTTCTAGCCACTGATTACTTCCTTCTGCAATTAAGAATAAAGAGTGTCTAGTTTACAGACACTCTGGAGGTATAGTTTATATTGTGTGGTTCACTCTGCTAGTCACTTATACTGAGTCTCTGGGGTGCTCCTTTGAGATTTACACTCAGGTGTAGGGTAGACGATAAAAGTCATAGAGATGGGGAATTTAAAACATTTCCAAACTTTTGCTCTGTGAAAGGCACTGTTAAGAGAATAAAAGGACAAGCTACAGACTGACTAGGAGGATGTTTGCAAATCACCTATCTGCCAAACAGCTTTTACTCAGAATATAAACAACCCCCAAATTAAACAAAATAGAAAATAAATAACCCAATTAAAAATGGGCAAAATATTTGAACAGATGCTTCACCAAAGAAGATACATGAGAGGAAAATAAGATCATGAAAAGATGCTCAACATCATTAACCCCTAGGGAAATACAAATTAAAACCACAATAAGATATCACTGTGCCCCCCTGAGAATGGCTAAATTTTAAAATACCTGAAAATGCCAAGTACTGGCAAAAAATGTAAAGCTATTGCAAATCTTATATATTGCGAGTAAGTCTGCAAAAAGGTATTACCACTCTGGGAAACAGGCAGTATTTTATATTTAAGGGTACACTTTAGCCATATGACTCAGCAATCTCACTCCTAGGTATTTATCTAGAAAAACAAAAACGTATGTACATGCAAAGCCTATACATGAACGTTTTCATAGCAGCTCTGTTCATAATGCCCTAAAATGGAAACAGCAGTATGTTTTTTAGTAGGTGAATGGGTAAACAAATTGTTGTTCTTTCATATAATGGAATACTACTCATCAATGTAAAGGAAGAGGAATTGATATATATAACAACATGGATGAATCTTAAAAGCTTTATACGGAGTTTAGAAAGCCAGTTTCCAATGGTAACATACTGAATACGTTTATGTATATGACATTCTAGAAAAAAGAACCATAGGAATGGGAACAAATCAGTAGTTACTGTTGCAAGGAGGAGGGATGGTTTGATGGTTCTGTATCCTGATTGCGTTGGTGGCCACATAAATCTATGTTAAAATTATTAAAGCTATATATCAAAAATGTTATTTTCACTGCATGTTAAATTTAAAATGAAAAATTTAAATGTTGGCTTTGAAAATTGTGATAAAGTCAAATTGTGATATAATAATCTGCTTTGTTCAAGTTTTACCTGTTCTTTGACTTTTTTGCTGCAAATTATTCATTGACATTTTAAAATTAGTAATAACTATCCATTCTACAGAGAGCTTGGGGAGGAATAAGGATAAATTTATCATAATTAATCAAGGCTTCTTGTTCTTTAAATATAAGTATTTGCTATAATGTATCTTTTATTTTATAGTCTGACCTTACGATACTGCCAGACAATCAGGAGGCAGCTTCTGAGATGTTACCAGTTCTGGGGAGTAGAAATAGATGAAAATCTTGGGGTCCACCACGTTAGAGGTAATAGGTGAAATTTAAGAATGTGGAACTCCAGTTTCCTAAGTGTTTCTGTGATGATTCTAGATGAACTTAGACATTCGAAATGGAAAAGCCCTGCAAATCTGGGGCTCCTGTTGCTGAGAGGCACTAGTTAGTAGTAATCCATCCAGGTCATACGATGAAGCTCTAACTCCCTCTGTGGTGACCACAGTGTACGCAGCAGGGTAAATCCACCCTCTGCTCAATGCTTAGCCTGTCTCCCACATTCACATAGTAGTAAGTGGAGGCTTGGGTGTCCTTTGCTTTTCTATGTATTGTCAAAGCTGCACTGTATTCATTCTTCTGCTCCTATGCCATCCACTCTATCCCCCCCCTTTCTTTTTAATTAAAGTCTCACTTTTCTGATTACTCTCAAAAAGGACAGTCGTTTGAGTCCAAAACCAAGCATCGGATTAGATGAGAAATCCCATTTGTAGAATTCTAGTTCCCCTAGCTCAATTCCCAAATCTCAAGTGTGGAGTCAGGGTAAAAAGGCATGATTACTCACAACAAAAGACCACAGCTTATTCTGTAGAGACCAGCATAAAACTTGAAGGGAGACTTACCTTGTTAGTTCCCAGCAGCTGTCTTTAGGTTCCACCACTAATGAGAGTAGAGGTGAACAGCTCTCTGTTTTTAAATGCAGAGGTATTCTGGACTAATTTTCCCAGAAGAATTGGTGCTCACTGCATAATGAGCTCTTAATATTTTTCACTTTTTGTATTTCAGCTCATCTAGCTTTAAGGAGTTGAAAAGATTAAAAAGTTTTCCGTGTGTGTTTTCTTGTTTTAAACTCTTCAGAGGAGAAATTGGCAAATAAATTGACCACCTTATAAATTACCCATCATGGTTTCCACATAAGGGATTTTGAAGTCAAACAGAATGGAAGAGATGACCAATTTTAAACAAAGCTATCCAGAGACCTAGGTGAGACGTTAAGTTAATAACTATACTTCTTAGTGGAGAGGTTACCTTTATGCTGAAGCAGGTATGCCTGAATGCTCAGCCTCTTAACTATTGTCTTTCCTTGACTCTAGTCCTCAAAATGTAGCCATGGGGCCATAGACAATGCTACATGATCCTCTCTAGGTCATCCAGAAGCTTGTCTTTTAGATATTGTATATTTTACAATGTGCCAGTGTTTATAGTTTTCACCATAAAATGACCTATTACTTAACGATATTTACTTTTAAATGAACACAATAATGCCTCCTTTCAAGAACAAAAACCATTTCCTGATTAAATGTATGGGGAACTTCTCTAAATTGATGAGTGACAGTTTAGACTGAGTGTTCCATGGGTTATTTTGCTGCAACAAAAAAGTAAATTTAAGGAACAAATTGCAACCACCTTTATGTACTCAACAGCTTTCTCTTAAATTCTTAAAATATTCACTGATTGACATCAGAGTGAATGAGATTTTTTAATAGTTTTTTTATTTTGCATGTCCTTGCTTTTTCAAATGAAAATAATAAGGCCTATTTAAAAAAAAAAAAATCACATTCAGGTAGCTTCTTTAGAACCTTTTGCTCAGACACAATATCACAATACTGGCCTCTTCAGACATCAAGGCCTTACCTTCCTGACAATCCTGCCTACTATCTCTTCTGTTCCATTGATCTTTGTTCTCACAATTCTAACAAACTGTTGGAATCATTGTAACTCTAACAATGTGCTTTGATAACTAGTAATCAAAAGTCACTTTATATTTTAAAAATAATTATAGCAATTCTCACTGGTTATTCTCACTGCTAGAATCATTATCTCAATACTTCCTTTCCTCCCACCAACAAATTTATAAATTCACTTAAAACTATATTAGTCTATAATAAAGTTACAAACTCTGCCTCCCTTGTGGACAGGGGCTGCAACTTGCCCTTGTTTCTCACACTTAGCACAAAACTAGAAACAGAGTCAATAGTAGAACTTACTTGCTATGCACTTAGTAACACTTGCTACGTGTTTGCTGAATGAATGAATAACTTATCACACTTCCCCTCTGTTCATAAGAGAAAAAAGCAATTCTGATAAATCTTGTGGCTATATTTGATGTCCATCTGTGAGTCTGGAAATTTTGTCTTTCTCTCCTGTCTTTCACACCTTATCAAGAACTCTCTTCCATTGTTAAGCTCTGTTTGGGGCTTTTGATCTAGCCTCTTTCCCCTAGAGTATTCTAGTCCAAGACTAGGCAACTTCTGAATTGCTTCCACAACAATTTACTAGTTCATGAAATGTCACCTTCTCCACTTCTCAACCACCCCAGAAATCAGCCAAACATTTTTGTTTTAGTTTTTAATAAATCTAAGTTCATACCATCCAATGGAAGCAACGCTTTTCTTAGAATTAATTACATTCAACACAAAGATAGAGCAAATACCTAGTAAAATAATTATGAAATGGAAAATATCTTCAGATTATTCAGTAAAAAATAATCATCACTACTGAGAGCTTAGTATATGCCAGGCTCTGTGCTAACCACTTTTACTTAGAATATTTGATTTAATCATCACAATGCTATCTAGTAGATGTCATTTTTGCCCTAAATTCCAGATGAGGAGATTGAAGCTTGAAGAAGTTAAATGGACCTGCAAAGAAGAGCATCATAAGCTGGCATCATAACACAGGTGATTTTGACTCAAGGAACAATGATTTAATATCCCTTAAGCACAATGATTTAATATCCCCCAAATTTACATGCACAGATCAATATCTTACACCACGCCTGGGGATATCTTTAAACTAAAGCCACAGTCATTTCAATGTGCTAAGCTACACATTAGTGTGCTCCAATCAGACAATTTCCTCCTGGCTCCTACACCGGAAATAATGGCTGATAGGAACAAGTCTCCAGTCTCCCGGTGGAAATATAATCCTTGATATTCTAGTGGTGATGTTTAAGGATATTTTAAGTAAGTAAAGTGGGCAAAAGGTGAGACAAAGGAGAATGCAAAACAAAGAGAAAGCAGATATATTTCTAAGGCAACTAGCTTTATACAGAATATGTACCTGGGACTTGGGAGTATTAAGAAAAAAATTGCTGGTTGTCACAAACCCAAACTGGCTTGCAAGGAAAACAACCTCTGTGCAGGTGGGAGTGTAGCATGTCGTAGCGGCCTGTATTTGCAATGTGTCTTCATGCACCCTGAGACATCCACTGGAGTTCTCCCTACCCGCACATTTAATACTTAAATACCTAAAGTGCATTTAAGGTCTTGTATCAGATTTGTCCTCTTGAAAAGTTATTAAGCTAGTTACCCTGCAGCCCAGAGGCCTCTTCTTCAAGTAAAACTGATTGTATTACACCATCGCCAATAGAACAGTGCTGCATGGTTGCCTGCATAATTCCTGTGAAAGGTCACCAGTACTTCAACTATGAAGGACATTTTTCTTTTATTTAAAAAAAAAAAAAAGGAAGAAAATGATAAATCAGCTATTTTCAATTTTTCCAGAACAAAACTGACATAAAAACCCATACATTTTTTTTCCTTCTCTCTGACATGCTTACAATAACTGCATTCAATTGCAAAACATTGGAATGAAACCTGTCTCGATATGTTATGACCTAAGCCGAAATCCATTTTAATTTCTATTCCTATCTCTAGATATTCATTCAATTTTGCAGATATCCCACCTGTAAGAGTGGAATTTTCTAGTATTAGATGACACAAAGCAGAATATGGGTGCTATATTAGGCCAATTTTTTAATGATAAGCCAATCCACTCTACAGTGGCGTAGTAAATAAACTCCCTTCAAGGTGCCAACGAGGAACCCACAGTGAGAAATAGTGGATGTCCTGTGTGATATAGCTCAAAGCATGTGTCCTACAGCCAACCTTGAGACAGGTAAGACTGTTTGTGATGGATTCATACATGGTAGAATGTAATAGGATTGCAAGTTGTATCAAAGCAATACATTAATAGGTTATCAGATTATCAACTTTGCCTTCATTAAAAACCCTACCTTCTTCTCACAACCCAGCTACCGGTAAGTATTCATCTTTTAAAATCTCTGTCTCCTGTTTCCTGTAAGCTAAGTCTCAATGAACAGTATATTCAGAGGTTGAGAAAGGACACCTTGAATAGGAGGAAAGTAAGAACTAAAGAAATTTTTAGTGAAATTTGGTCTTTACTGTAAGAAAAAACTGATTCTTTACCACGTTCGTGGATGAAATGTGATTCGATTAACATTATTTCTCTTGATTTCCTTTACATAGACGACTTTTTCTATGGATTTCCTCTGAATTATTTAAAGGCAATTTTCTTTTCTATTGTTTCTTATTTAAAAACAGCTTTTTCCAAGAGGCAACAAAAGACTGGAAAGCACTACAACTGTTGTGAGTAAAAACACTTTGAAGGACAAGATTCTTACTAAATGTCTCTAGCAATTCAAAATAAATAAAAGCAAAAAATATATATTTCAGTATTTGAGCATCTTGCCTATAATGGTTAAGATGAAACTGCTCTTTAAATAACTCAGGGATAAAGTTACTGGACTCATCAATGATTTTACTCTCTTAAAGGGACCAGTGAACTGTGAGACAACCTGGCTATTTGGTGGTTAAGCATAGGGTGAAGGAGATGGACAGAAGGATGTCAAAGAATTACGGCAGTCAGGCAGCCCTAAAAATTCAACTTAGTAGCTAAGTATTGTTGGAATTTTCCATCTGGATTCTTAAAAGTTAATTGGCCCTATGATAAAGACCATTATAAACATGGCAAAATCAAGGCACAAAAAGATTAAATGATTTATATAAGATCTGGTTAAAAGTCCCACAGTTCTTTTATATCACTTCACTGGTCCATTTGCTCCACTGTGTGACCTCCTCTGATGCTCTTGTCTCAAAAAAAATAAACAAATAAAATATTATCTGAAGTTTTCACACCTAGATAAATAACCTCAACCTTCCTGTATTCCTAAGTATTGTTTAATGTTTAAGAGGTAAGTATTTCTACTCCTTCAATTATCACATAAAAGGAGATAGGCATTGTGCTAGACAAGAGAGAAAAAAACGAAAACAAAACAGTTTGTGGTGCCGCCCTTTAAAAGGAAGAGGGAAGATATAATATGCAAATATGAAACAGCTGAACAATTATCCCAAAGCGTGTAGACAAGGTCTGAAACACTTGATAAAGAATTGTGTGGAGCGGAAGGAATATTATCATCCACGAGACAGAAGCAACATCAAGTAGGGCATGTACTCTCTAAAGAATGAAATATAGTTTTTTTGCCTAAACTACACCCTCTGCAAATGCTCATAAACATCAATAAAATAGAGAAGCTTGAAATGTGTGGTCTAATAGGAGAATAGGAGGATGAGTTCAGTAGGCATTCAAGAAATATTAGAAGAATGAATGAATTGATGAATAAATGGTGTTTGTGAGAGATTGAAATTGAAATAATATCGAAATAATAACAATAGATAAATAATATTGAAATATAAATATTCAACTGTTTTCTTACCAAAAAAAAAGACGTTGGAAAGAGCCTGAACCTGAACTTGCTCTTTCTAAGTGAGCTTTCTGAGCCCTGCCGTCCTGCTTCCTCAGCAGGTCAAGTGAACAATAACACTTGAAGAAATTCCAGCATTTGCTCTGGAGACAACAAAGACTATGATTTGGATATTTTTTCTTCAGTTATAAAAGTCAGCTACCAGCCACTTCTCCCTCATTGGCCTGAGGTGGAGGCAGAAAAGGCTGCACCGTCTCTGTGCCATGCCCTTTCTTATTTCTACCCCATCCATAATTACAAGGGTGGATCCAAGTTTTGTGAAAAATGAACATTTAGACAATTTGGAAGGGATGACTTTAACAAATTCAAAATTTCAAATATAACCTTAGCTACAGAGATTTGGGAGAAGCCCACGCCAGTGAAAGAGCCTTGCAAGCTTGAGGGTCAGTTGCTCTGTGGTTAACTAGTGTGTACTCCCCTTTTTGTGACTGGATGCCTCTCCTCACCCTTATCGAGTTGCCAACTCCTTCCGTGTCTTTACAGGGATACCGAAATGTTCTATTTGTGTAGTTTCCTCTGACACTTGACACCCAAACAAGCAGTACTGTCACTCCAGAGCTGGTGCAATTTTCATTCACTGATACCATGTACTTAGTTGTTTTGTAATAGTTCATGTATATCTTCGAGCTCTTCACTAGATTCTTGCTCCTCCCCACAAGGGAGAGCTCCTGCTTTATCAGTCTCCATATCTACATTACAGGGCTCCCAGGTGAATTGCATGATTGGATAAATTATGCTTTTTATTACATAAATTGCCCAGACTTAAAAAGACAAAATACTATTCTATTTATATAAACTTATAAAGTTTTTTTTTTGTTTGTTTGTTTTTTTACCTGAACGCTGCTCTTCATTAAAGAGCAGAGCCTGAAAAAGCAGATTAGTTTCCTCACATTTCCTTCTTATTCCAAAAAGACAGTTGGTTTTAAAGAAGTGTGGAAAGTTTCAAGAACTGAGATATACAGGCAGTCAAAACCACTGCATACCTCTCCAAGCAACCCAGCAGAAGCATTTTGTTCCTAGTCATGATTACCATCCTCAAAAGGAAAATCTAGATTGAAGCTTTGCAAGCAAAACAACTAAGGGTTTGATTGGGAAATATAACAATTAAATTCTTTGATTAACAAAATATATTGTGCAATTAACAATGAGACATCAAAAATACCATTTAGTGAGTGTACCATAATGAAGTTCAGAAAAAAAAATCATTTTGATTTATTTGCTGGGTTGTGAGTTGGATTCACACAGAGGGAGAATAAAAAGAAATTAGAACAAGTCTGAAGTTGTGCTTTCCTACGATTTTTTTTTTTTTTTTTTTTTTGGTAGCAAAGCCTATAGAGAAAAATAAATGGGAAAATAGAAAACACACTAGATGTTTATTTTTTTATAAAGTCACAATGAAAAATATAAACATAGAACTACATTAAAGCAATGAGATATAAGAAAAGCAAATTAAAAACAAAAACAAAAACATAATATTTTGTATACCTTCTTTATCCCAATCCTCCCCAACAGGTATTTTTGAGATTTATGCCTTTATTTCACATAAGATTTGTTTTTTTCAATATCTAAATATTATCAGATTTAACTACTATAACAGCAAAACTGAGATAAATAATACAGATTACTAAATAATAAACTAACTAAGGAATAAAACATTGTATTTAATAGATTTACATAGTTACTGGTTATTCAAATAATACAGATAGTACAACACAGGTTTTGTTTCTGACTTAGTTTCAATCACAAATTCATGTTAAAAGTCAAGTCTACCTGATTCTTTAATTCATCAGCAAATATTTGCACATGGACAAGTTATAGGACTAGTGACTTTGTCATGGTCCTTTTTGGTTTCCTCTTTTATGTACAATTTTCATATGACAAAGGGGAGAGCAAGTTTCAAAAACTATCTAGAGCACGTAGGTTTAGGACTATCACATACAAAGGACATTTCATAGGTTAAGAAAGAACTTATTTGGGAACTACTGAAATTCTGGAATGAGCTGAAGTCATTCAAAATGATACGGATTTTCAAAAATTAATTTTTTTCAACTTCAGCTTCCCATCCATTTTTATTTCCCTATCAGCAAACAAGATGTAAAGAAAAAGTATAGAGACTAGAGAAAGTTGATTTTTTCATTCACAGAAAATATATTCTTAGACTGGGCTTTTTAGTTGTTGTTTGATGAGTTGTTGGTTAAAGGTGAAATTAAGAATACCAAATGCCAAAGTATCAAATTAGGATGTAGTTTGCTTCATTCATATAAATATTTTCTTTTGAGAGAAAAAAATAAAGGAAGAGGAAGACAAGGAAAAAGGAATGGGGGACAAAAGAAACAGGGAGTGAGGAGAATTGGTTTACTTCTAGTCAGAAAATGATTCTATATATTTAAAAAAATATTGAAAATCAACTTTAATATTTGATATTATCAAGATTGGGTTGTAGAACTTCATAAAGGTGGTAAAACTTGTAAAAGAAAGGAAGAAAGAAGGAAAGGAAGGAAGGAAGGAAGGAAGGAAGGAAGGAAGGAAGGAAGGAAGGAAGGAAGGAAGGAAGGAAGGAAGGAAGGAAGGAAGGAAGGAAGGAAGGAAGGAAGGAAGGAAGGAAGGAAGGAAAAAAGGAAGGAAGGAAGGAAGGAAGGAAGGAAGGAAGGAAGGAAGGAAGGAAGGAAGAAAGAAAATTAAGCTCCAGTGCTTTCTTGATTAGATACCCAAATGAGCAAAGACTAAGTGCCGTTCAGCCTGGTTGATTTTCCACTCTTTATTAGCTTACATCAACAGTAATGTCCTTAGAGTTCTGAATCTTGTTTTCATTTGTTTGTGCCTCCCACGTGTGATGCTAATACATCCAGTAAGCTTAGCATGTGCAAATCATAAGAAAAGCCACAGCTCACAGCCTCCTAAAGTCTCTATTACTGATGTTTCAAGTGGCCAAGCAATAGAAAATAAATGGACCCTAGAGCCTAGGAGAAATGATTTAAATGATGAGGGAACTGCAAATGGATGTCAGCTCTGATGATTAAAGAATGGATGTGGACACAATTTCTAGATGTATAAGAAAGGTGTTAGAGTTGAAAATTATACTACTCAGTAGGAAGTCAATGTAATTATATTCAATGAAGAAACACAATCTCTATGTAGAAAATAATGATGAACCAAAATGTGCAGTGAACTCTGCAGGATGAGTTAAACGTATTAGTTCATTGTCATTCCATTTGCTTATTTCTAGAGTAGGCATTGAATATTCAGTGGAATGAAGAGGGAAAGTGGGGAAGTAAGATCAAAAATGAAGAAAAAAAAAGGAGGAATGGAGGGAGGAAGGGAAGAAAAGAAACTCTGAGCTCAATTTCTTATCTCACAGTCAAAGAAAGGCTCAAAAGCTCTTATTAGGATCTGTCAGGCAAAAAATTATATTTTAAATATCGTGTAACAAAGAGATTCTATATGAATTGCTGACATGAAATAAATTTGTATTTTACATCAATGAAAAATTATGCATTTATGTCACAACTTTATTATTTAAATATCTACATACTTATGAGCATGTGTTGAATGATCTTGTCCAAAGAACATATTGTGAGTTTTTGAATGTATGCACTTTTTTTAAATTAAAGCTTAATGGGGTGACAGGTGCTAGCGAAGTTACATAGATTTCAGGTACATAATTTTGTAATACATCATCTACATATCACATTGTGTGTTCATCACCCAGAGTCAGAGGGGGGTGGTAGATGAGGGTAGACATCAAATATATGGTGATGGAAAGTGCACTTTTTTTGAAAATTGAAAATTCTTTGTTTAGTGTGTAAGCACTTTGTGCAGAAGCAATGTTAAATAAAGTATTAGTTTCAGTGAATATTTTCAATCTCATAATTTAAAAGTTTTGCTAAAGTATTTACAGTACAAGATGGCAACTGTCTCTAGTAGTCATGTGTGGACCCTAATTTCTGGGATATGATAGATGCAACAATTCTTGAGCACAGAATTGTTATATTAGAACAGGAGATTATTTTTACTAAAATATTACTTGAATTCATGTTAGGTTTGAATTTGGTTTATATGCCTAAAATATACAGCACCAAATATAAACTCAAATCAAATTTTAGTTAAATACAACAAAATTATATTTGTTCAGTTAACACTGATTGAGTGACTATGTGTACTGATGCTCTAAGCCCTTGGAACATAGCAGAGAATCCCTGCCCTCACGGAACTCAGATTCTAGTGATAGGAGACAGACCATAAGCAATCATTGTAATAAGTGAGGAAACTATCTAGTACGCTGGAGGTAAGAAGTACCATGGGAAAATAACAGAGCAGGATAACCAATATCGAAGTTGCTGGGAATGGGGGGAGAGATGCAGTTTACATTTTAAAAACCATAGTGGTAAGTAGTCCAAGTACAGATATATTTTGAAGGCCAAGAAAATAGAATTTCCTGATAAACTGGACATCTATCTTGTAAGAGAGTCCTAAGTCAAGTATGGCCCCAAGGTCTTTGGCTGAGCAACTGAGAGGATAGGTTTATTGTCAGCTGAGATAAGGAAGACTGCTGATACTACCTAGGAACCAAATCCAATGAGCTTTTCCTAGTCACGATCATCGTTAACACTGTTTGGTACCACATTTGTCTTGAAATCGCCTCCTCCTGCAGTTGTGCTGACACCAGTTTCCTGAGGCTTTTGCTTCTGACTGGCTGCTCCATCTGTCTCCCTCACCAACACCTCTTCCTCTACCAGTTTTTACATATCCAAGTAGCTGCCAGGTTCTTTCTTCTGCCTTGTTACCAAATTTTCCACTCTTTCCAGGAAAATCACATCTACCACCATCTTTCCACCATCATTCTTTGATATCTATCGTATATGTCTCAGTTGTTTATGCTGTAAAGTCTTCTCTGACAAGATTATCACCGAATTGCTTCACACTCCCACCCCAAATACCTAATTTCAGTGCTAGGAATTTAGCAACTTAAAAGAATACACCCTCTTCCACCCAGCTTTTTCTCATCCCTTGGTAACAAAAATGTAGAAATGATAAAGCATACCAAAATATTTTATTGTCATGCTTGAATAAATAACAGAAGGCTCTATAGATGAAGAAAGGAATCACTGTGATGCCTGTGATAGTGAGAAAGTCAAGTGAACCACATTAGTAAGTTACATTTTCTGTTAATCAAATAATAGCTGATGAAGTTAGTAACTTTCCAATAATTTTCCAAGGCCAATTAAAAAATTTTTGCAAACAGTGCCTCCAATAAGGGGCTAATATCCAAAATATACAAGGAACTCATGAAACTCAACAACAAAAAAACAAACAACCCAATTGAAAAATGGGCAGATGACCTGAAGAGACATTTCTCCAAAGAGGACATACAAATGGCAAATAACATATGAAAAAATGCTCAATATCACTAATCATCAGAGAAATGCAAATAAAAACCACAATGAGATATCACCTCACACCAGTCAGAATGGCTATCATCAACAAGACAACTAGTAACAAGTGTTGGAGAGGCTGTGGAAAAAAAGGAACCTTCATACACTGTTGGTGGGAATGCAGACTGGTGCAGCCGTTACGGAAGGCAGTGTGGAGGTTCCTCAAAAAATTACGAATAGAATTGCCATATGACCCAGCAATCCCTCTCCTGGGTATCTACCCAAAAAAATCTGAAAACATTTATACATAAAGACAGGTGTGCTCCAATGTTCATTGCAGCTTTGTTTACGGTGGCCAAGACATGGAAACAACCAAAATGTCCTTCGATAGATGAATGGATGAAGAAGTTGTGGTATATATACACAATGGAATACTATTCAGCGGTAAACAAAGATGATATAGGAACATTTGTGACAACATGGATGGATCTTGAGAGTATAATGCTAAGCAAAATAAGTCGGACAGAAAAAGCAGAGAACCATATGATTTCACTGATATGTGGTATATAAACCAAAAACAACAAAAGAACAAAACAAACAAATGAGAAACAAAAACTCATAGACACAGACAATAGTTTAGTGGTTACCAGTGGGAGATGAGGGTAAGGGGGATCAAATATATGGTGATAGAAGGAGAACTGACTCTGGGTGGTGAACACACAATGGGATTTATAGATGATGTAATACAGAATTGTACACCTGAAATCTATGTAATTTTACTAACAATTGTCACCCCAATACATTTTTAAAAATTAAAAAAAACAGGGATATAGAGAGCCTTTCAGGAATGCAGCAATATCTTGTTTTACTGACTTGGATGGTGGTCAGATGTATGTTTGTTTTATAATTACTTGTTAAACTGTACATACATTCTATGTATGGTCATATGTTTTATTTCATAATTTAAAAAAGTAACAGATTTGCTTGCAGTATCGATATTTATTCTCTAGGGCTGCTGTAACAAAATGCCACAAACTGGGTGGCTTAAAACAATAGAAATTCATCTCTCACAGTTCTGAAGGCTAGAAGTTTAAAATCTACATGTCACCAGGGCCATGTTTTCTCTGAAGGCTCTAGGGAAAATCTATTCCATGGTTTTGCTTAGTTTCTGTTGTTGCCCACGATGCACGACATTCCTTGGCTGGTGGATGCATCCCTCCGATCTCTGCCTACAACATCACATGGCATTCTCCCTATATGACTCTTGTGTAGTTCTCCTCTTCTTATAAGGACACCAGTCATGTTGTATTAGAGCCCACCCTAATCTAGTAACCACATCGTCACTTGATTACATCTTCAAAGACTGTTTCAAATAAGGTCATATTCACAAGTACCAGAGGTTAGGACTTCAACATATCATGGGGCGGGCGTTAGGGGAACGGGGCATGGACACAATTCAACCCACAACAACATCTATCTCAGAAGCCTTGCTAATGATATTATTATTTAAATTACATGCAGGCCATTATTAATATATTAATATATTTATTCTTTTAGTAACTTTGTCAGTATTAATGGGAAAGACTGTATAGCATGCATGGCAATGTGTGTGAAAGAGAAAGAAAAAAAAAGTGAACTATCTGAAATTAAGTGCTATCATGAGTCAGGCCTGAGTTAAATTTGGCCACATCCATTTATCCCATTTATTAAATGTGCAGTAAATGAGATTCACATTGTAAAGCTGAGGCAATGAGGGTTATAGTAGAAGTCTGCCCTTCCTGTTCTTTTAGCATCTGCTTTTTTACTTCTCTGGATTCTTTAGCCTGTTTGTCTTGCTTTTTGTTGCCTTTGTAATCATTAGTTCTCAAACTTCCAATTAAAAGTTAAGTATAAATTTTTGTTTATTTTGCAGCAGCACTCTTAAATATTTATGAAGGATCTTAAGTCCGACTTGCTTTGAGAAAATACAGACTAATTAATAATTGATATGGCTCGTTTGCAGAAAATTAAAGTTTGGAAGCACGTGTTAAAAAATTAAATCATCTATAGCTAAGCCATCAGATGTTATTTATTTAAAATCTTGCAAAAAATGTAGTTGGCTTTTTTCTCCTGTCCAAGTCAACTAAAAACCAAATGATTCGTTTCAACCTCTAAGACTCTAAGACCTGAGGCTCGTCAAAAACTAGACAGAGAAAGAAATTTCAATTCGTATTCCATAATTTTTAAGAACGCTGCTTACTTACACAGAAATGTAAATAAGTAGGAAGGAAGATTCTGTATGTTCTGTAGTCTAATTGGCCCAATAGCAGGACCCATTTATAGTTTGAGTATTCATGGGTAATTATAGAAATCATATTGCTTATTAGCCATTTCGGCACAAAATAGCTTTAAAGAGTAATCGTATCTCTTACACACAGACATTCATTTATGTATGTAAAGTAAATACAATAATGAAAGACAATGATGAAAACATGTTGGGTTAAAAATGCTTTTCACCCTTGGACTTAGGTAATTCCAGCAACTGGTAAAGGAGCAACTCACACTTTGGCGCAAGATTTACAGAACTTGTAGTCTTGGCTGGAAGTACTATTTAGAGGGCAACCTTTCTATAAAAGTTCAGCAATTTTATTTCTGCCTGGAGAATGAAAGAAAGTCTTACCCAAACACTCTCAGACTATTCTAGAAGCAGAAGAGTGGAAAGCATAACCTCTACAAGTCCTTATCAAAGGCTCATTTTCTTATCTCACACTGGAAAAAATAAATCACAGGGCAAGTTCAATGAGCAGAAGACGAAACCACTGTTTTACCTTTAAGTTCCTACTTTCTGTCTAGTCTTTTTGAAGGTATCATTTTTAAAGATCATTTATTCATCTAACCAGATTTAGAGGCTCTTTTATTTCTTTACAATAAAATGCCCTACAACTTGATAGACCATCTTTTATAATTCTGGTTTACCCATCTCTGCCCTTTAAGGTCCCCTTAAAATAGCTGTCCTTCTAAGGAATGGTTAGTGTCATCAACTTGCAATGCACAAGGCAGTAATTTATATATTAATTGAAAGTATAAATCAGGAAAAATCTTTCCTGACTTCCCTCAAAACTGAAAATTTTAATATTTCTCATGCGGGCAGACTTTAAAGGCCATGTGTATTTCTAGAATATCTAAGGTGTCTTGAAATCTGAAATATTTTTTCCCAATTTATCCGAATTGACTGTTTTTCTAAATTCTTCATTTAATTCAAGCTCTGATATATCCAGTTGGTCCTATCAAAGTAGTCATATAAAAAGAAAGTTATGTGTCCATCACAGAATTGACTGGAAATCGTCTTTATGTGATTCCTACTATAGTTCAGGAAAACGTTCTGAGATTGAAGCAGTGATTTCTCAATAGTCTCATGAATGGAAGTGTCAACAAAACACCCTTATTTCACCTGGCTCCTATGAAGTGTCCCTTGGCCACTTGATGGAGGTCACAGAGCTTGTGCAGTCCATATAAAACTGATGTACCTGCACATCTCATTGCTTCTTACATTGCCAAGTGATTTTCTTTATTCAATTTAAGTAAAATAAGTTAATTAATCTATTCTTCCTTAAATGCCTAGTACCAGTCTCTTCAAATTAAATATATAGCCGGGGATCCTACTTTAGGATCCAAAATGTACTTACACATATTTTTGCCCACAGCCCAGTATGAAATGAAAAAATATTGTGCTACTGAATAGCTAGCCCCCTCCAGGTTGTTAAATTACAACAGTGTCTTCCAAGCATTATTATGTATTGGGCCCTCCTGGTATAATCTCTGCAACAATGTTATACAAAATCAATATTTTTTTTCTAGATTTAACCAGTGTATTCAAGGAAACACAAGAGAAATGCTTTCAAAGTTTCGAAAAGAATGGACTGGGATTGTTCATCTGGCTGTCAGTTACATTAGCAAACTCATTCTGCATCATGATTGATGTATGCAGTCTGTACATTAAAAGGTAATTGTTCAGTACTCCCATATTTAAACATATAAACTATTTCAATAGGAGTAATTTAGGTTAGAATTTAAAATAGTCTTCATTTTAAAGCTGTAGTGAATGTGGTGATGAATGGCGTATCCTCCTTCTTCTAGAAGAGCTGTCCTTAGCTGTCAGGACTTATTCCCCCAGCTTCTAGAAGAGCTGTCCTTAGCTGTCAGTGTTCTCCAGAAACTACCCTTTAGAAAGTGCCCTGGACTAAAGAGAGCTGACTCTCACAACTGCAAGCCTTCTTCCTGGGACAGCAGTAGCCAATGACTGGTGTAAATTATAAATATAATATATAGCATAAATCATATATAACTACACAGCATAAACTATTAGCATTGCATATAATATGTAGTAGTATACCTACCAGGGGTGCAAAAAAAATGTAGACACATGACTTGCATTCATCTTTTGTTATCAGTATATATTATTAATTTTAATAGTTTTTTCCTTTCTTAAAATGTGTATATATTTTTTGATGCCCTCTGTATATATTATATATTATGCATTACTGTAGTATATATAATATATATATATATATATATATATATATATATATTAGTATAGCATATATGTTCTACATACTATACTAACATAGAATATATATAATGCGTAATGTGTAATATGTAGTGTTCAATATGTGATATATATTAATATAGTATATAGAATAAAACTAAGTATACAGTATATAGAATTACTATAGTGTATAGAATATAGAATATAGAATATATAGAATAGAAAATATTATAGAGTACAGTGTCTGGAATATATAGTATAATATATAGTTTCCAGTATAAACTATTAGTATAGTCTATAGAATAATGTAAAGATCCAACACCGAGGCTGTGGAGAGGGGGGAACCCTCGTACACTGTTGGTGGGGGTGCAGACTGGTGCAGCCGTTGTGGAGGGCAGTATGGAGGTTCCTGGGAAGATTGCGAACAGGGTTGCCATGTGGCCCAGCGGTCCTTCTCCTGGGTGTCTACCCAAGGAGTCTGAAAACATTTATAGATGGGGACACGTGTGCTCCAATGTTCATTGCAGCTTTGTTTGCGGTGGCCAGGACATGGAGACAGCCGGGATGTCCTTCGATAGGTGAATGGATGCGGAGGTTGTGGTATATATACGCGGTGGAGTACTATTCGGTGGTGAGAAGGGATGATGTGGGAACATTTGTGGCGGCATGGATGGATCTTGAGAGTGTAGTGCTAAGCGAAGTGGGTCGAACAGAGGAAGCAGAGAGCCATGTGGTTTCGTTGATGTGTGGTGTATAAACCGGGAACAGCAGAAGAAGGCAAGCAGGTGAGAGGCAGAAACTCGTGGACACAGACAGTGGTTGCCCGAGGGTGGGAGGGTGGGGGGTGGGAGATGGGGGTAAGGGGGATCGAATGTGTGGTGCTGGAAGGAGGGCTGACTATGGGTGGTGAACACACAGTGGGATTTGTGGATGATGTGATGCAGAATTGTACACCTGAAATCTATGTAATTTTACTAACAATTCTCACCCCAATAAATTTAAAAAGTAAATTAAAAAAAAAGTAAAGATCCAACACCCTGAAGTATGAGATACCTGTGTTACTGAGTATTGATGCAGGCAGCATCACAGCTCCAACCTCTCTCTGTCCAAACCTGCTACCTTCCCCTCAACTCTGCTTCCTTGCTATCCCATCCCTTCACTCTCACTCCCAACTCATTTTCTCTTCCCTTTCCTCTCCCTTCTCTCTCTCCCTTTTCTTTTCTTCCCTCACTTTCATGGTTGTTGGTCTGGAGAGCAATCCCTAATGAAGTCCTGCATTGAACCTCAGTCTCAGAGTCAACTTCCCAGTAAACACAACTGCAACCAGTATTTAAGAAAGATGCAAATTTAACCCAAATGAGTTTCTAGGCTCCTTTCCTGGAAAAGATTTTTAAAAGAATAAAATAAGTGATTATCTTTCTGGGATCATTTAGATCTGAACCAGTCTAAAATTTTATAGATTAAATGATATTTATAATTAAATTGTGGAGTGTGATCAAATAGTTTTTAAAAATCAGGGTACACATAAGAAATATTCAACAAAAGAGAGTAAGTCAAATCCTATGAAAAACAAAAAGTGATTTTACCAGTGATCCATCTCTGTGTATTCCAACATTATTTCAGTTTTCCATTCACAGTTTTTTTTTTTTCACCTTGTTCATTTTTCTCACCTTGAAATGATACATATATTCATCCTCACCAAAATAAATCAAATATGCAGTCTATCTGTTCTGCACTTACCTGTATTATGTTCCCTTTTGAGAAATTAACTACAATGACTTTAATGAAGGCCTAAAAGCTCATCTTTATGCACCATTGTCAAAAGAACCACATATAGTATTGACAAGCACCAGCAACCCAAAAATGTGGGTGCTCACATTAACAAGAGGCCATCGGCATTACAGTGGCAAAAACACACCAAGTTCTGTCACTCTGCATTACCGATAGTCTCTTATCTGTGTTTAAAATAGCAAAGTATCACTTAGGACACTTTGAGGCTTTTGTTGTGTTTTTTTGAAGAGTTTTCAAACTTGTTTAACTTTCACATTATTCTTATTCACAAGCAGCTGGTTTGCATAAAACAATCCGGCCATCATTTCAGAATGGCTACCCATGTCTAAGATGATGGCATGTATCTAAGCTGAAAATGTGTGTGCTCCTTTACATTTTTGTATCCCTGTCTCATTACACAGTTAACGTTCTGTTTCCTCCTCTAATGTAACATAATATGCCAAGTAAGACTTGAGGAAAGAAATCATTTTTTATATTAGATAGCTATTTTCTATTTGAAAAGCTGATATCTATCTCTCCTTCCCTGAACACACCAAATAGCACCACAGCTTAAGCAACGTCTAGTGGCACTGGTTAATGAGTTGATGGCTGACTTTTTAAAAATCTGAGTAGTTTGACACCATCATATAAAAAATTATACAACATATGATGTTTTATAGCTTCCAGTTCACCTGGAAACACTGTTTTTCTTATGTATCTTCTTTTCCAGTTTTGTTTACATATTTTACCGCCTACATGGACTCCCACAAAATTATTGAGTTCCTTTTCACTTTCTTAATTAAGACAAACTACATAATTCCATAAATGACAATGGAGAAAAATACATTGCTAAGTTCTGTTCCTTCAAAGATAAAAAATGGGGCAAGAAAAAATGGGGACAGAAAAAGATGGGGCAAGACTATCTTTGCTTCCCATAGGTTCCAGTCTTAAAGGGAATGACCCAGTTGAATTTCTGGGTACAATAACATGATTTTCCCTCCCATAGCTTGTATCTCAAGCTTTAGATAAGGTTTTCATGAAGTTTTACAAAAATGAATGTTAAACGTTTATTATCTCTTCTAAAACTCTTAAAATTATATCAACTAATAACATTAAAGAAATCTCATATCAGAGGATCAAATTTTAAAGTATTGACATTGAATCCAATTCTCTACCATCATCCTCTATCATTTTTACTAGTGTTGTTTACATTGTCTCTATTATTAGCTCTGTGTTCATCTTCTGATTTATACCTTGTTGACTCTGAGTTAAAACAATGGAAATTTCCTATGGGGAAAATTTCTTGAAGTTTAAGGCTGAGTGTCCTTTTCTTATTTAAAGATAATAACATTAATGGAAAATAGCAGTGGTATTGAGAGGAAAAAAAGACATTTTTTTTTTTTAAGTCTGTCCTGACCTGTTTAATTTTTATAAAACATTGATGGTATCTCACATAGGATATAATTTTGAAATTGCCATTCCTTAATGAAAGATTAATCCAGCCTACCACCTGGTTTTGTATGGGCCACAAGTTAAAAATATCTCTTACATTTTTAATGGTTATCTTTTAAATGGCTGTATAAGTACCTACATAATGTCCTTGATTTTGCCCCTTGACCCACAAAGCCTAAAATATTTACTATATGTCCCTTTAAGAAAACATTTACCAGCTCCTGATCTAGAGGAAAGGATCACAGTGCCTGCATTATTAACTTGTAGTTTTCTATGAGGAGCGAGATCACTGGGGCCAGAAACATAAGTGGTATGGACGAGTGTAGGAAGGGCGCTTTCGAGAAGGGCTTAGGTTTATCTTTCTACCTTTTAAATTTTTTTATTCATTTTGTTATCTTCTAGTTGATAGTCCAGCATTCTGCTTTTCTCCATTTCTTCAATATGCTTTTTCTTCCTACAGAAGTATCGTATTTCTTGTAGATATAAATACAACAGAGATTTCACCTATTTGTGGACAAGTGCAAATTGTGATGTTATCATCTGCCCACCTTACAAACTCTAATAATGTTGTTACTGATGTTGACATAATTGAATAATGAATACACATAAACTAAATTGAAAATAAGTCAACAATATAAATAAGTTTTAGAGATGAGAAAGACTAGATTTTTCCCCTGGCTAATCATGGGATAGAGACATAGGTATAAATGTCATATGAACTGAAAACACGCTAAAAACTGACATGAGTTATCAATGTAAACAATGTGTTCACTTGATCAGATATCAGTTTTGTTAAAGATTTTATACTTTAACCTTGGAGTATTTTCACAGGGTTATTTTACTTAACAGTGTCAATAAATTTGTTACTGATACCCCAGACTTTGAATCTCAGGGAAGCTTCCTGAAATTGCAAATGTCATAAAAGAACAATTATTCTGTCTATAAAAATGACCTTTTCCCCGTTCCAATTGTATGACTCTATTGTAAATAAGCAATATTTTGCTACCTAAATAAGTAAACATCTTTCTAGAGCGTCAAGCATGCTATAGTCTACCTTTCTAAATTATTGCATAGCAATGAATTGATAATAGTGTTTCAAGATTGTTCAGCATCATGTTAGATATTTCACTTTAAGATACTGAACAAGTTACACATTCCTTGTCAGGCAAATCTGGCTGTCCAGGCTGTTCAAAATGAACATACACACACACACACACACACACACACACACACACACACACACATATGAATTCTAACTTGTGATTCTTTGGGGCTAGCAAACAAGAAGGGTGACATCTGAAAACTAACCTCAACCCTTTCATTTTAGAGAAGAAAGGAACTGAGATCTAGGGGGATAAAATGGAGCTCTGCAGGTCCTTCCAATACATAGCTTATCTGATATTTATTTCTAAAAGAGTAAACATGAGCTTCTAAATTTTTACATACTTGGAGGAGAATAAAATAGTATCTAATGCAATTAAAAACAGCTTTAGTAAATCATCTTACTAGTATCATAACATTTCTTTTTTTGGTACATCTTTCTTCTAGACTCAGTTTTTCATTTAGCACCAAAAGAGACTACATTGTAGCACTCAGAAAAGAAATTAAGGTTTTATTTTTAAAGAGTTTAAGTCTACAAGTGACTAAAGAGTCTTGGATACCAAAAATACCCTAAGTAAAGGGGGGAATTTTTCAGTTTAAACAGTAAGCAGTCACAAATGTGGCAGACTTTCTATTAGTCCAGACACCACCAAGAACAGTTGGAGAAGCTGCAGCTCTTTGCTGAGGAGCACAATACATATCGCAGGGAGAACGGAAGAGGGACTCTCTTTCTCCCATTGTACACACACACCTGCACACTCACACACTGAGACATTCTCACACACACAAATGTCACATATATACACATACTCAGAAACATACATACCTAGTCACACATACATTCAGACACACACACACACACACACACACACACATACACACACGAAAGTGATGAACTCTTACTGCCTAACCCCAATGATCTGCTAAAGAATTTGATTAAAACATTTACCACACACCTAAATATATAGCATTAGAGAAATTATAGGGTTTTCCATACCAAACACTTAATTTGTTCCTAAATTAAACAGGGAAATAAATGATCAGCCAGTTGACACATCTGACATTGATCTTGACCATGTGCATATTGAGAGAAACTTATAATCCTTCAGAGTTATAAATTACTATTTATATAAATTAATAATTTATATAAATTACCATCTATATCTCCATAGACTAACTCATTTACTAAAGGCATGACCACCTTGGGTACTGAATAGAACTGTGTATGTTGAGAAGATTTCCAATAGTGAAAGCAATAAACTGTATATTAAAAGCAAACTACCGTGTTTGAGCCTCTTCAGGAGTTATACCTGCCATAAGAGTCTACTCATTCAATATAGTTTTAGGGTTGGATATTCTTTCAAAATCTTTCAGATTTGGGGAAATTAATAGTATGAATTAAATAATATTGTACGCTCATCTCATTTCCCATGTAGAAATCAGTGAACTACCACACTTATTATAAGCTATCAAGTATTGAGTTCCTAATATGATCAGGTGATTTGATACTTGATTTAACATTCCTACAACAGGACCATCTGGCAGATACTGTACTAATAATCAGAGATAAGGTAACCTGCCCAAGGCTACATGGCAGGAAGTAGCAGATCTTACCTTGGCATCCAGTTCTGATAGGCTCTTAACCACTGCACAGCTCTGGCCTGGAGGCACACAGGTCTGTGTGAACAAAGTCACTCTCCTGGCGTTGCTGGGAAGGTGGTTGGCCAGTTCATGGGATCACCTGCAAACCACAGGAAATGCAGGGGCTCTTTCATCTTGTAGACAGTAGTTATTGATCCCGAATGCATATTAGAATCATGAGGAAGTTTTCAAGCAAGTGACTGGGCCTCATCCAGAACTAATTATCAGGAGGTCGGGCCTAAGCCTTGGTATTTTCTAAAAACTACTCAGGCGATTTTGGCACACAACCAGAGTTGAGAATCACTGTTTTGACCAGTGGTTCTTAAAATACAGCCCTCAGGTCAGCAGCAGCAGCATCACCTGGGTGCTTGCCAATGCTCTGGCCTCACCTTAGGCCCTCACCTCTGAGACCAAAGCCCGACAATCTGTGCTTGAACACATCCTCCCGTGATTCTAATGTGCTTTCAAGTTTGAGGACCCCTGGCTGTAAATCAAGGATTGTAGAGATATGCTTTCAAACTTTAACACGCATACAATTTAAATAAAGATCGTAATTCAGAAGGTCTGGGGGAAGCCTGAAATTTTGCATTTCTAACAAACTTCCTCCAGGTGATGCTGATGCCATCCACAGAGGACACGCGGAGTAAAGCTGGTCTCCAGCCTATTTTTCTTAATTTGCATCACCAATGCCAACTTCCCATTCAAGCCAATATTCTGGTGTTATAAACAAGACTCTTAGAAAGATCTCTTCCAGTAGTGATAGATCAGAGGATATGAACTTTTCACTATAGCACATAAGATGCAACAAATAAAAGGGAGCAACAGAAGGGTTCCAAAGTCTAGTTCTAGAGAAACTCAAACAAGTACCATGACTACTATGTGTCTACTTTTCTTCCTTTTTAAAAAGAGATCTTAGAATAGGTTATTTTAGTATTCTCAAGCTCAAAATACTCTATGTATGTAATTAACTCAGTGTTACTCTCCACTAAGAAGTCACTATCTTTCCATGCAATGCTTGAAACATGCCGTTGAGTGCAGGGACTGTGACTTTTAAATCTTCAAACCTCTACAGCGCTGGGATGGTGCTCAGCACATAGTAGGTTCTTTCAACTATCTGATGAAAGTGCTAGAAGCAAATCATAAACTACTTCTCAGAAGATGCTATAATTTTTCAGGGAATACTACATTTTCATTTTTTCTTTGTAGAGATATTTCTTTGCACTAATGAGAAAGACACATCCGCTTAAAAATCTTGTTTTAAGTAACCACAAAAAAGGCTTACACAAAGCATCTGACCTACTGCATCACTAATGACACAACCTCCTTGCGTTTATGCAATCAACAGTTAATGGGCACAAAATGCCAAAGGATTTAAAAGTACTACAAAGGACTTTTTCTCTTGGAAAAGCAGCATTTTAATTTTAAGCTACAATTTATAGCTATTAAAGATTGTCATTTTGTCCCTTTCCTTGTTGTGGTGGTTGAAAAGCAAAGTAGGCAAATTTTTTCAAATGGCAACAGCAAATAACCAGAGAAAATGAAATGTATTATATTAATTCATGAGGTTCACCATTTTTAGTGATACTTGCTTCAAACTTTCATCCTTTACTCTAAAACTGTGCAAGCAAGATAAATACCTCCTCTATGGGCTGGAAACCAAAGACAAACCTTGAGACCGAGAGAGAGTCAGCAGACTTGGGGAAATTGTGAAACCTGAGAGTCAAAGTTTATCAGAAAGCCACAATCATCAGAATTAGGCCAGGGAAGAGAGTGAGACTAAACTGGTTGGGTTGACAATAAACAAAACACTCAGGACGTTTTAACAGATGGAGTTGAGATCCTTAGAGAACATGGAGACCTGTCTTAAGAAGCAGATGGTTGATGAGAAAGTACAGTCTTGAAAACCAGATGCAAAATGAACACACCAAGGGAACAAAGACTACTGTAACCTATTCATTAGTGTTGCTCTGGAAAAAAAAAAAATCTGGGTAGAAAATGTAAAGTCCAAATGATTAAAATAATAATAATAATAATAATAATAATAATAATAATGCACTTCCTGTCCGTATAAAGAAGGTATTTCTTATTCAGTGAGACAATCCACAGATGTACAAAAATGCAAAAGAGGCGGAGAGGGATGAAAGATATTAAAGTAACAGAAGCAGAACACCAGCACCACCAGTTAAGACATATGACATTGGACTTTAGTGTAAACAAGCTGAACTCTGAATTACCCTTAAAGCCAGCATAAGTGCTATTGCTAAGCTGAGTGTTAGGGATACAATATCTAATAAAAACAGAGGCAGTGTCTGCTCATATGAGCTTATCATCCAGTATGGAAGATGCCTATAAAATAGTCACTCAAGCAAATGTAAATATAAAACTTCCTAGGAAAGGGAAGTGCAGTGGTGCTCTGAGAGTTTGTTAAGAAGGGGATTTGACCTAAAATAGATGGTGCAAGATGACATACTTGAGGAAATAATGAGTTTGCTGTGATCTGAACAAAAATTAGAAGTTGGCTGAGTGTCTGGTGGTGAGGATGGGGTGTTGAGGAAGAAAGGATGAGATTAACAAGCTCCAAGGGAGGGTTGTGTAGTGAGAGATAACACTGGAGCTGGAGGTAGGGGGGACCCAGGGAGACCTGAAAGGCCATGCTAACTATTCTGGTCTTTCTTCTAAAATTAATGAGAAACCATTTAGTTGTTTAAACAGGGGACTGGCTTGGGAAGTTACATGTTATAAAAAAGATCATTCTAGCAGCGGCTTAGTGCACAGTGCAGTGCAGCCCAGATTCTAAAGTAATACAGTGGAAAATTGGGGGGAGGCTTTTACAGTTCTCCAGGTGAGGATGATGACAGCTTGAACTAGGGTGGTGGCAATGAAAACGGGGAGACGTTGTTGGTTTGAGAGAGATTCAGAAAGTAAAATCAGCAGGAACTGGTGACAGATTAATTGGACAGAGCATACGAAAAAAGCAAGCCTTCAGGGATGATAGGTTCCCAGCTTGCTCGCCTTTGAAACAGCAAAACTAGAAAAAGATCTTATTTTGTTTTGTTTGCAATGGGAAGGTGATCATGGTAAAAAGTTCAGTTTGGGATTGGTAGAATTTAAAATGACTTTAGGGTGTCCACATGGAGATACCATATAGGCAACTGAACATACCAGTCTGGAGCATAGGGGAGAACTCTGGGCTGAAGATAAAAAATAGACAAGGCATCTACTGCTCGGAGATGGTAATTGAAGCCATGGGCCTGAGTGAGATTGCCTAGGAAGAGTGGATAAAGTGAGAAAAGAGAGTTTAGGATGAGATTTGAATAAGTCTAGTGGAGAGGGATAAATCTGCCATGCCTTCCTCGCTCTGACCAGACATTACCCTAATCAAAAAAGATGCTATCAGCAAAATAGAAAACAACAAATAAACAAACAGGCAGAATACACTAATATAATTTCAAAAGTCAAGGCAACATATTAAGAGCAAGAAAGCTTACAGAGGCTTCAGATTTAAGTAAACTACGTAAAAAATTTAAATAATAAAAAATATATGTTAAGGTCTGATTATCATCTTACCAAAAGATGTTTTTATTTACCAACCAAAGTATTTGTCTCATGCTGTTGAAACCATATTCCTTTCTGAGCATTTAAAATGAGATTTGCTTTAGCATTTGGGGAAATTAAGTGAATTGTCCCCACCCTCACCAGGTGTTAACAGTGGTGCTGAACCTGAAAATGGTAGCTATGAAGCTCAGGCATAAAGTTCAGACTTCCAGCACACCCTGGGAAAGAGAGATGGCTCCAGACTTTAGCAAGAATGTTTGGTTTCCAGAGAGGAAAGAGAATTCACAATGAAACAGAACAAGAGAAGAGTATCTCTTCTCTGAGCAGGCCATATGCATTTATGTACCGATCTCCTAACAAGCTCCTTCTTTGGTGACAATCAGAAAATATTGATTCTAAAGGGAACATCGGGATGTTGTTTGCGAATCACTAACCAAGAAGCTTAACCGGGAAGTACAAAGGTGAGTTTAGGAAGGTATATCTAGGAAGAAAGTAATGCACTTCTATCTTCCTTTCTATAGTTCATTTTTAATGGTTGATTACACATTTTTATAGAGCAAAAATAGCACACGTACTAGAAGTGCATAATCACACTAAAAAATGAGTATCTGTATACTCATTTTTTCGCATCTGAGTTTATGCAAGCATTAACATTTTTTTTTTCCATTTTAAAAACGAAAACTGTTAAGGGAGCCATACTTGTATGCAGTGAGGCAGACAAACACACTGAAGAATTAGTGAAATACTCCCAGGCGGTATCTTCATCATAAGAAAGAAATATTCTCCCAAAGCTCTTGTGAGATTTTTAAATCCTGTGTTTGAGTGATTTTTTTTTTAAATGTCTACAATTTTAAATTGTTTTGAGAAATATTTTTGTTCTCTGGAGAGAACTAATGAAAACATAACTGACAATACATGCACCACCTTTTTCAATATCTTTATAATCTTTATTTTAAATTCTCCTTTCCATGTTTCCTTTCAAAAAATGTTTTTCTGCTGACATTATTATTCTATTATGAATTTTATTTTTCTTATTTTAGTTTTGTTTAACCTTACAGATTTAAATACCTAGACACACTTCAAATATAAGGACGGGAAAAAAAAAAAAAAATCCCTGATGTGATGTCAACGTGCCACCTGAATGGTATTTATACTTTGTAGTTAGAAATGTTACAATGAAATTGTCTCTGCTTGTGATCTCATATTATGGAGAGTTCTGATGGTCTGACAACTCCTGACATTATGATATACTCCTGTTACATGGTTAAATCAGACAGTCAGAGCAGAGTTCTCAGCAGAGCATAAGGAAAGATTTATAGACATGGCAAAAGAACACTTTGCCTGTTCCCTTCTTTAAATAATTACGACTTTCCATGAATCTCTTTCTAAATCAACTGCAGAATGACAAATATCTGGGCAAAGAAAAGGCCACAAAAATATCACTTACAGTAAGCACTGTTGAGGTTTTAGAAGCACAGTATTGAATTCTCTGCTGTTCGTTCTGCATATGATTCATTATGTGGGATACTCCCCACCTCGCCACACACCATATATTTCTCCTATTACCTTTCAAAAAGGACTTTTAAAGCTCCCTCTTTCTGTCACATTCTTTCTTTCTCAATACAAAAACTAAAAAAGAAAATATTTCAGTGTATTTTGAATTGAACAAGTTGAGGGGATAGGATACAATATTTATCTAATTGATTACATAGTGTGAGTACTCTGGAAGGACTTTCCAGGATTTGGGGGGGGGGGGGGATTATAGGTATGTTTGGGATATCTTTTTTAATTGAATCATAGGTTTATATAAAGTAAAATGTTGAAACACTGAATTTTTTAAAATGCCAAATCTGTTCAGAGAAGTAAAAGAGAAGTAATATTTATGGAGTATCTATTCTGCGAAGACCTTCCCATATTGTATCTGTCAATCTTTACAACAGCTCCTGGAAGGAAGTGATATCATCCCCACTTTACAGATAAGCACACTTAGTTTCAGAAAAGTTACATATCCAAGACCAAACAGCTACTAATAACAAGCCCAGAATCTAAAGCTTTGCCTGGCTCCCAATTCCATGATTTTTCTCAAGACCCAACTATCGTCTACTATCAACTATCAAAACAATGCATACAAAAAATAAATAAATAAACAAACAAAATGAAAACAAAAATATTCTAGCTCTCTGGTTTGCTATTATAATCTAAATGTATAGTGGAGGAAAAAATGATGAGTGCTTTCTGATTTCACATTTTATGTAATTCCATATATTTGAAGAGTCTGACAATAAAATGCTTAAAGGATATAAATCATAAATTTGCACATTTGCAAAGCTCTGAGCTAATCATATTACCTGCATTATATCATGTAAAGAATAGTTCAATAGTTAAAAAGAAAAATAATAGTTAATATTAATCCTAACAATAACACAAGTCAATATCATTGTTATCTCCATTTTAATGATGAGGAAATGGAGGCTAGAGATTAAAAGGCTTATCCAGGATAACACCACTTGTAAGTGGCAGACCTAGACCTAAACCTATGATTTCTATGATTATATGATGCTAAAGAGCTCCTAGCCACTATGTTAAATTGCCTCCCTTAATTACGTAATTACTATAGAACTAAACTATAACAAGCTACTGATTACTTTTATATTTCTCTATATTTTAAAGCAATATTGTGCAAAAACTTTATGATTCTTATTTTTATTCACCAAAATAATATATAAATACTGTAAAAAAATGTATAAAGCCAATACAGAAGTTAACTTTGAAAAATTACATATGGATCTAACCTGTTGCAGTCCTCCTTAACCCGAGCTTCTTTCCTAAAAGTAACTATTGTAATGTTAACAAGCATATATACTTCCAGAGATGTTTAATATACGTTATATGCATATGCATATTATGTGTATATTATACAAATATAATTTTGTCATATTAGACTCTATTTTTTTCTTGACTTAGTAACCTGTCTTAGAGCTCTTTCAAATTGGGACATTTAACTTTGATGCTCACATTCTTTACTCCTGAATAGTTTACAGTGAAATAGATGTGCCACATTTTAGTTTTTCATTCCACAATTGATGGACATCATGGTATTGTATGTGTTCTTCAACTTTTCTCAAAAGCTCCCATCATGTGCTCTACCCAGGTACTTATTGGATATCTCTAGGTGTCCAGCAGTAGATTCAACTTCCCCATGTTCAAATGAAATTTATCACCTCCCTCCACATTGCTAATCTCTATATGTTCTGGGTCAGTGCCACTCAGAGCATGAGCCAAGAACCACTGATAGCCTGGAATTATTCGGACTGGTCCATGCAGTAAGTACAGAAACTACAAGTAAACATTAGGAAACTTTCATAGCAATTTGACAATGCTGCAACACCTAACTGCATGAGCATGCTTCTAGTATTTTTTAATTGTCACTTACAAAAGAATACAATGAATGAGAAAAAAATTTTTTTTTGAAAGCTGATCTTTTATCACGGATAGTCTGAGAAACACTGTTATAATTCAGTGAAAGGCACTACTATTCAACCTGTCACCTAAGACAGCAATGTAAATGTCATCTTTCATATCTCTCTAACCAACAATACATGGACAGATAAGCAGAAGGAAAACCAGGAGAATGTTTCTAAAGCAAAGGAATTGTTATTTAACTTTTGTGTTTACTGACCTTTCTCATTAGGATTAAAACATGCTGATTTTCTCTAACCTCATAAATACCCTCTCTCAATCCCACATGACCCTTCAACTATTACCCTATCTCTTTCTTCTCCTTCATAACAATTCTTTTGTTAAAGAGTTTTTGGGAACACCCCGATCTCTTTCATGATCCCCATCTGTTTTGATAACCCACTGTAGTGTGATTTTCCCCAGATCCTCTACTGAAAATCTTAACAAAGTAACCAGTGATAGCCTTATTTATAAACCCACCTTTGAGAGCATATCTTCCTTGACCTCCGTGCAACATTCAGCAACATTGGTCAGCCTCTCCTTCTTGATACTCAGGCTGGCCAAATGTTTCTATTTCAAATCTGTGAAGTAAGATGTGAAATCATCTGTCTATAGGTATAGAAGACCTGAAATTGCCCTTGGAAATTAAGAGAGGGCAGTGTCTATTGAAAATAGAAGACAGCCAGGCAGTGTTGAGGGCCCTGGGTCAGCCTGGAAACCATCAAGGGGGAGTAGCACTAACTGCTTCTTCTTGCTGTTTTCTCCAGTGAATGCCATCCTGGGGTAGGCACAGAGAAAGTAGATGGTTGAATTGACCCAGAGTTAGTCATTTTTAAGTTTTTGGTGGTGGTTAAATACCACTAAAGTGGATAAGAACCTCTACAGAAAACATGTTGGAGAAGCAAGAAGGACCAAGGATAAAAATTCAGACAACATTAATATTTAAAGATCTGTCTGAAAAGGTGTTTCCTGATGATGCTGTGGAAAAGTAGTAGCCAGATAAGGGGAAACAAGAAAAAGTAGGGCCTAAACATTAGAGAGAATTTTAAAAAGTAGATATCATCAATAGTAGCAACTGTAAAAAAAATTATGCAGGATGAGGCAAGAAAATACATGATTGGATGTGAAAATTAATGTCATGATTGATTCTATCAAGGGGAGTTTCAGAAGCACCCTGGGAAGTCCAAGCAGCTACCACTGTTGCTGAATCAGACATTAAACACTGCTCCATGCACCACTGGGGCTCATTCTCACGGACATAGTATTCCCAAAGCCATAAAATATATGACAACAATTAGTGGGCAGAAGCAAATCTCCCTGGAAAAATCCTTCTACGCACATTGCCATCCCAAAGGCCTTGACCTAAAAGTGCTATTTGTCATCATCTACTCTACTGCATTAACCACCCAGGCCCCTCTGTGGAAGCCACTCAATAAAGACAAAGCTTTCCTTACTTTGATAAAGAGAAAGAACAGAGTAAAAGGCTGATATCTCCTACTTAGTACCACTCCCAAGCTCTGTCTGAATTGACCTCTCTGCTCTCATGCCTGATTTTTCATTATGATTTTTCTTCTCTCTCTTCTCCAAGACTCATTCTTCCTGCCTAAAAAAGTAAAATGGAGCATTATACCAAAACCTTCTAAATCAACATGAAAGTTATGGTTAATAAAGACTAATCTTCTTTAGCTCTTCCTCTCATTTTACATTTATATTTCTCATTTCAGAGGATATCCTAAGAGTCCTTCATGTTTCAGCACGTGTCCTATGTGTCCCAGGCAATTCTTCCCACTAGCAAAGCACTAGTAATGGAGGGTACACAAATTTCTCACCATTAAACTTGAGGGATAAGAGTATGGGAATTCGGAACTTCTAGATGTGTTCAAAGCCCAAGAGAAGTCTAAAACCTACCCCCTCAATGTCAAGTATCATTCAGTAAAGAGGAAAAATCTCCTGCTCTCTCGGAAAGCACCAAGCGACAAATGTGTTCTGAATGCCATGATGTTATAGCTAGGACACGAGAAACTATTCCACTGGAAGCACTGCCTGCTCTTTTTTGACTTAGCCCTATGGCACACACAATGCTCAGTGTCCTACGATGTCCATTTTCCAGTTGTCGTTCGAGGATATAATAAGAATGGCTACACATCCTTCTAGCTACCATGCCATTAGATAAGACCATGATTCTTGTTCTGGCCAATGAAATGTGAGCAGAGCCATGGGGGTCAGAGATGGGCCCCCTGCCATGGTGAAGGTGGGGTTCTTGTATAAAGAAAGCAGATACAACGGATTCAAGCATCTGGGTTTGCTGAGGCATCACAGTCATCATTAAATATCTCCCAAATTGTAATCAGGCTTTTCATTTGTAACACACAAACTTTTGTTGTTTAAGCCGCAAGATTAAGGGTTTAATTTTTCACCCCACCACATCATCTTTCCTATCTTCATTAATACACATCATACAATTATAAAGGGTATATAAAAACCTATAAAGGGTAATTTTCCCAATTTCTTCTTTTCATAGATGAAACTGAAGCCCAATGATTCTATGCGACATGTCCAAAATCATGAAATGAGTGGTACAGAGGAGTCTAGAATTTGGGTCTCCTGACATTTGTTCCACTACTCTATTGTTTGTAACAAAGATTATAATCTAAGACAGTGGAACAATAATGATAAATAATTAATAGTTTGCTTTTATTGATCTTTTAGAAAAAATAGACACATTTATAAACATGTACACAATACATATTCTCAAACATGTGTATGCATAAATGCAGAAGTATATAAGTGACTACTACAGATATGAAGACCAACTTCTTCATGACTTTGTAGTGTTTTTATATGACATGTGTATACTTGGTGCTACTCATCTTGATAAAGACTTGTGGGGTCATATTGTTATTTTAATTAGAATATGTCTTAAATATTATATGTTAGTTAGTTTTCCTGTTGTTATTGGTAAATGGGGAAACTGAAGCCCAGGAAATAAAATTATTCCAAGTTCATGCTGTCAGTTGGTGACAGAAACAAAGCAGGAATTATACCCCTTCCCATCCCACCAGATTCTTTGTGCTGTGTTTAAAATTTTCACCCTGTCTTTCAAGTTGAGGAAATAATCAAAAGTTAAAGTGATGTGGTTAAGTATGAGAAGGGAAAGAACAAGTATCTTCTACAAAAGTGATAGGACAAGGAACATATGCAGAATTGAACAGATGGAGCATTAGCGGATGGGATAAGGAGATTAGCTTGATAAGAAATGAGTAGATAACTATGATGGTTAAGACCCGTCAAATAAGCTAGTCTTTAAGTATTCATGAGTTCATATGACCTGGGAGGGTTATTTCTAAGAGGAGAATAAGTTGGTCATCCTCAGGAATTCTTTATTGCTAATATCTGCTAGGAATTAGGAACAAAACAAAATCATGTGAAGGGAAGTGCTGTCCATTACATAAGCTGGGTAATCTCTTGAACTCCTCAGGGGAAAGGTGTGATGAAAATAATGTCATTCTAACTAATGTTTTCCCTTGTGGTTTAGTAAGTCATTATGATAAATAATTTCCCAACTTTTGTGCCCACATGGTGTCTCTGAACAAGGTTTTCCTTTTTCCTGTGCTGTAATCTGCTTGTTACGTACTAATGTCCTGGGTTCAAATGGCCCTCTGTTCTGAACTTCGACTCAAGTCTGTAAGTGAGGTCCTTAGGTATATATATATATATATATATATATATATATATATATATACACATATATGTATATATATATACATATATGTGTGTATATATACACACATACATATATATACGTATATACGTATACATATACATATATATACATATATACATATATATACGTATATATACGTATATATACGTATATATACATATATATATATATATATATATATATATATATATATATATATATATATCCAACAACCATCTTCCATGATAGGGGCTGAATATAAAAGGAGAAAAATCTATGATTCCACCCGCAGTGACCCAACCCACAGAGCTCCCAATTTCTCTCTGCTAATTTGCTTGAATTTTATCTTCACTGGTCACCCAGCAGAGGCTTTTTAAAAAGTGTTACTATGTGCAGCTGAAAGCAAATGGGGATCTCAGGGACCATATAATTACTCAGACAGTACCGATTTACTTCTATCTGAAGAACTGCCTATTTGTCTTCTGAGAAAAATCACCTCCGCATTAAAGTATCACAAGAAGGTTGAAAAGGAGACAACACTGATAATCCCTCTGCTGACAATATTATGCATATAGCGTTGCCTCTTACCAGTTAGCAATAATCATATCCTCCTCGATGCCTCCAGAGTACTTTGAACATATGTTCATTACACACTATTTCATTTTGATTTTTTAGGATTCATTTGTCTAAATTCATCCCATTAAACTATAAGATGTTTTAAGGTAAGGGATTGTTTTGTATATATCTATATCCCCAACACCGACACCAAAGTTAAAGTTCAAATTTTGTTTGTTTCAATAAGTAAATGAATGAATTGTTATGGAAGCTTTGACAGTAGGGGAACAGATCTCACAAATGTAAATAAATTGCATGCTTAGAACGTAAAAAAGCCACAATTAAAGCTGAGTCTGACTTTGCTAATCATCAATTTTCTGTCTGTCCATCTTTCAAGGGAATCAGGATCTCAATCAGCCTTCCTCCTAGGAGGAATACTTTTCTAGATGCCTGGAAATACCCATTCCTGACTTGGGAAATAAGAAGTAAAAACTAAACCATGTGTAGAAATCATAAACCAGAGCAGGACCCAGGAAGATGGTAGCTGATAAACTGCAACAATGAGGGAGAAAATGCCCTCTCCAACTAACTGAGCCACTTTTGGCTGACCATATATTCAGCAGGTGGAAACATAAGTAAAGAGAGAAAGGAAGGGATCATTCTGGAGTATAGGATTTGCCTAAATCCTGAGCAGAGAGTAAATAGAGAGGCATTGGAAGTAAAAATCAGGAAGCCTGATCAACCCTGACAACAGTATCCAATGGGACTCGCTCTAGGTTAAGTGTCAATGAGAAACCTGGGAGTCCCCTCAGGTTCTATGTGTAAGACTTCCAGATTCAGCAAGACTTCCCCACTCTCCATTTCCTCATCCTCAAGCTGAGTATCATCATAGCACATACTTATTCCCATGAACAGTTAACAGTGTTTGTAATACGGCTTAAAAACCCTCAGATGAAAGTGACTTTCTAAACACAAAGCTGTGGTGATATTTCTAACTTCCTCATGCTTCCTGTATCTTGTAGTGTTTCTTAAAACTCAGTTCTATGGATTGACCTTGCCTAGCTTTATTATATTTTAGATAAGCCCATCTATTAATAATTGACTCATTTCTCATTTACATTATGTTATGCTTGTTTTCTTAAGGAAGTAAGATTATTGATTTTAATTCCTATATCATGAAGCAAATTATTTCTGACCTCTGTATGTACAGAAAATATGCACTTACTAAGCAGCAACTCTTGCTAGTCATAAAATACCCTGCTGAATCATGAATATTAAAGCAAAAAACTTTTCATCTTGAGGACAAGAGTGTATACTTGCATGGAAAAAGAAGAGCCTATTTTATTTTAAGTAAAAAGAAAAAATAATTGATTATGTAGGAATTGAAGAAAATGTCAAGGGGAATATAAGGGCTTACTATAAAAAAAAATGTTAATGCCATAATTGTAATGCTACAGAGAAAAGATATTCAGAGTTGTATTATTCCATTCTAACTAAAAGCACTTTATTTTCCGAAGAAAGTGAGTTGCTTCTTTAGTGATCACTAATTATGACCTAACCTTTCCAGAATATTAGGAGATCATAACTATGGAATGATTCTTCACACACACATACAACACACGTACACACACACACAAAGTAACAAATATATGATATAATCAAAATGTCTTAAAAACTAATTTTGTTTCCAGTTCACTATATAATTATCTTTTAAGACTATATATATATATATATATATATATATATATATATATATAGTCTTAAAAGGTAATTGTATAGTCTTAAACATATATATATATATATATATAGTCTTAAAAGGTAATTGTATAGTCTTAAACATATATATATATATATATATATATATATATATATATATATATATTCTCTTTCCTTCCAAAATCAAGATTTTTCTAAAGTTTGTGAATTGATACCCTCAAAATGTGTGCTAAATGTGGAAGGAAGTATGGATGTGCCATTGGGAAAAAGGAAGAAGGATATAGTGGGAGGAGGGGAAAGCTTTCTCTCCTAGGGGCTTTGTGAAGGTAGAAGTTAAAGGGGGATTAATAACAGGGTTGATTTTTCATAGAGTCCAAACTCTGCATTTCTTTGACTCTGTTCATGTTATGATGGCACAAGCCAAAGCAGAGTCAAAGTTGTAGCATTCAGACATGCATTGTTTCCAAAGTAGAGTCTCCTCTTCTGCTTCCTTTAATGTCACAGTGCCCACTAACCTCCACTTTCTACATTCACCTCTCCTTCTAGTCTATCCCAATCGAGGTACCAGGTTGCTTATATATGATCATGTTTCCAGTTGTTTTCTTGTCTCTCCAATAGCACTATAAACTCCATGAGGAAGCACGTGGTGTCACTTTTCATGCATAAAAATATCTAGCACTATGTTTGCCTCTTTATATCCCCAGCTTCTATACAGTGCCAGGTACATATCAAGTTTTAGAGAAGTTCATATTTATATTAACTATATTTGATATACTTAATATATATATTAACTATGAATAGTTAATCCAAAATACATCTGTAGAATAATTTATATTGTTTACCTAATATTTAATGGTATTTGCATTTCAATAAGCAGATAGTTAAAAATACAATTTTGCTCTTGATTTCCTTTAATGTTATTACAATTGAGCTATATAGGGGAAAGTAATCTATTTCATTCAGTTTTCCACTAAAAAATCACACAAATCATCAGGGATCATCTAAACTTCTGGGACAGGTGTGTATTTATGTGGTATCCCTCCTGCTCCAATTAAAAACAACAAACACTACTAAGCAACTGTAAAGTACAAGTGAACATCAGAATATCAGGATTTCTTGGCATAATTCTTTCATGTACAGTTTTACACATTCATTCATTTGGTCATTATGGTGATTTTCATGGTAGTTTATTGTTTTTATCATGATTTAGATCTTAGTTAGTTGTGCCATATAGTCATTAAATTCTTGTTTCCTTAAAAAAAATGAGATAAGGCATCAGTGAAAGTACTTCTAAACATTATTATAGCTATTCTAATAAAAATATTTCATAGGTATATAAGGAAAAAATCAATAGAAAGTTAAAATAAGACATGCCATTAATATTTAGATACAACAAATTGCATTTTCTCAATATCAAAACACTTGGCAAGATTGCTCAATTTATATTATCAATATTATTTTTTTTTATTTTCTAGCAGTGAAACTACACAGAGAATTATGTCATAATCTATCAAGCAAGATAAGGAAATATGTTAAGAGTGGTCTGTGAAGGAAAATTTTTATGTGCTTGTGATCTACCTCCATTTAGAATATTGTATATAATAGATATCAACTAACTGTAAATGGTTGTCTGGTAATAATAATTACATTTTGGGGCCACACTTTATCAAGTTGATTCTATATATAAGGATTTTACTACCCAACTGACAATGCTATAATAGTCTCTTCTCTCTTAACTAATGACAGTCTATTAAATACCATGATCAAACTTCAACATTTCTTGAAATTAGGTTAAAGACTTCTTTAAAAATTTACATTTTACATGGAGCTATAATTTTAGTGATATAGTTCGCTCTTGAGACAGAAGGAAATCAAGGAGTAATTTTTAGTAGTCGTGTTTGCTTTCAGTCCATCAAGTTGTCCAGATAACGATAACACTGACGTGAAGAAGTAAATTTCCCTGTGACTCCTGTAATCTCTAATATCTCATTTCACCTGTATATTTATATAGGTTCTATCTTCCCATGCAGGGTCAAAGTTGACATGCAGCAGCCTCTCTCCTGTCCCTTGCATTAAATTCACAGCACACGCCTCCACCAGCGTTTGTGCAATTAAATTTGCTATTCTTGACACTTAAGCAGAAACCATTGAAAATGTACCGGTAACTGTTGTGTGGATGAAAAAGACCCATTTGTCACCATCAATTAGGCCAATTCCACCATGACAAATTAACAGAAATGGAGTATTTTCCATGTTTCCAGTGTGAATCCCCTTAAAACTCATGGTGCGAGTGCTGAGACAGGGTGCTCTGTGAGGAAATGGCATGCATAATGCAGGAATACTTAACAGCACTTTGCAGTCTGGAGCCCGAATGGCCTGATCTGACTCATCTCCATGTCAAACTTGTTTGACATTTGGCTAATGTGTAATTCTGTTTTGACATGAATCATTGAAACTTAAACATGTTAAACTAAATATTTGAACTCTACATAAAACCTATACTAAAAATCTAAAGTGTACATCTGAAGCCTTTTAAGAAGCACCTTAGTTAAACATAAAATAATTATACATAATAGTCTCAAAGGCTCCTGACTTTTCTCTTTTGAAGGGGTAGACTATCCTGGGGATATTGATGTTTTGCTCTCAACGAAAGGAAAATTATTTCAGTACAAACTTGTCTCCTCAGGATAAGGTGATATGAAAGCTCAACACTTACCAGGTAAACTAGAAATTCTGCTCATCAGTGACAGAGGATTTGGGTTCCATAAACACCAGAGAACAATCTCTGCATTATCTGGTGAATACTACCTTTCCTTTTAGGTTATTTAAAATGGAATAGAGAGGTAGAAAACATAAAAGATAAGGTACTGAGGTTTTTTTTAAAGGTTTTAAAAATAATAATAATTAAACATAGTTTTTCAGATATTACCAACATCTGACATTGATGACCTGGAGAGTAGTTACAATATTAAACACTAGGTTTGATGTACATAGCTGACCACTGGATAGTAGAGGATAGAAACTAACTCAGAGTGGAGAGTTTCTGGGTATAGCGGAGACATCTTCCAATCTATCCCAACAAATCCTTCACCCACAACAATGATTTAGAAACTTCCAAACATTATAAAGGACCACACCTTACTTTCTGCATTTTAGAAAAGCGTATTGTGGATACTGTTGGAGCCTCAGTGTACTGAGATCAAAAGGTATCCCTATACGAGGGGTAGTAGGTTGGGAGAGGGGGTGTTATCACTTTGTGAGGGGTATAAATTATAAATGTCTAACTATTACAGTGTTTTGTACACATGAAACTAATAAATAATAATAATAATAATTAATAATAATAATAATAATAATAATACAAAGGTATCTCTATAACCTGACCCCAACTTACTTCTCCTTCTAATGGGTTTCCTGGAACTGCCTCTATATTTTTAAAATTTTATGTTTTACTTTTATTAAATTTATTGGGGTGACGTTGGTTAATAAAATTATGTAGGTTTCAAGTGTACAATTCTACAATACCGATGACTGAACAAAGAAGATGTGGTACATATCTACAACGGAACTGTCTCTTGACTCAAATTTGGAAACAGTAAAAAGGTATTTTTTTCATAACGAACTATGACCAAATGTTGAAAACGCTCACCTTACCAAATAAAGCTAAGTGAAACATAAAAGGTGATGTTAGCATTTTATAAAGACAATAGAACCCAGTCCTAAAATACTACTTCAAGTTGTAATAAAATGAAATGTTCTGAGTCTTTGAGTAATGCATCAATATAGGAAATACAGGAATACTTGAATTTCTAATTTTGTACTAGCAACAAAAAGAGATAAGAGTAACCTGCAATAATGTTACCAAATGCAGAGCCATGGCCCTGCCACCCACGGTTAAAGCAATGGGCTCAGCCAGTGGAATGGTGTGAAAGGGTGAAACCCTTCTTCCATGACAGCTGTTTGATTCCCTCCAGCAGAATGGATTTTTTTTTTAAATTCCCTTTTGCACTAAATTGACCTTTTCCATGAATAGGTCAGCCAGGTGCAAGCTACCAGATGTGACTTTCCCTGGTTTCTAAGCCTCAGGAGGCCATTTATCTCTTCTAGAAAATAGAGCTCAACACTAGCAAGAAGTGTGGTGGAGTAGCATTTTATTAGGGCATGTGGATTTGAAAAAATCATATGTTCTCCAACAGGAAAAGCACTCCAAATGGGTTGTTTGTTTTCATATATTATGATTATGTCATAAAGCAAACAGTGTTGGAAGTAGTATGGAGATGCCATTTCTGATAGAGTAAGTTATCTTATACTCCTATAAAATGCCCTTTTCACCCTCTTTACTTTGAATACATTTTTAATGGTTTAAGGACATGTTGAATGGCTTACGGAAAGGCTTCAAGAAACTTAAAAAAAACGGTTGAAAACGCTCAAATATTTAGTTGGGTTTTACTGAAGGACCTCAAACTGCTAAAAGAACACTCTTCTGCTCTCAGTACATCCCTTGGGTTGCCCTCCACACCCAAGCTCAGACCCCATCTCATGCTTTGTGGCTCTTTTCCTAACAAATAGCACATGCTGTCCCCCCTCCCTAAACATGGGCTTGAGGGTTTCCTATTCCCATCTTTCCATGCCTCTACCCCTGAAGCTCACTGGATCACTAACTTCATCTGATAAACTAATCTCAGCTAATATGTCAAAGGCCTTCTTAGAGATAACATGTATTTAACTTTCCCTAACATGATTTTTCTTATCTAACTCAGTAGTATCCAAATCTGGAAAGCTCCTTAAAAGAAGTTCAAGAATCTGCCTTCTTGAATTCAATCCAGATTATTATTCTGCAAGTCTGAGGGGAACTCAGGGATCCCCAAATAATTATATAGGGCAGCCAAGTTTGGGAACCATTTGGTCAACTCACTAACGGCTATTGTGGGAAAATTTAGATCACAGGAACTAGTGGGACACTATCTCTTGGCAAGGAAAAATTCGTGGTCTTTGGTATTACACAGACCTGGGTTCAGATCCCTAGTCTGTTACTTATGAGTTGTGTGGCATCTTTGAGCCTCAGTTTTCTCTCTTAGAAAACAAGGAAGTAATAATACTTTTCCAGGTTATCTGAATGAATGAGATAATTTTGTTCAAGATGTTAGTATGAGGCAAGAAAAAGAAAACTGAGAGAAGGGAGATAAAATGCATAGTAGTATAGAAATAATGGTTATGTAATGCACCCTTGAAATAAATGGTTAATTATACTGCGTCCTGATAAGGAAACCAAGTCAACACATCTTTTGAGCTGTGGAATGGAATTATCTTGGGTGGAAATTAAGAACTGAGAGGACTGATAATTGGTCCCTGTCAGGACACAGGGAGCTTCTTCCCCTGGGCAACTTGAGAATCTTCCATAGACTCATTCAACATATGTTTGTTGAGCGCTTACTATCTGCCAAACACAACACCTACTACACAGAGATGTAGAAGAGACAGAGAAATGTTGTCCCTGCTCTGTTGTAATCTATGTTCTAGTGGGAGCAAGCCTGATCATACACAAATAGACAAATGAGCAGTAAATGAATAAATAAGAAAACATCAGATTGTGATAAATACCATGCAGGACACTGAAAAGGTGATGTGATAGAGAGAGACTGAGCAGATGCTTTCGATTGGATGGGGATGGAGGACATCTCCCAGGAGGTGACATTCAGGCGACAATCTGAAAGTCAAGAAGAAGGCAGCCATGAGAAGATTGGGGATAAGGGAATTCCTGACAGAGATCACAGTTAGTACAAAGTGAAAAGAGAAGATTTGTCAGAGCATAGAAAGCTTTGAATTCCAGTCAGGGGTTTGGATTGTATTCTGATGGTGATGAGAAGCCACTGGATAGCTTAAAAGTAGAGTAGTATTATGATAAGATGTTTGTTTCACCAGGACCATCTGGGCTCTCAATGAAGAATGGCTTTTCAATAAGAATGATACTATGGCTAGATGTGTGTTTCACCAGGATCAGCCTGGACTCTCAGGAAAGAATGAATTTTATGAGAAAAGGAATGAAAGCAAGCACATTTAGGAAGCTATTGTAGTAGTCCAGGCAAGAGGACAGGTGGGGGTAGTTTGGAAGAGAATGGAGATCACGAGAGGGAGAGAATCAGATGGAGTCACAACACATTTTAGCAGCAGTATCTACAGTTCTTGTGATGTAGTAAACATGGGATAGGAGGGAAAGAGAGGGACAGGAGAAACCAAGGTTTGGGGGCTTGAACTAGTCTAGTGCCTGATGGCTGGCAAAGAGCAGGTTGGGAGAAGGTAAATTCAAGACTTCTCCTGGTGATATTTCAACTGCCATAAAACTTAAATAACAAAAGGAAGTTCACAGTCTAAATAGCTCCATGAAAGTCATCCAACACTTTATTCAATTACCAGAAAAGCCACTTCTGAACTGAAATACTAACTATACAGTAACTGAACTTTAGCAAATGTTTTATTCTAAGGGAATTTTTAAAAAGCATTTTAACAATATATTTATACAAAGAACAACATTTTAAAAATCACCTCCTGGGTGGGATATTTTAATAATAATACAATACGCAAAACTACTAAATTATATGGCGAAGCATATGTACAGTTGAATTAAGAATCTAAGTTAATGGGGGGGTGGAGGAAGAAAGGGGGAAATAAGAATATAAATTAGGACTTGATTAACTTGTTGCCAGGAGATTAAAGGTGGGTAAACTTTCTTTATACCAGGTCAGCTATAGTGATAATGAAATGTAGTGAGAGTCCACTGTGTACCAGGCACTGTTTTAAATGTTATCTCTCCATAAATCTGTGAGATAAGTTCCATAATCAGCCTCATTTCACAGAGGAGGAACCTGAAGTAACTGCCCCGCTATCACAGAGACTTCAAGGAGAAAGCAGGCTTTGAACTCAGGCAGTCTGACTCCAGAGCCCAGGCTTTCAAATCACACTAGGAAACCAGGACCTATCATGGAAGAGATCTGTGTGACCTTCAGCTTCTCTGACCTTCAACTTCATGTCCCAGCATTCCTTTGATAGAATTCTGTCTGAATACAGTTAAAGACAAATGAGGCCCAAGCCCTAGATGTTTGAAAGAGGGCATAAAAGAAAAGATAATTGGATTGCTTATTTTATGAGTATATTGCTTTAACTTGCATTATGTAATAAAACCCCATTAATTCACACTTTACTAATCTTATGTAGTTAACCAACTAAACTATAGATAATTAATATTAAGATATATTACTTCTTTAAAGAATTCTTTAGATTCTTTCTTATTTGTAAGCTAGGAAAATCCAGGTTTTTGGTTTTCTTTTTTTAGAATCTTTTATTTCTGATTCTCGTAAGTAAATTTATTATGTTACTGAAGTATCTTATACTATGATGCAGTATAAAACAATCAGGGCCTTTTGTGAAGTCTAGTTTTTATGAATATAGCTTTATTACTTGTTAATACCCATTTATATCTTAGCTTAAAATATCAACTTTCATTGAGATTACTAAAACTATTTCTTTTCAAATATTTCTTCACGAAGATTTTTCACTATTTCCCTCCATTATTCCTAATGAATGAAGTTTTAAAAGTGTGCACATTTATGGGACTACATATAAAAATAATAATAAACATCAATTTTCAAAATTATGTTCTTTTTAATTTTGTGGAGACTGCTTAGAGAAATAATAATATAAACTATACAGATTTATAGTCCATGATTCATGGAACAACACTTCCTAAATTTATGGAAATAGCCAGCAAATGTCCATAGCCATCTAAGATTTTTAATACAGGCATTTGACGCACCACCAGTCTTTTGTCATTCATTTTAGGAGGGAAATTTCTGTGTTGGACAATAGGAAATGATGAACAGATAGTTTTGATGGTGGCCTTTCTTTTTTTTTATGATAATTATAGGTCAGAGAATTTAGTAAAACTTTGCACAGGATAGTGTTAAGTTTTGAGAGTGAGAAAAACAGCTTGTTGTAAAAGCTAATATTTATTGATAACTTATTATCAGCAATCCCTATAGTAAGTACTTCACATGAATTACTGCCTCTAACATTCACAATAACCTGTGACATGTGTGATTGTGTCCCAGCACAGGAGAACGTGGTACTCCAAGAAGTCACAGTACAGAATGACATTGATATTGGAATCCAGCCCACTGTCTTGATCGTTATTCTCTACAGATAAGCTCTGTTGCCTGAAAAGTGCCTCAGGAACATGATTGGCATTTTATCTTTTTTTCATATTCCTGCAGCAGCATCAGGCCCTAGGTGACATTTATAGTGACTTGGTCGGGGGGAGGTGTGCTTGGCCAGTCCATGCTCAGATAACTCCCGTACTTGCCCACGGACACACAGCTATCAGCAGAAGATCTGTAACTTGAACCTGGACCTGTCTCATGCCAGAGTCAGGACATCTTCTTTCTGCCACATCGCATTCACTCATTCTGACATTGAATGGGCCATCTACTCTTTGTTTTGCAATGAAATGTATAGGCCTTTTATCATTTGCCCACTGCTCCCTCAAAGACATCTGTCACCTCTTGGGCTGTTGTTTATCACAGCCCTCTCCTACCTGGTATCTTGCTGTTCTGGTCTGCAACTGGCTTAGAAAATACTAACCATGTTTACGTTAGACTTGTTTAAAAATAAGAATAAAACAATCTTTGTACCTATGTAAGGAAAGGATAACAAATGCTATTCAAGCTGCATGCTGACCCAACAGAACAGTAGTAGCTGCCCGGAGTGCCAGTTTGAGGCAATATCCAGGCTCTGCAGGAATGAGGGCCCATGGTGAGCAGCAATGTCTGGCACAGTGAGGAGAAGGGAAAGCGGTGCCACACTTCTGGGGCCTGGGGAGATTTCAATTAGTAAATTGCATAAAGGTGACTGTGTGGTCTTGGCATCATCTATCTAGATTTTCAGATGTGTGTTTGTTTCCTCCTTTGTTCTTAGCTAGTGTATATATAGTTAAGGAGGATAGATAAATGACTTCTGGATGAGTAAAATGCCCATAATGGTCTTTTTCTTTTCTTCTCCCTTCTTTTTTTTTTTTTTTTTGGCCTGTGCTCTGTGGTTTATATGTTAAGTTTGGCAGCGTCACCCACAGATCCCACCAACTTTATCTAAGTTACTGAGAGCGCACAAGGCTCAAAGAGTACAAATTCTGGCTACAGATTAGACAATCACAAGGCAGTGAGTAAATTAACAAAGAAACAAATGATTTACACTTGGCCTAAGAGATTTTTTTTCCAGAAGTATTCTGTGTGAAGGTTTAAGTACACATGGCATGTGACACTCACTGGACTGTTGATGTTAACTCTGAACTTCACCCCTGCATCATTTTTCCCACTGTCCACAAGAGCTGATGATATTTCTTGGCCTCTTTTGCTGCTATTTCTGTCTTTGTTACCACTACTTCTGCTCCATATACAATCTTCTTTGCATGCTTTCCCCTTCTTTCTGCTTTTCTTATTTCTTACCTCATTGAACACTTGTTTTCTTTTCTGAGTCTCTTAGCTTCTACAGGAGAAGACTGACTTTTTACATATATCACCATCAAGCCAGAAATGCTTTCCTTCTTGTTGAAAAACTAATCAATCACAGCTCATTTGCTGTAACATTCATATCCTTGGCTCTTCTGAACTCCATTCAAATGCTCAAAGTTCAGTTTATTTCTTTTTACAAGATACACATCTTTTTCCCTTTTATATCTCACACTATTTCTAGTGCTTGAACACTAGACTCTGGATAAGTGATATTATGCTATACTATAGAAAGAAAGCTTATCGGCTGAAAGTCACATTTCTATCGTCCCATATATGATCATCAATGTATGCACTCATAACCCCTCCCAGGGAACATCCAGTTTAAGCTCAACTCCCAAGTGCACAGCTCTCACAGTTCCCCTTCCTCTCTTACTCTTCAACATATGTCTCAAAGACAGGGAGACTGTCATCATTAGAGGTATAACCTTGGTTCTACTAGAAGGAATTTTCTTAAATCATTTGCAAAAAAAATAAATTATTTAACTAATTCCTTATGGCAACTGATAGCAAAACATAGGTTTTTGTCCTGATATTAACAACTCCTTATAGCTAGGGGCTCAATTTACTCAACGATCATCCTAACAATATGATTGCTGATGGTTTACCATCACCCAGAGACAAAATTTATCAAGTAGTATCCAGAAGGACATCATCCTGTCATTATTTCAAGACCAGAGTTACCCGATATTGCAAATTCAATTAAATAGAGTTGTGAAGGAAAGAAAATAAATAGATAAATAGCTTCTGGGAAGCAAAAAATGACACAGGGTTTTATTGCTGCTGTTGTGTAAAATACAGTTTTTTCTAGCTACGAGGTCTGACAATTAAGTTCACAAGCTCGTCCTAGAAAAAGGGCTACATACCTCATTGCTGAATATTACTATGGTCACCTTCGAAGTGACCATAGTAAGCTTGGTAAGCTATGCAATGATGCCAATGCCATAGTCCACCCTTCAAAACAATTCTGGAACTCTTTCTGGAATGGCCATCAGAGCTATCATCGTATTACCCTTGATGTCCTGAACGTCATCAAAATGTCTTCCTTTCAATATTTCCTGTATCTTTGGGCAAAGAAAGAAGTCATTGGGAGCCAGATCAGGTGAGTAGGGAGGGTGTTTCAATACAGGTATTTGTTTACTGGCTAAAAACTCCCTCACAGACAGTGCCATGTGAGCTGATGCATTGTTGTGATGCAAGAACCATGAATTGTTGGCAAAAAGTTCAGATTGCTTTCATCTGTTTCACACAGCCTTTTCAGCACTTCCAAGTAGTAAACTTGGTTAACTATTTGTCTAGTTGCTATAAATTCATAATCAATAAACCCTCTGATATCATAAAAAGCTTAACAACATTGTTTTGACTCTTAATTTGGACTGACGGAACTTTTTTGGTCATGGAGAATTGGCTGATTTCCATTGTGCACTGTTATGCTTTGTTTCAGGGTCATATCTGTACACCTGTTTCGTCACCAGTGATAACATGGCCTAAAACATCGTCTTGCCTCTCCACAATGTCTTGGCAAACTTCGACTCTCCTTTGCTTTTGTTTATCGGTGAGCTCCTTTGGGACCGTTTTTGCACACACCTTTCTCACGCCAGGATTTTCAGTTAAGATTTTCCTAACTGTTTCTCTATCGATGTGTACTGGGTCTGCTTTGTTTCTCAGTCAACCAATGATTTTGATACACAATTCTATGAATTTTTGCAATGTTTTCATCAGTTCTGCTTGTTACTGGCCTCCCTGACTTCTCTTCATCAGTGATGTGTTCTCTCCCCTCAGAAAAGTGTTTAACCCATTTGTACCCCGCCATTTTCTTCATGGCATTATCCCTATAAACTTGGACTAACCTGTCCCTGATTTCACTTTCACGCTTGCCAAGTTTAACAAGATATTAATGTTTGTTTGTTGCTCTAATTCAAACTCAGACATTCTCGAAACAGCACACAAAAACACACAATAACAATAATGAATGCCATTCAGCAAGACATCACCACATGTCGACATGAACACACTGTGAGACACTGACATACCAAGGTTATGAAAGCTCATCGAGCTGTTTGTACAGTGCGGCCAACGTAAGCACGCAGTGGCAAGTTCGTGAACTTAATTGTCAGACCTTGTACTGCCATTTGCAATAACATGATGGATCTTGAGAATATCATGCTAGGCGAAATAAGTCAGACAGAAAAAGTGAAGAACCATATGATCTCAGTCATATGCGGGATATAAAACTGAAAGCAACAAATGAACAAAAAAGACAACCAAATAAAAACTCATACATACAGACAACAGTACATTGGTTATCAGAGGGAAAGGGAGTTTGGGGTAAGTAGAAAAGGGTAAAGGGTATCAAATATACTGTGATGGAAGGAGACTTGACTTTGGGTGGTGAACAAACAATGCAATATATAGACGGTATATTATAGAATTGTACACTTGAAAGTTATATAATATTAGCCAATGTCACCCCAATAAAAAAAAAATACATTCAATGTGCAGCTTTCTCAAACCATGTTCTCCCATATTCACTGATAAGCAAGAACCCAAAGTTGGACAAGATATGGGTATCTCTGTAAAATTTTGAAGGGAGACTGGCCACTGTAATATGGTACCATTTTAGTCACAAGGTCAATCACAAATAGAAGAAAGTTTGGACAATGCAGTCTTTAGTCCAAATATTCAAGTGTACAGCTAAAAATCAGGAGTTATTTTTAGGATGACCATTTGTCCTAGTTTGCTATAAAGTCTATTTTCTGTGTTATCCTGGCATAATTATTAATAGCTCCCCCTTTCTCTCTCTCAAGTGTCCTAGTTTGGATGATAAATTATATGGTCACCCTTGTTATATTACCAAGGAAAAAGAGAGAAACAGATGATGTGGTAGACAATTCAGTATCTGCCAGAGATCCTTAAGGAATCACTTGAAAAATCCTTGGCAGATGGGTGTTTCCTTAACTCACCATATGATTATTCTGAAACTATGCTTTTAGATATTACTTGTGACCTCCACATTGACAAATTAAAGGACTTTTCTCATTATTATTTATTCACTTAATAAGTATTTATTTTGTGACTTCATATACCAAGCACTGTGCATTTGGGGTAGATGGGGGTAAAATAGAGTTCAATACTATTAAACTCCATAATACTAAAAACATCTCTTATGACAGTAGAATAATAAGAGTCTGAATTGTCTGAATAGTCTGGATTCTGGGACTGTTGTTTCTCCCCCTAGATATTTCTCTAAGTCTCTTTCTGTCTTTTCCTGATTCCAGAAATTTATAGCCCATTGTCTCCTGAAATGTCTCCAAATTATCAATAGGTCTTCAAGAAATTTACATAGTCGAGAAATATTTGGAAGTGTAGCATAATTAGAGATTCATAATGAAAATTAGTATGTTAAAAGCTCTGAGAAGTAATACAATAGAAATTCCTATTTAACTCTTTTAATCTGAAGTGGTTAGTATCTAATGTGATGTTTCTTTTGCACTGTTTCTTTAGTTCCCAAAATATGAGGAGATTGTAAGTTCTCTGTCCATAGCTCCTCCTTCTATACTCAGCCTCGTGATGCTCACATTTGTTCTCTATTTTTACCTCTAAGGAGATGACACCTAAATAACCTTCTCTAGCCTTTACCTCATTTCCCAAGCTAACTAAATGGGCATCTCTACTTAAGTTAAACATCATAATCTCAAACTTAATAATCTAAAATATGAATTTGACTTTTTGTCCAAAATCATCTCCCCTGATGTATATCAATTTTTGGAGTAATATTACCTGTGCTAGACAGTTTGTTTCTTTGGTTGTTGTTTTGGTGTGTTTTTTTTCTTCTTCTTTTTTTTTTTTCCCCAAGTCAAATTGTTGTCCTTTCAATCTTAGTTGTGGAGGGTGCTTCAGCTTCAAGTTGTTGTTCTTTCAGTCTTAGTTGTGGAGGGTGCAGCTCAGCTCCAGTTCCAGTTGCTGCTGCTAGTTGCAGGGGGCACAGACCACCATCCCTTGAGGGAGTCGAACCGGCAACCTTGTGGTTGAGAGGATGCCCTCCAACCAACTGAGCCATCTGGGAGCTCAGCTGCAGCTCAGCTCAAGGTGCCGTGTTCAATCTTAGTTGTAGGGGGAGGAGCCCACCATCCTTTGTGGGACTCAAGGAATTGAACCGGCAACCTTGTGGTTGAGAGCTCACTGGCCTATGTGGGAATCGAACCGGCAGCCTTCGGAGTTAGGAGCACAGAGCTCCAAGTGCCTGAGCCACCGGGCCAGCCCTTTTCTTCCATTTCTTGGCGGGGGTTTATTTTGAGTTGGTTTTGACAAGGGTGAGGGGAGGAATTTGGAGGCAGGCTGAGTTGCCTTGAAGCTTCATTCCTTCTGTTGGAAAAAATTCCTTTGTGTGCAGTGCTGGTGAGATGTTGTGCACTGCTAATGGCTCTTGGCAGCTTAGGAATTGAGTATGTGTTCTGTGTTCAGCTAGTCAGCTTCCCACTGGAGACCTTGAATCTTGAGTAGTCAGAACAGAGAAGTAGAAATGGTTACAATTCATTCATAGTGTGGCAGGAGTGATATTAGCAGTGTTCTAAGCCAACCATTGCCTTGTCCTGGTAACCCCAGATGTTTCTGATGCACCCTAAAGTTTGACGACCATTATATCAGGTCTTTCTTATACATCAGCTTTTCAAGTCGTAGTGGAGAAAATAAAATGGAATAAGCATTGCTAAGAGAGTCACTTAAAATGGAGTCAGGAGTTCATTGAGGATATGGAGCTTATGCACATCTCATGTCTCAATTCTTGAAACTATTATTAAATTGCTGACCTGTTGCTAAACTCAGCTGAAGGCCAAGTGACAAACTTCCCGGATCCATGATTGCTACATGGACATTTACAGACTTTACTTCCTCCTCATCATGGTGAACAGACCACCTGTATTTTCACCTTGAAAGGAATCAATGCATTTTGACAGCCATCATTATCCTACCAGCCTAACCAATCCCAACTGATCTAGCCAACATCCTTCATTTACATGGAGAACTAAAATGAGAACAGCTCTTAACATTTTGCCCTTTATATACCCTGTCTTTCTTTTTTCCCTCTGGAGCGCAATTCAAGTTGCTACCTAAATCTGTGCCTCAGATTGAAATACCTCCTTTGCTCAAATAAACACGTTTTATTCTTTACTACAGCACAACCCAGCCCCTCCCGACCCCTTTTTTTGCTCAACAGCAGGAAGATTTAATTATTATCCCATCCAAGATTAATTCTTCCTTTTCTGGAGTCCTATAACCCTTAATATCTATACCAGTCATGCTGAGCCTATCCTCTGTTATTTTAATGTTATTTTAGTAGGTATCTTACTTCTACAACTAGTTTTTAAGCTTCTAGAAGGCAGGATATAAGTTGCTGTGACTACTTGTAGAGTAGTAACTCACTTAACAAATAAATGAATATTTACTAGAGACAAATTAATTGCACCCGATATATACATTTCTCCATTTTCTATAAACTTTAAATTAGTTCACCTTTCCTCAAGCACCTCTAAAGTAGTAGTTTCAAATCTGCAACATTTCAAAATACCTAGAGAGCTATAACGAACACTCAGATTACAACTTCAGATTAATTGATTTGGGGTGCAGCAATCTGATTATTGTGATTTTTATAAGTTCCTAAGTGGTTCTAAGTTACAGGCAAGGCTGTGAATCATTCTGATATTTGAAGTGTGGTCCAAGGATCAGACATAGCAGTTCACCTGAGAGTTTCTGCATATGCATTTTAACAAGTTTCCCAGTTGATTGATACATACAGTAAAGTATGCGAAGTACTTGACCTAGAGCGGTAATGGCCAAATGAAATATAACATAAGCCTGTGATATTGTGATTTATAAGTAATATATATTTGGTCATTCAAATGACCAAAATATATTTCAATTATATTCTGTCTCCATCCACAGTTCCTGGCTCACAGTTCCCAAAACCCTTGGGATTTTCTGAATGATAAGAGAAATGAGAGCATTTTTGGCTATAACATTTGTTCTCTTGTCCTTAGTTCCTGAAATATCTTCAGAGCCATAAAGGTAAAGTGGGTGTCTTATTATTCATAACAAGTTCCTTTCCACCACAACTGGGTTTATGCTAATGAGTGACTGTTGGACAGTACTTAAGGATGGGGGCTGTTTGCCATGGGAACCAACCCTGAATAGAGAGTTGGAACTTTCAGTCCCACCTTTCAATTTCCGGGGAGGAGGTAGTGGTTGGAAGTTGAATCAATCTCTAATGGCCAATGATTTAATCAATCATGACTATGTAATAAAACCTCTATGCAAACCTAAAGGGAGAGGTTTCAGAGAGCTTTCAGGTTGGTGATACTTCTACATACCACCATGCTGGGCCTCAAATTCCACAAAAACAGATGCGCCTTCGTTTGGGAACTTGCCCTATGTAACTCTTCATCTGGCTGTTGATTCTTATACTTTAATAGACTTAGGAAAAGATGCTCAACATCACTAATCATCAAAGAAAAGCAAATTAAAATCACAATGAGATATTACCTCACACCTATCAGAATGGCTATCATCAATAAATCAACAAAGAAGTATTGGTGAGGGTGTGGAGTAAAGGAAACCCTTATGCATTATTGGTGGAATTGCAAATTGGTGCAACCACTGTGGAAAACAGTATGGAGGGTCCTCAAAAACTAAAAATAAAACTACCTTATGACCCAGCAATTCCACTTCTGGGTATTTATCTGAAGAAATGCAAAATACTAATTGAAAAAGATGTATGCACCCCTATGTTCATTGAAGCATGATTTACAATAGCCAAGATATGGAAGCAACCTAAGTATTCATCAATTGAAGATGGGATAAAAAAGATATGGTACATATATACAATGTTACTCAGCCATAAAGAACAAATGAAATTTTACTGTTTGTGACAACATGGATGGACCTAGACGGTATTATGCCAAGTGAAATAAATCAGACAGAGAAAGACAAATACCATATGATTTTACTTATATGTAGAATCTAAAAAAACAAAACAACCAACCAAACAAAACGGACACAGACTCATAGATACAGAAAACAAACTGATGGTTGCCAGCTGGTAGGGGAGGTCTGGGACTGGGTGAGAAAAGTAAAGAGATTAAGAAGTACAAATTGGCAGTTACAAAATAGTCAAGGAGAGGTAAAGTATAGCTTAGATAATACAGTCAATAATGTTGTAATAATTAAATATGGTGTCAGGTGGTTGCGGGACGTATGGGGGGATTACTTTGTAAGTTATATAAATGTCTAAACATTATGCTATATACCTGAAACCAATATAATATTGAATGGCAACTGTAATTAAACTGTATATTTATATATTTTACTGCTAGGAATGACAAAGAAAAAAATATATCCTTTGCAATCAGTAATCTAGTGAGTTAATGGGTTTCCTCCTGAGTTCCATGAGACATAATTAATCAAATTAATAAATCAAACCCAGGAAGGAGGTTGTGGAAACCTCTAATTTATAGCCAGATGGTCAGAAGCACAGGTAACAAGCTGGGCTTGATATTTGCATCCGAAGGATGGAAGGGAGTCTTGTGGGACTGAGCCATTATCCTGTGGAATCTGGTGCTATCTTTGGGTAGACAGTATCAGAATGAATTCAATTGTAGGACACCCAGCTGGTGTCTGAGGAATTGCTTGTTGGTGTAGGGAAACACACACACACGTTGGAATTGGATGCAGAACACTTTTCATAGCCACATATATAATTTAAAATCTTCTAGCAGCCATACTAAAAAAGCTTTAAACAGGTAAAAATAATTTTAATAATATACTTTTCGTAACCCAATATATCTAAAATATTACCATTTGAACAATATAAACATCTTAATAAAATATTTTACAGAGGTGTTTGTTTTTTTTTTCACTAAGTCTTTGAAATCCGGTGTGTATTTTATACTTACAGCACATTTCCAATCAGAGTAGCCACATTTCAAGTGTTTCATAGTCACATGTGACTAGTGGCTACCACATTGAACAGCGGAGATCTAGAGCTTATTAACTTTTCCATTTCTAACACCAACTACAGCTTTCCTTATAAAAGCTGTTTGCTACAGTCAAAAGACCTTTTCATCAACTCATTCATTTTCCTGTCTTTACATTGTTACCTTGACTGATCCTCACAGCCTAGAAAGCCCTCCTTCTTCTCCCTCGTGGTCTGGGTTGTATTTTTTCCTTTAAACCCAATCTAGGTCTACAGTTTTTTGGTGAAATCTTCTTAAAATGGACTCAGATTACAGAGGTTAGTTACTGCTCTAGATTTTATAGGGTAAGAGCTTACATTCTTACCTATTAGGAAAGATGATAAAAGATGACTTTAGAAAACTAAACATGGAATGCAACTAAAATGGAAAAGCATGCTGCCCTTCTTAATACAAATAAAATGTAACTCTTAGAAGCTTGATAGTAAAACCAATTTCTCTGGTGAACACACAATGTGATATATAGATGATGTATTACAGAATTGTACACCTGAAACCTATGTAACTTTACTAATAATTGTCATCCCAATAAACTTTAAGTTAAAAAAAGTAAAAGAATTTCTCTGTATTAAAGAGAAAACCACAGGCCCAAAGTAGCATCACTTATGCTAAAGCCCATGATACCAAACCTAGATTTAATATCTAATTTAATTACAGTTTCAACCTTTCCCAGAAATATAATCTTAAACAACCAGTATGGAATTTTCTGGTCAAGTACCAGTAAAGTAATCTGTCACATGGGCTCTCTCAATCCCCATCCCCACCAAAGAAAGAAGAGGTAATCTGCATGATTAAAAACCCTTGCAATCCCCTTCCCCAAAAGAAGATGTCCTGGTCTAAAAAGAATTCTTTCTTTTCTTTTGTTGACAGCTCCTTGCCCCATCTTTCTTTTCTATAAAAATCTTACATTTTGTACAACCCCTTGGAGCACCTTTGTAGTGGACCACGGACAGGATGTTGTCTAATTCGTGAATCACTTAATAAAGCTAATTAGATCTTCAAGTTTACTCAGTTGAATTTTGTTTTTTTACATCTGGTAGGGAGGAACAGCCTTCCTAGGAATGCTAAATCAATCCACATAATTCTTCTCCTGGAGATCTTTAATCGTTACCCTTGCCTACTGTCCTCCACCTATAATATTGGAACTAAATGACTGATGTTCAATCTTAAGCATAAATTCAAGTGGAAACAACTCTCCTCTTGATTGTTCCATAACTTAATTGAAACAAAGATAAAATCTTCAAAAGAGACATCATTAATAGTCTCAAAGTAATAAAGACAAATTTATCAGAGTCCAACGAACTTTGGCAATCTGACCTGAGAGATTTAGATGGTTTTCTATATGAGCAAGACCACCCCATTCACACAGGGCAAGGATGGGGAATCAGGAAAGATCTTGCCAAGTTACTCCCTTCCTTGATCCTCTCTCTTTCCACATGGTGACATTATATTTAGCTTACAAACCTATCACTTTCTGGACATCTTGACCCATCTTAGTCTAGACTTACACTGTCCAATACAGTAACTATTAGCCACCTGTGGCTATTGAATACTTGAAATGTGGCCAGTCCAAATCGAGATGGGCTGTGTCAAATACACACAAATACATACCAGTTTTAAGAGTTTGTATTATACATGTATGAGTTTTCCATTGCTGCTGTAAAAAAATTATTATATATTTGGTGGTTTTAAACACCTATTTACTATCTCAGTAATCCAAAAGTCTTAGTGTGGTTCAGCTGAGGCCTCTGCTCAGAGTCTCATAAGGCCAAAATCCAGGTGTCAGTTAGGCTGCATTCTTCCCTGGAAGCCCTGGAGATGAATCTGCTTCCACGAGTATTCAGGTTGTTGGCCAAATTCAGTTTCTGTGCTTGTAGGGTTGGTCTTGTTTGCTTCCTGGCTGTCAGTCAGGAGCTTCTTACAGTTCCTGGAAGCTACCTGCATTCCTTGTTATTTTGATTCCTCCATCTTTAAACCAGCCATACAGCATGTTGAATTTCTTTTGTGCTTTGAAATCTCTGACTTCTTTGCCACAGCTCTTCTGCTTGTCAGCTGAGTAAATGCTCTGCTTTTAAGAACTCATGTGATTAGATTGGGCCCACTCAGACATCCAGGATAATCTCTCTGTTGTAAGGTCTGTAACCTTAATTACACCTGCAAAGTCCCTTTTGCCATGTAATGTAACATATTCACAGGTTCCAGGGATAGGGCATGAGAGTCATTGTGCCCATCAAATTATAAAAAATAAGTAAATAAAAATAAAGGAGATATTTCGTAAACACTTTTTATATTTCTCATATGTTGAAACTATAATATGTTGGATATATTGGGTTAAATTAAATATATTATTAAAATTAATTTCACCAGTTTCTTTTTACTTTTTTGATGAATTATAGCATATTTAAAATTGCATATGTGGCTTATATTTGTGCCTAGCATCACACTTCTATTGGCCAGCACTGGTCTAGACCTAGAGAGAGGTTAAATCCTCTTTACCATACTAATAATTTGTAACATCCAATCTGTGGACCACCTCTTCTATTAGGTTGGTGCAAAAGTAATTGCAGTTTGAAAGGTTAAAAATAATTGCAAAACCGCAATTGCTTTTGCACCAACCTAATATAAGAAATGCTTTCCTTCTGTTTTCCAGTCAAGATGAGGAAGTAGGTAAACATTGTGTTCCCTTCTTTCATGACCACATCAAAATTACAACTAAACTACAAAACAACCATCACTGAGAATAACATGAAGTCTTGTTTAACTGAAGCCCTACAACTAAGGTTATACTGAAGAAGCCACCTTGAGACTGGTAGGAGGGGAAGAGATGCAGAACATCTGGTACCACACCTGTATGTGAGCTTTAAAAGTCAGGAGGGATATCTCATCTCTAGAGGTTCCCTCCCCACCCCCTCCACCAGGAGCGAGGGCTCCCAGAACAATACCAAGCTCCCCAGCCCAGGGTTCCAGTGCTAAGAGAGAAGTCCCCGTAATTTCTGGTTGTGGAAACCAGCAGAGATTGTGGTTGACTGGGACGGAGGGCTGTACACTCTGAGGCACTCCTTTAGGAAGACACATGCACGGATATACTCACTGACGGACTCACTCACTCTGAGCCCCAGCACTGGAGCAGCAGCTCAAAAGGTGCCAGGGACATATAGAGAAGAACTGCATTGTCTGGCTGCAGGATGAGTGCTGAAGGGGCAGCTTTCTTCCTGACTGAGGAGTTGGCGGAAACCATTGTTTCTTTGTTGAGCCCTCCCTCTCCCTGCGTGCAGATGCTCACAGATGCCATATCTGAGTCTCCATCTAACTGGCTATCACATTTCATCTTCCCTGCCCTAGTGATTCCCTAAGACCTTGCTCCACTCAACATCCAAGCCACTTCCAGTGGCTTTTTCGTACAACAGTAGATTAGATGAAGCAGAGGATCAAATCAGTGATTTAGAAGATAAGGTAGCAGAAAACACCCAAACAGAGCAGCAAAAAGAAAAAAAGAATCCAATAAAATGAGGACAGCTTAAGGGACCTGTGGGACAATATCAAGCATACCAACATTCGCATCACAGGGGTATCGGGAGAAGAGAGAGGGCAATGAATTGAAAATCTATTTGAAGAAATAATGACGGGAAATATCCCTAACCTACTGAAGGAAATGGATATTCAATCCCAGGAAGTACAGAAAGTCCCAAATAAGATGAACCCAAAGTGGGTAACACCAAGACACATCATAATTAAAGTGCCAAAGGTTAAATACAAAGAAAGAATCTTAAAAGCAGCAAGAGAAGAGCAGTTAGTTACCTACAAGAGAGCTCCCATAAGACTGTCAGTTAATTTCTCGACAAAAATTTTGTAGGCCAGAAGGGATTGGCAGGAAATATTCAAAATGATGAAAAGCAAGTACCTACAAACAAGATTATTCTATGTAGAAAAGCTATCATTTAGAACTGAAGGACAGATAAAGAGCTTCCCAGACAATAAAAAGTTAAAAGAGTTCATCAACACCAAACCAGTATTACAAGGAATCTTAGAGGGACTTCTTTAAGATGAAAAAAAAAAAAGTATCAAAAATATGAATAATAAAATGGCAATAATTACATATATATCAATGATTATTTTAAATGTAAATGGATTAAATTCTCCAATTAAAAGATAGGGTGGCTGATTGGATAAGAAAACAAGATCCATATATATGCTGCCTACAAGACTCACTTCAGATCAAAAGATACACACCCACTGAAAGTAAAGGATGGAAAAAGTTATTTCATGAAAATGGAAACAAACAAGCAAACAAAAAAGTTGGAGTAGCAATGCTTACACCAGACAAAATGACTTTAACACAAAGGTATAACAAGACACAAAGAGGAACCTAGTAATCCCACTTCTGGGTATTTACCCAAAGAAACCCAAAACACTACTTCAAAGGGACATGCTCATCCATATGTTCATTGCAGCATTATTTACAATAGACAAGATATAAAGGCAACCTTGGTGTCCCTAAATGGATGAATGGATAAAGAAGAGGTGGTACATATACAAGTATACAATGGAATGTTACTCAGCCATAAAAAAAAAAAAAAAAAAAAAAAGAAAAAAGAAATCTTGCCATGTGCAACAAAATGGATGGACCTAGAGGGCATTGTGCTGAGTGTAGTAAGTCAGGCAGTAAAAGACAAATATATGATTTTACTTGTAAGTGGAATCTAAAGAACAAAATAAACAAATAAAACAGAAACAAACTTATAGATACAGGGAACGTTTTGATGGTTGCTAGATGGGAGGGAGGTTGAGGGCAAGATGAAAAAGGTGAAGGGATAAAGAAATAAAAATGGTAGTTGTAAAATAGTTATAGGGATGTAAAGTAAAGCACAGGAAATATAATCAAGAATATGGTAATAACTATGTATAGTGCCAGGTGGGTACTAGTCAGGGGGATCACTTTGTAAATTATATAACTGTCTATCCACTATGCTATACACCTGAAATTAATATAAAATAATATTGAATGTCAACTGTAATTGCAAAAAAAATTAAAAGAAGGAATAGTTGAAGGGTAATAAGAGTTTCAAAGTTCTAGGTATAAAACAAATAAGTCTTAGGGATGTAATGTACAGCATAGGAAATATAGTAAATAATATTGTGATGACATAGTATGGTGTCAGATGGTTGCTGGACTTATAATGGTGATCACTTCTTTAGGTATATAAATGTTGAACAATTATGGTGTACACCTGAAACTAATATAATATTGTATGTTAGCTACATTTTAATAAAAAAAAATTTTAAAGTAAAGAAATGCTTCCCTTACAATCAGGTGTGGCCTTACACTTTTAAATCTCTTTCATATAGGAGATACTCAAGTACAGTGATGGAGCATGGTGCGGGTGCAGGGACTCATTTCATTATAAAGGAAGGACCCAATGTCATTATAAGGGAAGGAAAGCAGATCTATAACTGATAACCTTAGTGATTACTGAGTTTGCGCCCCTTTAGGGCGGAAGGCTTCTTTTATTTATCTTTTGGTTTCCAGTACTTGGCACATACATGGGTCTTTTCAATGAATATTTGCTAACCCAACTGAATCTAGATGTCAGTGATCGGCCGGTTAAAAGAAAGATTTTCAAAAATAAGTCACCTACCCCCATTAAATCCTAATAATGACAAACACTTCCATACTTAACTGAGAGGACAGCCTCCATTTGAAACCATAAGCTGAACAATATTTAACGTTTACACATCTTTATGAGACAAGAGAGCGGATGACGCTCAGGAAACAAAAATTCTTTACCAAATGAACACTCTAATTAACCAAATGTTTTCATTACTGTGCACTTTATTTGGCTTTGGTGACGAAACCAAACCAATGAATCTGTGACTGTTATCCAAATTGCATTTTAAAAAGTTTTTTTGGATGTTCTACTTTGTCTGTGTTTAGTTTTATTTGTTTAATTTAGCACAATACTAAAATGTTTCTACTAAAGATGGTAGACTTGATCCACTCACTTTTGCTCTTCACCTAGCAGGAGGCCAGATCATTTGTGGGAGCTGAAGTGCAGCACCCCAAAAAAGTGCATATATGCTGACCTAATCATCCATCCATAGGCAAAGTATAAACCTTTTCCAGAGCTTTGCTTCAGTTTCTTGGTCTGTACCTGCTCTCAGCCCCAGGTGTGATTGTGCACAAGCTCGGCAAAATCACAGGGACAATCTCCCAGTCCATCAGCTACTGAGCTAAGGATCCTCTGAGGAGAAGTGAGGACTGCTGGGAAGGCACAGGCTGCTGAATATTCCTCTCCTGCTAGACATAAACCTAAAGCAAGACAGAATTATGAGAAACCAGGATTCATCTCAACCCAGGTCCTTCTCAGTAATCTTCCCAGCACAAAGGAAAGAATGAACACCAATACAAAGATAATATAAATAAACATTTTAAATAAAGTTTACTAATTAAAAGGATTAATAGAGTGATGTATTCTTCAAAATCTATTGCCACATATTTGTGTACTTTATTGCTTATCAGCATTTTTCCCTTCAAGAAAAACAAAACAGCAACATTTGTTCAGGAAAAAAAAAGCAAATTGTGTTTCTTCCTTTCTTATTACTTTTATTGTTTGAGGTTTCTTTTAGACTATAATGTGGCATTGTAATTTTGAGATGGGAAAAAAACAATCCCATGTCTTTCAAACATAAGAATGTGATTGTATGCTATTGTTGCCAACAATGAGCTAAAGAGGTTAATGGATCACATATCTGGCAAACAGCCATCCTTGCTCCTGCTCAATATATTAAACAATATACATTTTGTTGTTGCTGCTGAGCTTATGATTTTGTCTGAGTAGCTCGTAAAAATAAGTTTACTTACATTTAAGTTATCTCTTTCTAGAACTCAACAGCTTTGTCCTTCAGGCTGTATCCTGAAATTTCAAAAGTGCAGTTTGAAATCTGAGTCATGACCTTTCAATGTGATGGTGAGAGTGGGCCTAGGGAAAGGGGTGGGCTAGCTGTTGAATGAGAATATAGAAAGATTGTGCCTTGCCAATTGCATCCTACCTTTCATTTTCAGATTGCCTAAATTAATGGAGTAAAATTACCATAATAAAAAGGAATGAATACTGGAGAAAGCACCACAATTCTTTCTAGTATTGTTGCCAGGGATCATTAGAACAGACCTCTAATTAAATGAAGCAATCCTCTCCACCGACCCCAGGTTGACTCAAGTTTGCATTATATGACTGTTATTTGAAAACAGACAAGCAGTCATAAGCAATAACGCTGTGATTCCCTGCCTACAAGACTTTTCTGTGTGTGGTGGCATTTGTACTGTGAAATTAGCAAGAGAGCTAATACTCCAACACTCCCTCCCATCCCCCCAAAAAAGGTTTAATTTTTTATGAACTCCAGGGAAAAACTTTATCAAGGAGAAAGAGTAAATTTCCAGGAATCTTTGGTTGGGTGGGGATAAGACATAAAAGAGGGGCCTAGATTTGGAAGAGAAGCACCAGCAATCAGTCTCAGATCAGGTGGGATCCTTTCCATCAGGCAAAGAGCACAGTGAATTGTACATTGTAGTCCTCTGGCCCGCCGATTTTGCTGGGAGCAAAGGATAGGAGGGACATATACTGAATTGGGAAGGTGAGTTTGGAATTTGGACCTGGAAAAATGCTGAACCCTGATCTCCGCTAGGCAGTGATCGCCCCCTGTGACTCCGCAAGCACACAGCAGTCTGACAGCAGTCGTCGCCACCGCCCGACCCTTCAGACGAAGGTCTCCCGCTAGGCATGCTGGAGACACATGAGCTCCCTGAACACCTGTGTGCCCCACGCTCCAGGTCTCTGCCCCTCTAAACACCAGAAACCGTCTCAGCTCCCTAGAGATTGAGTCCCTCCGACCCGTATGTCCCTGGGTTCTGCCACTCTGGTCACTACCACCGGTTCTCCAAGCAAGGACCAAAATCGGCCTGAGAGCCCTGAACGCCCACCCCGCCTCCCTACCCGGCAGTTGTCCCGCGGTTCCCGGGCCAGGGTGGGACGCGCGATGCTCAGCCGCAGGACCTCCGCCTCGGGATAAATCCTATCCACCCTTTTCTCCGCCTAAGACCTTGCCCTCCCCCTGCAGCAAGCCACTCCTGTGTGTGCGCTCATCTCTGAGCTGAAGACACCTGCGCTTCCTTCCCCACCCTTCTCCGCCCTTTTAGCTGCGGTTTTCCCACTGCCTTTGGGAGCTGGGGAGCGGCAGCTGGAGGAGGAGCAGGGAGAGGAGGGAGAGAGCGAGGAGGAGTAGGGGCGGGGTGGGTGGGGAGAGAGCCGGGAGGGTGTGGACTGGCAGCCACTCTGCAGCTGGTCGCCGGGGACCCGGTCCCTCCCGCGCGCCCGAGTGATGGAGGGGAAGAGATTCGCTTAGACACACACACGCGCACACAGCTGGGCACGTCTCCGGGAGGCAGCTGCCGGCTGGGGCGCTCCAGGGGCCGGGCGGCGGCCGTGACAGCACTCGCCGCGGGGAGCTGAGAACCCGCACAGCTTGGCACCGGCGGTTCCAAGACCCAGGGAGGGAAGAACCCAGACACATTGACTGTTGCTTTTTGGGGAGGATCGGGAGGGTAGAGGCTGCCCAAGGAGCTGTCACCGCGGACTCGGGAGGCTTGGCCACCAGCGCTCAGAGTCAGGGGTCGCGCTGGTGCCCGCCCGGGGCGAGGAGGATGCGCCCCTCCTCCCGCAGAGCGGTTGCGGGCCCGGGCGCTGCGCGAACTCGGGCTCTGGCGGCCGCCCGTGTCGTGTTCGCGCCGCGGGAGCGCGCCTTGCCGCACCTGGCTGGAGTCTCTCGGGGAAGTGAAGGAAACGCGCCCTAAACTCCACTACGTACTTCTCTCCCGCTTCCTTCTCCTCCCGGCCCCCCTCCCGGGACCTCACTGCCGCCGCGGCCGCCACTAACTGCGCGTGGGGCCCGCCCGCCTCTTACTCTCGCGCGCGCACGCACAGTCCGGTTCGCTCGCTCCCATTCACGCCGACTGGCTCTCCGCGAGCCGAAGCCCGGGTATCCGAAACTACTGGACAAACTGCTGCCGGAACTGCAGGAGTTGCCCAGTGGCCTGGCGCGACCCGCTGCTGGTCCCTGCGCCGTGGGCTCCCGCCTGCACCGCCGCCGCCAGGGACGATGGTGAGCAGGGCGCACTGCACGCTTCGCGCCGGGGAGGGGTTGCAACACAGCGGGCTGAAACCTCGTAGATTTGGGGGAAATATAAGAGGGGAAATCGTCGAGGGGAAACACCCTTGTGATGCCAGCCAGCGCACTTTGTGAGGCGCGGTTCTCCCAGGCACTGCCTAGGAGACTTTTCCAACGTTTGCTGGGTGCTCAGGGTTAAAGTAGTACGAGGTGGGAAACGGAGTGGTGATTCCCGGGGTAAATTTGAAGTCATTGGTGTCAGTCAGTCAGTCTGTCACTCTGTCTCACCCAGAGCTGGGATCAGAGCTCTAGGCTCTCTTTGAGGGAGAGAGGGAACACGCGTTTATCTGCGCTCGGCAGAGTTTGGGGGCTCGCACTGGGCCACTTCCCGGGTGGCTGTGGGGCTGTCGCTTGCAGCGCAAAACGGCTTTGGGGAAGTAGGAGAGTACGAGGCCGGAGCAGAGGGCAGGCAGAGGGCAGGTAAAGGCTCAATGAACTTGCTGATCGGGTTCTTTCTCTTCCCCAACCGGCATCCACCCCTCGCAGCCCCAGTCCCCGCCCCCTGGAAGCCCCAGTTCAGGAAACCCATCCCACCTCCTCCAACGCGCGCGCGCGCGCGCGCGCGCGCGTGTGCACACACAAGCACACACACGAGATGGGTGCCACCGAGGGGGTGGTCATATTGTTATTACTAAGAGGTGTGCGAGGTCGTTCTGGCTTCTAACTGGAGTGGAGAGACTCCAGCTTCTGGGACTTGGGTTAGGGAAGCCGGGAAAGAGTGCCCAGCCTTATGTGGATGCTTTTACCTGGTGGTTCCAGGTGCATGGCAAGCAAACCTCCTCCACAACTCCAATCACTTCACCTATGTGAGCTCCGCGCTCCGGCTTCCCTCCTTGGAGTGCTGCAGGCCACCCACCCAAGGGAGCTGCTGCTCTGGTCCCTGGTCTTCCCGGTCCTTGCCCGGTAGGTCCGTCTCCCTCCCTTCCGCCTCCCCTTCTTCCCTTCCTCTCCCCAGTACCAGGTTATTCATGGAAAACATTGATCCCTTAAGGGTAGGTTTAATATTTGCAAAGTGCTTTATATCATATTACTTCGTGGATACATTTAATTGCACTGTAACTCTTCTCTGATTTATGTAAACTTAGTCTGATAAATAGCATGCAGGGTCGGGTTGGGGCGGGAGTAAGAGTGGGTGGGCGTCCTTTCCATAACGGTGCTCCTGTCTAAATGGATTTGCTAGAAGTGATATAAAGCTGGTGCTTCTGAAACCTTTTGCTTAGTAGTTCTGACATATTTAAGGGCTGTGGACAATGTTTCCACATTACAATTTATTTCAAATATATTCAACTTCTAGTCCAAGAAAAAAATGAAGAGAAGATAATTAAAGGGCTTACAAATTTGGATATCAAAAATATTTTTAAATGTTTTTATTGCTATCAATTATGTTGTATGGAGCAGATTGCTTTTAAGCTACCTTAGTGGTTTCTCCTAGTGAAGTTCTTAAAAGGAGAAATGAAAACAGCACTACTTATCTTCCTCCCTGTGTTAGTCTAGGGATGGTCCTTGCTTAACGTGATTGAAGGAGCCGAGTCAGGGTAGGCTTCTTTACTTTAGGAATATGAAGTCGCTCATCAATAGATTCATGGAGACACACGAAGATACTACAAATAACATAATGATAGGAAGGAAACTTACTTAAACTTAACTGCCTCCAGTGCAGGAAATTTCAACAGTGAAATGAAAATGGCTCTGGCCCCCTCCACATTACTCTGGGCTGTTTTAAAATATTCTTTTCTTAATTAATAAAACGTATAGAAACACCATCAATAATGTAAAATAATATTCTCAAATAGATGCCTAAAGCAGATTATATGGGAAATTACAAGCATAGTATTCAATGGAGTTTTACCTGAGTACTAGGATCATTGTTTCTAGGGTAAGCCAGACCTCATGTTTAGATTTTAATATTGGAAGTTGCTTCCTTGAAATTCTTTGTGAGAAGGTGCTGATCACAGTGTGTTGATTATGCTTGCATCGTTGCCCTTACCATTTTGCAAGCATACACAGATGTTTTTCAATGAATAACCAACCTTCTTACTCACTGAATTTTCACTCATTCAAAAAGTATTTGTTGAGCACATGAGCACACACAATATGCAAAGCTGAGCTGGGTGTTATTTTCAGCAAGAAAGGATTTTCAGTAACAGCAGGATGCTTCCTACTACACTGTATAGAAAAGACTGCAGAACAGTAGCTTTCTTAGGGAAGTAGCAACTAACCCAAAGTAGGTGGTCCACAAAGAGTTGTTGATTAAAAAATCATACAAGATGTTAACCAGCCAACTTTGCTTTCACTGTAAATCCTACCATTATTCTAACCCATCACATCATTTAGATATGACTCAACTTCAGAGAACTGACGTTGACTTTAATCGTGCTCTTTTTCTGAATAGTTTGGAGAAATACAACTATCTGTACCCTGCTCTAGCTTACTGTGTATGATTTCTATGGAGCGGTACCAGATCTGTATAAGTCATTGGTATTCATTTATGAGTAAATGCAAATGTTCCTGTTGCACTGAAAAAGCAAACTCAAATTCATAGAACACAACACGTATCTTGCTCCTTTCTTTTCTCATCTCTTTATAACCTCAAAAACAGATACATCTCTTAAAAATGCAATTATGTGTAAATGAACAAGTTAACAAAAATGGTTACTTAGGATTTTCCAGAAAAAGGGAAATGTGTTGTATAATTTTAGTTGAGGAGATTTTTCTTTGACTCTTTAGCCATGCCTGGTAGGATGGTCTTTTATTTTTGGTTTTCATTCATGAATGAAATAACTCTTAAGGTAACTTCCCAGTAAAGGGAGCTGGCAGAGGAGGAAATGCTTGCTAAACATGATGCTAAAAACACCTGTAATAGAGTGTGAGCAGTAATGCTAGGTTCGTACAATAGAAATTAATGTGAATACTTGTATATTGTTTTGGTCTTTAGATGCATGAGTTTTTGAATTTCTTAACACAGTTCATTTAAATATTTTCATATTCTGAGAATATTGTAGTTATGTAAGGTGTTATTGTTTGATAATGGAATTATAGTTTGTTTCGTTTTAAGAAAAGGTAAATAGTTTGAAAAGAGAGACTAAATCAAATTAAGGGAATAATTATTCAAACCACAGATTCATCTTCATTCAAGTCCTATCTTTTTTTCGAAGGGGAAGGAAGACATCAAAACCAAAATAACTAGTTAAACTTTGGTATGACCTAAACTGCTACTAGTTAGAAAAATCCTACATTTTAATTTTTCTGTGAATTTAATATACACTTTTTAAAACTAGTAAAAGTGTAACTTCTTTCCCTGAAATCCAACTTAATTGTTGATAGATTTTGCTCACTTTAGAATCAGTGTTTTATTTCTGAGTCATGATGTTATCCTAATGTTTACAGCAGAAGTACAATTAAAGCAAGATATTAATAACTACATTTAAAAATTGCTGATAAAAGTAAAAAACATTTCAGAGCAGCTACCATGTCAAAAGTAGAAGCAAAAGATATCTGAAGATCCACATACTGTTTAGGCAAGATAAATGAACCCCTCTAAATCTCACATACAAGTTCCATTATCATATGTTAATTAACAATTGGTACAGTAGATTATGTTCTATCTTCTTGAACATTTTTATGAAAGTTTATCAGTATTAAGAAATAGTTGAAGAGTTCGTTTGACTTTAGACCACTTTATCTAGACTGTGCATGAGAGAGAGGTATGTTTTATATGTATACACGTATGCTTGTGTATACATATATACATATGTATACCTATAGAAGATATATACATCTATATATATATATAGATGTATATATAAAACTATGAACTATATCTAATAACAATGAACAATAGGAAGAGAATCCCCTTTGTAGCATATATGGTTTGTGAAGTCAGCATCATCTTGAGAATGGTACTTACAAATGCTCAACTAGTTTGATATTAAAAATTGAGAGTATACTAAACTTTTTTGAACAATGAATTTAAGAAACACTTATCATAACCTTTAGTTTGTGTTTGAAACTGTCTAAAGACCTCTGCTAATATTAACTCACTTAATTCTGGTAGCCACCCTGCTCAGCCCATTTCACAGAGGGAAAATAAGTAGGTAAAGAGGATGTTATTACTATTCTTGTTTCCTTGAGCATAGTGAGGCTCAGTGAGCCTAAATAAATGGCTCAAGCTCCACAGCTACTAAATGGCAGAGCTGGCATTGGAGCCTAGGCAGTGTGCACAGTGCTATGCCACTGCTCTTGAACAGATATGTAATTTTTAAGTTTACTTAAATAGGGGGCCAAGTGGGGATTGAGTGAAGTTGTAAAACAAATGCATTCTAGCAAGTAAGATTTGTGACAATTTTCAACTTAGAGTGAATCCTTAAGGAATTCATAAGGAAGGCGATTCTCGTGAAGCACTGACATAACCTGAACTAGAGCAGCACTAAGTTACGACAGTGCTATAACTTAGTGTAGATTTTAATGGACTCAGTAATTTTCTTAGGTTCAGCTACTTTTAAATTAGGTAACTCAAGAACTGATGCCATATTTAAGTAGTTTTAATAGCTCAGAGGATCTGATACTGAATGTTTTATGCTTCCCATAATATCCTTATTATGGGAACTTCGTGCACAGAGGTCAGTGTTATATGTTACTATATGGTACTTGGCAAAAGAATCAGTTTTATATGAAGGTGTGAAATGAGACTTATTCTATGCTGACCCACATGGCCCACGTAGAGGAGGCATCTCATTAATGTTTACTGCATTCACTGATGGGAAGTATTCTAGGACTCGCTAGTCCAAAGAGAAAGAAACTTGAAATATCTATAATTGCATAGTTTTAATATCAAATAGACTTTTTCCTTTTTCATGATGATCTTAGGACATTACTATCTATGAAACCCTGTGGAATAATAATCTTTATGAGACCAAGGGGCCTGAGCTGGAAAGAGGAGGATGGTGTAAAGATGGTGAAATAATAAACTGATTAAAATGTTTAAATTTAGAAGTCATAAAAAGGAGAACTGCCTGTAATTGTACCTTTTATTTTAAAATGGCATATAAGACATAATTAACATTAAATAACAGAATCTTTACACGGCTAATGAGGTAGCACAACTGTGCTGTCATAAATATTAACAATCTACTATTTCAGTGTTGTTTGGGGAACTAATTGTCACGGTAATGCTCTTTGCCATAGCTAACTAGTCAAGTCAAAGAAAAACTCACAATAATTCTGAATGTGTCTCAACATAGATAGTTATTAATATTAAAGTATAAGTACTCAAGTCAGAGCTTGCTGAATTAGAATCCCTGCTTCACAGTTTATTAGCTGTTGGATTTGGGAAAAATTGTTGAGCCTTTCTATTTTTTAGTAATCTCACCTGTCATATAGTTATGAAAATACCAGTTCTAGATTTCCATATGAAAATATATATAAAATGCCTAACGTAGGTGTCATTTGTAGTAAAGATTTAGGATGTAGTAATTGATATTGCTATTATCATCATTATCTTTAACATCATTATAACATCACAAATGGTTAAACATAATAGGTAAATTATTCCCTATGTATGTATTATGTATGTATGTATGTATGTATGTATTATGTATGTATGTATCTGTGTATCTATCAATTTCTATCTGTCTATCTATGAAAATTGACTATGCTGTACCATAAAGCATAGGTTCTGTGGATTCTCTTACTGTTGAGGGAAAGATTCATGAAGAGAAAAAAATGCATGTTTCAATCTTAAGTTTGATTAAAGTATTACTGGATTTAAAGGCCTGTGTCAAGCACAGAAATTGAGAGGAGCCTTTTGAGACAGCTATTATAATTCACAATTTTTTCATGCAAGGCCCAACTGAACATGTTCACACAATTCTTTGGAAGATGTATTCTTTTATACAAATACAGTTAAAGGGGAAGAACAAAAGGTTTGCTAAAAGCATAGAAACATTTACATTTATCTTTATATCCAGTATGAGTTGAAGTAATTGGATACACAGAAATTTCTTTCTTTTTTATATTTTCATATCATATAGAGTTCATGGCTTTAAGTAAAAAACTGTTTCCTAACTCTGGTCATTAAACTTGAGTAACTTGATTTAGGTTAAATATAATTTTACTCTGAGATTTTTATTTTATTTTATTTTTTGTTTTGTAACTCAGTTAACTTTGATAGCCACTTAGCTATCCTCACTTTACAGACTTATAAAGCTTAGAAACTAATGTTCCTCTTGTTATTCTGTCCTAATGAATATACCTATTTATTGCTTTATCTTTATAAAAATAATAAATGATAATAGCTAAACTTTAATTAATATTTACTATGTACCAAGCATTATACAGGTCATAACGCATTTCATTCCCACAGAACATTCAACGGGCTATATTGATATATCATTAGTATTTCCATTTCACAGATAAGGAAACCAAGGCCCAGAGAAGTCCTATAGCTAGACGGCTAGAGTCATGATCTAAATCCATGCCATCTGGCTGAGAGCCCACACTTACCCATACCAGTGAACTCAGTATCAATTAACCCCTTAGCATCACCCCTGATTTCTGGGCCTTAAAACCCAGACCTTCTTATTTCCCTGTGCCTTTTCTGTAACAAAAGAGGCATTTATTTTCAATAAAGGTTAATTTCTTGGCTTTGTCATCTCACAATATTTCCTATGCATTTGCAATGGTCACTAAAGTAAAGAATGAGACCATATTAATTTTGAC